>NC_090444.1:598536933-599197585 GCF_031143425.1 Pleurodeles waltl | reverse complement strand
GTTTAAGCCTGACATACTTGCTACTAGAAGGTAGGAATGGTATGAGGCATACATTGCTTCAGTATAATAATGTTTTATGGTAAAAGTGGTAAAAGACAGAGAAAGGTTGCTGTCACACAGACTGAGTTTGTGCTCATTGACTTTGACCATGAACTATCAACCTTCACACAGTAACGCTCAAAGTTTTGGAACCTGTAATCTTAAAGAACTGTTCTTCATTGTTTTACAGACTGGAAAATGTATATATGGGACAAAGTACACTGTGCTGTATATTATAAGGGTATTGCAACTCACCAAGGACTTCCAAGAACACATAATGGAACAAGGCCAGTCCCTTTCAATATATTTTTACCATACTGCAGAGGGTATTTTATATCACAGCATCACACTTCCCTTTAGCCACTTAATTAATTGGTTTCCTGCTCTTTCATGTCCATCGCAGCCAAACAAATACAATCATAATCTGCAGCACATAATTAAACATATCAAAAAGCAGTTGGTTATTTTTAAAAACAAATTAGTGTAATGTAAGTCAGACCATACAATGCTGCAACTCACATTGTGTGGGAACATGCAGAGATTCTATCGTTCTTGTAGTGACCTAACAAATGGAACATAAACATGTTGTCTGTAAATATTTCTTTATGCTGATCACCTTTTTCTTAAAAAGGAAATCAAAAGAAGCAGAAGCCAATTTCAGTTTTTCTGTTTTTTAACCTGCAGCAATAATTATGTCCGTGACTTGCCCATCACCCTGGCTGTGGGTTATGTCAGCAGGTGTTGTAATGTCAGAAGTCAACTGTAATAGCTAATTACAGTTGAGTAGTTAAATCATTTCTTTATTGCAGGTGACTACAGACGTCATACGTTACCTGTAATGAAGAAATTAGAGGAGCGGTATTATACAGTGATTTCAGTGTACCTTGTATTATAGAATATTAGAACATTGGAATGCTGGGGGCTCCATTGAAAACAATGGAGTGCTGCAGACTTTTACTGGCCGGTAAAAGCCCGCAGCGCCAACATTCCAATGTTCGCTTTGTTCACAGCAACAGCTGTGAACAAAGCCTCACGGAGCCCGAGGGGATTTAAATCCCCTCGGGCTTCGTGAATTTTTTTTTTTTTAATAGAACATTCTGCCCTGTGTGGCAGAATGTTCTAATAGCCTTAGAACCCGCCGTAGCGGGCTCTACCGGCTATTAAAGTCCCTCTCCCTTGTTAAACTTCGGCTCGGGCATTTAACGCGGGGAGCGGGCCTTTAATAGCCGGTAGAGCCTGCTACGGCGGGTTCTAAGGCTATATTATTTACTTTTAGACAACCTAAACAAGATACAGTGTGACATGACACCGAGATACAAGCTCAAGCCGACTGAATATTCATTTTGTTGTATAGGAATGCCCGAACAAAAAAATATAATTATGTGTTATTTGCTTTTTGTATGTGAAATAGTGACACAGTGACCGCATTAACCACAGCAAGGGAAGCTGTTTAGAGCTGACCACAACTGGTGAATTTCTTCATTCCTTGGGCATCCCTAAAATTAGCCATGTATATTTTGTCTCATCAAGTATGATGCAAGTTCCTCAGAGCTGGGAAGAATTCACAGTCAATAAACCCTCAGATGTTTATACTTTACTTGCATAAAGAGAGATGGGTAATATACTCGTTTACAAAATGTATTTGGTTAAATCAGTATAAGATATTGATTTTTCGGGACTATACTGATGTTTATTATTCAGGAAACTCTTGTACATTTAAAAACAAACTTGTCCATAGTTGAGTCATCCAATATAAATAATACTTTAGAGCCTTATCTCTTTGTGTGGAAGATGTTTCTTAAAACTAACTATTGGCAATGCATAATTTTTGTTGCATCATCATGTGCTACAGAAGTGACATTATAATGTAATCAACATTTATATGTATAAGTATATATAATTTTGTTTTGAACATGCTGAAATGTAGTACTCATGCACATTTACATATGTGTACTCTGTGGCATCATGATGTAACCACATACATAATCAAGGGGCATATTTATACTCTGTTTGCGCCGGAATTGTGTCGTTTTTTTTTACGCAATTCCGACGCAAAACTAACTCCATATTTATACTTTGGCGTTAGACGCGTCTAGCGCCAAAGTCCATGGAGTTTGCGTCATTTTTTAGCGTGGACACCTACTTTGAGTTAATGATATGCAAGGTAGGCGTTCCCGTCTAAAAAATTGAGTCCGAGGCATGTGCGTCGTATTTACACTCCCGGGCAAAATTCACGTCCGGGAGTGGACGGGTCAAAAAAAATGACGTACGGACGCTTTTGCGCCGTTTTTTAGCACCTGGTCAGGGCAGGCGTTAAGGGACCTGTGGGCTCAGAAGGAGCCCAGAGGTGCCCTCCCATGCCCCCAGGGACCCCCCGTCACCCTTGCCCACCCCAGGAGGACGCCTAAGGATGGAGGGACCCAT
Source organism: Pleurodeles waltl (assembly GCF_031143425.1). Lineage (NCBI taxonomy): Eukaryota > Metazoa > Chordata > Amphibia > Caudata > Salamandridae > Pleurodeles > Pleurodeles waltl. Next base: position 599,195,122 of record NC_090444.1, on the reverse strand, counting down.
CCCAGGGACATTAAGGTAAGTTCAGGTAAGTGTTTTAAAAAAAAAAAAATTGTGGCATAGGGGGGCCTGATTTGTGCCCCCCTACATGCCACTATGCCCAATGACCATGCCCAGGGGACAGAAGTCCCCTGGGCATGGCCATTGGGCAAGGGGGCATGACTCCTGTCTTTGCTAAGACAGGAGTAATTTCTATGGGGGTTGGGAGTCGAAAAAAATGGCGCAAATCGGGTTGAGGCGAAAAATTTGCCTCAGCCTGACTTGCCCCATTTTTTGGCGCCCAAGCTCCATATCCCCCTACGCCGGCGCTGCCTGGTGTATGTCGTTTTTTTACACGCACACCAGGCAGCGCCGGCGGCTAACGCCGGCTAACGTCATTGAATAAATACGGCACCCGCGTGGTGCTTCAGAATGGCGTTAGCCGGCGCTATTTTTTTTTACCCAAAACTGCTTTAGCGCAGTTTTGCATCAAAAAGTATAAATATGGCCCCAAATTTCATTTACAATCATGTTTTCATTTCTAATTGAAAGATACAGTTCTAATCACGTATTTCGAACGTGTCAACATCAGGGCAGTGCGCGCTCTACAGACGACTAGAATGCAAAAACCCAGCGCTTTCAAGATAACGTAATTCATGCATTGTGCTGATATGCTGTTGTTTAACCTTTTGCATTGCAGAGTTTAATCCTGAAGACTTATTTTCAAGGTGCTGATAAATACTGTTCATTTGCAATGTATTGCTGCAGGCTTTCAGAGTGTGGTCCCTTTCCAGGGCCTTCTAGAAGCTTTCCCTGCAGCATGCATGGGTGTGGTTTGTGGGCTGGGTCAAGACTCTATATAAGGGAGCTAGCCCAGTTCCACGATCTCCCTATTCAGAGGTCCCGGTGCAGAGCAGCAGCAACTTCCTGAGCTCCTGTTCTGGGGGCCTACTTTGATCTTCCAGGCCTTGCCCTTTCACTTTGTTGGTGAATCTTGGTCAGGACGGTAAGACGGTAAGACGGAGGTCAGGCTGGGCCCCTGATCTCGTTCTCAAAGGCTTTCGAGTTCTTGGGCCTAATTTGCATGATGAAACATTTTGGTTCTTGTGCGTGTGAATGTGCGCTTGGTGTTTTAAAGGCATTTACATGCTGAACCCTCGAATTGCCAAGACGCGCGATTCATTGCTTGTGTACAACTCTTGATATTCATTGCGCGCTACCATTTTATGGCATTTACAGGGTAGCATTCGAATCGGCAAGACGCGCGATTCATTTCTTGCGCTTAATTCATGTTGTTCATTGTGTGCTACCATTTCATGGCATTCACATGGTGGCATTCGAATCAGCAAAACGCGCAATTAATTTCTTGTGCTGAATTCATGTTCTTCATTGTACACTACCATTTCATGGCATTCACATGGTGGCATTCGAATCGGCAAAACGTGTGATTCATTTCTTGTGCGTAATTCATGTTATTCATTGTACGCTACCATTTCATGGTATCCATATGGTGGCAGTCGAATCGGCAAGACGCGCAATTCATTTCTTGTGCTGAATTCATGTTCTTCATTGTACGCTACCATTTCCTGGCATTTACGTGGTGACATTCGAATCATCAAGATACGCAATTCATTTCTTGTGTTTAATTCATGTTACTCATTGTGTGCAACCATTTCATGGCATTTACAAACTCTTGTGGAAATCCGCAATGTGCGTAATTCATGTTCCTGCATTCTAAGAAACAAAAGTGCTAGAATTCTAGATGTTATATTGTGTGTGCATAATAAGTCCCTTAAGTACATTTCCTATGGTGTTATAGAATTCATTCTGATTATTTTCTTGTCCTCATGCAAAACACTATGCTTGAATTTGAAAACGTAACTCTAGAAGGTTCTGATGTTTTCTAATCATTTCATTTGAGAGGTTCATTGAACAGTTGTATTAATCCTTCTTAATTCCTTCACAGGTAACCAGACATCTTGAGGCCTAGCTATTTCGTCCATGACTAAGTTATCCATGTTTCTAGTATGCCAATGCTTAGAATCATAGTCTAGTAATGATTAATGTGATATAATCTCGATATTGTGTGTTTTAACCTTTTTGCTTCCTACAGGTCTCCTTCCCAGCTGTTCCCTACCTAATCCCCTTTTCCCCACTTGGACTCTCTTAGACTCTGTGACATTCTAATCAGAGTATTGGAGCTGTCTTGTGGTGGACGTGTTGGGAACGTGCGCAGACCCCGAGGATCTGGTGACTCTGACAGAACATCCATTCAATGCCTTATTAAGTTAGCATAACCATAGACCTGAAAATTAGATTTTTGTCTTTAACCTTCAATATGGAATTTTGCTCAAATTGCAATATTTTTTCTTTGCAGGTGCATCCATGCGAGTTTACAGGTAATAAAAGGCATATTGTGTGTAATGAACATAGTGAGGTACAGGAGGATACTTTGACCAGGTCAAAGGAGAGCTTACGAGCTGAGAAGAAAAGACTCCTTTTTGTGCACCTGACTTTAAGAAGCCTTCAAGGTCATCCCAATGTTTGATTCGTGGGATTAGAAACCTGAGGGAAGTTGCCAATTTCAACTGGGCAAGAAAGATGGAAAACTATTAGTATGGATCACATAGTTTCCTTGCAGATTCTCTAGGTGAAATTGGTATCCACCTACTCAGAAGAGGGAAGACTCCCTTGAGACTTAGAGGGGTACAGAACTCGCTACTCTTTATCCTTTGTGTGGCTTTATGCTATACTCCACCTCTCTATCAGACCATCTACTGAGGATCGTGGTATGCTGACACAAAGCATACCAGGTTAATGCATTTGTAAGAAACATGGTAATGTTAGCATATAATTAGCCCCTAGAGCAGTGGTTCCCAAACTTTTGACATCTATGGACCCCCACTTTATCATTACTGGAAGCCAGGTACCCCCACTGAATCATTATTGGGGTCCGAGGACCCCTCCACTGAGTCATTACTGAAAGCTGAGAACCTAATCTGTTGATATTATTTAAATTTCTATGCGGTTGGGAACCAGTGCCCTAGAGGGCATAACCACAAGAAAAAAATGACTAAAAGTAATGTAATACAGCCATATATTTAGCCCCTAGAGATTGTAGTGCCTTACACGTTTTCAATTCTGTCAGGCCTACTGCAATACTAAGGCCCTTAGAGCACAAACTACTCCAAGCTGTAAAACAAAAATTCACAGCCATAAGAGAACTTAAAAAGAGACTGCATGGTGGGAGGGGTTATAATTTTTGGGGTCCCCAATAACCTAGTGTGGGGACCTATAGATGACCTAAACAAAAAGAGTATTGTTTGCTGAACATTTTGGTGGTGGGCCCATTGTTCTAGGACAACCACAGGCTGGGTTATGGGCGAATATGTTTTGTTAAAGAATGCTTACAAAGCATATTGGGCGACTTTTTCCGAGTGCACTGAATATTGTAGTATTGGCTCTCCCTTTGGCGAGAGAGCGGCATTGCTGATTTCTCTGTTTTTTACATAAAGCATTTGCCAATTATAAGTGTTTTTGGGAACACTATGGAGCATGAAGGGGAGTGCCAAAAAAAGTTACTCCGATTAGGTAACAGTGTGAAGAATGTGACCAGCGCTCCAATACCACCAAAAAGGTTTGCGCCGTTAACACTGTGAGCGTTGTGAGGGCCATGGCTGCCATAGAGCACGAAGGGGAGAGATGAAAAAAAATTGTTCACCCACGCTGAAGTATATCTGCAATTGTGCAATTATCCATGTAAAATGGTTAGTCTGCAAGGTGGTAACAAAACTGCCACAAGGTGGGACAAATGTAAAGCAATTACCAATGACATCAAGGGATTTTTGAAAGTCAAGCCCACGAACGAATGAAAGTGATGGGCATGAGGTGTACGAAGTTAAAAGCCCACAATACTTACAACAGGTCAAAGCACTTGTACGCTCAACCTAAAAGTAAAATTATGGACCCAGAGCATCACCACTATGGATGTACAATTTTGGTTTATGTCTTAATATCTGTCTGTTACCTTATTTGTAACCTGCCAGAGTGAAAGTATTATAGCAGTCTTTTGTTGAAGGTAGCACCTTAGTGTCCACTAATGCTCTTCTCTGGCATTATTTTGCACACTAATGAATTCTCTTTGATTTACATAAAATGACCCAAGTTAACATAGCCTCAAAAGATTTAAATAATGAGACCCCCATCCTCTGCTGTTCTGTTTAGTAATATCATTAGAAGTAGGAAGTTTGCATAGTGGCACTAAGTATAAGCACTGTATAGCGCTTAGGCCAAATTTTAGAGCAGAGTGAGAGGCATGCTTGACCTACAACTTACATCGCCCTCCACTGTCAACCACAAGCAAATGTTCTGAATCTTCTCTATTGATAGCTGTTTCAATATTTCATTTACTTGTAGCCATATAATTAATGTTACTTTTAAGAGGTTTTACTCAGGAGGTTCCATTGAACTTCATAAAGTAGCTGTTAATTTTTTTCCATTACAGTCCTAGATCCGTGGCAAACACTTTACCAAAAACTTCCATGACATCTGCAAAAGAAACAGCATGTTCTTTTGAAGATGGAACCTTGACTAGGGATATCCAAGTACTTAATCAGTGACAGGAACCTAAAAGGAAGCCATAACAGTCATTGGAATGCAGGGTAGGAGAATAGAATAGGCAGCGTGGCTTAGCCGTTTTGCCCAAAGGGGAGACTTGCTGCATCTTGGCAACCTGAAACTCTGCTTGGATTGTTGCATCCCCTCTGCCCCCAGGAGGACAGAAGCAATGCAGTGATGCAGCTTCCTTTTAGATGAGATGTGGTGTAGCCTTTGGAGCCCAAGGTGGAGGCTGGAATGGTGGAGGGGATCCTATCACTGCAGGGAAAACATGGATATGCTTTAAGAGACATGGTGTGCAGTAATTTGATTCAGTCTGCTTTTGTCTTCTAAGTATAAGGTGAGGCAATAGTGTAGAAGGGCTCGGGCAAATGGAGTAATGGAGAGCATGGGATGCAGATGTGGAGACTGGTAGAAGGGTTGTAAGGCTAGAAGCCCTCATTACAACCCTGGCGATTGGTGTCACAGTGGCAGTAATACCACCAACAGGCCCGCAGTAATTACCACCAAATTATGACCATGGCGGAAAGATCGCCAATAAATAGCCAATGTACCACACCGATCGCCAGGGCGGAAACAAAAGGCACCACAGCCACCTACAGCCAGGCGGAAGTCAATGTTCCACCCACCATATTATGACAAGACCATCCGCCACCTTTTCTGGGGCGGAACCAACAACATCAAAAGCCTGGCAGAAACAGACCTCAGAAGGGAAATGACCTACCATTGGAGACACAGGGAACAACCATGCCGCGATGGAGCCCGAGCTGCATGTCTTCCCCATGATCTTCTACGTGCTTCTCCACCACAAACACCAACTCCGGCCAAGACGACGACAGTGAGTACAGCCGCCTAGCACACAAGGGAGGGGGGGATGAAAAAGAGAGTGACACACACACGCACCACACACACACCCCCAACACCATACACACAATCAGATGCATTACTAAAACATATTTCCCTCGTACCTCGGATGAGTAATGCAAGGACAAAACTAATTTGAGAAAGTGAATGTAATGAGAGCAACACATCAACATAAATAAGTGAGTCAAGATAATAGATATATACATATGTACATAAAAAGAGACACAGCCCAGTCCACAATGTACGTAGTCTACATAGTCACAGGCCAAATTCCAAGGGCACACATGGCTCCTGCCTCAACACGGAGAGAACACTGCAGGGGCATCAGTTGGGAAATAGGCAGGTACCTCAGGGGGACGGGGGCACCTCAGCTGGCAGATGGAACAAGACAACTGGTTCTGGAGGAACAACATGCCCTGTGCTTGGTCATGGGGAGTGCAAGGCCACAGTCTCTCAAGTGGGTGACTTGCCCACATGCTCTGGAGGGGGAAACATGTCCTAAGCTTGGTCCTGGGGAGTGCAAGGCCACAGTCTCTCAAGTGGGTGACTTGCCCACATGGTCTGGAGGGGGCAACATGCTCTGTGCTTGGTCCTGGGGAGCGATGGGCCGCAGTCTCTCGAGTGGGTGTCTTACCCTCTGGTTCTGGAGGGGGCATCGTGCCCTGTGCACTTGATCCTTGGGAGTGTGGGGTAGGTGGGTGTCTTACCCACTAGTTCTTGAGGGGGAGTTGTACCCTGTGCTCTTGATCCTGGGGAGTCTGGAGTAGGTGGGTGTCTTACCCACTGGTTCTGGAGGGGGCATCATGCCCTGTGCTCTTTATCCTGGGGAGTGCACGGTCACAGTCTCTCAGGTAGGTGACATGCCCACTGGATTTGCAGGGTACAGGCTGCAGGCCGCACAGCAGCCCATGGACGCAGGATTACATACCGTCCTCCGGCGGTGATGGCGGCTCACTGGGGGTGGTGGTGCTGCTGCTGGGGGGGCTCCTGCCCATCCCCTGCAACCTCAGACAGCTGTTCACTGGTGGTGGTGGTGCTGCTGCTGGGGGGAGGATCCTGCCCATCCCCTGCAACCTTGGACGACTGCTCACTGGTGGTGCTGCTGCTGGGGGAAGGTGCCTGCCCATCCCCTGCAACTTCAGACGGCTGCTCACTGGTGGTGGTGGTACTGCTGCTGGGGGGAGGCTCCTGCCCATCCCCTGCAACTTCAGATGGCTGCTCAATGGTGGTGGTGGTGCTGCTGCTGCTGGGGAGGAGGCTCCTGCCCATTTCCTGCAACTTTAGACGGCTGCACAACCATGGTTTGTGGTGGGGGCTCTGTCACAGTTCCTGCCCCAGGCTCCTTACTCTTCCTGCCTACTGGTGCTGGCTCCTTGTTTTCCTGGCAGCAGGTGGGGCATGCTTCTTAGTCTTCCTGGCAACTGTGGCAGGCTCCTTAGTCTTCCTGGCAGCAGCTGGGGCAGGCTCCTTAGTCTTCCAAGCAGCAGCTGGGGAAGGCTCCTTAGTCTTCCTGGCAGGAGCTGGGGCAGGCTCCTTTGTCTTCCTGGCAGCAGCTGGGGCAGGCTCCTTGCCCTTTCCGGCAGCTGTGGCAGTCTCCTCTCCCTGGAAGCTGCCTGGTGCAGGCTCCTTCACCCTCAGGTCATGTGCCCTGGATCATTTTCCACCACAAGTGGGTGTGGTAACGACTGGGCCTGTGGACTGGGTGTCTGAGGTGCTTGGCTGGGTTCTTCCCACCCTGGCCAGACATGCAGGACATTGGGGTGGGAAAAAGGGAGAAGGTTTGGAAGTGGAGGAAGAGTTAGTGGTTGTAGGAGGTGTCTGCTGATTTTGGGTGCAGGTGCATGGGCTGGATGCTGTTGTGAGGTGGATGGCTGTTGGGTGTCTGAGTGCTTGCGTTTGTGTACCTTGGGAGGGGGGCAGGCACAGTGGGAGAGGACAGAGGGGACGTGGGCATGGCTGTTGTGGAGGTGTTTGCCAGTGAGGTGTGTGTTCTGCTTGGTGTGGTGGTGAAGCTGGTAGTGGATGATGATGTAGTGCATGCAAGTGTGAGTGTAGACAGGAGGGAAGTGGAGAAGGAGGAGGAGGGAGAGTCAGTGGGACTAGTGGATGTTGGTGTGTCTATATCTGGATGGTGTTTGTGTGAGTGCCTATGGGGTGAAGTGTGGTGCTTGTGTTTGCCTGTACCACTCTTGTGTGTTGTCATGTGTGCATGCTCGTCTGCCTGTCTGCTTGGGATTGGTTGGGGTTGAGGAGAATGGGATTGGGAAGAGGAAGTTGGAGGGGGGATGGTGGAAACAGGGACAATGGCTGCCATCAGAGAGGAGGCCAGAGCCCTGATCGATCTCTGTTGGGCCGCCAAGCCAGTGTGAATGCCCTCAAGGAATGCATTAGTCTGTTGCATCTGGACTGCCAGCCCCTGGATGGCATTCACAATGGCTGACTGCCCTACAGAAATGGATCTCAGGAGGTCAATAGCCTCCACGCTCAGGGCAGTAGGGCTCACTAGGGCAGGGCCTGAGGTGCCTGGGGCAAAGGAGATGCCCACCCCCCTGGGTGAGCGGGCACGGGGAACTCGATGAGGGGCTGCTAGGAGGGTGGTGCTGGCACGGGGGTGGAGGCTGTACCAGTAGCTGGGGTGGTCACAGGGGTGTCCACCACCACCAGGGAGCATCCATCGGAGGAGATTTCTGTGTCAGAACTGTCCCCTCCAGTCTCCACTGTGGTGCTCCCCTTGCCCTCTGTCCCACTGGTGCCCTCACCGTTGGTGGACTCTGCCTCCTGGGTCCTGTGGGATGCAGCACCCTCCGTCACCGGTGCCTCTGCTCCTCCACCAGATGATGCTAATGCACATAAGGACAGGGTGACAAAACAATAAGGGGGGGAAGAGACAAAGGAAACACTTGGTCAATGGCTGCACCAACACCACCGCTGGCATACACAGAACCGTCACACAGAGGGAACAGGCCTACACACCATGCATTGCACTACCAGTGTTATTGCTAACCACCAAGGCATGGGAAGGGGCACACATGGGCAAATGCAGCACACCTGGGACCTACGCAGCTCTGACCAGTAGTGGATGCCTACGAGCTAGGTATCATGATTATCCATTCATAACCCTAGCCACCAGGGGACCTACGCTGCAATGTCAGGCCTGGCCAAGGGGCACCCACTGACACACATCCACCACCCCGATACCACCCCACCAGGCATAAGTAGTAATGATGGCCATTGTAGTCACCCCCTTGTGGCCGAGGTGATGCCCTCAAGCGCCCATCTGGCTCTGGATAGGCCTCTGCCATTATGCGGACCAGCAGGGGAGTCAGGGTTCGTTGGGCACCCCTTCCTCGTTGGGAGCCCATCCCTAGCTGGGCCTCCGCCATCTTCTGTGCCCAGTGTCTCAGGTCCTCCCACTGTTTCCGACAGTGGGTGATCCGCCTGCCATTGACCCCCAGAGTCCGCACGTCCTTGGCGATGGTACACCATATACCCTTCTTTTGATGGGCGCTGACCTGCGGAGGAAACACACACAGGAAAATAGTATTAGTCAAACAGTCCTGCCTGTTTCACCTATGGCCCACCATACCCCTTCACATAACCTTTTCCACACACATGGGCCAGCACACAACCAATATGCTGCACAGAGGACATCCACCCATCCCCTTAAACGAGACCTTCACACACCACTCCATTCATTCATGCCCACAGTGTACTCACCTATTGGTAGGGCCCCATCCACCAGTATCTCCAACTCCACCAAAGTGAAGACTGGGGCCCTTTCCACAGTCACACGGGCCATGGTAGTTTCCAGACACAGTTCACAGCAGCACATGCAGTGTAGGTCCTCTCCTGTTGAAGATCAGGTAGCAAGTGAGGAATCAGATGGAAAATGGCAGTCACGTCGACGGCGGTGCAGACCGTCACCACTGGCGTAGATCACCATTGGCCACTGTAACCCATAGGGCCCAATTATAACCAATGAGGAGTTGCACGGCGGTTCCCGACCGCCTCCCCCAATGGTGCACAATGTCAGTGGTATTACCTCACTTCCATCTGTCCCTCCACACAGGACAGGCGGGCGCCATTTCAGGGGGGCAGGCCCTGGATAATTGCTGCATCACTGGTTAAATTTGGACATCCTGGACAATTCACACTGACCCATTACAAGTTAACAGCATGCAAAGTTCTGTTGTAGCCCCATTGTTTAGATTGTGACCAACTACTCACTCTTTTGTCCCATAGATTGCTACCACTGGATGAATAGGAGATGAAGACACACCCCTGTGTACAGACCCCTGGTGGACTTGGCAACAATGGAGGACAGGCACATCATCCTCACCTATAGACTTGACAGGGCCCCAATCACAGAGCTGTGTGTTCAATTGGAGCCTGACCTTATTGCTGTTATTCGTCACCCCACTGGGATCCCGACTCTTGTGCAAGTTCTATCTGTGTTCCATTTCCTGGCAACTGGTTCTTTCCAAGTGACATTGGGCTTGGCAGCAGGAATGTCACAGCCAATATTCTCAAACGTGCTGACCAGAGTGTTGTCTGCCCTGATTAAACACATGTGCAGCTACATTGTATTTCCCAAGGGTTGAAGATTTGGCCACAGTGAAGGACGACATCTATGCAATGGGACATATCCCAAACATAATTGGGGCAATTCATGGAACACATATTGCATTTGTCACGCCCTTCAAAATGAACAAGTGTTCTGAAATCGTAAGATTTTCCACTCTATGAATGCACAAATGGCGTGATTGGCGGACTAGTACATCTCCCACATCAATGCTAAGTATCCTGGGACGGTGCATGATTCCTTTGTCCTGAGAAATAGCAGAATCCCAAATGTGATGGGCCAACTACAGAGGCACAGGGTGTGGCTAATAGGTGAGCCTGGGTCCCCACCCAGTATATGTGGGTGTATGGGTATTATGTGGGCCATATGGGGTAGTGTGTTGTCCCTCAATATTGCAGGTGACTCTGGTTACCACAATCTCTCATGGCTGCTGACCCCTGTGAGGAATGCCAGGACAGGGGCAGAAGAACATTATAATGAGACCCATGGGGGAACCTGAAGGATTATAGAAAGCACCTTTGGCCTCCTGAAGGCCAGGTTAAGGTGCTTCCATCTAAAAGGTGGATCCCTGTGCTACTCACTCTAAAAGGTCTGCCAGATAATAGTTGCGTGCTGCATGTTGCACAAGATGCCCTGTGCTTTTTCTGCAGGAGGAGGAGGCTGGAAATGCCCGTGTGGCAGCAGTGGACCCTGTGGACAGTGAGTATGAGGAGGCAGAGGATGAGGATGAGGACAACAGAATATCAGTGATCAGACAATACTTCCAATGACACACAGGAATACCGGTGTTACATCACATTTCATTGAAATTGTTTGGATTTTCTGTGGCATTGGCATGCTGTTATTTCCCACTTCTATGTGCACTTACTGTACCCTTTGGAAATTCATTTTACAGATGTTGGTGCCTCACATATGCTCCTGGTGTGATCACTGCAGCCAGCTACAGGTCATTAACCTACACTCATTTTCTGTACAGTTAAATTACAATGGTTGTACCTGGTTAAATTAATACATACTTGAAAAATTTGACAAACTCCAAACTTCTTTTTTATTCAAGGGTGTTTATTGAAGTGCTAAAATATTGAAGGGCAAGTGCAATGGGATTGGGTGATGATGGAGGAAAGTCCACGGTATTGTTCCAGTCTGTGGTACAGATGCATTGTCCAAGGGGACATAGGAAGGGGAGCAATGGCAGTTTAAGGTGGACAGGGTGACAGGGTGGGACACAAGGGTGACAATCAGGAGAGTCTCATTTCCTGGCGGGGGTCCTGGCAAGTGTCTCTGGCTTCTGCCTGGATCACAGGGAACGTTTGCGGGGTGGTTCAAGTTCTGCAGGGGAGGGGTGCTGGTGGCCTGTTGGTCCTGTGACAGGGCCTCCTGTCCACTAGCGTCAGCGGAGGTAGAAGGCATTTCATATGTCTGGCTAGTGGCAGGGGCCCACTGTTGTGTGACTGCCTCCCTCATAATATTGGCCATGTCTGCCAGCACACCTGGTATGGAAAACAGGGTAGTGTTAATGGCCCTCAAGTCCTCCCCGATCCCCTGGTACTGTCCCTCCTGCAGCCGCCTGTTCTCCTGCACATTGTCCAGAATCTGGCCCATCGTATCCTGGGAATGTTGATGTGCTCCCATGAACTCTGCAAGTGCCTCCTGGAGAGTCGGTTCCCTGGGCATGTCCTCCCCCTAGCGCACAGCAGTCCTCCCAGTTTAACTGTTGGCCTGTGCCTCTGGCCCCTGAACCATAGGCCCACTGCCACTGACCCCAGGTCCCTGATTGTCTTAGGGGTGAGGTGTGCCCTGGGGTCCCTCTAGAGGTGGACACACTGCTGATTGACGTGTCCTGGGGACAGAGGTGTTGGTACGTTGGGTGGGTGATATGGTGGTGTTTCCTGATGGGGGAGGCTCTGTGGTGGTGTGTGACTGGGCATGGGTAACCGACTGTCCAGAGGTCCCTGGTGGGCCAGGTTGCTCATCCAGATCCTGAAGATCAGAGTGGCTGTCATCACTGTGGGCCTCTTCATTTGGGGAGCTGGATATTGCTGCCACCTCCTCCCCGTGGCACTGCCTGGGGTACCTGTGGGGATGTAAATGATGCATTATTGTTTCTGTGTCTGACATATTGTGCATCCGTGGCTTGCCCTCTTTGGTTGTATTTGCCCTGGCAGTTTTCACTTGTGTAAGTTGGTATGTGGTGGGATAGCTGATTCTCTCTAGTGTGCATGCTCTAATGATAGGTGTCCATGAGAGGCTGTGAGTGGTGTCCATGCATTGGTATGGCATGCAGGGCTTGGTATTGGGATGAGTGAGATGTGATGGTGGGGTGTGTGGGAGGTGGTGGAGTGATGGGAGTGTGATAGTAGTAGAGAGTTGACTTACCAGAGTCTAGTCCTCCTCCTACTCCGGCCAGACCCTCAGGATGAAGGCTTGCCAAGACTTGCTCCTCTCATGCTGTTAGTTGTGGGGGAGGAGGTGGGGGTCCACCGCCAGTCCTCTGTATAGCAAGCTGATGTCTTGCTGCAATGGAACATACCTTCCCCCGTAGGTCATTCCACCTCTTCCTGATGTCATCCCTAGTTCTTGGGTGCTGTCCCATGATGTTGACCCTGTCCACGATTCTCCTCCATAGCTCCATCTTCCTAGCAATGGATATCTGCTGCACCTGTGATCCAAATAGCTGTGGCTCTACCCGGATGATTTCCTCCACCATGACCCTCAGCTCCTCCTCAGAGAATCTGGGGTGTCATTGTGGTGCCATGAGTGTAGTGTGAGAGTGTGTAGGGTAATGTGTTTGGGTGTGTGATGTGGGGTGTGTGGATGGTGTATAGGTGTAGGTAGTGTGTGGCTCTGGTATTGTCTGTGGTCTTGGTGTCTGTCTCGGTCCAATGGTTTGTATTCGTAAAGGGTTGTGGGTGTGTGGGTCTGGTGTGTGTATGGGTGTCAGGTGTGTGTTGTTTGAATTGTCCAATGTGGTGTTGTTTTGTTTGTGGGTGTCCATTTTGAGCGCGGCGGTATGTACCGCCAATGGTTTACTGCCATCGAATGTCTGCCGTGGTGATTTGTGGATCATAATGTGATGGGCGTTGTTCTGTTGGTGTAACGGTGTGGGTTTGGATACCGCCAGATTATCACTGACCTTTGGTGTGGTGGACTTGTGTATGTTGCTGAATTGTGATGGACTGGTGTGTGTGTGTCATAATATGGTGAACGGATATCTGCCGTGGCAGGGGTAAATTGGCGGCAGTCAGCGTGGCGGTAAGTGGGATTTACCACCAATGTCATAATGAGGGACATAGGTGGTCATTCTGACCCTGGCGGTCTTTGACCGCCAGGGCGGAGGACCGCGGGAGCACCGCCGACAGGCCGGCGGTGCTCCAATGGGGATTCCGACCGCGGCGGTAAAGCCGCGGTCGGACCGGCACCACTGGCGGGGTCCCGCCAGTGTACCGCGGCCCCATTGAATCCTCCGCGGCGGCGCAGCTTGCTGCACCGCCGTGGGGATTCCGACCCCCCCTACCGCCATCCAGATCCCGGCGGTCGGACCGCCGAGATCCGGATGGCGGTAGGGGGGGTCGCGGGGCCCCTGGGGGCCCCTGCAGTGCCCATGCCACTGGCATGGGCATTGCAGGGGCCCCCGTAAGAGGGCCCCTACATGTATTTCACTGTCTGCTGCGCAGACAGTGAAATACGCGACGGGTGCAACTGCACCCGTCGCACAGCTTCCACTCCGCCGGCTCGATTCCGAGCCGGCTTCATCGTGGAAGCCTCTTTCCCGCTGGGCTGGCTGGCGGTCTGAAGGCGACCGCCCGCCAGCCCAGCGGGAAAGTCAGAATTACCGCCGCGGTCTTTCGACCGCGGAACGGTAACCTGACGGCGGGACTTTGGCGGGCGGCCTCCGCCGCCCGCCAAGGTCAGAATGAGGGCCATAGTCTGCTCAATATAATTTCTACTCACAAACTGCACTTCTATAGTTGCTGCAGCCAAAAAGGGTCCAAAGCAGTATTAAATGTACTCCAGCTCAAAGCAATATACATGGGCAATCACTGGTACTGCAACACCCTCCCATTGAGGCAAGGACTTCTAATAAAAGCCCATAATAACTAATGTTTAAATGCATTAAACTATTTTAGCTTTTCAAAAATTTTATTACATTTAATTTAATGTTAAACAAATTATGTACAAACAACATAAATATTAGTTATTAACAATATGCTAATCTTTTAAATGTAAACAATAAACTAATTTTCAGTGACATAACTAAATATATTTAGTTTAACTCTACATCTTTTTTGTTATTGCATAATAAATGTATATAAAACTTATATTTTAGGTGAAAATGTTTTTATTTAAATCTTAAGGAAAGTCATTTTAATTTTAAATATTAAAAATTAAATATTTCCTATAAAAACATGTTACTGATGTAGTATTTGTTTTTACTCTCTTCCAAATTTAAAGCAAACATTACAAAGTAGTTTACATTGAGGTTTACCTTAAAAGTATTTTTACTTTTTGAAAAATATTAAGTGAGATCTTTGCCCACATCTAAAAAAGAACCAACTAATAAGTTTGCACTCATAAATTAGGTTCCATCCCTTCAATTCAGGGGTGTTAATCTACACCTATTAGTGAATTTACACTCTCAAATGGTTAATAGACTAAAGCAATAAATTTACTACAAAGCATAAGAAAACGTACATTTGCAGATTTACTCACATGTAAGGGGTGTGTGGATGGTGTATAGGTGTAGGTAGTGTGTGGCTCTGGTATTGTCTGTGGTCTTGGTGTGTGTCTCAGTCCAATGGTTTGTATTCGTAAAGGGTTGTGGGTGTGTGGGTCTGGTGTGTGTATGGGTGTCAGGTGTGTGTTGTTTGAATTGTCCAATGTGGTGTTGTTTTGTTTGTGGGTGTCCATTTTGAGCGCGGCGGTATGTACCGCCAATGGTTTACTGCCATTGAATGTCTGCCGTGGTGATTTGTGGGTCATAATGTGATGGGCGTTGTTCTGTTGGTGTAACGGTGTGGGTTTGGATACCGCCAGTTTATCACTGACCTTTGGTGTGGTGGACTTGTGTATGTTGCTGAATTGTGATGGACTGGTGTGTGTGTGTCATAATATGGTGAACGGATATCTGCCGTGGCAGGGGTAAATTGGCGGCAGTCAGCGTGGCGGTAAGTGGGATTTACCACCAATGTCATAATGAGGGACATAGTCTGCTCAATATAATTTCTACTCACAAACTGCACTTCTATAGTTGCTGCAGCCAAAAAGGGTCCAAAGCAGTATTAAATGTACTCCAGCTCAAAGCAATATACATGGGCAATCACTGGTACTGCAACACTCTCCCATTGAGGCAAGGACTTCTAATAAAAGCCCATAATAACTAATGTTTAAATGCATTGAAGTATTTTAGCTTTTCAAAAATGTAATTACATTTATTTTAATGTTAAACAAATTATGTACAAACAACATAAATATTAGTTATTAAAAATATGCTAATCTTTTAAATGTAAACAATAAACTAATTTTCAGTGACATAACTAAATATATTTAGTTTAACTCTACATCTTTTTTGTTATTGCATAATAAATGTATATAAAACTTATATTTTAGGTGAAAATGTTTTTATTTAAATCTTAAGGAAAGTCATTTTAATTTTAAATATTAAAAATTAAATATTTCCTATAAAAACATGTTACTGATGTAGTATTTGTTTTTACTCTCTTCCATATTTAAAGCCAACATTTCAAAGTAGTTTACATTGAGGTTTACCTTAAAAGTATTTTTACTTTTTGAAAAATATTAAGTGAGATCTTTGCCCACATCTAAAAAAGAACCAACTAATAACTTTGCACTCATAAATTAGTTTCCATCCCTTCAATTCAGGGGTGTTAATCTACACCTATTAGGGAATTTACACTCTCAAATGGTTAACAGACTAAAGAAATAAATTTACTACAAAGCATAAGAAAACGTACATTTGCAGATTTACTCACATGTAAGTTAACCGCCGAGCAGTTTAGAACAACCCTACCGGAAATGTTGTTTCTATGCAAGCGACACAACATCAACAGGCTGGTAAAGCTTAAGTTATCTAATGGTAGTATGGGGTGTTCATTTATTTAGCTATCACATATTGAGATGTTCTCACTGAAAACTGGAGTGAAAAATGAGAACTGTAAATGGCCTGAGAGAGTCTGCATTAGTGACCGAGGCGTATGATGCCATGATCAATAAAGTGAATTAAGTCACTCGGTCTAGTGCTCATGAATTGCTAAAGCAAACCACATTTAATATGACCTTCTATTTAATAAATAGAGACTAGAGAAAATTTTAAAAAGTGATTAGGAGTTGGGGCTTTTTTTAGGCATAGATCAACAACTCTTACTAGGGTTCCCCAAGACACTGTTCATCACTCACTAGTTGTGAAGCCACATTAGCTGTTTTCACAGCGGTCAGAATGGCTGTAAGTGTCATACACAGCGACTGCTACATTGAGTTTACATCGACTATGGATATGAATGGTTATGAAGGGAGCTTATTGTAAGTGATGCCTACCAATACTGAACATGTTATGGGTGAAAAGAACTCCAGGGAGGCCCAGTGCCTCTGGTACAATTGCCAGAGGGTCATTCCTGGAAGAGGAGTTTAACAGTGCTTGTAAATTATGCTGGGGTAATGTCACTGCAAATCAACTGACCTCTTTGCAGTGGTGCCAGTCTCCAGGAACCCCCAGCCTCAGAGTTCGCTAGGAATAGTGCAGATGGCTGACAGACTGTGAAGCCTAAGGTATGTTGCATGTCTTCGCCCACACTGTCACTTCATCCTGGTTCAGATCAGAGAGACTTGGTGGTGCCCCTTGGACTGGACCAGTATCTGCTGCATAGACCTTGATGCCCCACCCAACAAAACATGGCATAAATAGACAATTTACGTGGAAGACAGGAGCAGGAGAAATAATGTCAAATTCTCGGGGGTTTTGAGGGCCTTGGGGCTGTGGTGATATGTCAGCTTTCCTATGAATGTTTATCCCTGAACTCACCAAGTTAAGTTTTCATCCTCAATTAAAATTCCTCAGAGCACACTGGATTCATACCAGAACACTGGAAAACAAATCTACGCCTAGAACAATAATAGCTTGTTCTTATGCCATCAACAAACCAAGTCAGCAATAACATGCACAACAAATCCAAGGGCAAACATGGACACAGCAACCATAAGCTTTATATCTCGGCTGACTTTTAAGAGGAGACATTTCTAAAGAGGAAGAAACTCCTGGTACTATGTCCTCATCATCAACAATGCGACATCAGGTATGGACATTTGTAGACGGCAACGATATTGTTTACAGCAGGATGAAAACCAGACAATTTGTTGAACCTAATGAAGCATACAACTTCACAGAATCTCTAGAATCACCTTCAATAGGCACCCCACACTCCATGCCACTGATTATACAAAGCTATGAATGGCCTCCAGAGTGATGGACACTAACCCACGATCATCAAAATGAAAAAGACTAGTAACTGTTACAAAAACGAAGGGCAGAGAAGCAAATGAATGTAGGGTAAAAACTGAGAGGAGGCAAAGACAAATCAAGATCCCCCTTGATAAGAAACACCATCTCTAAATAAAATAGAAGTAATAATTAATGACTGCTCTGTTGCTATGAACTGAGTTTCACTCTGAGATGTTTGGTCTCTTCATTGCTTTTAGTCTCATTCACAACCTGACCATACTCAGGATATTTCCCTATTTTACACCTCACACTTACTAGCTAAATGTGTATGAGTAATGTGAGGCACTCGTTGATCTGTGTAGTCTGCATAGTTTATAGATGATTCAAACCATCAGCTCAAGCTACATTTTGAGCCTGATTCACAAAGGTAACTAAAATCTTTGATGAAGTTTACTCTTTTGAGTAAGTTTACTATTTTCTAGTATTCACAAACTGCACTTTTATATTAAACTTACACTTTTGTAGTACATGCACACTTTTGTAGTAAGTCCAGTAATATATATGGTCAGGCACTAGTGCTGCAACATGCTCCTATAGAAAATAATGAAGGTAGGGATCACTACAAAAGTGTAAGTTGCTACAAAAGTGTAGTTTGTGACTACCAAACAGTAGTAAACTCACTCAAAAGTAGAATTTACTACAAAAAAACAGTTTCAGAATAACACTTTGTAGTAAGTTTTGAAGTGCAACTGTAGTACTACAAAACATACTACAACGTGCAGTTAGTGAATAAGGCCTTCTGTGTTCAGTAAGCCTCTTTGTTCCAAGATGCTGCCAAGTCCCCTTTCTGATTTTCTGCTTTATGGGGCATTGAATGGTGTGTGAGAGGTTGTGAAATTGACCCGCCTGACTGATTATAATTGTATTGTAAAGTTGTGTATAGTTTCTTTAACCAGTTCCTCAAGTTCAGCTCTGAGTTTTGTATTAGGAATATGGTTGTTGTATTTTTGGTATTCACCTGGTGGGGAACTCTCCACCGTGCCTACATTTTTCCCTTGTGTTCCTCTCTGTGCCCCACCACTGTCCCTCAACACCCATCTGACTCCTCGTATTCAGGTTTCTGTTGCTCTGATCAGTACCGAATGTATATTCCTGCTTTACAAATTATCCTTGAAGACAGTATGCCACAACTAATCAAGCAATTTCTCTTAACAGTGATTTCTCTAATGGCAATGGCCTAATTTAGTTCTTTAAATGTAGAAAGGTCCTGTCCTAATTTGCTATAAAGTCTCCTACTTTAAGAGGTTAATTTATCAGTAATTGAATCAGAAACACTGGGTTTTCAAAGGATTTAGGGAGGCCTTTGGCCATGAGCAACAAGGTGTTGGCTATAGGTTCTGGCCTCTGGTCAGTCTATGTGCCAATCTCCTTGTGGGTGGCCAACACCCACTGTCCACGCCTTCAGAAAGGCACAGAGGGGGGTTGACTAATGGGCCTTGCCCTTGGCCTTGCTCTTACCCCTGGCCTCCATAGGTAGCCACACACTGTTGCACACTCGTTGCCTACATATTACCTCCAAGTCAAAAGAAAGTTAAATTTCTTGTTCTCTGACCTGTAATTCTCAATATGCAATATATGTTATAGAGTACCCTTGTCTTAAACATCTCAGCTCCACCGTTTGTCTAGTAAAAACGTGGATTTAAGATTGTATTTGTGCAATTCGGAGAAATGCCAGTTCATACCAATGGCACAATATTTTTTAGAACAATTTCAGGCAAATGATAGATTGGTCTAATGTTTCTGTGTAGAACAGTGCTTAACTTGATCTGGTGGTTGTTGTTGGGAAGCACCAGCACTTATTTTCGGGGAATGCACTTATTATTCTGCATCAGATATTTACTGAGCACAGGATGGAAAACACACAGATTTGAAAGATAGGGGAAGAGAAAGACGGAAAAGCTGTCACAAAGAGAGAAAGCAGGGACCTGTAAGAGTGAGATAAAAGGAGCAGGGAGTGTGTGTAGTGGAATAAAGTGGCATGAGGTAGATTTAAGACTACCTGCCTTGGTATTCGACTGTCAAAGTTTAATTGTGGTCTTCGGAGAAGCCCTTTGTGCTGCCACATTCTTTCATTTACAAATTAAACACTGTATAGAACTGATAGGAAATCATGGACAAGAGGGTGATAGGGAGACCCAATGAACGTGGAAGGGGAATGAGTACATTATACCTTTTGAAATTTGTGAACTAGATGGTTTACAAAAGATGGACAAACTATCTGCTCATTTACATAGATTGTCAGATCCGTTACCATACTTTTTGTCTTATTTATTTTTTGTGTTGATCCATTTCATCCGTATAGAAATCTAAATCATATTTTAAGAGTAAGTAGCACTGCATGTCTTATTATATGTGTTCACAGTTACACTTAGAGAGCAAAGAATTGGTCTGCATAGATATGATGCAATTGCACTATCAAGGAAATGGCACTGATTCCTCCAGCCTAGAGGGAGCAAGCCGAAAACATCTGCTCCCTACCAGTGGGAGCAATGCCAGCTCCTGCACCCTGCGGGGAACAGGCTGGGACCACGGGGACAATGGGACTTCCCCTGTGGCCCCAATGTGGGGGTTGGTGGGTGGCTCAGATGGGCACTTTGGCATCCACCTATAGTAATTCAGGCCCTAGTCTATTTTGGCTCCAGGGATGGGGTCCCTGGGGCCAAAATAGGCTCAGGGAGGGGAGTCACATGCCCCCTCTCCTTTTTATAATATATGGCCCCAAAGGTGGGGTCTTCACGGCTCAATAAGGGTCGGGGAATGGGGATGCACGGCCCCCCTCCCCTTTTCCATTTTATTTAGGCCATGGGATGGGGGGAATTGGTAACATATAGTCACCCAAAACACAAACAACATAAAATGTTATCTTTCTTTTAACCAGAATTGGCGGCTTTGAAGAGAGCCAGTTTTTTAATGTTATTTGGTTTGTAACCCTTTATAACTTTTTGGGTGTTTTTCTTTTCTAAAGTTAGAATAGACGTGAAGAAGTTCCACAAAAATGAGGAACTGTCAACTGTGAGAATAAATTATAACAAAAAGAACAAATGCCTAGGAGGGCATTTATGGTCCAGTATCAACTTGTCAAAGGGTGCTGCATTTTCTTTTGAAGAAAAAATTATGATTTTGCAAAGGAGGGAGAATATTGCCAAACTGTTACTGGCCAGCCTTACCACAACCTCAGATGGTGCTGGTAGGTCCGAATCAACTGATGCAGAGGCACTTGAGGAAGAATATAGCTGCATCCGTCTTCATCTCCACACAAGATGGAGAAGCCTTTCTGCTAGACCTCTCCCCAGGGTGGCAAGTATGCACAGCAGGGTGTGAGCAGAGACTGCCCTTCTCGGCTGAGGCCTCTCCCAAGGATGACAGTCGTGTGTAGTAAGGAGTGGGAAAAGACAAGCCCTCCATTGACACCTCTCCCCATGTTAACCAGCATGTATAGTAAGGTGGGGGAAGAGGCTGACCTCTCCACTAACACCTCTCTGCAGGGTGACTGGTGTTCAGACTAGGGTGTGGGGAGGGGCTGACCCCTCTCACTTGGATGACAAGTGTGCATAGAAGGGCATGGGGAAAAACTGACCACTCTGTTGACAGCTTTCCCTGGGGCATCAGGTGTGCAAAGCAGAGTATGGGAAGGGAGTGACATCTCTGCTGGCATCTATTCTCCCCAGGGCAACAGGTGTGAATAGTAGGCTTTGTGGAGAAACTATCCTCTACAATAAGATCTCTTCTAAAGGTGGTAGCTATGTGAAGCAAGCTGTGAGAAGGACTAGCCTCTCCTCTGACACTCCCGCTACAGTGATAGATGTGCATAGTAGAGTATTTAAATAGATCACCTTCCTCTTTATAATTTTCATGATCCTGTGAGAGTTGTGAGGGATCACAAAATTAAAAAAAAAAAATTACACTTTCTTTCATTACAGTACTTATCCTTTACAGGCCTCCTCACAATTTCCAGAAGGACAAGGTGCCTTTAACCCTGCCCCTTAAGTAGCTTTTTACTTCATTTTCATAAAACCCATCCTTTTTTCACAATAAACAGTAATGCCAGCCAATCACAGTCCTCACTCCCATGGGACTCTCAGGAGTCCCTCGCAACAGCGGAGGGATAAGGCTGAAAAGAAAGAGATGCCTTTTCACCAATCAAATGGCTCAATTTTTTTATTTGCACTCTCGCTGGACATTTTCAAGACTCTCACAAATACAACTGCCTAGATATACAAACATTTTTGCATCTTAACCCCTTAGCTGCCAGGCCATTTCCCCCTCAGGTGCCAAGCCGTTTTTTGGCAGTTTGGGACAGTTTGCGCTTAGGCCCTCATAGCTTTTTGTCCACATAAGATACCCACAGCAAATTTGCGTCCTTTTTTTCCAACATCCTAGGGATTCTAGAGGTACCCAGAGTTTGTGGGTTCCCCTGAAGGAGACCAAGAAATTAGCCAAAATACAGCAAAAATGTAGTTAGTTTTTTTCAAAAATGGGAAAAAAGGGCTGCTTCTAAGGCTTGTGTTTTTTTTCACCTGAAAATGGCATCAACAAAGGGCTTGTGATTCTGAAATCACAATCTTCCCAGATTTCAGGAGCAGGCTGACTTGAATCAGAAAACACCAATTTTCAACACAATTTTGGCATTTTACTGGGACATACCGCATTTTTACTATTTTTTGTGCTTTCAGCCTCCTTCCAGTTAGTAACTGAAATGGGTGTAAATCCAATGCTGGATCCCAGAAAACTAAACATTTCTGAAAAGTAGACAAAATTCTGAATTTCGCAAGGGGTAATTTGTGTAGATCCTACAGGTGTTTCCTACAGAATATAACAGCTGAAATAAAAAAATCTTGAAATTGAGGTGAAGAAATCAAAAATTTTGTCCACGTTTTACTCTGTAACTTTTTCCTGCGATGTCAGATCTTTTAAAGCAATATACCATTACGTCTGCTGGTCTCTTCTGGTTGCGGGGGTATATAGGCAGTAGTCAGCAGGCCTTGGAGTAGTTACACTCTTTGGGATCATCGAACGCTGTGGGGGAAGGTGTGCCGGTTCGCTCATTGCCAACCCTGGGGGCCAGCACACCCAGCAACAGTTGATGCTCTGTTGGGTGGACAGAATTGGCCATGAACAGGACCTGCTCATCCTCCTAGGCACCGCGGTGTCGGGCTTGGTAAGTAATAGTTATTTATTGTTGTTTGTTGTGTTCCACAATGCTAATTTTTTTTTTTAATAACCGCACTGACTCTCAGAGATAAGTTAAGATTATGTTTATTTATTATATGATCCACATTGAGAAACCATAATGAGTCAGCAAAGGCGCTTCCTAATTGTACTCATGTGCATGCGTTTGGGGTGATTATTTAAGAAGCCATGCAGACAGAGACTCCTCCTGTCACCACCAACAATAAGAAAGTGGTAGTAGTAATAAGTAATATCAGTGAGTTAGCATTCCCTTCTCTGTGAATTTCTTTATGTAGCTTATGCAGTCCCTCCTAATCTCAATCTCCCAGTGATGTGTAGAATGATATTGTCATAATATGTGTGTATTTATGCATTGAAAAAAATGGAGGCTAAGTTACCCCATCAAAGGTGGTTGAGAAGCAAAGATCATTTGTTGCAATATGAATGAATTGTTAGTGGTACGTAGATGTCAATGTAGGGCCATATTTACAAGGCCCTGTGTGCCACCGGGAGTCACATTTAATGATGATCTGGAGGTGCACACTGTAGGGCCATATTTACAAGGGCACGTAAAGCCACCCTGTATGGCGCTTCATGGCCTTGTAAATGTGGACTGAGTCAACACAGCGCAAGTCGCTGCATTGACTCACCCTGCGAAAGGGAGGCGTGCCATTGGTGTTACGGTAGGTGTTCCCACGTAACACCCATGGCATTTGATGCGTTCCCAGATGTAAAAGGTTATGAAAACCTGGGAATGCGTCAAAAGGCTATGCCTCCCTAGTGGAGACATAAGGGAGATGCAACAAAGAGAAATACCTTCATTTCTCCCCACTTTTTCCTTTTTCTATGTGTGCTGCAATTTGCAACACACATAGAAAAAGGAAAACTCCTCTTGTGATTGTTTTTTTGCAGGAAGGTGTCCCTTCCTGCACAAAAGCAATAATCCCCTAAGCAAGGGCATCCGTGCAGTATGGTGCAGGGGAGCCTGCATTGGCTCATGGCAGCCCATTGTGCGGCAATGCAGGGGAAAAGGACAGGAATGCATCATATTTGTTGTAGATACAGAACATTCCTGCCCTCTCCTTTTGATGCAGGGCAGCCCTGCAAGAAGGCTTGCGGTGCTGCACTGCATCAAAAGTTTGTAAATTTGGCCATAGTTTAGGAAATTTTGGAGTAAAGCTTAGGTGTAGGAAGAAGGAAAGTAAAAGTAATCGGTCAACTCGAGTTCAGTCCATCATACTAGGCAATCTAATTTAGAAAAGTACAACGCTTTTGTGTTTGCCTTTGCTTGACAAATTTTTTTTTTTTTAATCTTCTTCTTTATTTCTTACCTCAGCACCCAAGGGGAAGAAGAAGGCAACATTGTCGACGAGCCCAGGAAGAGACAAGGGTGGCAGTGCCACCACCAGTGTGGATGCTGGTGGATGTACTGGCCCCATTAAGTGTTCCTGTTATATTATTATTATTTCCCTAATTGTATTTTTCACTTCTCCTCATTTCATTTTTTTTTTTCAGTTATATTGTGCCTGTCGACCTTTTTTTGGACTTATTTTTGTTCTATATAAGCTTTCTTAAATTCTTGTTATCCCCACATTTATCTATTTTACATGTTTCTTCTATAGCTGACTTACTCCTGTCTATGCTAACTTTCTTCTGCTTTGTCAATAAGCTTAGCTTTCTCTTCTTCCCTGATTTATCATGCGTACTAGTCCTTAATACTAAGAGGACAGATTTTTAAGACAGGTACTCTACCGAGATGATTGCGTGCCCAAGTCAGTTTTACTACACATGTTTGTGAAGGTTTCTTTGCCTTGCTCATGCCCACTGCATTTGCCAACCAAGAACTCACCACAGGTTCTCCTGGATTGACCAAAGAATACCACCCCTTTGTTGCACTTCAATGACTTAGCTCTGCCCCTCCATTACAAAACATGTGCAGTTGATTTGTCTACCTTGCATTTCTAGCAACCAACAAAATTCCTAAAGTGAATGATGGAAGAAGATAGAACTGTAATGCTCTATTATGGCTGTATTTATTTTGTTGAAACTAAATTGTGTAACGTTTTTTCCAGCCGCACCGATCACCAGTGCGGGAGTCATTGACAGCACCTGTGCTCCAGACGCGGCAGCGGTCAGATGGGGAGAACCAGCAGCAGCAGGGACGGGCACTGGTAAATCATATTGCTCTTGCTTATTGACAATTACCAATATACTCACTACAAGGGCTTTGCTTGTGAGGTTCTTAGTTTAGCAGCGGCAGCAGGGTTTGATGAATGAGCTTTTGTCTGCTGACACTACAAATGATGGCTTGATGGAAAAGCAAACAAAGGATGAATGGATAAAAGAAACAATGGGTGAAATATTATACGAATGAAAGGATGTCTGGGTGAAAGGAAAAGATGTGTGGTGAGTAATAGGAGATGAATGGGTGGGTGAAAAGATAGATTAAAGAGGTGAAAGGGATGAAAGGATCTCTCATTGGGTGAAGGGTGGATGGGTAAAAGCCGATGCCCAGGTGAGAAATGGGTGGATGGTAACGAACGATACAAGGGTAAATTGCTTGGATCAAGAAATAACAAAGCTGTTGTGGTGAGGGACATGTCTTCTGTTTACCTAATTTGCTTGGTTTGCATGGTTATCAAATCTTTGGTACAAAGTGGGAGTATTTACATTTTCTGTCTTCTCTCTTAACTAACTGTAGTTGAAGTAAGGCAGATATGTACCTTCCCACCCATCATCGTACCTTCTTCCCCATTAGTCACCAATGCTACTATGATGTAACTGCAATGTGGCAGTGTACACTAGTGTTTTCTTTGAAAAGCGTGCATCTGCTTCAATTAATGCACCATCTACAAAGTTGTCAATGCATTGCAAACTTATAAAGGCACGTTTCCCTTCCACCCCAGTGCCCACTCTGTCACCTCCTAGCACTTCAGTCCTTTATTCTTTCCAAAATTGTGTCCCAGCTACCCCCCAAAAAACAATTTTTAAATCCCTTTTGACATTTGTCAACTACATTGAGGCATGTGTGGGTAATGGCCCTGTGACTCGTCGTAATCAGCCACATCAAATTCTAATGGCCATAAGGGACCAGCAATTTACTGCTACTGTGCCACTTCACTTTAAAAAAATTGTTTGCACAGAGCATGGTTTATAATTTGTCATTTTTCTTTTTCTTTCTGACTATAACTACTCCTGGTGGACATCATCATCCAACTCGGCAAGAGAAAGCAGCCCGGCTCTGGCAGCAGAGGTTGGAGGGCATCCGCAATGAATATTGGAGGCTGGTAGCCCTCCAGGAGGAGGATGATGAGGCTCAGGCAGCAGTCAGAGCCACAGGCCCTAGCTCCTCCAACCAGCTGCCAGTGTCTTCAACCTCCCAGCAGCACCACCATAGCATCCGGCAGCTGGCATCAGCCTATCCCAGTTCCACTCCTCACGCCAGGACTGCATCTTCCAAAGCCGCGTCCTGTAACACCTTACATGCCTGGACTGCTGGATGGCACATATAGAAGCAGCCCTCAATGATCTCTGGACCAACTGTGGATGACGCCCTCTTCTGACTCTTTTTTAAATTTTTTGTTTTGGTGGGAGGGATACCTGTTGTGGGTGGAGAGGATGAGGAAGGAGTTGGGACTGGGTTTGAACTTTACATATTGGACTTTTCGTTGGACTTTTTGGACACCAGCTATTTGTTTGGGGAGAGCAGTGGGCCTGTTGTGGAGGGAAAGGGTTAGTTTTTGTATTTGTTTAAAAAAAATAGATAATTTATTTTACTTGATTTATGCCTCAAATGTTTATTTTGATGTTTTAGTTTTCACTGTTGTCTTTTAGTGTAGCCCGTTCTTTAAATCTGCTAAAATAAGTGCATGCCATTTACTTACCCCTGCTCTATTGTCCTCTTCAACTATATTGACCACTAGTGGATGATTGCCATTGCCTATTTTGCCTACAAAAATCTAGATACACAGAGACAAGTAAGAGAATATCTTCTTTACTAGGAGTTAACTAATAACTAAACAAGTTAACTTCCATCCATAGTTTTTCTCTTAACTGACTAGAAGAAGCGAGGGAGTCTTCTTACTGCAGGGTTTTTCGCAAGATGGAATTTTAAGAGGGTTGTAGGTAGGTAGTATTGGTATCAGGCTAGCACTCTAACAGGGAAGTCAGAACTTCATGGAAGGTGCCACTCCCACCTATGCGAACTCCAACTACAGGATCAATCAGAGGGTTATCCATCACTGTCAACTCGATTGAAAGAAAACAGAGTTAGAGGGTCATCATATTACCATAATTTTAGGAAGACTGAGACCGGACTACCACAATGACAGTATTTGATGCAGGGCAAAGAAGACCTGATATGATAATAAAATCTAGCAACATCAAATTATTCTGAGCAATAGTGGGGAGCTATAAAACTAAACTTAGGAAATTAAATCATGGAGTCAAGAGAAGTGGGCTCAGACTCAAGTGGTTGGATCAGGCTAAGCGTTTATGGAACACACACAAAAGGAATGAATGATGACGTTGATGGGGCCAGTGTGCAATATTCCTCACATAACAGAAAGTTGGGAGGTCATGCAGTGAGATGGTGTCGCTTTCACCACATCCGTCCCAGCAAGTGTGTGATCCATTTATGGTGTAAAATTGTCACACCTCAATAAATCACAGAGCCCGGGGAAAAGGGTTAGGGGTTCAATGAATGAATGGGAAAGGGGACTTGGGGATAAGTGTGACGAAGACAAACACTAGACAAAAGAAACCACAGAAATATTCATTGGGGTGCTGAGCAGCACATCATCATCAATCTGTTGTGGAAGGAAACGAAGGGATAAGTATGACACAGTTCAGTTAAATGCATTGAAAACAGTCCTTTTGAACCAGAAAGACCCCAGATAATAAATCCTAAGTGTTATGTCTTTTAGTTTTGAAGTATACAAATTATGGAAGAATAAATTTAAACCACCCAGTTCTTAAAATTATGATTGTTAAAAGGTAAATGATACTGAATTGCCAAATGGGGCAATGCATCTCCATTCTTCTTGGAATGTCCATTACTCTTGGGTGCATGTCTGAATCTGTCTGGGAGGTAAGCTGGAGTCTTGAGCTTTCCCAAAGTTTTGTTCATGCAGGAGAGGACTAGGAGAAGGTCTGCATATTAAGAAAAACTGTAGCTGTACTTTAAAGCAAAATACATGGACATAAGAAAACAAGGTAAGTTTTATGAGGAGTCAGGAGTGTACCAAGAAAGCTCAGAGGTAGAGCAAGAACATGAGAAAAGTTTACGTTTGAGCCAGAAATGCAGCAAACACATAATCAGCAGCATTTCTAAATCAACGCATCTCTCTCCAGTTCACAGAGCTCAGTGAGTACTAAGCCTCAGAGTCTTCGTCATCATCATGGTTTCTCTTTGAAGTCAATAACTTTCTACTTCCAGCTGGTGAGGTAGTCCTGCCCTGAGCCCTTCCATCCTCCTCCTCTAGATTCTGAGTAACTCCGTCCCAGTCCCAAACCGAGCAAGGTCCAGCGCTAACATTTTTGCCAGCTTCTCATTGTACAAACGTGCCATTGGGTTGTTGTAGTTCTAGGGCCTCTTGTGTATAAACATGCCCATAATGGGAGCCTGGAATTTCTTCCTTTTCTGGGGCCACTGACACAGGTGATTTTCGAGAAGTAGTAGCTGGTAGTAGACTCAACTGATGCACTGCTGGTGAATGAGCTGCTTTGTTTGAGGATGATGTCACCCTCTTCTTCCTCACTTTCGAACTTGATTTGACCAGTTGTAGTTGATGTTTCGTGGCATTCCTCACCTTTACCATTGCAACCACCTTCAGACATTTTTTCAGATGCTCCTCCCACCGGATTGCGTGATGTTTTACCTTATGGGTCACCCATGCTCCAGGACCATAATGTGAGCCAGGCTTACCTCAACGAACACTCGCATGGCAAACGGAGCATATTGCAATGTTCTCCTCCTTTTGACTGATCAAGTCTCAAACTGGGAGGGGGTACTTTCTTATTGGCCCACTGCCAATGCCTGAAGAAGAACTGGAGGTACTGTGGATGTGTCGATTTCCTCTCTGCAGTTCATACTTCTATTGAGGTGCGGGTTGGTGCAGGTCTCGGCTCCGGCCTTACAAATATGAGAGCTGGCAATGCTGCCCCTGCACATCCCTAAGAGCAGCTTGGATAATGTCAGACTCCTCTGTGGCTGTGCCAGCTTCCACAATGATTGGCTCGTCATCATCATTATTGTCCCCTTCCATGATCCTAAGGCTTTCTGGAACTTTTCTTTTCCCTTGTCTCTCATGGTATCTCCCGGACTCTGCTGGGGTCCATTCCATGTTCCTATCATCGTCATCAGAAATGGTGTTTGGAGAAGATGGTAGTAGGAGGCTGGCCTGGCTTATAGTGGGTACCTGATGGTACTTACACCTTGTGCCAGGTCCAGTTATCCCTTATTAGTAGATTAGCAGTGTTCTAGCGGTTTAGGCTGATAGAGGTAGCTATAGGAGAGCAGCTTAGGCTGAACTAGGAGACATGCAAAGCTCCTACTATACCACTTATATCATATAGCACTATGGCCCTCATTTCAACCTTGGCGATCGGACGAGGCCGACCGCCAAGGCTGTACCGCCAGCCGCATTTGGACCTCCCCCCTGGGCCGGCAGGCGGAAACAGAGTTTCCGCCCGCTGGCCCAGTGGGGATGTCGGCTGTAACATTCCAGTCGGCTCCTAATAGATCCGGCGGCAATGTGGCGGTGCGGCGGGTGCAGGAGCACCCGTCGAGCTTTTCACTGTCTGCCAGGCAGACTTTGAAAAGCGCGACGGAGAAGTGCCTGGGGGACCCTGCACTGCCCATGCCAAGTGCATGGGCAGTGCAGGGGTCCCCAGGGGCCCGCAACCTCCCTTACTGACAGCCTTTCCATGGCAGTGTCTACCGCCAAGGAAAAGCTGGCGGTGAGGGGAGTCAAAATCCCCAGGGCAGCGCTGCAAGCAGCGCATCCCTGGCGGATTCTGACCTCCGGGACATTCATGGCAGTAAAGCGCCGGTCCGGCAGTGTGACCGCGGCGCTAACGCCGTGGTCATAATATGGCAATTTGTACCACCAGCCTGTTGGCGGTACAAACACCACTTTAACCCTGGCGGTCAGTGACCGCCAGGGTTGTAATGAGTCCCTATATCATAAGAATCACAATACTCAGAGTTACTAAAAATAAAGGTACTTTATTTTAGTGACAATGTGCCAAAAATATCTCAGAGGATATATTCCCTTAGGAGGTAAGTAAAATACAAAAAATATACACACAAACCAAAATCAGGTAAGTAAACAGTTAGAAAAGTAGTGTAAACACCGTAGAATACAAAAGGATGCAATAGGCCTAGGGGCAACACAAACCATATACTAAGAAAGTGGAATGCGAACCACTTAGGGACCCCAGGCCTAGTGTAGTGTGTAGAGTGTCGCTGGGAGTGTAAGAAAACACTAAGGGTGTCCAAGATACCCCACCCCAAAACCCTGAAAAGTAGGAGTAAATTTACCCTACTTCCCCAGAAACACACTAAAGTAGTGATAGGAGATTCTTCAAAGAAAACAACTGACTGCAAAGCACTGAAGACGGATTCCTGGCCCTGAGGACCTGTAAAGGAAGGGGACCAAGCCCAAGAGTCACAAAAGTGTCCAGGGGGGGCAGGAGCCCAGTAAACCCCAGATGAAGGTGCAAAATGGCTGCCTCTGTGTGGAAGAAGCTGAAGATTCTGCAACAACGGAAGATGCCAGGAACTTCTCCTTTGCACAGATGATGTTCCACGGCGTGCTGGAGGATTCAGAGTTGTTTCCACACAGAAAGACCGTAAACAAGTCTTGCTAGCTGCAAAGGTCATGGTTGAAGAAAATGCGTGCTGCCCGGGCCCAGGAAGGACCAGGAGGTCGCCCCGTGGAGGAGGAGACAGAAGGGGCGCTCAGCAACACAAAGAGCCCACACAGAAGAAGGCAGCACCTGCAGAAGCACTTGAACACGGGTTCA
This sequence comes from Pleurodeles waltl, assembly GCF_031143425.1. Taxonomy (NCBI): domain Eukaryota; kingdom Metazoa; phylum Chordata; class Amphibia; order Caudata; family Salamandridae; genus Pleurodeles; species Pleurodeles waltl. The sequence continues at coordinate 599,164,373 of NC_090444.1, read as the reverse complement.
GTACACAGGATTACTGTCTGGCATGGGGAGGCAAGGACTTACCTCCACCAAATTGGGACAGATGGACCACTGGACTGTCGGGGTCACTTGGATCCAGCTCCTGTGTTCCAGGGACCCCACTCGTCAAGATGAGAGGGGACCCAGAGGACCGGTGAAGCAGAAGTTTGGTGCCTGCTGTTGCAGGAGGAAGAATAAGTTGACCCACGGGAGATTTCTTCTTGGCTTCCAGTGCAGGGTAAAGGCAGACAGACCTCAGAACATGCACCACCAGGAAACAGTCGAGAATGCCAGGAGGATTAGGTGCTACAATGTTGCTGGGAGTCTTCTTGCTACTTTGTTGTGGTTTTGCAGGAGTCCTGGAGCAGTCAGTGGTCGTTCCTTGGCAGAAGTGAAAGAGGGAGATGCAGAGGAACTCTGGTGAGCTCTTGCATTCGTTATCTGACGAGAAGCCCACAGGAGAGACCCTAAATTGCCCTCAGAGGAGGATTGGCCACCTAGTCAGGTAAGCACCTATCAGGAGGGGTCTCTGACATCACCTGCTGGCACTGGCCACTCAGAGGTCTCCATTGTGCCCTCACACCACTGCATTCAAGATGGCAGTGGTCTGGGACCCACTGGAGGAGCTCTGGGCACCACCCCTGGGGTGGTGATGGACAGGGGAGTGGTCACTCCCCTTTCCTTTGTCCAGTATCGTTCAGAGCAGGGGCTGTGGGATCCGTGAACCGGTGTCGACTGGCTTATGCAAGGAGGGTACCATATGTGCCCTTCAAAGCATTTCCAGAGGCTGGGGGAGGTTACTCCTCCCCAGCCCTTAACCCCCTATTTCCAAAGGGAGAGGGTGTAACAACCTATCTCAGAGGAAATTCTTTGTTCTGCCTTCCTGGGCTGCCCAGACCCCAGGATGGCAGAAGTCTGTCTGTGGGTTGGCAGCAGAGGTAGCTGTAGTGAAAATCCCAGAGAGCTCGTTTGGCAGCACCCAGGATCCATGCTGGAGCCCCGGGCATGAATGGGATTGCCACCCCAATACCAGATTTGGCATGGGGGGACAATTCCATGATCTTAAACATGTTACATTGCGATATTCGGAGTTACCATTGTGAAGCTACATATAGGTATTGACCTATATGTAGTGCACATGTGTAATGGTGTCCCCGCACTCACAAAGTCCAGGGAAATTGCCCTGAACTATGTGGGGGCACCTTGGCTAGTGCCAGGGTGCCCTCACACTTAGTAACTTTGCACCTAACCTTCACTAGGTGAGGGTTAGACATGTAGGTGACTTATAAGTTACTTAAGTGCAGTGTAAAATGGCTGTGAAATAACGTAGACATTATTTCACCCAGACTGCAATGGCAGTCCTGTGTAAGAATGGTCTGAGCACCAGTGGTAAAAGAAATGCTTCTGCCCATAGGGATCTCCTGGAACCCTGGGTACCTAGGTACCATATACTATGGAATTATAAGGGTGTTCCAGTGTGCCAATCAGAATTGGTAAAAATGTTCACTAGCCTGCAGTGGCAATGTTAAAGACAGAGAGAGCATAAGCACTGAGGTTCTGGTTACCAGAGCCTCAGTGACACAGTTAGGCACCGCACAGGGAACATATTCAGGCCAAAAACTATGTGCACTGGGGTCCTGGCTAGCAGGATCCCAGTGAAACAGGCAAAAACAAACTGACACGTAAGTAAAAATGGGGGTAACATGCCAGGCAAGATGGCACTTTCCTACAATGGTGGAATAGTACCCTTCCTTTTTCTTGCTGGAGATCTTGGAGCCATTGATTCTAAAAAAGGAGGTTCTTGCTCAACAGAAAGCTTGACCTCCTGTTCTGCTCCACTTTCAGGAAGATCAGCTATTGCTGGCTGTGGCTGCTATCCACTTTGCTCTGTTTCCTGAAACAATTGGGTACTACTTTGCGAAGGAGACAAATCTAATTCAACATCACTGCTCGTCAGCATTGGCATGACAGACAAAGTCTTGGGCTTTAGTTGGGGTGGTGCTGTTGATAAGGAACTGCTGCTCCCAGGTGCCGCCACAGAGGCTGGTGTGGCAGGCATTAATCTCACAGAAAAGGTTGCGGTTGGCATGCCACTGGGTAAAAACTGCTTCTTCTTCTCACTGGCAACTTTGTTGGGAGCAACCTTCCTTGTCGTCATCTTAAGGGCTAGGTTGGCCGTGGCACTAAGATGCACAAGCGAAAGAGTTTGGAGTACAGAAGTAACTGTAAGACCTTTTCTTTAAAAGTACTGTGGGTGATGTGAGGTCTCTTCTCTTCTGCACCTAAAAGCAACTAAGCAAGAAAAACATGTAGTTAGTGAAATGTTGCTATGTTGCAGGTTGAAATAGTACAGACCATGTAAACTTAGTGTGGTTGGGTACCCTTTGTAATAAATAGCAATTTAATTAAACATTGTAAAGGCAGGCTGCAGCACCACCCCATCAAAAAGTTACATTTCAAATCAGAAAGCACAACAGGCAGATCTAGCTCTTTGCCTTATCTTCATCTGTTTTCAAAGAGACACATGGGGTAGTCAGAGAGACATGCATGGGTAAATGGAATAATCCTTTAAATAAGTTATGGCAGCATGATGGTCCAAGAGAAATGGAATAATCATTAACAAAATTAATTATGCTGCTGGTTTGTCTGCAGTGCTTCGCAGCTAAGGTCTCCTGGAGGAAATAGAACTACACATAAAGAAACTAAGGGCCATATTTATACTTTTTGACGCACAACTGAGCCAACGCAGTTGTGCGTCAAAAATTTTAACGCTGGCTAACGCCATTCCAAAGCGCCATGCGGGCGCCTTATTTATGGAATGACGTTAGCCGGCGCAGCTGACTGGTGTGCGTCAAAAAAAATTACCCACACCAGGCAGCGCCGGCGTAGGGGAAAGTGGAGCTTGGGCGTCAAAAAATGGGGCAAGTCAGGTCTGAGGCAAAATATTGGCCTCAACCCGATTTGCGCCATTTTTTTTGACTCCCAACCCCCATTGAAATGACTCCTGTCTTAGCACAGACAGGAGTCATGCCCCTTGCCCAATGGCCATGCCCCTTGCCATGCATGGCCATTGGGCATAGTGGCATGTAGGGGGGCACAAATCAGGCCCCCCTATGCCACAAAAAAATAAATAAATAAATACTTACCTGAACTTACCTTAAGCTCCCTGGGATGGGTCCCTCCATCCTTGGGCGTCCTCCTGGGGTGGGCAAGGGTGGCAGGGGGTGTCCCTGGGGGCATGGGAGGGCACCTCTGGGCTCCTTCCGAGCCCACAGGTCCCTTAACGCCTGCCCTGACCAGGCGTTAAAAAATTACGCAAAAGCGGCTGAACGTCATTTTTTTTGACCCGCCCACTCCCGTGCGTCATTTTTGCATGGGAGTTTAAATAAGGCGCACATGCCTTGGAGTCATTTTTTAGATGGGAACGCCTACCTTGCATATCATTAACGCAAGGTAGGTGTCCACGCAAAAAAATGACGCAAACTCCAAGATCTTTGGCGCTAGACGGGTCTAACGCCAAAGTATAAATATGGAGTTAGCTTTGCGTCGGATTTGCGTTAAAAAAAAATGACGCAATTCCGGCGCAAACGGAGTATAAATATGCCCCTAAATGATGTAGGGCAACTGTGAGTCTTTGGCGGATGGACAGAGGAATGAATGTGTTTGGATGGATGGATGGATGGATCAAGGAAACATGTGGAATTAAATAAAAAAATAAAATAAAAAAATAAAAATATGAAAAAATAAAAAACAAATATATAAAAAATAAAATTAAAAATACAATTAAAAAAACAAAATTAAAAAAATTAAAAATTACAATTAAAAAGTAAAAAGATAAAAAAATAGAAAAATAAAAAATAAAAATATAAAAATTAAAAGGAAAAAGAAATTAAACAACAAAAAAAACAAAACAAATGAACAATGATTAACAATGATTGCATGTAAGCCTATTGGCAAAGACACACTGGCTGCATGCACAAAATGGCCGCCAGACAGCCACATGGTCAAACAACAACAAGGAGCAAGGAAGTATGGCAAACAAAAGACACATGCAAGCCTATGGCAAAGGAACACTGGCTGCATGGACAAATTGTCTGCCAGCCAGTGAAATGGTCAAACAACAACAAGGAGCAAGGGGGCATGGCAAACAAAGGACACACGCAAGCCTATGGTGAATACAGAATGTTTAGAAATTTGATAGAGAATAAGAAATGTCATACAATTTTGCATTTTTACACATATTTCAAATAAATATGGTACTTCCACTTGGGAGGAGATAGCAACATGTTTCCCTAGTATTTCAATCTTTCTGGAGAGTTAAGTAACATTGGTCATTGGATCCAGTGTCTGCTGTCATCCAGGAAAACCTAGCAAACCCAGACACTTCTAAAATGTAGGCACCCCATGGAGTCCAGAATGGTGTTGCTTGTGTGGATTCTAGCCCTTTTTCTTACCAAGAATGCCTTGCAAATATCAAACTTTTGCTAAAACAACACATTTTCCTCATGTTTCTGAGATACAAAATTCTTAGATTCATGAGGATCGCCACATGTCCTACCACAATGTGTTCTTTCACTTCTCACTTCTCCTGATAAAAACCATACCCCACTTGTGTGATTGAGTCCAGTCAACCTCAAAAAGAAAGTCCTGCGTTTCAGGTCTAGACACTTACCTGTAATCTGGTCCAAGTCTTCCTAGGTCCAATGTACAAGGGACTGTTTCTGGGATCCACAATGACTCCATAACTTTAAATATGTTGAAGGCAAGTACACTCAAACCTTTGTCACCTTCTCAGGAGAAGAATAGCCTAAGGTGTAAAAACACTTCCTTCCTGGACAAAGACTTCATAGAATTGAAGAAAACCAGCAATCCAGTATCTGATAGTGGAATTCTTCAGGAATGAGGAGCCAAGATTAGATAGATCAGGGAGAGGAAACCAAGCAAAGGAACGCAGCTTTGTTGCATTGCACCCTACAACCACACTGAAGTCTTTAGATAGTAAAAAGAAAGGAAATGACATCAAATATCACACAACAGGAAGCACAAAGAATTAGGAAAACTAAAATAAGGAATCAAGGAAGAAATAGCCCTGGTGGTAAAAGGAAAGAAACAAGAATGAAAGCCTAAATTGGACTAGGTTTGGAGTAGCTTTAAAATGCAGCTCCAAATCTTTAGGCATTTGATTACCATGTTTTAGCTGGAGAAGAAACAAGCAGCAGCTAGGCGCTCAGAAGCATGAGAGAAGGCAATCTCAGGTGTGTGAAATTCACAGCACTCAGCTGCGGACATCATCTGGCATTTTCTGTGACTCATAGAACCACCGAATCACTCAAGATACTTGGGTTCTCAGACTTCCAGGAACCAGATGTACCAGTCACAGAACTCAGCTGCGGGCATCATCTGTCATTTTCTGTGACTCATAGAACCACCGAGTCACTCAAGATACTTGGGTTCTCATACATCCAGGAACCAGAGGTACCAGAGAACCCTTGGCTGCAACAGTATACCCTGTTTCTGATTCCCCAGGTTAATCAGGAAAAGCTAAAATAAATACACAAACCAATCTAGGGGCATGGACTAAAGAGGCAGAAACCCAGGAATGCTCATCAGAAGGAAAGTCCTTCCAGTGAATGAAGAACTGTGAGTCACCTCTGAAAATCACAGAATCACTGACCTCACTAACTTCATACTCCGTTTCTGCATCTATCATAACAAGAGGGGGAGGGGGAGGGGGAGGAGGACTCTGACAAAAAAGATCAAGCGCCCAAGGTCTCATCTGGGAGATAAAAGAAACAGGGTGAATCTTCCTAGAGTTAGAAATACAAAGCTTAAAGTCAATGGCACTGATTTGTTGATTATTACAAGAGATCAAAAAATCGAGGATGAAACCGAAGCAGTAGTTTTTCAGTGGGCATGAAACTGAAATACAGCCAAACATCTTCTCACACCTTAAAGTTTTGGGAGCAGTCTTTTTCATCTATCGGCTCTAGCCTTCAGTTTTAGAATCTTGCGAATTTGGGGCAAAAACATTTCTTCCAAAGTCAAGTCTCCCTAAGGGATCAGCAACGGCAGACACAACAGGAGTGGACAATGGAGATGAAAGGAATTAGGATGGAAAGCTGGGATAAAATAGACTGGAGAAATTTTTGTAGCAGGGTGAATAGAGTTGTTATACGAGAACTATACCCAATTTTGTTATGTGGCATTGAAAAAAAAACGTCAAATACTGCTCAAGACTCTGTTTGACATGTTGAGTCTGCCCATTAGATTATGGGTAGTACCCACAGAACTTGATGGATATCCACTTAGAGCACATTGAACACCAGAGCCTAGAAATGGATTAAGAGGTCCCTATCTGAGGTCATAATGTCAGGTATCCCATATAGGTAGAATATATCAGCCTGAAATGTCCTTGCAATCATGCTGGCAGATGGAAACCTCGGGAACAAAGAAAAGTGAGCCATTTGGAAAAGAGGTTCACTGTGACCATGATCGCTCGGTTTCCTGACAAAGATAATAATTCAACAATAAAGTTGGTGGAAATCATGTGCAGTTGATGAGTGGGGATAAGCAAAGGCTTGACAAAACCTAAAAGCTTGATGTGGACTGCCTTGGATTGGGCACTCTCAGAGTCGATATTCCAAATACTCCACTATCTTCTTTCAAAAATCGCATTTCTTCATTTAAGTGATAAGTGGCTTTCACTCAGATGTGAATGGATGGAATAAACATGGACTAGATGTTCTGGAAAGGAAGTAGAGATGCTAAGCTGTTGCCCAGGTACACCACAAGAATCTGGTTCAGGACATCAGAGAATATGCTAGCAATGAATTTGAAGAAAACTGTGGGAACACTGGTGAAGTCAGAGGGCATCACTCAATATTCAAAGCACCCAAACGTTTTCTGAAAGATCATCTTCCACTCATCACCCTTTTGTTATCTGGAGCAGATGGTACACTCCAAGGAGGTCTAACTTTGTGAAATATTAGGAACCTGAATTGACTCACAGATGTCCTTGAAGGGTTGAAGTGGGTAACAGTTCTTAAAGGTGGACTTCTTTTGAGCTTCAGCAGAGGATGTTGATCAGCCCATAACGCCATTTCCCATGCTGGCAAAAAGAGTATAGACTTCAATTAGGAATTACGACTCTCAGTACCTTCTGAAAGTGCACAATTCAAATCTCTATGTGAAGTGAGCAACAGAGAAGTAGGCTTCCTCAAAGATGTCAAGAAACTCCAGATCAGGGGCGTGGACAGGACAAGGAAGTTGGTGGCTGCAGCTTAGCAAGCTCTTCTGGGCTGCTGCTCTTATCCTCATTAATTCTTATGCAGTTGGGCCCCAGTCCACCCCTCATTGAGGTGCTTCTAGTTCCGACCGCTCATGTTGGTAATTGTCAGGCTCTGAAGCGAGATAGCTGGGGGCTGACTCCAAGAGCCGCTGCTGGTCATTGCCGGAGGTGATAAGGCCTGCTGAGCCCTTCGATGCTGTACCATTAACAGGCCAGACAGCTTGACATGTGACCTGCTGTATGGATTCCTAAACACCAAACCCACCTGTGGGAAAGGGTACAACACGGGTTAATGCTGGAGTGAACCACATCTACAATTTTGTGTTTTCTTTCCAAAAATCACTGGGAGCACAGCAAGGACCCCCACTGACCTGCTGCCAAGGACAGCAGCGAGAAGCCCTCCACTGCTACCCTCTTTCTGCTTTGTTGAGCAATGGAGTATTCTCCCCTTTTGTCACAACCCCCTTTTGTGCCCTCTGTACAGTGGGTCTGTGCATAGGGCTCATGTTGTATTATCCCTGTGGCACTTCATGACCTAATATGCCACCAGGACAGACAACCCCCAGTGCCCATGTTCCAATTGCACTTTACACTATGGCAGACACTCCCCCAGAGCACATGAACCAATTGGATACCTTGCACCTGCTGTTGCAGTAGGCTTTAGGTTCTTTTGTATTGAGCACAATTTAGTGAAAAAACAACATGTGTTTTCTGGTTTATGGTTCCGACTGTCATGTTTACTGACACGTAGGCCCTCATTATGACATTGGCGGTAAGGACCGCTTACCGCCATGCTGACTGCCGCCAACATACCGCCGCTGCAGTGGATTACCGCCACCTATATTATGACCCACACATAGCAATCCGTCACTATACAGCCACACACACAAGTCCGCCAGACCAAATGTCAGTGATAAACTGGCGATAGCAAAACCCACACCATTATGCCAACAGAAATGCACCCACAGCATTATGACCCACAAATCACCATGGCGGACATTCAATGGCGCTAAACCATTGGCGGTACATACCGCCGTGCTCAAAATACACACAACCTAACAAAACTACACCACATTGGACAATTCAAACTACACACACCTGACACGCATACACACACCATACCCACACACCCACAACACTATAAAACACACACCCACATTAAGAGAGACAGCAAGACCACAGACAAGACCACAAACACACACCACCATCACCTATACACCATCCACGCACCCTACATCACACACCCCAACACAGTACCCCACACATCCTCACCCACACCACTCACAATACAGCCATGGCACCGCAACAACACCCTACATCACACACCCCAACACAGTACCCCACACACCATCTTCCACACCAACACCACTCACAATACACCCATGGCACCGCAACGGCACCCCAGGTTCTCTGAGGAGAGCTATGGGTCATGGTGGAGGAAATCATCTGGGTAGAGCTACAGCTATTCAGATCACAGGTGGCCCAGACGTCCATTGCTAGGACGATGGAGCTATGGCGAGGAATCATGGACAGGGTCAATGCCATGGGACAGCACCCCAGAAGAAGGGATGACATCAGGAAGAGGCGGAACAACCTACGGGGAAGGTACGTTCCACAGCAGCAAGACACCAAATAGCTGTACAGAGGACTGATGGTGGACCTTCACCTCCTCCCCCACAACTAACAACATGGGAGGAGCAAGTCTTGGCAAACATGCATCCTGAGGGCCTGGCAGGCGTAGGAGGAGGACTGGACTCTGGTAAGTCTAATCTCAATTACCATCACCCCCCCCCACCTTCATGCCATCACAAAACCCCACCCTTACCCTCACTCGCATCACTTCACTACGTCCCACATACCTCACCATCACAACCCACTCATCCCAATACCAAGCCCTGCATGCAACACCAATGCCTAGGCACCCCTCACAGACCTGCATGGGCACCCATCACTAAAGCATGCACATTAGAGAGAATCACCTAGCCCACAAAATCACTACTCACACAAGGCATAGCTGCCAGGGCAATAACAACCATACAGGACAACACCCCAATGCACAAGATGACACACACAGAAACAATAACACTGCATTTACATCCTCACAGGTCCCCCACCCAACGTCACAGGAGAGGAGGTGTCAGCAACTTCCAGTCCACCCCCAGAAGATGCCCACAGTGATGACCGCAGCTCTGTGCGCCTGGATCTGGATGAACAACATGGCCCATCACGGATCTCCAAACAGTTGGTAACCCAGGCACAGTCCCATACCACCAAAGAGCCTCCCCCCTCAGGAAACACCAGCACAGTACCCACCCAGCAGGCCCATACCTCTGTCCCTCTGACACGACAGTCAGTAGTGTGTCCACCACTACACGGACCCCAGGCCACCCCACAAACACAGGACGATCAGGGACCTGGGTCAGTGGCAGTGGGCACACAGTTCAGGGGACAGAGGCACAGGACAACAGGAAAGCTGGGAGGACTGCTGTGCGACAGGGGGAGGACAGGCCCAGGGAACCCACTCTCCATGAGGCACTCTCCAACATCCTGGGAGCATACCACCATTCCCAGGAGACGATAGGCCAGATACTGGACAAGTTGCAGGAGACCCAGCAGTTGCAGGAGAGACAGTACCTGGGGATCAGGAAGGACTTGAAGGACATCAACACCACCCTGGTCTCTACTGCAGGGGTGCTGGCAGACATGGCCAACACCATGAGGGAGGCAGTGGCACACCACCGGGCCCCTGACACTAGCCAATCCGATGAACATCTTTCAACCTCTGCTGCCACTAGTGGACAGGAGGCCCCGCCACAGGAACAACAGGCCACCAGCACCCCACCCCTTGCCGAAGGAGAAGCACCCCGCAAATGGTCCCTGCGATCCAGGCAGAAGCCAGAGAACATTGCCAAGACCCCCACCAGGAAATAAGACTCTCCTGAATGTCACCCTTGTGTCCCACTCTGTCACCCTGTCCACCTTGAACTGCCATTGCTCCCCTTCCTATGCCCCCTTGGACAATGCACCTGTGATACAAATAGACTGGACTGTATCCTGGACATTCCTCCATCATCACCCCAGTCCATTGCACATCCCCCTCTAATCATTAGCACTTAATAAACAACATTTGGATAAATTCAAGTATGGAGTCTGTCAAATCATTTAACCATGTATTTGTTTAACAAGCTTTAAACACTGCAATATAACTATACAGTAATGTATACATAGGAATGACCTGTAGTTGGCTGCAGTCAACACACCAGGAGCGATAGTGGGGCACAAATATCTGAAAATAAAGATGCCAAAGGGTACAGTAAGTGGCCATAGAAGTGGGAAAATCAGCCTGCCAGTGACAATGTCAAATACAAAACTGTCAATGTAAAGTGTAATTAGAGTGTATTACCTGTGTGTCATTGGAAGTACTGTCATATTATTGCACTTCTGTTGTCCTCATCCTCATCCTCTGCCTCCTCATCTTGTCAACAGTGTCCACTGCTGCCACACGCTCATCTCCAGCCTCATCTGCCTGCAGAAGAGGCACCTGGCGACGTAAGGCAAGGTTGTGCAACTTACAGCATGCCACGATGATCTGGCACACCTTCTTGGGCGAGTAGTACAGGGATCCACCTATTAGATGGAGGCAACGAAACCTGGCCTTCAGGAGGCTGAATGTACTTTCTATTATTCTAATTGTTCACCCATGTGCCCCTTTGTAACGTCCCGCTGCCCTTGTCCTGGGATTCCTCACAGGGGTCAGTAGCCATGAGAGGTTGGGGTAACCAGAGTCACCTGAAAATATCAAGGGACAACTGTTAGACTCACATTCACCCTTAGGGCCCACACCATACCCATACACCAACAACCCCTGGGTGGGAACCAGGGCTCACCTACTGGCTATACCCAGTTCCTCTGGAGTTGAGCCACCACATCTGGAATGCTGCTATTCCTCAGGATAAAGGCATCATGCACAGACCCAGGATACTTTGCATTGACATGGGAGATGTACTGGTCTGCCAGGCAACCTATCTGCCCATTCATGGAGTGAAAGCTCTTTCAATTTCTGAACACCTGTTCATTTCTCCGGAGAGGGACAAATGCAATGTGTGTACCATCAATAGCCCCAGTGATGTTGGGGATATGTCCCATTGCATAGAAATCAGCTTTCACTGTGGCCAAATCCTCCACCTGGGGGAAAACGATGTAGCTGCGCATTGCTTAATCAGGGCAGACAATACTCTGGTCAGCACTATTGAGAACATTGGCTGAAACATTCCTCCTGCCAAGCCCACTGTCACTTGGAAGGAGTCACTTGCCACGAAATGGAGCACAGATAGGACTTGCACAAGAGGGGGGATCCCAGTGGGCTGATGGATAGCAGATAACAGGTCGGGTTCCAATTGGGCACACATCTTTGTGATTGTGGCACTGTCCAGTCTATAGGTGAGGATAATGTGCCTGTCCTCCATTGTTGCCAAGTCCACCAGGGACCTGTACACGGGGGATGTCTCCATCTCCTATTGATTCACAGTGGTTGCAATCTAGAGGGCAAACAGTGAGTAGCTGGTCAGTTTTTCATATTTCCAAACACTACACTGCATTGCATGTTGTGACTGTAACACAATATTGCTGTATAGGCCCAAATGGTACCTATGTGTACTGTAACGCAGTTAGGTGCCATTGCCTGCCCCCGCTGAAATGGCATCCGCCTGTCCTGTATGGAGGGACAGGTGGAAATGAGGTAATTCCGCTGACGTTGTGCGCCATTGCAGGAGACAGTCGAAAACCGACGTGCAAATCCTCATTGGATCCCATTGGGCCCTATGGGTTACAGTGGCCAATGTTGATGTACGCCGGCGGTGACGGTACGCACCTCTGCTGACATAACTGCCATATTCTATGTGTTCACCCACTTGCTACCTGACCTTCAACAGGAGAGGACCTACACTGCAAGTGCGGCTGTAACCTGTGTCTGGAACCGACCATGGCTCATGTCACTGGGGAAAGGAACCCTGACTTCACCGCTGCGGAGTTGGAGAGACTTGTGGATGGGGTACTGCCCCAGTACCAAATGCTGAATGGGCCTCCAGACCAACAGGTGAGTACACTGTGAGCACGATGAATGGGGCATGAATGCATGGAGTGCTGTGTGTGAGGGCCTCGTATTGGGGGTGGTTGGGATATGGGCCCTGGGCAGCGTTCTGCATGTATGGTGGGCAATGTCTGTTTGTAAGGGGACGTGAGGGCTATGGTGGGCCAGGTGTGTAACAGGCAGGACGGTCTGGCCGATACCTTTTCTTATGTGTATTTCTCTGCGGGTCAGCGCCCTGCAAAAAATGGGTATATGACATGCCATTGCCAAGGACATGTGGACCCTGAAAGTCTACGGCAGGCGGAGCACCCACTGTTGCAAACGGTGGGAGGACCTGAGGCGCTGGGCACGGAAGACAGCGGAGGCCCAGCTGGGATGGCCTCCTAACGAGGAAGGGGTGCCTGTCGAACCCTGACTCCCCGTAATGGCCCGCATACTGGCAGTGGCCTATCCGGAGCTGGATGGGCGCTTGGGGGCATCACAGCAGCCACAAGGGGGTGAGTACAGTGCCCCAATATACTACTTGCGCATGGTGGGGTGGCATCCCGGTGGGGGATGTGGGCCTGTGGGTAACCATAGGCCAGTCCGGCCAGTGCAGGGTAGGGCCCAAGTTGGGCAGGGTCTGATGTCAACCTCCTCCAAACAAGCTAGTAGGCCTCCACTACTGGGCAGGGGTCTGTGGGTCTCAGGTATGCTGCAATTGGCGTCAGGTGTCCCTGTTAATGGGCTGGTGACTAGCATTGTGACTGGTAGTGCATTGCCTAGTGCGTAGGGCTGTTCCCTGTGTGTGAATATGTTGTATACGCCAACGCTGGTGTTGTTGCCACCATTGACCAAGGGTATCTTTTGTCTCGTCCCCCCCTTTTTGTTTTGTCACCTTGTCCTTATGTGCATTAGCATCATCTGGCAGAGGAGCAGAGGCACTGGCGACAGGGCGAGCTGCATCCCACAGGGCCCAGGAGGCCGAATCGACTGACGGTGAGGGCACCAGAAGGAAGGAAATGAGCACCAGGGCGGAGCCTGGAGGGGACAGTTTGACAGTGATACCTCCTCCGATGGAAGCTCCCTGGTGGTGGTGGACACCTCTGTGCCCACCCCAACTACAGGTGCAGCTGCCACACATGGGTCACCTCCCAGCAGCACCTCGGCGTGTTTCCCATGCCCGCTCACCCAGGAGGGTGGGCATCTCCTTCGCCCCAGGCACCTCAGGCCCTGACCCAGTTAGCCCTGCTGCCCTGAGTGAGGAGGCTATTGACCTCCTGCGATCCATCTCTGTTGGGCAGTCAACAATTGTGAATTGCTTACAGGGGCTGGCAGCCCATTTGCAACAACCAAATTCATTTCTGGAGGGCATTCACTCTGGCATGGCAGCCCAACAGAGATCAATCCAGGCTTTGGCCTCCTCCCTGATTGCAGCCATTGTCCCTGTTTCTAGTCTCCCCCCACCAACCTCCTCTGCCCAATCCCATTCCCCTCAACTCCAACCTATCCCAAGCACACAGGCAGACCAGCATGCATCCAGGACAACACACAGGAGTGGTTCAGGCAACCATAAGCACCACACATCATCACATAGGCACTCACACAAACACTATCCAGATGCAGACATACCAACATCCACTGTCTCCACTGTGTACCCCCTCCTCCCCATCCCCCTCCCTCCCAGTAGCATCTACACTCACACCTGCATGCACTACATCCTCATCCATTACAACCATCACGCCTATCACTACACGCCCCTCACTGGCAGACACCGCCCCCACATCCATGCACACATCCCCTGTGTCCTCTCCCACTGTGGCTGTCCCCCCTCCTCCCAAAGTACACAAACGCAAGCACTCAGACACCCAACAGCCATTCACCTCACAACAGCATTCAGCCCATGCACCTGCACCCAAACACAGCAGACAGACACCTCCTACAACCGCTTCCTGTTCCTCCACTCCCAAACCTTCACCCTCTTTCCGCCCCAATGTTCCTAAGAAGCTTTTCCTCCCCACCATTCACCTATTCCCTACCCCTCCTCCCCCCGTCCTTCACATCAGGTCAGGGTGAAGAAAACCCAGGCAAGCACCTCAGCTACCCAGTCCGGGGGCACAGTAGTGTTGACAGCTACTGCAGGTGGGAGAGGATCCCAGGCACCAGGCAGCAACACTGACAGGGTGCCTGCACCAGTTGCATCAAGGAAGGGCAAGGAGGCAGCACCAGCTGCAGGTGTGAAGGGCAAGGGGCAATCCCTGGCTGCTGACAGGAAGTGCAAGGGGCCTGCACCAGCAGGCAGGAAGGACTGGAGGCCTGGTGCTGGGTTCTCATAAGGAGCCCCCACCACCAACCATGGTGGTTCAGCCGCCCGAGGCTGTAGGGGATGGGCTGGAGCATCCCCGACCACTGCTAGAACTGCCACCACCACCACTTCCAGCAGCAGCAGCCCCAGTGGGCAGCCGTCCGAGGCTGCAGGGGATGGGCTGGAGCCTCACCCCACCACTGCCAGCACCGCCACCAGCACCACCGCCAGCATCAGCAGCCCCAGTGGGCAGCCGTCTGAGGCTGCAGGGAATGGGCTGGAGCCTCCCCCCACCACTGCCAGCACCACCACCAGCATCAGCAGCCCCAGTGGGCAGCCATCTGACGCTGCAGGGGATGGGCTGGAGCCTTCCCCCACCACTGCCAGCCCCGCCACCAGCTCCGCCATGGCCACCACTGAGCAGCCGTCACCACCGACAGACAGTGTGAAGTCCTGCCTCCATGGGTTATTGTGCGTTCTGGCCCCTGCAAATCTTGTTGGTCTGACACCCAGGTGAGAGACTGTGACCTTGCACTACCCAAGATCTGTATCAGAGGGCACAATGCCCCCTCCAGAACTAGTGGAAGAAGCCATCCACTCACCACATCCTTCCCAGGATGAAGCACACTGGGCACAATGCCCCCTCCAGAACCAGTGGAAGAAGCCATCCACTCAGCCTGAAATGTCCTTGCAATCATGCTGGCAGATGGAAACCTCGGGAACAAAGAAAAGTGAGCCATTTGAAAAAGAGGTTCACTGTGACCATGATCGCTCGGTTTCCTGACAAAGATAATAATTCAACAATAAAGTTGGTGGAAATCATGTGCAGTTGATGAGTGGGGATAAGCAAAGGCTTGACAAAACCTAAAAGCTTGATGTGGACTGCCTTGGATTGTGCACTCTCAGAGTCGATATTCCAAATACTCCACTCACTTCTTTCAAAAATCGCATTTCTTCATTTAAGTGATAAGTGGCTTTCACTCAGATGTGAATGGATGGAATAAACATGGACTAGATGTTCTGGAAAGGAAGTAGAGATGCTAAGCTGTTGCCCAGGTACACCACAAGAATCTGGTTCAGGACATCAGAGAATATGCTAGCAATGAATTTGAAGAAAACTGTGGGAACACTGGTGAAGTCAGAGGGCATCACTCAATATTCAAAGCACCCAAACGTTTTCTGAAAGATCATCTTCCACTCATCACCCTTTTGTTATCTGGAGCAGATGGTACACTCCAAGGAGGTCTAACTTTGTGATATATTAGGAACCTGAATTGACTCACAGATGTCCTTGAAAGGTTGAAGTGGGTACCAGTTCTTAAAGGTGGACTTCTTTTGAGCTTCAGCAGAGGATGTTGATCAGCCCATAACGCCATTTCCCATGCTGGCAAAAAGAGTATAGACTTCAATTAGGAATTACGACTCTCAGTACCTTCTGAAAGTGCACAATTCAAATCTCTATGTGAAGTGAGCAACAGAGAAGTAGGCTTCCTCAAAGATGTCAAGAAACTCCAGATCAGGGGCGTGGACAGGGCAAGGAAGTTGGTGGCTGCAGCTTAGCAAGCTCTTCTGGGCTGCTGCTCTTATCCTCATTAATTCTTATGCAGTTGGGCCCCAGTCCACCCCTCATTGAGGTGCTTCTAGTTCCGACCGCTCATGTTGGTAATTGTCAGGCTCTGAAGCGAGATAGCTGGGGGCTGACTCCAAGAGCCGCTGCTGGTCATTGCCGGAGGTGATAAGGCCTGCCGAGCCCTTCAATGCTGTACCATTAACAGGCCAGACAGCTTGACATGTGACCTGCTGTATGGATTCCTAAACACCAAACCCACCTGTGGGAAAGGGTACAACACGGGTTAATGCTGGAGTGAACCACATCTACAATTTTGTGTTTTCTTTCCAAAAATCACTGGGAGTACAGCAAGGACCCCACTGACCTGCTGCCAAGGACAGCAGTGAGAAGCCCTCCACTGCTACCCTCTTTCTGATTTTTTGAGGAATGGAGTATTCTCCCCTTTTGTCACAACCCCCTTTTGTGCCCTCTGTACAGTGGGTCTGTGCATAGGGCTCATGTTGTATTATCCCTGTGGCACTTCATGACCTAATATGCCACCAGGACAGACAACCCCCAGTGCCCATGTTCCAATTGCACTTTACACTATGGCAGACACTCCCCCAGAGCACATGAACCAATTGGATACCTTGCACCTGCTGTTGCAGTAGGCTTTAGGTTCTTTTGTATTGAGCACAATTTAGTGAAAAAACAACATGTGTTTTCTGGTTTATTGTTCCGACTGTCATGTTTACTGACACATAGGCCCTCATTATGACATTGGCGGTAAGGACCGCTTACCGCCATGCTGACTGCCGCCAACATACCGCCGCTGCAGTGGATTACCGCCACCTATATTATGACCCACACATAGCAATCCGTCACTATACAGCCACACACACAAGTCCGCCAGACCAAATGTCAGTGATAAACTGGTGATAGCAAAACCCACACCATTATGCCAACAGAAATACACCCACAGCATTATGACCCACAAATCACCATGGCGGACATTCAATGGCGCTAAACCATTGGCGGTACATACCGCCGTGCTCAAAATACACACAACCTAACAAAACTACACCACATTGGACAATTCAAACTACACACACCTGACACGCATACACACACCATACCCACACACCCACAACCCTATAAAACACACACCCACATTACCCACAACCCTTTACCAATACAAGCAAGTGCCTCAAGAGAGACAGCAAGACCACAGACAAGACCACAAACACACACCACCATCACCTATACACCATCCACGCACCCTACATCACACACCCCAACACAGTACCCCACACATCCTCACCCACACCACTCACAATACACCCATGGCACCGCAACAACACCCTACATCACACACCCCAACACAGTACCCCACACACCATCTTCCACACCAACATCACTCACAATACACCCATGGCACCGCAACGGCACCCTAGGTTCTCTGAGGAGAGCTATGGGTCATGGTGGAGGAAATCATCTGGGTAGAGCTACAGCTATTCGGATCACAGGTGGCCCAGACGTCCATTGCTAGGACGATGGAGCTATGGCGCGGAATCATGGACAGGGTCAATGCCATGGGACAGCACCTCAGAAGAAGGGATGACATCAGGAAGAGGCGGAACAACCTACGGGGAAGGTACGTTCCACAGCAGCAAGACACCAAATAGCTGTACAGAGGACTGATGGTGGACCTTCACCTCCTCCCCCACAACTAACAACATGGGAGGAGCAAGTCTTGGCAAACATGCATCCTGAGGGCCTGGCAGGCGTAGGAGGAGGACTGGACTCTGGTAAGTCTAATCTCAATTACCATCACCCCCCCACCTTCATGCCATCACAAAACCCCTCCCTCACCCTCACTCGCATCACTTCACTACGTCCCACATACCTCACCATCACAACCCACTCATTCCAATACCAAGCCCTGCATGCAACACCAATGCATAGGCACCCCTCACAGACCTGCATGGGCACCCATCACTAAAGCATGCACATTAGAGAGAATCACCTAGCCCACAAAATCACTACTCACACAAGGCATAGCTGCCAGGGCAATAACAACCATACAGGGCAACACCCCAATGCACAAGATGACACACACAGAAACAATAACACTGCATTTACATCCTCACAGGTCCCCCACCCAACGTCACAGGAGAGGAGGTGTCAGCAACTTCCAGTCCACCCCCAGAAGATGCCCACAGTGATGACAGCAGCTCTGTGCGCCTGGATCTGGATGACCAACATGGCCCATCACGGATCTCCAAACAGTTGGTAACCCAGGCACAGTCCCATACCACCAAAGAGCCTCCCCCCTCAGGAAACACCAGCACAGTACCCACCCAGCAGGCCCATACCTCTGTCCCTCTGACACGACAATCAGCAGTGTGTCCACCACTACAGGGACCCCAGGCCACCCCACAAACACAGGACGATCAGGGACCTGGGGTCAGTGGCAGTGGGCACACAGTTCAGGGGACAGAGGCACAGGACAACAGGAAAGCTGGGAGGACTGCTGTGCGACAGGGGGAGGACAGGCCCAGGGAACCCACTCTCCATGAGGCACTCTCCAACATCCTGGGAGCATACCACCATTCCCAGGAGGCGATAGGCCAGATACTGGACAAGTTGCAGGAGACCCAGCAGTTGCAGGAGAGACAGTACCTGGGGATCAGGAAGGACTTGAAGGACATCAACACCACCCTGGTCTCTACTGCAGGGGTGCTGGCAGACATGGCCAACACCATGAGGGAGGCAGTGGCACACCACTGGGCCCCTGACACTAGCCAATCCGATGAACATCTTTCAACCTCTGCTGCCACTAGTGGACAGGAGGCCCCGCCACAGGAACAACAGGCCACCAGCACCCCACCCCTTGCAGAAGGAGAAGCACTCCGCAAATGGTCCCTGCGATCCAGGCAGAAGCCGGAGAACATTGCCAAGACCCCCACCAGGAAATAAGACTCCTGAATGTCACCCTTGTGTCCCACTCTGTCACCCTGTCCACCTTGAACTGCCATTGCTCCCCTTCCTATGCCCCCTTGGACAATGCACCTGTGATACAAATAGACTGGACTGTATCCTGGACATTCCTCCATCATCACCCCAGCCCATTGCACATCCCCCTCTAATCATTAGCACTTAATAAACAACATTTGGATAAATTCAAGTATGGAGTCAGTCAAATCATTTAACCATGTATTTGTTTAACAAGCTTTAAACACTGCAATATAACTATACAGTAGTGTATACATAGGAATGACCTGTAGTTGGCTGCAGTCAACACACCAGGAGCGATAGTGGGGCACAAATATCTGAAAATAGAGATGCCAAAGGGTACAGTAAGCAGCCATAGAAATGGGAAAATCAGCCTGCCAGTGTTAGGGTTTGTACACAGCAAAGAGCATGTCCCCTCTCACTGCACTAGTGGGTTCTGTAATAGCTCCCTTTTAAACTTACTATTGAAAGCCTTTCTTGTTATCTCACCTTCCCCCCCCCCTAGGCTTCTGTGTATGTTGTTTAATGTGCTGTTTTGTTTACACATTGGGCCTTGCTTTTACCAAGGCTTCTTTAAAATACTCCTCCCTAGGCCATGTGTTAATCCAACTCATTTGTATAATAACTGAAACTCTGCACACCTTTCAAGAACATGTGCAGCATGTGAGGACCACACCCAGCTCTTTAAACCACACCCAGCGCTGCAGACCTTCCAAGAACATGTGCAGCATGTGAGGACCACACCCAGCCCTTCAAACCACACCCAGCCCTGTTTATAAAAGGCATCCCCCGAGCCTCACCCAGTGCTTGTGCTCGTCTACCTCCCGCTTACCTGAGAACAGATCCCTCGGCGCTGGCACTCCTGCTCTTTACAGACTTTCATTGACTTCAATGGGCGCAGCTTCTGGCTCTTCCTTCTTCCGGTTTCCGGTTCCTCCTTGCTTCAGCCTCTCTCCTATGAGTAACCTGCAAAAGAGAAAGAAGACAAGGTTAGACTGATCAGTATCTCTTGCCAGCAACAAGTAAGTGCAAAACCTTTTATTACCTGAAAGAACTTTGACAACAATTTCTGGATTCGTGTATAGACAATTTGAAACGAAATACCTTCCACGAACATTGTGATTCAAACTCTTTGTTACAAGAATATTTTGCAGAACTTTGTGAAGCAAACATTGTTTTTTCTCATGGAACTTTTAAGAATCGAACAGTGGAAACCATTAACAGCAAGGCAAACAGTAAATCAAGGACTTGCACAAATTACATGCTGTATTTTGATGTAAAAGTACAGTATTTGTTTTATAAAAGATTCTGGAAATATGGGAAAAGTGAGTCTGCTATTGGGAATTTAGGCTTTAGTTATATTATGATGAATGTTTGATATTGGTAATTCTGATAACGGTATTTGTTTAATGTTTTAGAAGCTTTACAGTAATAGAAAACACATCCCAGAGCAGTAACACATTCCAAACCTGGAAACTAGAGACCAGGATCCAAGAGGTACTTTTAGAAGAGAATTTCTAATAAATAAAGGGATAGTCAGGAACCCATTTAGGAATAGGTTGCACTTATCTGTTCTTTGTTTATGTTTCATTAGGCACCAGTTTCTACAGAAGTCAGAAAGGGCCGCAGATTTGTGCAGCACTTCAACAGTGGAAACGCAAGAACGGTGTTGTCTCTCTTTTTTATTTTATCCACTTCCCCCCTTCCCTTGAGCTTCTGTTCTTAGTGCACTGTTTTAAAAACTAGTGTGCTGGAACAAGCAGTTTCAGGGTGGGGTCGGATTGTCTTCAACCTCCATCAGAACTGAACAAGAACTCAGGTGAGCTGGGCTTTGACAGAAGCACAAGCCTTAAAAAATTTCAGTTCTGGTGGACGATGAATACCGGGGAAGAAATAGAGAGCATTGATGTCACAGATATGGCGCAGGCCCTAAATGTGGACTTGGCTCATAATGAATCAGTGTCTGGCATCTTGCAACATATGCAAGAGGAAATAGAGAGATTAAAGATGGAGAATACCTCTTTAAAACAGGATTTAAGCAGGTATAAATTTAGGGGATCTCAGTGGAACACAGCTTCTACGCCTTTGTTTAAAACCTCCTCAGAGACAGGGGCGCCATCAAAACATACAACTTTGCCTTCCCCAGTTGAGGTTACTGTTAATGTTCCTAATGTTGTGCCCTTAGCAGCACCTGAACGTTTTCATGGAGATAGTAACAAATTCCATGTTTTTATCAATCAATGTCAATTACACTTCATTTGTAAGCCACAACAGTTCCCTACTGATGATACGAAAGTGGCATTCGTCTTGTCTTATTTGGGTGGCACAGCAGCCAATTGGTCAATTCCTTTCGTGGATAGAGATGATCCCATCCTCCACTCTTTTTTATCCCGAAGCCGGATAAATCCCTGCGCGCGTGTATCGATTATAGAGGACTAAATAAGGCTACAATAAAGAATAAATATCCTCTTCCTCTAATACCTGTGTTGTTGGATCAATTAAGACATTCTACTGTATACACTAAACTAGATCTGCAGGGAGCTTACCACCTGGTCCGAGTAAAAGAGGGGGATGAGTGGAAGACAGCTTTCAAGACAAAGTTTGGTTTATTTGAGTACACAGTAATGCCCTTTGGGTTATGTAATGCCCCTGCGGCCTTTCAGTTCTTTATAAATGAGGTCCTACACAAATTCCTGGACGTTTGTGTCATAGTATACATAGACGACATCCTCATTTACTCTAAGAACTCAGAAGAACATACCCAACATGTTCGTGCAGTATTATCAAAGTTAAAAGAAAATCATCTTTTTGCTAAGTTAGAAGAGTGTACTTTTAATGTCAACAAGGTGGACTTTTTAGGATACTGCCTGTCACCTCAAGGAATAACTATGGATGTAAAGAAAATCAGTGCTATTGCTGATTGGCCAGAACCATCCTCTGTAAAAGATATTCAGAAATTTCTGGGTTTCGCCAATTTTTATAGGAGGTTTATTGCACATTTTGCAGACATTGCGGCCCCAATAACTACCTTGTTGCGGAAAGGGCAACGATTTCTTTGGACTGATGAGGCAGCACACGCCTTTCAACTCCTAAAACAAAAGTTCACTTCAGCCCCAATTCTGAAACATCCTGATCCTGACTTGCCCTTTTTTGTTGAAGCGGATGCTTCACAAGTAGCTTTAGGAGGAGTTCTCTCTCAACGAGATGCAGTAGATGGCCAGTTACATCCTATAGCCTTCTATTCTAAAAAGTTATTGCCAGCTGAACAAAATTACACTGTGGCTGAAAGGGAACTACTAGCTATCAAAGTAGCCTTTTCAGAATGGAGGCACCATTTAATGGGAGCCAAGTACCCAGTTACAATCTTTTCTGACCATAAGAACCTACAGTTTTTTGGATCACTTAAAGCACTAACACCACGTCAGATGCGCTGGTTAATTTTTTTTAGCACATTTGACTTTGTTATAACCTATAGACCAGGTGCACAACAAATTCAATCTGATGTGTTATCTAGATACGGACATACCTCAGACATGAAACAAGATAAAATAGGAGAACCCATTATTCCTCCCCAAAAGTTGTTGGCACCAGTACAACAGAAGGATTTCATCACAGATCTATATAATGCACACATGCAAATAGCACCTCAGGATTGGTTAAAGGATTCCCATAACACAATACAACGAGGTTTATTGTATCACGACAACATGCTGTTAGTGCCCACCTCTGAATTACAAACACAGGTGATAATTTGGCATCACGCCTCACCGTTGGCAGGTCATCCTGGTTGGGTAAAAACCCTGGAAAATGTGCAAAAACACTTTTGGTGGGACACTGTAAGAAAGGACATTAAGCAATTTGTCACTACCTGTCCAATTTGTGCAAGACATAAATCTTCTCATAAGGCTCCTGACGGCTTGTTAATACCAATGCCAACACCCAAACAACCTTGGCACACTGTGAGCGTAGACTTTATTGTAGGTTTACCACCTGTAAAATCCTTCACAACAGTGTTGGTTATAGTGGATTTTTTATCTAAAATGGCACATTTTGTACCATTACGGAAATTACCCACGGCGGCAGAATTTGCCGATATTTTTATAAGGGAAATTGTGCGTTTACATGGTTTGCCAAGCAAAGTGGTGTCAGACCGAGGGAGCCAGTTCAACTCCAGATTTTGGAAAAAATTATGTGAAAAACTGAAAATAGATGTGGCCTTATCCACTGCTTTCCACCCAGAGACAGATGGACAGACTGAACGACTGAACCAAACCTTACTTCAAACGCTACGTTGTTTATTGGCTGATTATTCTAGTGAATGGTTGGAAGCTCTCCCTGTAGCAGAGTTTGTTTATAATAATACTGAGCATTCAGCTCTACTTTGCTCACCATTCTATTTCTTGCAGGGGTATCATCCAAGAGCTATACCCATTTTGTTAGAAGATTCCCTGTTGCCTACAGTAACGGATAGACTAACGAGGTTAGGTGACATACAAGACAAAGCCAGGAAACATTTATTAAAGTACAAGGAAAGCATGAAAAGACAAGCAGACAAACACAGGTCTGAGGCCCCAATGTATAAAATTGGTGACAAGGTATGGCTCTCCACAAAGGACCTAAACATAGAGGGATCCCGAAAGCTGCAACCACGTTTCATTGGACCCTTTAGTATAACTGACATAGTAAACCCGGTAACAGTAAAATTAGATTTACCAAAAGAATATCCAGTACATACTACATTCCATGTGTCCTTGCTTAAGCCGTACAACTCAAAAACCCGACCTGAACCACCACCTCCACCCATACCAATTAAGGGAAATCTGGAATATGAAGTGAAAAGCATAAAAGACTCAAAAAGAATTAGTGGACGTCTGTTTTATTTAGTAGAATGGAAAGGATATGATGAATCTGAGAATTCATGGGAACCAGCATCATATGTACATGCCCCACAGCTGATTAGACGGTTTTATTTAAAAAATCCAGGAAAACCCCGTCCTGTAGGAGGGCCTTTGAGGGGGGCAACTGTTAGGGTTTGTACACAGCAAAGAGCATGTCCCCTCTCACTGCACTAGTGGGTTCTGTAATAGCTCCCTTTTAAACTTACTATTGAAAGCCTTTCTTGTTATCTCACCTTCCCCCCCCCCCAGGCTTCTGTGTATGTTGTTTATTGTGCTGTTTTGTTTACACATTGGGCCTTGCTTTTACCAAGTCTTCTTTAAAATACTCCTCCCTAGGCCATGTGTTAATCCAACTCATTTGTATAATAACTGAAACTCTGCACACCTTTCAAGAACATGTGCAGCATGTGAGGACCACACCCAGCTCTTCAAACCACACCCAGCTCTGCACACCTTCCAAGAACATGTGCAGCATGTGAGGACCACACCCAGCCCTTCAAACCACACCCAGCCCTGTTTATAAAAGGCATCCCCCGAGCCTCACCCAGTGCTTGTGCTCGTCTACCTCCCGCTTACCTGAGAACAGATCCCTCGGCGCTGGCACTCCTGCTCTTTACAGACTTTCATTGACTTCAATGGGCGCAGCTTCTGGCTCTTCCTTCTTCCGGTTTCCGGTTCCTCCTTGCTTCAGCCTCTAAGAGAAAGAAGACAAGGTTAGACTGATCAGTATCTCTTGCCAGCAACAAGTAAGTGCAAAACCTTTTATTACCTGAAAGAACTTTGACAACAATTTCTGGATTCGTGTATAGACAATTTGAAACGAAATACCTTCCACGAACATTGTGATTCAAACTCTTTGTTACAAGAATATTTTGCAGAACTTTGTGAAGCAAACATTGTTTTTTCTCATGGAACTTTTAAGAATTGAACAGTGGAAACCATTAACAGCAAGGCAAACAGTAAATGAAGGACTTGCACAAATTACATGCTGTATTTGGATGTAAAAGTACAGTATTTGTTTTATAAAAGATTATGGAAATATGGGAAAAGTGAGTCTGCTATTGGGAATTTAGGCTTTAGTTATATTATGATGAATGTTTGATATTGGTAATTCTGATAACGGTATTTGTTTAATGTTTTAGAAGCTTTACAGTAATAGAAAACACATCCCAGAGCAGTAACACATTCCAAACCTGGAAACTAGAGACCAGGATCCAAGAGGTACTTTTAGAAGAGAATTTCTAATAAATAAAGGGATAGTCAGGAACCCATTTAGGAATAGGTTGCACTTATCTGTTCTTTGTTTATGTTTCATTAGGCACCAGTTTCTACAGAAGTCAGAAAGGGCCGCAGATTTGTGCAGCACTTCAACAGTGGAAACGCAAGAACGGTGTTGTCTCTCTTTTTTATTTTATCTACTTCCCCCCTTCCCTTGAGCTTCTGTTCTTAGTGCACTGTTTTAAAAACTAGTGTGCTGGAACAAGCAGTTTCAGGGTGGGGTCGGATTGTCTTCAACCTCCATCAGAACTGAACAAGAACTCAGGTGAGCTGGGCTTTGACAGCCAGTGACAATGTCAAATACAAAACTGTCAATGTAAAGTGTAATTAGAGTGTATTACCTGTGTGTCATTGGAAGTACTGTCATATTATTGCACTTCTGTTGTCCTCATCCTCATCCTCTGCCTCCTCATCTTGTCAACAGGGTCCACTGCTGCCACACGCCCATCTCCAGCCTCATCCGCCTGCAGAAGAGGCACCTGGCGACGTAAGGCAAGGTTGTGCAACTTACAGCATGCCACGATGATCTGGCACACCTTCTTGGGCGAGTAGTACAGGGATCCACCTATTAGATGGAGGCAACGAAACCTGGCCTTCAGGAGACTGAATGTACTTTCTATTATTCTAATTGTTCACCCATGTGCCTCTTTGTAACGTCCCCCTGCCCTTGTCCTGGGATTCCTCACAGGGGTCAGTAGCCATGAGAGGTTGGGGTAACCAGAGTCACCTGAAAATATCAAGGGGCAACTGTTAGACTCACATTCACCCTTAGGGCCCACACCATACCCATACACCAACAACCCCTGGGTGGGAACCAGGGCTCACCTACTGGCTATACCCAGTGCCTCTGGAGTTGAGCCACCACATCTGGAATGCTGCTATTCCTCAGGATAAAGGCATCATGCACAGACCCAGGATACTTTGCATTGACATGGGAGATGTACTGGTCTGCCAGGCAACCTATCTGCCCATTCATGGAGTGAAAGCTCTTTCAATTTCTGAACACCTGTCCATTTCTCCAGAGAGGGACAAATGCAATGTGTGTACCATCAATAGCCCCAGTGATGTTGGGGATATATCCCATTGCATAGAAATCAGCTTTCACTGTGGCCAAATCCTCCACCTGGGGGAAAACGATGTAGCTGTGCATGTGTTTAATCAGGGCAGACAATACTCTGGTCAGCACTATTGAGAACATTGGCTGAAACATTCCTCCTGCCAAGCCCACTGTCACTTGGAAGGAGCCACTTGCCACGAAATGGAGCACAGATAGGACTTGCACAAGAGGGGGGATCCCAGTGGGCTGATGGATAGCAGATAACAGGTCGGGTTCCAATTGGGCACACATCTCTGTGATTGTGGCACTGTCCAGTCTATAGGTGAGGATAATGTGCCTGTCCTCCATTGTTGCCAAGTCCACCAGGGACCTGTACACGGGGGATGTCTCCATCTCCCATTGATTCACAGTGGTTGCAATCTAGAGGGCAAACAGTGAGTAGCTGGTCAGTTTTCCATATTTCCAAACACTACACTGCATTGCATGTTGTGACTGTAACACAATATTGTTGTATAGGCCCAAATGGTACCTATGTGTACTGTAACGCAGTTAGGTGCCATTGCCTGCCCCGCTGAAATGGCATCCGCCTGTCCTGTATGGAGGGACAGGTGGAAATGAGGTAATTCCACTGACGTTGTGCGCCATTGCAGGAGACAGTCGAAAACCGACGTGCAAATCCTTATTGGATCCCATTGGGCCCTATGGGTTACAGTGGCCAATGTTGATGTACGCCGGCGGTGACGGTACGCACCTCTGCTGACATAACTGCCATTTTCTATGTGTTCACCCACTTGCTACCTGACCTTCAACAGGAGAGGGCCTACACTGCAAGTGCGGCTGTGACCTGTGTCTGGAACCGACCATGGCTCATGTCACTGGGGAAAGGAACCCTGACTTCACCGCTGCGGAGTTGGAGAGACTTGTGGATGGGGTACTGCCCCAGTACCAAATGCTGAATGGGCCTCCAGACCAACAGGAGAGTACACTGTGGGCACGATGAATGGGGCATGAATGCATGGAGTGCTGTGTGTGAGGGCCTCGTATTGGGGGTGGTTGGGATATGGGCCCTGGGCAGCGTTCTGCATGTATGGTGGGCAATGTCTGTTTGTAAGGGGACGTGAGGGCTATGGTGGGCCAGGTGTGTAACAGGCAGGACGGTCTGACTGATACCTTTTCCTATGTGTATTTCTCTGAAGGTCAGCGCCCATCAAAAAAAGGGTATATGGCATGCCATTGCCAAGGACATGTGGACCCTGAAAGTCTACGGCAGGCGGAGCACCCACTGTTGCAAACGTTGGGAGGACCTGAGGTGCTGGGCACGGAAGACAGCGGAGGCCCAGCTGGGATGGCCTCCTAACGAGGAAGGGGTGCCTGTCGAACCCTGACTCCCCATAATGGCCCGCATACTGGCAGTGGCCTATCTGGAGCTGGATGGGCGCTTGGGGGCATCACAGCAGCCACAAGGGGGTGAGTACAGTGCCCCAATATACTACTTGCGCATGGTGGGGTGGCATCCCGGTGGGGGATGTGGGCCTGTGGGTAACCCTAGGCCAGTCCGGCCAGTGCAGGGTAGGGCCCAAGTTGGGCAGGGTCTGATGTCAACCTTCTCCAAACAAGCTAGTAGGCCTCCACTACTGGGCAGGGGTCTGTGGGTCTCAGGTATGCTGCAATTGGTGTCAGGTGTCCCTGTTAATGGGCTGGTGACTAGCATTGTGACTGGTAGTGCATTGCCTAGTGCGTAGGGCTGTTCCCTGTGTGTGAGTATGTTGCATACGCCAACGCTGGTGTTGTTGCCACCATTGACCAAGGGTATCTTTTGTCTCGTCCCCCCCTTTTTGTTTTGTCACCTTGTCCTTATGTGCATTAGCATCATCTGGCAGAGGAGCAGAGGCACTGGCGACAGGGCGAGCTGCATCCCACAGGGCCCAGGAGGCCGAATCGACTGACAGTGAGGGCACCAGAAGGAAGGAAATGAGCACCAGGGTGGAGCCTGGAGGGGACAGTTTGACAGTGATACCTCCTCCGATGGAAGCTCCCTGGTTGTGGTGGACACCTCTGTGCCCACCCCAACTACAGGTGCAGCTGCCACACATGGGTCCCCTCCCAGCAGCACCTCAGCGTGTTTCCCATGCCCGCTCACCCAGGAGGGTGGGCATCTCCTTCGCCCCAGGCACCTCAGGCCCTGACCCAGTTAGCCCTGCTGCCCTGAGTGAGGAGGCTATTGACCTCCTGCGATCCATCTCTGTTGGGCAGTCAACAATTGTGAATTGCTTACAGGGGCTGGCAGCCCATTTGCAACAACCAAATTCATTTCTGGAGGGCATTCACTCTGGCATGGCAGCCCAACAGAGATCAATCCAGGCTTTGGCCTCCTCCCTGATTACAGCCATTGTCCCTGTTTCTAGTCT
Source organism: Pleurodeles waltl (assembly GCF_031143425.1). NCBI lineage: Eukaryota > Metazoa > Chordata > Amphibia > Caudata > Salamandridae > Pleurodeles > Pleurodeles waltl. The sequence goes on along the minus strand of NC_090444.1, from coordinate 599,135,510 downwards.
CCCCCCACCAACCTCCTCTGCCCAATCCCATTCCCCTCAACTCCAACCTATCCCAAGCACACAGGCAGACCAGCATGCATCCAGGACAACACACAGGAGTGGTTCAGGCAACCATAAGCACCACACATCATCACACAGGCACTCACACAAACACTATCCAGATGCAGACATACCAACATCCACTGTCTCCACTGTGTACCCCCTCCTCCTCGTCCCCCTCCCTCCCAGTAGCATCTACACTCACACCTGCATGCACTACATCCTCATCCACTACAACCATCACGCCTATCACTACACGCCCCTCACTGGCAGACACCGCCCCCACATCCATGCACACATCCCCTGTGTCCTCTCCCACTGTGGCTGTCCCCCCTCCTCCCAAAGTACACAAACGCAAGCACTCAGACACCCAACAGCCATCCACCTCACAACAGCATTCAGCCCATGCACCTGCACCCAAACACAGCAGACAGACACCTCCTACAACCACTTCCTGTTCCTCCACTCCCAAACCTTCACCCTCTTTCCACCCCAATGTTCCTAAGAAGCTTTTCCTCCCCACCATTCACCTATTCCCTACCCCTCCTCCCCCCGTCCTTCACATCAGGTCAGGGTGAAGAAAACCCAGGCAAGCACCTCAGCTACCCAGTCCGGGGGCACAGTAGTGTTGACAGCTACTGCAGGTGGGAGAGGATCCCAGGCACCAGGCAGCAACACTGACAGGGTGCCTGCACTAGTTGCATCAAGAAAGGGCAAGGAGGCAGCACCAGCTGCAGGTGTGAAGGGCAAGGGGCAATCCCTGGCTGCTGACAGGAAGTGCAAGGGGCCTGCACCAGCAGGCAGGAAGGACTGGAGGCCTGGTGCTGGGTTCTCATAAGGAGCCCCCACCACCAACCATGGTGGTTCAGCCGTCCGAGGCTGTAGGGGATGGGCTGGAGCATCCCCGACCACTGCTAGAACTGCCACCACCACCACTTCCAGCAGCAGCAGCCCCAGTGGGCAGCAGTCCGAGGCTGCAGGGGATGGGCTGGAGCCTCACCCCACCACTGCCAGCACCGCCACCAGCACCACCGCCAGCATCAGCAGCCCCAGTGGGCAGCCGTCTCAGGCTGCGGGGGAATGGGCTGGGGCCTCCCCCCACCACTGCCAGCACCACCACCGGCATCAGCAGCCCCAGTGGGCAGCCATCTGACGCTGCAGGGGATGGGCTGGAGCCTTCCCCCACCACTGCCAGCCCCGCCACCAGCTCCGCCATAGCCACCACTGAGCAGCCGTCACCACCGACAGACAGTGTGAAGTCCTGCCTCCATGGGTTATTGTGCGTTCTGGCCCCTGCAAATCTTGTTGGTCTGACACCCAGGTGAGAGACTGTGACCTTGCACTACCCAAGATCTGCATCAGAGGGCACAATGCCCCCTCCAGAACTAGTGGAAGAAGCCATCCACTCACCACATCCTTCCCAGGATGAAGCACACTGGGCACAATGCCCCCTCCAGAACCAGTGGAAGAAGCCATCCACTCACCCCATCCTTTCCAGGATGAAGCACACTGGGCACAATGCCCCCTCCAGAACCAGTGGAAGAAGCCATCCACTCACCGCATCCTTCCCAGGATAAAGCACACTGGGCACAATGCCCCCTCCAGAACCAGTGGAGAAGCCATCCACTAGAGAGACTGTGTCTTTGCACTCCACAGGACCAAGCAGTTGGCAAACCACCCACTTGAGAGACTGTGGCCTTGCACTCCCCAGAACCAAGCAGTGGGCAAACCACCCACTTGAGAGACTGTGGCCTTGCACTCCCCAGGACCAAGCAATGGGCAAACCACCCACTTGAGAGACTGTGGCCTTGCACTCCCCAGGACCAAACAGTGGGAAAACCACCCACATGAGAGACTGTGGCTTTGCACTCCCCAGGACCAAGCAGTAGGCAAACCACCCACTTGAGAGACTGTGGCCTTGCACTCGTCAGGACATCGCACAGGGCATGTAGCCCCCTCCAGGACCAGTTGTGTTGTACCATCTTCCAGCTGAGGTGCCCCCCCATTCCCCGTCCCCCTGAGGTGCCTGTGTATTTTCGACCTGATGCCCTTGCAGTGTTCTCTCCATGTTGTTGCAGGAGTGAGGTGGGGCCTTGGCCTGTGTGTTGTGGCCCTGTGACCCACAGACATTGAGGACTGGGCAGTGTCCCTCCATTTGTAAATATGTATATACGTTTGAAATGTAATGCACTTATTCATGTTCCTTAATCGTATTACACTCACTTTCTTCCAATCATTGTGTCCTTGCATTATTCCTGAGGGTTACGGGTGGATATGTAATGTTACTGCATCTGGTTATGTGTATGATGTTGGGGGTGGAGGTTTTGCGTGTGTGTATCAATCTCTTTTTCCTCCCCCCTCCCTTGTGTGCTAGGAGTCAGTACTCACCGTGGTCGCCTTCGCCGGCGTTGGTGTTAGTAATGCAGGAAAAGGTAGACGAGCATGGGAAATATGTGCAACTCGGGCTCTATGGCGTTGTGGTTGTTCCCTGTGTCTCCAGAGATGAGTCCTTTGACTTCTGTGTTCTGTTTCTGCTGTGCCTTTGATGTCGTTGGTACCGCCCCGGAAAAGCTGGCGGATAGGCTGGTCATAATGCATTGAGCGGTACATGTCTTCCACCTGGCTGCTGCCAGTTACCGTTGTGGTGCTTGTTGCTACCACTGTGGCGGTCGGTGTGTTAAAGGGGCTGTCTGTCTGAGAGGTTCCCCTGTGGTCATAATTCATTTTTTTTACCGCTGGCCTGTTGGCGGTATTACCGCTGCTTTTTCACCGACCGCCAGGGTTATAATGAGGGCCATAAATCTCCCCAGGGTCTCGTTACAGATCTTCTAGTCTACTGTGTGCACCACGTACTTAACAGGAGCCAGCCACACCTGTTGGACCTCAAACATGTTATTTAAACCATGCCCAAAACCCAAGTCAGTGTTTGGCCTCACTCTTACTCTAAGCAAGCATCAATCTTCACTTTCATTTGCTGAGTTAGTCTGAATCAATCAGTGCTCTAGTTTCCCTCAGCCCAACCTTACCTGCAGTTCCTGTGATGCCTGCATCATCGATGTCTCCATCATCTTCCTCTTCCTCTTTGGATCCCTGCATGGTGGACTACGAGACCTTCCCTGGATTCCTGTAAAAGAGAACAGACAGGGCTAAGTACCTAATCAGAGGTTATAGCACACTAATTAAATGTTAAAGGCTAAAAGAAAAGATTAAGGGCCTGAATTAAATCTTGATAGCACTGGTCCCAGTGTAGGTTTTCTGACTGAAAACCCATACACCGTCTTGGCGGTCCAGTTGCAATTTCTTGAAAAACTAGGAGCCTGTCCATGTCACACAGCTAAAATCACCATTATCCAAGCCTATCTAAGGGTCACAGCTGCTAATTGGGCTATTCCACTCTTAGAAAATAATAACCCAGTTCTACATGGTTTTGGGAGGAATAAAGAGAGGATGTGTTGTCTCTTTGCTAAACACACCTTTGTTCAAACCAGTAATAATGAGTTATTAAATTTACGTCAGGGCAGTAAGGACCTCCTGACTTACATTACAACCTTTTTCAGACTGGTTATGGAAACCCAGTGGCCAGAGGAAAAGCGAACCTCCCTCGTTTATAGAGGGTTAAGGGATGACTTAAAGGATTCCTTGGCACACTTCGTGGATCCCCAATTGGATTTCTCTGGATTCATTGCCTTAATTGTTTGGCTTGATCATAAGTTGAATGAATGGGAGAGTGTCCCGGGGGGCCCCAAATTGCTAGTTGTAGAGCCAAAGGGAAAAGAGACTAAGCCCAAGAACCAGGATAATGCAGAGCCTATGCAAATTGGGGACTTGCACAGACCTCTGACCGCTGTGGAAAAGGAATGTAGGAGAAAGTTAAACCTGTGTTAGTACTGCTGTAAGGCAGGGCACTTTGCTCGAGGATGTACTGCAAACTGAAGCAATTTGAAAGACTGTTGCGATAATGTTGTGTCAGTGCAGGAAATCTAGGGAGCGCGGCTGACAAGGGGTCAACTAGTCAGATGTGGTTCTAGTACAGACCCAAATTTCCTTGGGAAACATCTTACATAAGGTTCCACTACATCTAACAATACTTCTTACCCTTATACATTCGTCCCACCAGATGAAGGATTCACCTATGCGCCTAGATTCCGGGGCTACTGGAAATATCTTAGAACTAGCCCTGGACAGTTCCTTACGTATTCCACTGGTTAGGAAAAGTAAACCTGAGCTGATTAGAGACATGGATTGCTCAGCGCTCTCTTCTGGGATGTTAACATACCTAACTAATCCACTATATCTAGTATGTGAGCATGGGCATACTGAGACTTTGACCTTTGATCTCATTGATACACCCACCTACAGGGGAGTCCCCTGGCTTCAACTTCACAATCCCATCACTGACTGGTGCCTCCATCTTGGTAATTTGGGTTCCTACTACTGTCGGACCCATTGCTGTAACGCAGCGATGAAAACTCAATCTTCCCTGACATGTGCGACCCTAAAACAAGATTCTTTGACTCAACTTCCTGTACAATATCAGGATTTCCGAGACGTCTTTGATGAACAAAAGGCTACACAATTACCTCCCCATCGGGAATATGATTGTCACATTGACCTAATCCCGGAAAAAGGGCTCCCCTGCAGTCATGGTTATGCCCTCGCTGAACCTGATACAAAATACTGAAAGAAATACCTAGATGAGCTGCTAGGCTTAGGGTTCATCAGACACTCCACCTCCCCTGCATTATTGTCAGTCTTCTTCGCTCTAAAGAAGAATGCTTAGTTGCAGGCAAGCATCAACTATAGGGCTTTAAACAAAGTGACCATAAAGAACAGATAACCATTGCCTCTAATCCCAGTGTTGCTTGATCACGTTTGGAGGTCCCCTGTGTACACTTAATTAGATCTGGTTCCTGCATACCACCTCATTTGCATAAAAGAGAGTGACGAAAGAAGACAGCCTTCTGAACTAACTTCAGACTATTCAAATACACAGTCAGGCCATTCGGGTTATGTAATGCCCCCACATCATTCCAGTACTTCACAAACTAATTTCTGCGAGATCTACTGGATGTTTGTAATGTGGTATACATGAACATCCTGATTTATTCACATAACATGACTGAACACATAAGTAATGTCAGGATTGTCCTGCAATGACTCTGGGAACATGCTCTCTTTGCTAACTTGAAAAAATGCATATTTTATAATCAATCTTTTGAATTCCTGGGATATAGCTTATCCTCAGAGGACATAACCGTGGATAGGAAAAAGTTCCAGGTAATCTTAGACTGGCCATGATTGAAGAGGTGCAAAGCTTTCTGCATTTTGTAGAATTTTACAGTCGACTTATCACCCATTTTTCAAACCTTGTAAATCCATCTTTCTGCGTTTTGTAAAATTTTACAGTCGACTTATCACCCATTTTTAAAACATTGTAAGTCCAATTACTAGGCTTTTATGAAAGAAGGTACCTTTTGTTTCATCCCAGGAAGGAAATGATGCCTTCAATTTGCTGAAAGAAAGATTCATTACGACCCTAGCACTCAGACATTCAGACCCCCACACAGCCCTACTTTTTGGAGGCAGATGTCTCCCAAGCTTCCGTAGGCGGTAACCTGTCCCAACGCAACAGTACAACTGGACACATGCACCCATTTGCATTTTTTCCCCAAAAAACTATTGCCTGCTGAGCACAATTATACAGTTGTCAAACAAGAATTATTTGCAATTCAATTATGTTTCAAAGAGTGGTGTCAATACCTGCTAGGAGTCCAACACATTATTACTATATGCACTGATCATAGGAACCTCCTATTCCTTGGGTCATTAAAAGCACTGTCCCCTAGGCAAATAAGGTGGTTATTGTTTTTCAGTGATTTCAATTTCATCATCACCTATCATCCAGACACACAACAAACTAAGGCTGATATGCTATCTAGAAGGAGTTGCACAAGTCAGGACTCTCAGGAACAGATACCACAGAACCCCATAGCCCTAAAACATATTGTAGGTCTCTGTAACCAGGAATCATCCCTAAACAGAGTTAGGTAAAGCATGAGCGAGGAAGATATAGCCTCTTGGGTGATCAGAAAGGATAACTATATAAAGAACAATCTCCCATGCCATGGAGCCACCTTATATGTCCTCACTAACGAAATGAGACAGGAAGCCTTAACCTAGTGTCATGATACTCCATTAGCAGGGCACCCGGGAATTCATAATACTTTATCTATGTGCCAGTAATGGTTTTGGTGGCCAACATTGTCCAAGGATCTGCATGACTACGTCTAGATCTGCCCAATATGTTCACAAAATAAGGCATCTCATTCTGCCCATGAGGGTTGCTTATGAACCATGCCAGTACCCCCACATCCTTGGCATGGACTTCATCACAGACTTACCCAACTCCAATGGCTATACTGCAATTTGAGTAGTAACAGATGTTTTTTTTTTTAAATGGCGCACTTTATGGCCCTTAAAAAGATACCTGTTCAAAGACCCTCTCCGTGCTATTTATCCATATTAGGCAGTTAAATGGCCTCCCTTCTGTCATCATTTCATACAGATGCCAGCAAGTCATTTAATGATTTTGGTGCAGTCTTTGTGTATCATTGGACATCGACGCTCAACTCTGTTCTCCCTGTCGCCCACAAACTGATGGACAGACAGAACAGGTTAATCAGGTCTTAGAAGAGACACCACAATGTCTCTTAACATCTAGCCACACCTGTTGGAGCTCAGACACAGTAATTAAACCGCAACTGAAACCAGAGTTGGGGCATGGACTCGCTCCTATTTTGTGCAAGCATCATTCTTCCCACTCACCTGCTGAGTCAGCTGGAATCAATCAGTGCTATAGTCTCCCTCATCCTGAGCTTACCTGTGGTTCTTGTTGTCGCTTCTTTTTCAGCGTCTCTGACATCTCCGCTTCCTGCAGTGTTTCCTCTTTCAGTGTGGCTCCTTGCACAGTGGTTACAAAACATTCACTGGATTTCTGTAAAAGAGAAGAGAGGAGGCTAAGTACCTATTCACAGGTTACTGCCCAATAATCAAACATTAAGCAAATGGCTAAAAGACAAGACTGAGTTTTTACTACCACTGCCTCAGGATTATTGACAATACTTTTTCCAGTGCATCAACTGTTTTAGTGATTTGGACACATTTTCACATTGGGTGCTTTGAACTATAATTGCACCAGAACTGAAACATTACACCATTATTTCTCTGACAAATTGTTGTGGCAAACCATATGAGGCCACATGGTATATGTATAAGTATTTCTATAGAGAACTATACTCAAGATGATTCTTAGGAGTACCATAAACTCCAGCCATAATCATGACTTATACTTGCTCTCATGCATTATTTGTGATAAAGCCTCAAAGTGTATATTATTGATAACAGTTACTTGGTCATTTTATACTGAGGACTGTCATTTCATTCATTGTAAACTCATCTTCTTGTTATTTCCAGTGCATTGCATCCTCACTAATGCAGAAGAAATAAGGAGTACCAATCCTTTTACTCAGTGCTGCAAGGCAACAGAGCAGATACTAGCTATCTTTTCTTATTTTGCCCTAACTGCTATCTCCTTCAGGGGCAGTGTGTGATTCAAAGTATAGATTCCTTGATTATTTTCAGCCCCAAATGGGGTAAGAGGTCTATCATTGTCTCCCTAGTTGAAAGCAGGTGAATGCATGACACCCGTTGAGGATTGTTGGCTGTGCTTTGTGGCGAGGATCCCTGGTTTGCCTCCCTTATTGCCACTGCAGGGTGCAATTGAGCATATGGTAGCAGAGCAGCAGTGTGAATATCTGTCTAACTGGCACCTCTTAGATGCATGGCCCCATGTGCACCCTCTGACAAGGGAATACTCTCACTTTTCCTCTACACACATGAATAGATTATTTCCTTACCTCCCAGCACCTAGCAGGTGCTATGCACAATGCTGAATATCTGGCAAAGACCTACTCATACCACTCTCTATTGTTGCTAGCCCTGTGATGGGGCCCATCATGACTCAAGTCCCCTTCTGGAAATAGCAGGCATCAGCATTGTAGGATGTGGCAGATTGGGGCACAGTGTTAAAGGAAGTTGCACTTTTTTAATGAAATTCATACTTGGCTATTTCACCACTGGAAGAGTAGGATGCCTTCAAGGCATACATTTGTGGAATCTGTGTCAAGACCTCCATGGAGTGCTCGCTGCCATGCTAGCCTAGTTGGGATGCATGGAGACAGAGCTTAGGCATTTGGAGATCTGGGTGGTGTTGGGGGCGGCGGCACTGGGTGACTTGTTGCAACACAGATGGGAACATGCTGAGAGTGGTGTTAACTTTTCTCTGCAAGATTACAGGGAGTGCCTAGTGCAGATCTACATGGAGGGTGATCGAGCATGGTGTCCGCTTGCAATTCTCTTGTGCGCAGAATGTGTCCACTCCATAAGACATCATCTGGGCCCTTTAATACACAGACAAACAGACATTGGGGGTTATTACAACTTTGGAGGAGGTGTTAATCTGTCTCAAAAGTGACGGTAAAGTGACGGATATACCACCCGCTGTATTACGAGTTCCATAGGATATAATGGACTCGTAATACGGCTTTTGGTATATCCGTCACTTTACCGTCACTTTTGGGATGGATTAGCACCTCCTCCAAAGTTGTAATAACCCCCATTGTGTCAGTGTTCTCTTACTACTATGAAAGTCTCTACGGGCCAACGCAGGGCACAGATGTGGATCAGCCAGTCTCCTTCTTAGCCACAACTCCCTTGACCGTCCTCACTCCAGAGGACAGGTAGCAGATGGAGGGCCCCATCACAGAGGGTGGAATAGCCCTGGCAATCAAACAATTGGTGACAGGTAGAATACCTGGCAGTGAAGGCCTCCTTTTACAATTCTATAAGTGTTACCAGGCAATCCTCATGAATCCCCTCGCAGCAATGTATATAGCCGCACAGGAGGTGGGTCGTTTACCAGACTCCTTGTGTGAAGCCTTATTTGTCATGATCCCAAAGTGAGGGAGTGACCCGATAGACAAAGACGCATACAGACTGTTGTGCTTCTTAAATCTGAATTTCAAGATCTAGGGAAAGTTTTTGCAAAATGCCTCCAGCCTCACTTGTTGGCTCTGGTTCACCTCGACCAGATCGGATGTATTCCAGTAAGGAGTATGTCTTCTATCATGCACAGGCTCTTTCACATCATAGATGGCTTGTTGAAGGGGCCTCCCAAACCGGTGGCATTCTCATTGGACATAAATAAATCCTTTGACAGCAACTGCTCGGCCTACTTCTTTGCAGTGTTGCGCTCCATGATCAGGGTATTTTACGTGGACCCTGATGTGAGGGATAGAGTCGGACATGAATACTCCGGCCAATGGCAGATACACAGAGGCACCCGCCAGGGTTGTCTTTTGTCACCCTTGTTGTTTGTTCTCACCATGGAGCCGTTGACATGCAGGCTATGGCTGCAGGGTGAGAGTTATGGGCTGCAGCTTGGTGGCAGCACACATGCTGTCTTGCTTTATGCAGCCAACCTCTTACTATATCTACACAATGTGGACTCCGACTTAACCTCCACGCTCCAATTACTGGGCACCACTTGGAATGTTGTCTGGACTGCAGATGAATGTGCCCAAGTGATGTCTCTTCCTGCTGTGGACCGATGCAAATTCCGCTTTATACACTGTGCTCGTGGCCATACTCACCTTCCGGTATCTGAGCGTTCAGGTAAAACGCTATGCAGAGGATGTCAGCAAGTGCAGGATCAGCAAGGTGATCACCTCACTTCAAGGGCTATCAGTCTTTTGGCAGACACTGCTGCTGTTGCCAATGGACATAGTGGCATTGGCAAAAATGGTGGCCTTATAGCAACTTCTTTATGTGTTTGCTAATGTGCTGCTAATTCTACCTCTTCAAGTGTTTACTGATTTGAACAAATGGGTAACGGAACTGATTTGGGCCATGGGTGCTGCCTTGTGGCATTGGACAAACTGTGCTTACTGATGGTTGCAGCATGACTCAAAGCACCAGACTGCAAATTATACCACCTGCTAAGCCAACTGCAATGGTTTTGATGTGAATAACCCCTGAGGCATCCTCTGAGATGGTTGGTCTCTGATGCCAAAAGACATGGGAGGGAGTGCTTGCGAAAGTGTTTGGACGGGACCCTGGAGCCAAGCAGTTGCCACTCTTGGTAACTGTGGCTCATTATTGTTGGCAGATTATTGGCAGTGCTAGAGCACAATATCAGCATACTTGCCGGACCTTTTCCTGTGGTGCTTCTAACTTCACTGCGGTAGGGATGCTGGCCCATTGATCTTAGTGGTGGCTCACCTCCATAGATTGACTTTGGTCAGTTGTTCATGGAAAAGAAAGCCCTCTCATTTGAGGAGCTCCGAGAGACATTTGCTATCCTAGTGGGACAAGTTTTGATGCATGTCACACTTAGAAGGACCATAGCTGAGACTTAAAAAGACTAAAGCAGAGAAACAGCTGTAAACTCTACATTGCAGGTGCTTTTAACCTGGAGCCCAGCATACCACAGGATCAATAACATATATATGCCTCTGATTCAGGTGACGGGTGCAGCCCTCAGCATTCTGAGGGAGCATTGGAACCAGAACCTTAAGATCACACTAACGGAGGTGGATTGGAGCAAGATCCTCAGCCACAATCAAGTGGTCTCGAGAAACACATGGTTGAAACTGCTACAGTTTAACTAGGTCCACTGATCATACCTCACCCTGTCACGCTTTCATCGGATGTTAAGCACGGTACCGCATATGTAGAGGCAATAAATCATGCTTTTAGCACGTGACATGGCAATTTGCTCTGCATTTCAGCCATTCTGGGCTGTGGTGTGTGAATACATCATACGTGTCACGGGCCAGCAACACATTAACACACATAAAATGTGCCTGCTTAGCCAATGCCACACTCCAAGGCAGACAAGGCGGAAAGTAGGCTTATAGACTTGGTGCTTTTCTGGAAAGTCAGGCAACAGCAATGCGCTAGAGGGGTGGTTCGGCACCGCCGCCTGCGTGCAGTAATGGACAGAGGATTTTGTGCTGCGCAGTTTTGATTGCTGGCAGGATGTGCTGCACGCATCGTAGGAACTGTTCTTGATATTATTGGCAATAGAATCTGACCTATCCTGAAGAAGTGGAGATGATGGTCCCACACAGAGTGCGGCTCAAATAATTGATACACAGACCTTGGTGCAGGCAGACGGGCCTGGAATTGCTCCGCACTCGTGGTGGATGCTCGGCAGTCATGATGGGGTGCTTGTACTCGTGGCAGGACCTCCAGAATGTGTAGAAGCTGTACAGAGGACATATCACAAGTGTGGGACCCCCATCACGACTGCGTGGCCTCCATCATGAGGGCCCTAAGAGAGGAAGACACCAATGGCTATCTGTTGATTGTTTATACATGATCCACTGAAGACGTCTTCCTGACTGCATTTTAGAGTCTCTGAGCACAACTTAAGTGCACTTACATTCTTGAGGCACTGAAATCTAACAAGGCTCGAACAGAGATGGACTGCCTAGGAGGGACTTGAAGAATTATATCCAATATGAACAAGAATGAACTTGACACACGAGAGATGCTGAAAAATTTAGGGCTTCCCTTGATCTTGGCATTTTCCCTGTGGTCTGGAAGATAAACAGAGTCTCACAGCAGGATATTTGGCCTTGTACATTAGAGATACACGCTTCCCTTATACCTTCAATTATTTTTGTAATTAGGTAATGGGCCTCCAGGTGACCAAGCACATCGGGTGACGAATTAGTAAGCTTAGTAATTGCCTCTGCAAGCCTATAAATTTGGGCAGGAAGAGTAGAAGTAGTGAAACTCTAATTACTCTATGTTTCCATTACCTTTTATTTAAGTCTGTGTTTATTCAGGAGAACATGATCCAGGTGTTCAGCAACGAAGAATCTCTGGGAACACTTGCAAACTCATCCTTTAACTCCTCTTTTATCCCACTTCAGAATAATGGCATCCGAATGTGTTTTGCCTAGGTAGTTTCTGGAGCAAGCTCAAAACATTGTTAAAAAAATAGGACAGTACATCAGAGTGTCTTAGGATATCCATGAAAAGGTTTAAAAAGCCTCCTTGCAGAACAAATAATTCAACACCCTTCAGATACGTCAAACGATTTAAGAAAATCAGGAATCTGGAATCTGGTAGCTGAATTCTTCGCAAGTGAGGAGTCTGGATTAGCAAATAGACATCACATAACAGGAAACACAAAGGAGTGGGAAAACCAGAAAGGAATCAAATAAGAGACAGATATGATGGAAAATGGAAAGAAACAGGAATGAAACCTGAACTGGACCAGCTACAGAAACGCTCTGAAAGGCAGCTGCAAACCACCAGAGAGCCCTTTGCCATTTTGGAGCTGGATGAGCGAGGAACAGCAGTTTGGAGCCCTGGAGCATTAGGGACGGCAGCAACAGCTGAGATAAACTCCAGCCTTCTGATGCATGCTCCATGCAGTTTTACAGTGGTTCTCAGAAGCCCAGGCAGCTGTTGCAGCATGGTTGAAAAAAGGTCTCAAAATGCAACATGGAGACATTAAGGATTTTTCTTACAACTTGAATCTTTCTTCAGAGATGTATAGCTTTGCTGTTTGGGCAAGGTTCGACCACCACCCAAAGAAACCTAAAATCTTTAGAGATTTCTTGAAACTACTCACCCAGGAAAGTCCAGAGTTGTGTGGTTTATGTGGATCACACCACTTTTTCTTACCCAGAATCCCTTACAAGAGGCAAACTTTGGCTGCTAAAATACCGCATTTCTGTCAAAAATGTGAGCAGAAAAGATTGCGAATCTGTGATGATAGCCAAAAGTCCTACTATTCAATGTTCCTACACTTGTCCCAATAAAAACATGACCCCACTTGTGTGGGTAGACCTATTACCTGCTACCCAAAATGCAACGTGGAGCCATAAGATTTTTTTTATAATTCTATTTGTTTGGAGATGTGGGTAGCTGTGGTTTTTGGCTTCATGGTTGACGGCTATCCAGGGAAGTCTACCAGCTTTAGACAGTTCTGAAAGCTAGATACCCAGAGGAGTCTATGCTGGTGTGTCTTACATGTATATCATCACTTTCTTATCTTTAAGGCCCAGCAAACATCAATCCTTTACCTGTGATGTTAATAACATTACACTTTCTCTGCATTTTAGAGCTGAACCCCCTCATGTGTGGGTGAGCCTATCATACCATAGATAAACCGGTCAAAGCTTGGACCATATGAAGTCAATATAGTGTTGATGCAGTCTATTCCTTCCAAAAACATAAGTCCCCCCCCGACATGTGGAATACTGTTTTTCTGAGGAAACTTGTTGAAATGCAGAATAGTAAGACTTTTGCAATTGATTGGAAGTTCCTAATGCCTCTGTCAAATAAATAGAGGAAAGAATCTACTTTCTTATCAAAACCATTTGCAAGGCATTCCACAATATGTGGGTGAATCTATTGATGAATTTGTTACAAGTTTGAGGGAAATGTCTGTTAAATGTCGCTGTGTTGGGATGTGTGAAGAAATGACAAGAGCCGAATTGATGATTCAGTGCAAAAGTAGGAAGATTCAAAAAGGGTTGTGGGTAGCAAAAAATCCCAGTTTAAAGGATGTGATTGATATGGATAGGGTTGTAGACAAATCTGAATTCTGCATGTGTAAAATGGGAATATATTCTGGTACTGGCATGACAGAAAAAGAACAAGTAGCTGAGGTGGTAGGAAGAGTTGAAAATGTACGCAACAATATAAGTGTAATAGGCAATAGTACACAAAAAAACTGAAAATGTACACAACAATATAGGTGTGATAGGGAATAGTACACAAAAATATTTGCACAGTAAGTCTTATAGTAGAAAGTGTAATAGATGTGGCAGCAATTTGCATAGTAGTGAATCTAAATCGTGATTTGAGATTGGTAGAGATTGCAGGAAATGCGGACATAAGGGCCACTATGCACGCATGTGTAAACAGTGGCCTAAGTCCAAGTTGGCTGTGACATATGTTGAGGAGAATGATTTGTGTGGTGATCACATATTCAGTGTGCAGGATAACGAGGCAGTAGCTTGGTCCTCAGAGTATTTCAGAACATGTTTGTGAGGAATACATTTAAAAGTGAGGACAGATCACAAACCATTAATCAATGTTTTGTCTTTTGGGGGTGCAGGTAAAGGATGTGTGAGATTAGAGAGGATAGCAGCCTGTTTGCAAGATTTTGTGTACAATATAGAACCCAATCCTGGGTGGCGTAATATTCAAGTCCTCGTCTTCCTGTGGACTGGGAGATAGCTGACAAAGAGGCAGTTATTAACAATGAAAAAGAAGGGTCTGTGGCGTGGTTGGAGGATGTGATACATCATGGTCTGGGTATTTTTACAAAAGACGTGTGTGAAAGAGATGGCTTAAGATATGGTTTTGCATAGTGTAGGTAAAATGATTACTGAGGGCGGAAGGAGAGAAAGTGTTGTTGCCTTGTCAGTAAGGCCTTACATAAAGACATTGGAGGAGTTGTCAATCAATGATGTATGTGTAATGATGAGAGGTGACAAATTTGTACCGCCAGAGAATTTGAGGAGGAAAATTATACAATTAGCACATGAAGGACACTTAGGCCAAACATTAACTCAAAGGAGAGAGAAAGAGAATTTTGGGTGGCCTGGTGTTGACATGCAAACAGCTCAATGTGTGGAGAGGTGCACAGAATGCAAATAGAGAGATAAAAGACTGAAAATAGGATCAAAGTCAGAGACAGGAAATATTCAAAATCCAGGGAAGGTATGGCACACCATTTGTGTAGACTTCATTGGACCTTTGTCAGGTTTATACATGGATAGTAGGTTCGCCATGGTGTTGGTGGATGTGTATTCTAAATGGGTTGAGGTCATCTTTATGAGAGAAGTATCTACAAGAAGTACCATAGCTGCTTTAAAGGGACTTTTTAGGAGGGAAGTCTTCCTGATAGACAATGGCACACAATTGATTTCCTTTGAAATGAGGGAATTACTGTCACAGCATGGGATTAAACATAATCACACCACGTTATATAATCCTCAGGGTAATGGCCTTGCTGAAAAGATTAACTACATGATTAAAGGTACCAGTCAATTGGCGGTTAAATGTAGAATGGGTATAAAGGAAGCAGTTCAAGAAGTAGTCTGGGCATCGCAACTCTTAAAGTGGTTGGGAAATCACCATTTGAATTACGAAGGGGGCACAAAGCTAGAACAAAGCTAATTCCAAGTTGGTTGACAGATCATGATGTTGTTGATAAAGCCTCACAAGGGTGTAGAAGTTCAGGCATTTGTGATTTAGACTGGGTGAAAGTTAAAGATGGAAGTGCGGGGAGAGGATGAGGCAAATTTCATGATTTGTTTAAAGTAAAGCAAGTGAGTGGCTTGTATGTGGTATTAATGGATTCGACCAAATGGAACAGATGTGGGGTAGCGTTATAGCAGAGAGGAGGAGATTGTGAGGAGTCTGAATTTTGCATGAGGGATGAAGGAGTTTATAATGGATTTATGTTAGGTAATGATACGAGTGAGCCAGTAGATAGCAGTGTTGAGGCAATCCTGTTGATGAAGTGACGAGGAGGGTGGAGAATGTAATATTACAAAGAGAAAACATAAATGTACATGAAGAATGCAGTGTTAGAGCAAAGAGAGAAAGAAGACCACCTTCATCCTTTGAAAGATTACATAAGAGCTGTAGGGAAATTTTCTTGGAGCACAGTCTAGTACCTTACGGTAACTTTTTGTTATATTTAAATTTTTCATTTGTCTATTAACATTATTATATCTATATTTCCTTTATCAAGTCTTGCAAGCATGTTATTATAATGATTGTTCTTTAATCGCTATTAATTTTTTAATTGAAACTACATATTTAAATGTTTGCAATTTATACATGAAGAAGAAGGATGTGCATAAGTAGAACCGTCATCATGAGGTCCTACTGAAGCCAATGTAGAATATTGATGTTTGTATTCCTCTTATCAGTTGGCATTAGACTGACAAGGGAGAAAGTCACTATCTGGCTGGTTGATTAACCTCTTAGCTGCTGGGCCTCCACCTCCCCCCCCGTGCTAAGCCCTTTTTTGGCCATTTAGGGTAGTTCACACTTAGGCTTTCATAACTTTTTTTCCACATTAGCTATCCATGGATAATTTTCAACTTTTTTTTACCAACATCCTAGAGATTCTAAAGGTAACCAGAGTTTGTGGGTTCCCCTGGACAAGACCAAGATATTAGCCAAAATACAGCTAAAATGTTGTTGTTTTTTCAGAAAAATTGGCAAAAGGGGCTGCAGAAGAAAGAATGTGTTTTTCCCCTGATAATGGCATCAACAAAGGGTTTGCAGTGCTAAAATCACCATATTCTCAGCTTTCAGGAACAGGCAGACTTGAATAAGGAAACCACATTTTTCAACACAATTTTGGCATTTTACTGGGACATATCGCATTTTTACTATTTTTTGTGCTTATAGCCTCCTTCCAGTTAGTGACAGAAAAGGGTGTGAAACCAATGCTGAATTCCGGACAGCAAAACATTTCTGAAAGTAGACAAAATTCTGAATTCATCAAGGGATCATTTGTGTAGATTCTACAAGGTTTTTCTACATAAAATAACAGCTGAAATAAAAACACTTTGGAAATTGAGATTAAAAAAACAACCATTTTACTCCACGTGTTACTCTGTAACGTTTTCCTGCAATGTCATATTTTCAAAAGTAATATACCGTTACGTCTGCTGGACTCTTCTGGTTCTGGGGATAAATAGGGCTTGTAGGTTCATTAAGAACCCTAAGAACCCAGAGCCAATAAAGGAGGTGCACCTTACAATGGGTTTTCATTGTATACCGGGTGTACAGCAATTCATTTGGTGAAATATAAAGAGTGAAAAATAGGTATCAAGGAAACCTTTGTATTTCCAAAATGGGCACAAGATAAGGTGTTGAGAAGCAGTGGTTATTTGCACATCTCTGAATTCCGAGGTGCCCATACTAGCATGTGAATTACAGGGCATTTCTCAAATAAACATCTTTTTTACACTCTGTTTTCATTTGGAAGAATTTTTTTTAGAGAAGTCAAGGGGCAATGACACTTGTTCTGCTATTCTGTGCTCCCCCCACGTCTCCCGATAAAAATGGTACCTCACTTGCGTGGGTAGGCCTAATGCCTGCGACAGGAAATGCAACATGGACGCATCACATTTTTACATTGACATCTGACGTGTCTTGGAAAGTACCTAGCTGCAGATTTTGGCCTCTAGCTCAGCCGGCACTTATGGAAACCTACCAAACCTCTGCATGTTTGAAAACTAGACACCTAGGGGAATCTAGGAGATGGTGACTTGTGGGGCACTCACCAGGTTTTGTTACCCAGAAACCTTTGCAAACCTCAAAATTTGGCAGAAAAAAACACTTTTCCCTCAGATTTCGGTGCTGCAAAGTTCTCGAATCTGAGAGGAGCTGCAAACTTCCTTCCACCCAGCATTTCCCCAAGCCTCCGATGAAAATGGTACCTCACCTTCGTGGGTAAGCCTAGTGCCCGCAGCAGGAAATGCCCCAAAACACAATGTGGATACATCACATTTTTCCAATGAAAACGGACGTGTTTTTTGCAAAGTGCCTCGCTGTAGATTTTGGCCTCTAGCTCAGCCGGCACCTAGGGAAAACTATCAAACCTATATATGTTTCAAAACTATACAGCTAGGGAAATTTAGAATGGGGTGACTTGTAGGGCTCTCACCAGGTTTTGTTACCCAGAAACCTTTGCAAACCTCAAAATTTGGCAGAAAAAAACACTTTTCCCTCAGATTTTGGTGCTGCAAAGTTCTCGAATCTGAGAGGAGCTGCAAACTTCCTTCCACCCAGCATTTCCCCAAGCCTCCCGATGAAAATGGTACCTCACCTGCGTGGGTAAGCCTAGTGCCCGCAGCAGGAAATGCCCCAAAACACAATGTGGATACATCACATTTTTCCAATGAAAACGGACGTGTTTTTTGCAAAGTGCCTCGCTGTAGATTTTGGCCTCTAGCTCAGCCGGCACCTAGGGAAAACTATCAAACCTATATATGTTTCAAAACTATACAGCTAGGGAAATTTAGAATGGGGTGACTTGTAGGGCTCTCACCAGGTTCTGTTACCCAGAAACCTTTGCGAACCTCAAAATGTGCAAATAAACACTTTTCTCTCAGATTTCGGTGCTGCAAAGTTCTTGAATCTGAGAGGAGCCAAAAACCTCCTTCCACCCAGCATTCCCCCAAGTCTCTCAGTCAAAATGGTACCTCACTTGTGTGGGTAGGCCTACTGTCTGTGTTAGGAAATGCCCCAAAGCACAACATGAACACATCACATTTTCCCAAAGAAAACAAACCTGTGTTTTTGCAAAGTGCTTAGCTGTGGTCTTTGGCCTGTAGCTCAGCCGGCTCCTAGGGAAACCTAGCAAACCTATATATTTTTGGAAACTGGACACCTAGGGGAATTCAGAATGGGGTGACTTGTGGGGCTCTCACCAGGTTCTGTTACCCAGAATCCTTTGCAAACCTCAAAATTTGGGAAAAGAAATGCTTTTTCCTCACATTTCGGTGATGGAATGTTCTGGAATTTGAGAGGAGCCACAAATGTCCTTCCACCCAGCGTTCCCCCAAGTCTCTCAATAGAAATGGTACCTCACTTCTTTGGGTAGCCTAGTGCCTCCGACAGGAAACACCCCAAAACACAACATGGACACATCAAATGTTCACATTGAAAACTGACATGTTTTTTGGAAAGTGCCTAGCTGTAAATTTTGGTCTCTAGCTCAGCCAGTACCTAGGAAGACCTATGAAACCTGTGCATTTTTGAAAACTAGACACCTAGGGGAACCCAGGATGGGGTAACTTATGGCACTCTCACCAGGTTCTGTTACCCAGAATCCTTTGCAAACCTCAATATTTGGCAAAAAAACACTTTTTCTCACATTTCGGTGATAGAAAGTTCTGGAATCTGAGAGGAGCCACAAATTTCCTTCCATCCAGCATTCCCTCAAGTCTACTGATAAAAATGGTACCTCACTTGTGTGGGGAGGCCTAGTGCCTGCGACAGGAATAGATCACACAACGGTCAATGTTGGTCCTTACATGAGGGCAACTGTTGACCCTGGGGTGATCCATTCCTGACGCAGGCACTAGGTACAGGCACTCAAGTGGGGTAGCGTTTTTATCAGGACAGGTGGGGAATCACTGTGTGGTAGGAATTTTGTGGATCCCAGCATATTCCTGTAGTTTGTGTGACAGAAATGCAAGAAAAAAATGAGTTTTTATTCAACATTTCACCTCTGAAGGGTATTCTGTGTAAGAAAACTTTGGGGAATACACACACCACACCTCTGTAAAGTCCCCCTGATGTCTAGTTTCCAGAAATGTCTGGGTTTTGTAGGTTTCCCTATATGACTGCTGAGCCCAGAAACAAAAACACAGGTGCCTGCCTTACAAAACGAAGTTGTTTTGTGATAGATAATTTTCATGTCTCCACAATACGATTTGGGCGGTGGATTTTGAGGCTGAACTAAATTGGGGAGCTCCCAAGAGAGCACTCTCTCTGTGCTTGCCACCGCATGCACCTGCTCTCTGGGTTGGGCTAACCCACTATTGTCCCGCTGCACAGACTGTGCTTGCAAAGGGACAGCAGGACTATCCTCATCACCTCCCTCATAATCAATGGAAGAGGAGCTATCGACTAGGACTCCTCCGACTGAAAAATCACTCCCAGAGTCTGAGCCATTGTCCTATCCCTCATATGCTGTGTCAGTATCTGCTGTCTCAGATCCTACATCAGGGCTGTCCTCAATAGCCAGAGTGAGGGCTTAAGCAGCAGTTATCCAACGACATGCCATCGCTGCTACTGGCTAAACGGTCGCTCTAAAACACTAGCCTATGTAGACATTCACAAAATTGCTGGTGGGTGTGTGTGTGTGATACGTGCAACATTATCTTTGCTTCTTCCCTCAATCAGCACGTTCCTTCAAGACACTAAAAAAAGACACACTATTACTTCACCTTGTCGCATACCAATTGTCACAGTCTTAAGCGCCTCTAGCGCCCAGTCCAACAATCATTATTGGTGCTCCTACTCCCATGACCTCCTCTTCGGATTCCCTCACTACCACCCAGCAAAAGTGCCCTTCATCCCCGCACATACATTTTATTTGTATTATAGCGCAGGTAATGGCTGACTTTACTGATCTACTCAGCTATTTATATAAAGTATAGATTTGATCTTTGCAGTAGGCATATAAACCTTCTGCGCTACTTTACAGCATCAAAACTGCCACTAGACAAAAGTCAGATCCTTTTGTAGCATAAACATAATCACAAGACTTACTCAACCTTTTTATTGCTGCCTAAAAGCTACAGTTGAAATGCGTCAGTTGAAGTATGTGCATTGCTTTGAAGACACAAGCTGCAACTGCAAGAGAGCTAGTGGTGAATATATATATATATATATATATATATATATATATATATATATATATATATATATATATAAATAGAGAGAGAGAGAGAGAGAGAGGGATATCACTGTTATATGTGGTTGTGGTTTTCCTGGGGGCCAATCGCAACCCCCAGGGAGACAACACACGTGTTGACAAAAGTGATTGCTATATATATATAAATATATATATACATACATATATATATATATATATATATATATATATATATATACCAGTGGCCTACACCCGCACTGAAGCACTTAAAGATTAATCTACGCAGCAGTTCAAGGTGGTATATCTTATTATTTACAACAGTGCCCTTAGCCTACACAAGGGATTGGATGGTGTGGAGCATCAGCCTGTCTTTTAATCATCTGGGCACCAGATAGCCTTGCTACCACCTGGGGGAGTCAAAATGGGAGGGTTGTCCCCCTTCTGGCTCATAGGGTAAACGTCACCAAAAGGATTGAAGGTTCCTCCTTCCCATTGGGAAAGGCTGTAATATTTGGGCTCTGGGCGACTGATTAAGATTGTGGGCTGATGAAAAGGTCAGATGCATCCTATTCATTTTTTATATTTATAGATATATATACTTTTGATTTACACGCTGGCAGCACTATCTTTGTTTGCACCGCAGAGCCTCCTGAATTGGGTGTGAATGGCACAGAGCAGGACCTTGCTCCTTCCCAATTGGAAAAACACTGCTGTCAAACTTGACAGTTTGTGCCTGCAATGAGTAGAGCTCATTAACGAAAAACAAGAATCCACATTGAAACCGCTGCTGTCTTTCACCCCTGGCGCACCAGACGTTCTTTGAAGAGGGGGAAAGCATCCCTCCGCAGGTGGGCGCAGTGCGTTGCTGAACACGCCTGCAGGTGGATGCCTGAGGGCTCTTCGGGAACGCGGTGCTCCATTCTTAGGGGAAAGACCCGGGGTGGGGGGAGGGGAGTTCGCCCTTTGCAGAAAAAAATGATGTTCACGTCCTTTGCACTCTTCAGGTAGCACAGAAAACGTGACCATGGCATCCTTCACATTAAAAGGGTTCAATATGACCATAGGACTTATATATGGAAGTCTTCTGCTGCCTTGCCTGTTGCAGTTTTCTATTAAATAACTGCACTCCTAAATTGTGAAATTGCAACACATTGGTTACCAGAGCAGACATTAGCACACCACAGGACTGAGAGAAATAGCACAGGCTACCCTCTGTGTGCATGTTCCATTCAACTAAGAAATTTGCTAAGGAGACCTCACACCATAATACCGCTGTGCTCTTTTTCCCACAAAGTGCTACTCTCAGATGCAGCCCTAGTATATATGCATGCATAAGTGAGTGTTTCCATTCTGAATGAGAAGCGAACAGAGGCCCATATTTATACTTTTTTAACGCCGCATTTGCATCGTTTTTTGACGCCAAATCGGAGTAAACTTACAAAATACAATTGTATTTTGGAAGTTTGCGCTGATTTTGCGTCAAAAAATGACACAAATACGGCACTAAAAAAGTATAAACATGAGCCAGAGTATTTGCCAAAGGTCTCCTTCCATTTCGTTTTGTTCGGGCAAATTAATTTGTTCCAGCTGTACCAATTATTAGCAAGCAGTGTCAAACGCAATACGTCTCACTTTTTGTCTTTGGCAATGCTTTTTGCAATGTAGATTTTATCCACAATAGGTCTTTCGACAACAGACAGCATGACCTATAAAATCTAGGGAAGAACGGAGTAGCACGCCAGTGAATGCATTAGGTCATTTCACATAAACAGAAGACTCAAGTTTCAAGAAGAAAAACCGCTCAGGTATGTATGTGCTACTAAGTTTCCAGACTACAGTTCAGATAGTGTTTTGTGAGTTCTTTATGGGAAGCTTTCACAGCACTGTTAAACATGTACAGATTGAGACCAAATGTCAACTTCCTTAATTAATGGCTAGAAAGCTTTTCCTATCCCCCTCTATTTCTTTATAAGGCAATGAAACGTTTTTGGACTCCACAAAACACTATCTCCCTTACATATGAACTCCTGTAAAAAACTAAAACCTATGCTTGTTAAAGCAAACATGATAAAGGCAATAATTTTGTCTTTTTTCTATTTCTACAATATTCTTACCAACCTTCTAACAGTCACTTGAATGCTGTGATAAGCAACAAGGCACGCTTCTCTAATGTACAGAAAAAAGAACAGCACTAGTGTATATACACACACACACACGCACGCACACACACGCACACACAACGCAGCAGCATCATCTGTATCAGCAGTGCATGTGTCCCTTTCATAAACAGAAAAGTCACATCCCTAACACATGCAGCACCCGTGCAAGCTTCCCTTGTGTCTGAGCGTCTGTTTGTTCTGAAATTGTATCACCTCTAAATGGGTGAAACTTAGGACAATACTACAAGGGAGAACAAAGGGAATAGTGGCAAGATATGAAAGCCAGCGTAAATTGATTGAAATGCCAGCTATGTGAATTTTCAAAGCTCACCGTATTGCATAGCGTGACACTGACACAACCAATATAAAGGAGCTCTGAGCAGCTGTCTGAAATTTTCTGTTGCTGTGCATTGCCAGGGGGACAAGCCGTATTATGCTACTTTTGCATTTCTGCATCCCTTCGGGCTTTGGAAGTCCTCCGGGATGAGGGAATGAAGAAACTGACTTCTCTGTGAAAAATCTTCGCAGCTTAATGTCTCCTCTTGCTTGACAAAAAATTGGACTGCAGGAACCTGGGGATTTTTAACTAGCACAGGAGACAAATTCCAGTACTTTTGAAGGCATGGTTAAAAATTCACCCAGCCCTGGTAACAAAGATACTATGTACATATCCCTGACAAGCTTGGTCTCGATGTACAGAATTCTGAATGGGTTTTCAGGAATAATGTGGTTAGTTCTTGATGCCTCACCTAGAGCTTTGCTTCCACTCTTAGAAGTCACATATAGGCTAATGTGCCCAATTTGGGAGATCACATCTTGAGTATTGTGTTCAGATCTTGTGACCTAATTTTATATATTAAGAGTAGCGCTTGAATCCTAACTGGAGTATTGTGTAGAGTTCTATCCCTCACTTCGAGTGTTGCTACTATTCAGAGACAACCTCTGACTCCAGCTCTGGTCACCTGCTCTCAAGTGAACTATTTGCAAGGCCCATTGTATCATACCGCTTTACATAGAAAGGTGTCTAAACTGGAGGCCGACTCTGGCATGTTAAGTATTAGTTTGACCTAGAGACACTCTTGGCACCAGGTGTCCAGAGCTGTATATTACAATGGCTGTTGCCAGATTTTTTTTATAGACACTAGTTGCATAATTGACTAGAGGTGTTCGAACAAGGGGATATGGTTTCAAACACATGAAATACTGGTAATAGTAATATAATACAACCTTAAATTGTGAACACACATTAACTGTTCTTTGCATTGCTTATAAATGCTTGAACTTACCATTCTCCAATATACTAGTTGCCTTCTTCTTGACACTCACAAGAAAAAGGTCTATTAATGTTAGTCTTGATGAAGTCTCTTTGGAAAATTAATCTACCCCTAGATTTGCTATTTTTATTGTGAAAATGAAATTTGACATCTGTGAGAAAACACACCATTAGTTGTATGGCCTACACAATTAATGGGTTCACATTTGCCCTCAACTGGGAACCAAAGACCACATTGTAGCACCTGACTCCCTGAGGGTAGTGGAGCAGATCAGTCCAAGGCCTATTCAAAAGTAGATTGTGTGGACCAGTAATCAACATTCGCTGGCACGCAATAATAATACTCAACAAATAATTGTGCAGCCTGTGTTTTTTCTTTAGAAAAGGAAAATAACACTTGTTGCAAACACACTACTCAATACTACGCAGTATTTACAAATACACATATGGGTACTGAAAATACATTTAGTGACAGTATATTGTGTCCCCAAAGGGTCAATGTTGCCACATTTCAAGATTAGGATCTCACATTAATGTAACATCTCCAATAATCATAAGCCCTCTGCATCCATTATGACTAGTCAAGCATTGCAATTATGTGACCACATTACCAGCAATAAAGCATGACATCCTGACTTACCCAACAGCAACCATGACATACCGTTATGGACTTAACACTGAATAATCAAGAATTGCAATATGGTGCTCACATCACCATTAATAAAAGCATTGCAGCCTCTCAGGAACATGCATCACTCATAACATCAATAAAGCATTGTACCTCATGGAGCATAGCACTTTGAAAACTATGAAGAGGAACATCTCCCAGAAAAGCATTTTTAATTATGAAACATATCTCTGAGTCTTCCTTTACTCCCTTTAGGTCATAAAACCTCAGCCATGACCTTGGCCCCTAGACAGTCCTGCACTGTGAGCTGTAGAGCTTCAGCTCCAGCCTGGGAAATGCTTGAAAAATGTTGGCAATCCTGGGCTGTTCATGGTTTTCTAGACCCTCCAGGTGAAGGGTCAGCCTTTTTTGGTAAACTCTCTGGCGAAAGCCGCTGTGCTTCTGCAGGACCTCCACACTCTTCTGGGCTCGTTGGTGGTACCCTTGCCATCCTGGGGACCACCACCTTGCAATTGTTTTTTGGCACCACAGAGTCTTTCAGGGGATTATGGGACACTACCCACTGGGAGCGTGAAAATGGGATTAGTGGCTACTACTGCTTGTTTCCACTTGTTGTGCAGCCTTACTCCATGTGGTGTGCCCTCTAGTAAATATTTTCTCTAGGGGTGCCAGTCCCCAGCATGGCAGCCCAGATAGGTTGCCTCAGTGTGGACAGCTCAGGGAGTCAACCCCTGGCTGCCTCATTGGCTCCCCACATGTTCCACACCTCTGAGTGTGGCCACAGTAGCTAGCAGTCTCTTTTCCACTGGCTGTTTCGGCAGGCAGGGTGCCACCTCTCATGGAGACGCATGCTCCCCTAGCCACGGGAGTTGGGTGGCCAGTACCTATTGGAGGGAGTGTGACAGGGCTCCCCACTGCAGCTGCCTGGTGCTGTGAACCCCTTGGGTGTGGGTACAATGGCAGTCCCCCCAATCTCTTTGAGAGGAGGGGGTCCTGGGGTGGGGTCCCGTTCACCACTCCATAGCGCAACCCTGGGATCCCTGGGCAAACAGGTCTCTAGGTAGAGGGCTCCACGCACATCCCCTCCCAGAGCTAAAGATAACAAGGATTCCTTGCGGCAACCCCGGATGGGTGTTTCATCAACAGGCAGAGGAGCTCCAAGTGCTCCAATCACACTAAAAGTGTCAAATGTCACATCCTTCTTCTGTTTCTATCTCAGGCCCTGTTGGGCCAGTTTTCTTGGGCTCATTTTCCTCTGGATGACAAGCCCTAGCAATCTAAGCATTGTCCTTAGTCTCTCTAACTTCTAAGGTGGCAAACGTTCTACGGAGCTCCCTGCACTAGCCTTTCTCCTTTTATTCCTCTGGAACTTCATTTCTTCTTGGAGCAGAAGTCCAGTATTTAACCCAACTAGTTCTTAGGAGGCATAAGGGGACCAGCACCACTGGTTCTGGGGTTAACTGTAGTCAGAGTTGTTAGTCCACACAGGCATCAGAGGGTTCCTACTTCCAATTGTCCATGACTACTGCCTCCAAGTCCCAGTGTCCAGCAGAAAAACACAACCAAGACCTTTTAAGTGGAAGCGGAATGTTCCAGAAGGAGGCACCTCTGGCCTATCCTCCTGTGCCATATCACCTTTCTGCCCCTGTCCCAACCTTCTTGCAGAGCCTGCTGGGACATTTCCAAATGGTGTCAACCTGGAGTCACAATGCACATCTGCTTGGGGGCCTCAGCTCTACCCCTCACCAACATCACTTCCAGGGCTTTTCCCACCAACATTTCAAAGGGAGCCCCCTCCTGTGTGGCCTCCAGATGTCTGGGCTCCTTCCTTTGTTCAGTGGGCCTGGGCTGGCACATCCTTGTGCGGTGGGACAGCTGAATGAGTGTAGCAGATCCTTCATCCCCATCCCTTTCCTCCTAGGGAGCTGAGTGAAGTACTGTTAATTACTCCCTTTGTGTGGGGATGCCTTTGTTCCTGGAGAGAAATGCCATTAACTTGGCACAGCAGGGAGACAAACGATCTGGGCTTTGATCCTGAGCTGATCCAGAGAAATATGACAATCCTGGATGACCCATAATCTGTATGAATATCTTCTTGGAACTCTCATATTTAGGGATGGCATACAGATTCCACCTGAGTTCGACATGTCACGGGTCTGTGTAGGCCAAAGGGAAGCGAAGCTGCACTTTAAGACAGTCTTCCTTAAAGGTGTATAATGAAGTATCACTGGAGACGAGACATTAAATCACACTGACTTTCCCTCTGCTTTTACACTAACATTCTGAGGCCTACCCCAGGTAAGTAGCTAATCCTGCAGAGTTCCCTCAGCACCAGGCTACCTGTGTGCAGTGACACAACACAATTTGAGGACCCCCCTGCAAAACACATGGAGGAGGCCCCTCTCCAGACTCACTCAGGAGCTCTCAAGTCCAGGTACTGTGCTGGAGCTCAGGCCCCCCCTTACACCACAGGGCCTGCACAAGCCTTCATTATACCACTGTATGTGTGCAGATACTGAGTTTTGCACAACAGGAGTCTCTAGCACGCAGCCCTCACACATGTTCCTATATAATCAAGTGCCCTTTATACTTGCTGCTTCGCAGTGGCCTTGTCTTAAAAGGCAGACACAGGCAGTAAATGTTACACCTGTCATCTCTTGGTGTGGTTTCCCCTGTCTTTTTGGCGTCTGACCTCCTGGTTTGATCCTGTGCTGAACTTCATTTTTGCTGGCTTTAGGACTCAGGGCACTTTACCACTACAGACCAGTACTAAAGTGCAAGTGCTCTCTGTCTAAAATGGTAAAAGTAATTGCTTTTTACATGATTAGTATATTTGATTTAATAGTAAGTCCCCAGTATAGTGCACTGGTTGTGCCCAAGGCCTGCAACTCAAATGCTCCCAGTGGGGCTGCAGCACTGATTGTGCCACCCACACGAGTAGCCCTGTAAACATGTCTCAGACCTGCCACTGCATTGTCTGTGTGTTTAGTTTTGAACTGCCAGTTCGACCTGGCAAGTGCATCCACTGCAAGGCCCAAAGCTTCCCTTTTACTACATGTAATTTACTCCTAAGGTAGGCCCAAGGCAGCCCCATGGGCAAGGAGCAGTGTATTGAAAGGTAGGGCATGCACCACTGTATTTTACATCTTAGGACATGTACTGATGTATTGTACATGTCCTGGTAGTGAAATATTGCTAAATTCATTTTTCTCAATTGCAAGGCCTATCCCTCCCATAGGCTAACATGGGGATTGCCTTGAAATATCTTTTAAGTGTAATTTCCTATTGGGAGCAGATGGGAATATGTAGTTTGGGGTCTCTGAACTCACAATTTAAAAATACATATTTTGGTGGAGTTGTTTTTTAAATTGTAAGTTTGAAAATGCCACTTTTAGAAAGTGGGCATTTTCCTGCTTAACCATTCTGTGCCTTTGCCTGGCTGCTGAATCCATATCTGGGTCAGAGTGAGAGTTGAGCTGTTTGTGAATTCACTCTAGACAGTCAAACAAAGGGGTGAGGTGTGTCCTGCATATCCTGATGGGTCTTCCTGGACTAGAGTTGTGGGAGGAGTTGACACCTGCCCCTGAATAGGGCTGTGCCTGTCCTCACACAAAGCAGTCTCCAACCCCCTAGAGTGTGCCTGGGGCTAGGACAGGGAGAGGCAGGGTCTTGTGCACTACAAATACTTTCTTTTGAAGTTTGCCTACTTCAAAGGCAGACATAAGTATAAGTATTGGACTACTGACCCCACAACTTCAGAACACCTCTCGACTGAGGACAGTCTTCCAGGGAGAAGAGCTGGATGCTGTAGGAGCAACTGCCACTCTGCCTGTTGCTTTGCTGTACTGGCCTGCTGCTTGCTGCTTCTGCCCTGGGAGTCAAATGCCTGGAGCTTGCTTTCTGCATCCTGCTTTCCAAGGTTCTCCTAGGGCTTGAACTAAGCTTGCTTTTTGTTAAGAAGTCTCTGGGACATCAAATATGCCATCTGCCAGTGCCTAGGCTCTTCTGCTGAGAGTCCTGACTTGCCAAGTGGTGCCACATCCAGTTTCTGGGCCCTTGGAAGAAGAAACTGGTGACCTAAAGAGAAAATCAACACACAGCACCATTGCAGGAGAAAAATGAACGCAGCGCCTGTACCGCAGCTGAAAAATTGAAACAGTTCCTGTCTCGCAGCTGCAAGATTCAATGCATCCCTTGGCTCAGCGTGCATTCAACCTTCACTGTGTGTCTGAAGTTTACACACAGCACCTCTGTGCGTCATTCATCTCCAGCGACACTGCATCACAAGAAAGATTCAATGCATCACTAGTCTGGTGGAAAAAGAATCCACGCATCGCCTGTCTGGTGGGAAAAGAATCAATGCATCACTGACCCGGTGGGAAAAGAATCAATGTATTGTCCAACCAAATTGAAGCATCGCTGGCTTTTCTGACGCATCACCTCCTTGGCCACCCGCACTGTCTTTATTTTTTGACGCATCTAAGGTAGTCTGTGTTATAAGGATACAACCTTTAAATCTTCAGGATTAAAACTCTTTTAAACCCTAACAAAGTGATATCTGGTTGGATTTTTGACATTTTGGTCTTGTTTGAGTCAGAAAAATATTGGCTCTTTTTCTAAACTGATGTTGAGTACGTTTGTGGTGTTTTCACTGTGTTATTGTGTGTGTGTGTACAAATACTTTACACATTGCTTCTGAGATAAGCCTGACTGCTCATGCCAAGCTACCAGGGGGGTGAGTATGCGTTACCTGAGCTGTGTAACTCCCTTACCCTGGCTAGAGTGAAGGTGCCTACCTGGACAGGGTATAAACTGGCTGCCAACTAGATCCCATTTCTAACAGTAAAACAATTTAGCGAACAGAAACATTGAAAAGCTTAAAATCTCTATTCTGGAAGCAAACAAATTCATTCAACTTATATCTTATAGTTGACCAATGGTCATTTGATAATTCTTATCATGAGTAACTAAAACACATTTATAGGAGGTGTGACTTATGGAATTTTCAGAGTGACATTTCAGATACAGAATTGATCTGAAATCAGCAAAGCAATAAATTATTTATTGAATATACACATTTCAAACCGAATCAGGGTCATTAACAATTACACCCCTGGTACATACATACTACATGGAGTCAGATGGACTAATCTTTTGTGAGTCACAAATCATTCACAACATGATTTGCAACTGTGAAAACCTTTGGAAGTTGGAAATGTATCAACTTGGTTTTCGTGTCAATTTGCAAACCAAGGGCCTGATTTAAAAAGAGTGGCGCTGCATCCACTTTTCTTGTGCCCCTTAGTTCCCCATAATGCCACCACGTGTGCACCATATTTAAGATATGATGAATCATGGCAGTAGTTAGGCAACTAGTGTCAACATTTTTTATGCTAATTTGGTGCTCTGCAGGATTAGCATCAAACATTCTGATGCTAATCCTGCAAAGCATATTGAGGCCCAGTGAAAACAATGGTGTGCCTCCTTTTAACACCTGCTCTGTGCAGGCATTAAAAGTAGCTGCAAATAATGAAGCAGTGGAATCTTTTAGATTCCACTGCGCTATTTGTGCGGTCCCCCTAACAGGGGAACGCCCCCCTTGCATTCATTATGCCTGGGGCAGGCATAATGTGATATAAGGGGTTAAAAAGTGGTGCAATTCATGCATTGCACCACTTTGTAAATATGGCACGGGGAAAAGGCCACCTTAGTTCCACCTTGGGGTAACAAATTATGCTAAGGTGGCACTAATGTGGTGCAAGGGGCTCTTAAATCTGCCTGCAAATCTTTCTGACTTGTTATTTATGCGGCTGGATATAGCGATTACCTGTTACTGACTGAAGAATAGCATTTTTTTAATGAAATGTATAAAACATTTGCCATTAGTGAGCAGTTGCAAAAACAGCTTTTAGCATTCAGAAAATACTATCAAGTGGAACCAAGTGTTCATCAGATGTTTAAAAGAAGAGGAAACACCTTTTTTCTTTCCCTACACTGATGTGGATGTTCTGGCAAGGAGGGCTTTGGTCTAAAGCAGCAGAGAAAACGAAGACAGAAGCACATTTTCAGAGTTAAATTTACTTTATTCCGAGAGACTGAGAAGAGGATTTGTGCGAAATATAGGCTGAGCAGCAGTGCTAATTTGGACCCTATTGCAGCATTAGAGCCAGTGTGGTCTAAGGGCACTCAGAGGTGTGTCAATCGTCACACCTGTGCAAGTTATTTTCTGCCTTCACCTTCTAGCATCAGGCAGCTATCAGGGAGTATTTGCCACAGCAGGAGGTGTTTCACAGAGCCTACTTTGACACAATTCCCTTGATTCATTGCTGCTTAACATAAACAGACACATTGCGTTTCCTAACAACCCTCAAGAACTAAAGCAAAATTAGATTTATTCAGAATTACTAATTTTCTGCATGTATAGGCTGTGTGGGTGATACACATTTTGATTTGCTGATCAAGTGCGAAAGAATATTTATACAGGAGTGAGTCACAAAAGCCAGCCATCTTTAAAAATACAAATGATATGCAATGCAGACTTTTTAATAACTTAGCTAAATGTCCTGACTTGACCCAATTCCTACGTTTTCAGGCACTGTGGCCTATTCTATAGCCTTTCCAGAGACGACATAGGTGATGACTACCTATAGGGTATCAAATTAAATGTAGACATTATTTATGTAAATGCGTAATTGTAGAGATTTTACATGTAACATATGCTCTACAGACTTGGATAATGACTTCATGCCTGAATGGTTTACACCCACTGAAAGGATATATCAACAAGAGCAGTAAAAGAGCAGACTTTTGTATTTCTGAACAGGGGTGGCTCCTCCGCAATGGGGGAGGAGCATCACCCCACTGGCTCAGTGCCAGCAACAGAAAAATTCAACATTTCATTATTGTTTTAGGAGGGTCTGGGTCATGGGTGGTAGGAGGAGTGGAGTGAGTGTACATATTAATTGTGCATGTCAGTTTGGCCGGCCAAACTGACATGCACATTTAGGTTTCTCTAACCTGACTGTGTTGTACAGCCGGGTTGGAGAAACAGCACAGACTCCAGTGCACTGTCTGAGTGGCAGACCAAGCTGCTCAGACCAATCCTGACGTTGCTCTCATGCTAAGTATAGCATGGGAGCAGTGCCAGGATTGCGTGGGGAGCCTGTGCTGGTGTCCCAGGGACTGCTGGGTCGCCAACACCATCAGGAGAGGAGTGAGGCAGCCGGCGGCAGTGGACAGGTATGCTTTTTGAAAAAGATATTTTATTATTTCCCCCTTGTCCCACTCCCCCCTCCCATGAGATTTGCAGCGGCCACCATAGGGGGGGTGCATAATTTTAATGCCAGCCATCTCTGACCCTTTTTGACAATGTCTGTCCTAGCGCAGGTAGCGTAACTCCACAGCTGCTGTGGTGTTACGCTGAACTGTGAGCTTGCACTTCAGACTGTACCTAAATTGCGGACACCCATGATTGTAACCTAAAATAAAGATGTATTTTTCCCTTTTCTTAAACATGTTTAATGTCTCTTTCTTAAATTGTATGGAGTAGGTCTCTCAGTATTTGTTTCTAACATCTCACCTTCTCTTTCAGCAGCCTGACTCCAAGTATGCCGACATCTTACCACATGAGACACATTTAACCTACTGTGGCTGGACGTCCCCTAATTTTCTTGAGCAGGGCTTGCCTGATCACTGAAAGGTGTTTGCAGCAATTTCACTAATGATATAACCTGCCCCAATCCACTAGCTAAATTCTGGCTACAGTGTGCCTTTTCCTGCTGAATATGTGTTGTTCTTCTGCTGAGCACTAGCCCCTTCTACTTTCTAACATAATTTTGCATTCTCAAATCTCAAGTTTAATATCTTTTATTCTTTTATTGAGTTTCATCCATGATTCTGCCAGTCACTTTTATAGCATCAAATTGTTTATTTTAGGCAGCCAACATTGATTGTTCAATGTGCACAAATTCCTGTCTTGAGGGTGTTGGTCTTGGTACACATCCTGTGTTACTGTAGGCTGTGCTCTCAATGGTACCAATCTTTGCCTTCCAAGTTGTTGGCTGTAGCTAGTTATTCTACATCTTGGAGATGAGCGTGGAAGAAGGTCTTGTTGTTCGTCTTCTGGAAGGCACTCTTTTTTCACAAACTCTAGCAGGACATGTCATGTCCTTTGGCATAAGAATATCAATGCTGGCAGAAGGTTGATCCTCTACCTCGCCTTGAACTTCTTAATCACGGACCACTGTTACGGTTGCTCAATTTCTGTAGTGGAAAGATGTTAGAATAATGCATTTTTCATATAGTATAGTTTTTATTTTTGTTAAGTTTATCAAATAAATAGGCATATGAACATACTAAGAATTTATTCTATCTGTAAATTATGTTTGTAGTTGAAAACATAACACATTTGTTACACACAGGAAAAGCTGAGGAGGACAATATTTTACAAAATATATAGTATATTTAGTTGTTATCTTTGAATATACGAAAGCCAGTGCCACTGTAATCATGCAGCTGGGGAGGACCAAATTATGCAACAAAGGTGACTAAATTATGGGTCGGGAAAAGTCAAATTATGTGGCATAATTCACCACATTTTGTGTATTACTTATTGTGTTATTTTTTACACATGGTAGCACTGTCTGAGTAAAGAATTCATCTTGTTAGTACCAGTTTAATACCTAAATTTAGCAATAAGCAACTTAACAATGATCAGTCAGCCTTTACTAAGGGCCTTCTACCACGCATGAACACATCTTGCTATGTTTTTAGTAACTTTTGATCCATCAGAGTCAGAAAATAAATATTTTTTTCTTGGGTAAAATATGCAGATTATGCAGCACATAGTGGACGTTGTGGCAAATGTAGCGAACCCATATTTATTCAGAAAATGCTGCAGCTGCTGGATCGCAAAATTCCAGTGGCCCTGACCAAATCTCATCAAATAAAAAAATGAGCACCATAGCATTACTTTTAACAGACTGCTAATCCCATAAAGCATTCCACTATGCAATAAAAATATGTCTTATATTTTTTAATGTACCTTTGAAAAAAAAAATATATATATCAAAATATAATGTAGAAGGCATAATATATGTCAATAACATGTACATCATAACATAGTAAATCATTATTTTGAAATCACTAACCTGAAGGTGGCTGAGCAGGTTTTGATCCTGACAGCCTCTGCTAACAAAGTACCATCAATAGCTTCACCCAAAGGTATGGTTGGTGGCTGCATGGATGAGTCCCCTCCATTTCTGTCAGCTTCCTTCTTTCAACTTGCAATCTTCTCCTTCGTTCTGGTTTGAAGGTCATGCCAGTGTTTGCGAATTTCAGCAGCACTCTGTGTGGTTACACCTTCTGCATTCATTCGCTCCTGAATTCTTCCCCAGGTCGTTTTTTGGTTGCTTAAGGAACTGTTAGTGAGGTTTTTCCAAAAAGCTGATCACTGTTTGTCACACATTCTTCAACAAGTATTTTGTTTACTTGATCAGTAAAGATATGTTTTCTTTTTCATCCTGCCTCTTCCTGCTAACCTATCTGACCTGCCATTTTTATCGATTCAAGTGGGTTGCATGTCCAGTACTTCTCTCCAAGTTGTCCTATGCTTTTCAGTGTAATGGGTGCAATGTGTTTCCTGACCATGATGTCGATAATGTGCACCTGTGAGACCTTCACAATTTGCTAATGTGACTGAATCACCAATCCGTATCCAGTATTTTAGGGAAACAGTCCATTAAAAATCACCATTCAGTCTGTACTCGATCATACATTTTATTTATCGAGTCACAAAATGCTATCCCTTAACAATCGCAAAGTACTATTCAGTAAATTTAATGTTAGTACATTTGACCAGTAGTTCTTTACCAGTACACAACTGCTACCCACGTCTCAGACAGTCAAATAGCATGACACCAAGCCAATGAAAACCTCTTTTCCATCCTCACTGAGCATTATCGGAGTCAAACTGTGTGAGACAAACAGATAGAAAGCGAGACATAGGGACTTTGTGAGGCAAAAAGAAAGGCACCTTAATCGAGAAGTGTCAGCACCTTTGAGTTTCCATATTAGTAATTAATTATTTTATTATTGCCCATAAGAAGCACCGAACACAGTACTGTTCCAGGGTTGTCCTGAAATATTTTGGAGCTAAATGTTGGGAAAAAGGATAAAAGTGAGTTGTCCTGGATCAGACACATTTGTCCAGTAGAGAGCTGTAGTTGACATCAAGTTTTACTACCTCAAAGCCTGCAAATCAGAAACCAGAACGCATTTCCTATTGTGGAATAACTGGGGACAATATGCAGCCTTCCACAATCACTGCACACGTTGGGAAAAAAAACAGTAGGCAGTTCAAAGAAGAGCTTATACACAAGCCTTTACAAAACTGGTAGGACAGTCTTTTGTAAGATTAAATGATTTGTAATAGTTTGATGACTGTGTGTTGCCCATAGCTCTCCTAGAAAGAAAATATCATCATGAAGCAATATCTTGGGTTACAACATTGTGGAGGATGCTAACATAATGCACTCTGCCACCTCCTGAGCAGAGTGCGTTAGCAGAGCTCGTCTGTGCGCTTCAGAAAAGTAATGTAAATCGAGTCAAAAGATGAATTTTGCCTTTTAGGTGATAAATCTGAAGAAATACACAGGAAATATTAAATAATAGATGTTTGCATATGCCATAATTCAGCAGTTAAAAATATCATTCTCTCAACAAAGTAAATACACCGAAGAGAACAGTCATTCTCTAGCCTAACAGAAACTAGATGAGCTGTTTCACAAAACATGATGCAAACTTTAATGGGATAATAAGGCCATATATTAAGTGCCATGACCCTGGTGTATATGCATCCAACCATTAACAAAAAATTAAAAACACAGAAAACCAATTGCTGAAGAGAACTGATCCAAAGCCTTTATAGCTCCTATCTTAAAGTATTGGAGATTTGAGGTTTCCAGACAGCTGCACTTCTATAACTTTTTTATATTTGAGGATATGTGTGCTACTACTCAGGTTTGTTCAAACACATAAATATATTGAAATATTTTAAATATTTCTTTACGAGATGTCCTCTGTTCCGTCGAAATGTGTATCTGTTTATATACGATTTATTTTCTCTGTTATTCTCAGAAGAAAAAACTTTCCCGAAAAATCAGTGTAAATTGCGAAGAGTTAAAAATGGAAAATAAAATCTGTAGAATTTCACAACTGCATTTTTGTGGGGATAATTACAGTTGAAGGATGTGTCTTACTGCATCTCCCAAGACGGCAAACATTTGCCATGTCACACTTGTGAGCTGAGATTTGCTCACTGCTAATATGTAATCCTTAAAGCGCTCTGGATGCGACAGTGGCAAGGCAAAAACATTTTCTGGCACTCAGGAGAGTGCTGGTCTGTATAGCCTTAGATTCTTCCTTTTAGTCTGAGCCCTACAGAGAGCAATGATACCAGCCACCATTCCCTCTTCACTTCCCTCACGATTACATTACCTGTAACACCCTCCAGGAGAGATAGAGTATATGTGCCTGTGGTTGAGGACGCAGGCTCATATACTGAACTTGAAAAAACATGGCAAAAATATCTTCCTGTAAAATACTAATGTAAATTAATGTTATATATTTTTTTGAAATGTGAAACAAAATTGATGATAGAGCACTATTGGTTTAATTTTGAACTAAATATTTAATTAACATTATGGTGGTCATTTTGACATTGACTGGAAATGCCCCTTACCACTGCGGTGGTGGCTGCCAACATACCGTCACAGTGGCACACCCCTACTGATACGCCAACAACGCCCACCACAATATGACCCACAAATCACCACGGCGGACAATCAATGGTGGTAAACCATTAGCGGTACATACGGTGCATTCAGAATGGCCACCCAAATACAAAACAACACAACAATGGCAAAAACAAAAATCACTCACCTGACATTCATACACACACCACAACCGCCCACCCACAGCACTATAAAACACACACTTCCATTACCCACAACCCTTTATTTATTTGAAAGCCCACCTACAGTAAAATGTTTACAGGTATATATTTTATATTAGAAATTGCAAAACAATGCTTAGAATTAATTTGAATTGCTGAAATTAGGTTTTGTTTTTTTTTGCAAATGAAAGTTATATTTATTTTTAAATTAATAAAGGTTATAAAAATATTTATTTTTCAATTATATGTACATTTGTAAACATTAAATTAGTCTATACGTAGGGTCGGGACCAGCCATGGCAAGATGGCGGACGCAAATTAGAATCGCTCTGATCGGGCAACCTACGGTACGGAAACCTCAACCCCCATCATTTATGCCTGTGCAACGTCAACAGAGGTATGTAGAGTAGGGGACGAGTGGCACACATTGAGCAATTGTTTTAGGCCGCCAGAGAAATGGGAAGCAATGAAATGTTCCATGTCCACCTGCAGCTGCATAGCTTGCAGCCTGGCAGGAGTGAGAGGAA
Organism: Pleurodeles waltl; assembly: GCF_031143425.1. Lineage (NCBI taxonomy): Eukaryota > Metazoa > Chordata > Amphibia > Caudata > Salamandridae > Pleurodeles > Pleurodeles waltl. Next base: position 599,098,431 of record NC_090444.1, on the reverse strand, counting down.
GGAGAGGCCCTGGATGGCCATGATGAACATGGCGATGACCTGCACCAATTTTTGATTGTGGCCCCAATCACCGAAAGCACTGTTACATGGGGCCTTCCCTCCCAGCTTCCGTCTCTCCCGGGTGAAGATTTGCTTAGCGACCTGCCTTGACCATGCTGGTGAGAATGTGGGGCTCTGAGCCTCACTGAGGCAGACTGAAGAGAATTGACAAATGGAGGACGTGTGAGACTCATCAAGCTGCCGTAGGAGGTCACTTGCAGAGTGGGATGCTGCTAGGCACCCCACACACACCTGTGGCAATTAGATCTGCAGGCCAGCCAGCGTATGGAGAGGGAGACAAGCCAGGGGGCCACGGTGCCTGCAGTGGTATCCTGCACTGACCTTCTGCTGCAACTCTCTCACCTGGAAGCACTGCTGAGTCGAGACCTTCACCCACTCTCATCTTTCCCAGGCAGTGATTTGTTTGGTGGCCTGCCCAGGCCATGCTGATTAGTCCAAGAGGACTAGAGATGCCCAGAGGTGAACCAGGGACAAACAAAGTGGCCATGGGAAGAGAGTGCGGGGGCTGACACCGCCTTCCACCACATGGATGATGAAAACACATATTTCCACCCCCAGGTACTATGTGCCTTTTTCTATGTGAGCGGGGCCTGGCGGGAAGTGCAAAGACCACTTTGATTGTTAAGCAGACGTGCAGGGAGTGGCCTTGGGCACTGAGCATCCCCTTGGGTCCTCACTGATCCTCCCCCATCTGAGGCCTGATTCAGTTACTGGGGACAGCTGACAGCTAGAGTGTCTATGCATGCCCCCCTTATGGCCTACCATGCTGTACAGAGGCCTGAGGGGTACTGGGAACAGGCACAATGAAGTGTCCAACATGCCAGACAGAGACTGAGGGCCACACCGAAGCCGGTGAACACTGAATACCTACCTGCCAGCCTGGCAGTTTCTGACCTGCCCTAAGGCTGTTGATAAGCATTGGCTATTAGCAGCCCCCCTTAATGCATGAGTCACCACCTCCATGAGACCAGGGGTGTGCAGGCATACCCAGCAGAGCTATGACTCCATCTGATTCACTACCTTGTTTTCTTCTCTAATCAGCCCCTGTGGGGGGACCTCAAGCCCACAAGCAATAAGATTTTCAGTGGTTTGAGCTGCATGTGACACCCTGGAGGCTGACCAAAAGGGAGAGGACCAGGAGACAGGCAGGCCCATAAGAAATGGTGAAAAGCAACACTGATGTAACTCATCCCCACAGTTGCCTGCCCTTATTCATCCAGACCTGGATGATTTGCTGAGTGAAGGGTGACACCCGTGGGTCCCAGATGGGGCGGCAGGAGACAGAAGGCTTCCGTCCAGTGGAGAGCCCTGGCACTGTGACCACTGCTCCAACTGACATGGTGGGATCACTGGAGGGAAGGACGACAGAACCAGAGGATGCTAAACTGGACAAAATCCTTTTTGCCATCACAGAGACTAGATAAGATTTGAGGGGTAAAGTGGATGCTGTAGCAGTGGAACTATGCCTTCCACAGATTTTCAGAGAAAACTTGCTACAGAGTCACCCAGGCTGAAAGCTCGCCAGACACTCCTAGACCCATGGTATTGGATCTAGAGGTGCAGGTCAAGAACCTCACAGCTGCAGTAATTGAACTCAAAAGCAGTGCGAGGACTCTGAGGGGCCATCATGCAGCAACAATTTTCACATCATTGGCTTTCCAGAGGGCGCTGAGGGCTCAAACCTGATGCCGTTTTGTGAAAAGTGGCTGGCACAAATGGTAGTGGCCAGAGAACTGTCACCTCACTACCTGGGGGAACAGGGCCACTGAGTACAGGTATGGAGACTACTGCCGGGGACGTACTCTAGGCTGGTTGTGGCCAGACTGATGAATTATAAAGATACAGAAATAATCCTATGAGCAGTGCTCACTACAGACCCTATCATTCACAAAAATGCAAGCATATTTCCAATCCATGATTACACCCAGGCCGTACAACACCACAGGGCTTCGTTCCTGGGAGTGAAGAAAAGGATTATCTTACTCACTGTTATTCCTGGCCAAGCTGAAGGTCATGATGAATAGATCCAGCTACTTTCCTGGGATTGGGTGAAACAGTGTCCGTACAAATCCTTTGCACTGAGTACACCAACAGCACAGCTGCAGCAACACAGTGAGGTCATATGCACCAGAATATTAGAGATGCAGAAGTTGGAGTTATCCATGTTTCCACATAAGACCAGGCCTGAGAGGAACAGATGCAGTCCCTAACGACTACCACCTATATATGTGCAGAGCGACATTCCCCAACAGATGAGACACTAGATGAAACGCTTTCTGAGGTGATCTCCAGTGCCTTAAAGGAGAGTACTGCGTTGGTAGTCCTGCCAGAGGCAACACCACAGACTGTGGACACCATGGTCTGAACTCAATGACGCTAAGATGAGGGGGAGCCCTCTGGGGAGTTTACCCTCCATACCGATTGGTACACATACGCAAACACTTGTCTAACATCCTGGCAACAGGGGCATTTCCAACTGTCCGTTCCCTCATGTCTTACTGTTGCTTAGTTATGATTGGTTGGACCATTGGGCCTGATGGAACTCTTTAAGGTAACTCTTAGGTCTGATACCCTGATTAAGAAGGAATGGGTTTCACCTCCCTCTCTTTAGTTAAGTAGCTTGATTTCCCTTGGCTCTGTACAAGTTGGCCACGGTGGGTTGGGCCCCTGTTACTCTCATCAAGGGCTGTTGTATGATAAGATACAACATACAAACATCCTCATCAGCTGGAATGTTAGTTGTTTGTTCGGGCAGTTGAAGGTTGCTCACTGTCCTGGGTTTTGAGGTTGGGGGTTCTGTTTTTCATGTTTACACAGTCATGCAGCAAGATTCCAGCCAGTCCAGCATTTTGACTGCCCCTTGCACCTGGGGCCTGAAGAGCGGAGGCCGTCAGTCCCCTGTCCCCCCTTACAGAGTGGACACTATGGATAGGTGCACCTTATCACATGGAACTGGGGCATTGGGAGAGCACTCAAACGATATGCAACACAGCAATACATAAAAAAACAGAATGCTCAAATAGCGCTTATTCAGGAAACCCACATGTCTAAATGTGAAGATACATGCCTACAGAGGCACTAGATGGTAGCCCCCTCTTCTTGGGTGCATATGTGCACCAAACATGGCACAACAGTCCTTCCTAGTATGCCTTTTGGTTGTCCTGACTAGTTTGGAGCATATACCCTGGATCATTGGTGGGGACGTTAATTGTATCTTAAACTCACACCTGGATCTCTCACATTCTCCCCTGCCAACCTCACCTTTGGTGGCCGCTGGAGTGTGTCTGTCCCAGTGGCTCATGCAATGGGTCCCGATGGACAGTTGGCGTGTCTTAAACCCAGATGTCCAGGGGTATATTTATTACTTACCACCGCGTGACCTGCATGGGCTCCTGGTTCGCATTCTCTGTCCTCACGCAATTCAGCTACAGGTCATGAATGCTGAGTATCTGGGAGGAACCCGTAGGACCATAATCCACTCAGGATCCACCAGACATGGGGGCGCTGCGTCTACTGGTTCCCACATGGTGATTGTGACCCGCCATGTTGGAGGATCTGGTCTTCCTGAACATGACAAACACCACCCTGTCCAACTGCCTGACAGAAAACCGGGTTACAGCTGCCTCTAGACTGGCAGAGCGGGAGGCCATGAAGGTTGTGTTGCGATGCCAATATATACATGCATGGTGGGCGTGGGAGCTGGCCTACACCGAGACCTGGTCTGGGTGGAGTCTTCTCTGGAGGCTCTGGAGGCAGAGGCAAGGGTCACCCCCAGCCAGGGACAAGCTCTGGTGACAGCAAGGAAACACTACACTTCACTTACCAATACACTGAGGTGTCCAGATTATAGAGCATACCAAGCAAAGATGAATGCTGAAGGTGACAAATCCAGTTGGTTGCTGGCGTGGCTGTTGAGAAGTACTAATCCAAACACTACTATCACCATGACATGGGTGTACCTGACACAACGTATCAATAACCAGATGGACATACACACAACATTCACTGCCCATTATCGTGCACTTTATGACACCCCCCCAAGTAGATCCCCGAATCACAATTCAGGGGATCCTCAAGAAGATCACATTGCCCGTTACTGAGCCACTAGTTAGAGAAGATCTAAATGTCCCCATTACAGAGCAGGAGATGTGAGGAAATATGCAGGGGGCAGTCACAAGTAAGCCCCTGGGGCAGGACAGACTACCTGTTGAATTTTACAAGACCTATGAAGGCCTATTAACTCCTAAATGATGGAGTTGTACAATGATGCTCTGATAGAGGAACAGCTTCTGCCGACCCTTTGCGAGGCGCTACTGGTCTCATTTCCAAAACAGGGCAGGGACCCCATGGAAATGCGGCATAACGACTCCTGTCTATGCTCAGAATGGACTACAAAATACTAAGTAAGATCACTGCAGCAAGGTTCCTCGAGCATCTTGCCTGCCTGATTCAACCGGAACAAACTGGTTTTATATTGGGTAGATCCACCACAATTAACATACATTGTCTCCACTGAGTACTTGAGACAGCTCCAACCCAATGGGCCAGCATGTGTAGTGTTGGACCTCGAGAAGGTGCTTGACATCATTGAATGTGAATACATCTTCTCGACCCTAATTTCTATGGGCATAGATGGAAGATAGCAGAGGCTCATAAGGCTCTTCTATTCAGAACCTATGACAGGGGTAAAAATAGGGCATTGTTTCTCAGCCCCCTTCCTGGTGAGGAAGAGTATGTGCCAGGGATGCCCTCTCTCCTTACTTCTGTTTGCTTTGGTGATAGAGCCACTGGCGCAGAGGTTCAGACAGTGAGACCGGAGGTGGGGCCTATCAGTGGAGGGGGTGCTGCAAGTTGTCTCCCTATCTGCGGAAGATGTTCTGATATATGCCCAGGACAAACGAGAGGGACTTGATGAGTCAACAGACATATTGTTAGAGTTTTGGTTTGCTTTGGGATAGGGGGTGAACTGGTCAAAGACATGGCTATTCCTGCTACACCTGGACTGCCCGCCACAACAATTTTTGGTACATTCTGATCCTCTCTGATGGAAGTCACATTCCTTTTGATACCTGGGCATTAATATCTACCATACCACCCAAGACATCATAGATGGCAACCTAACAAGAGCTATTGCCTCTATCCATTCCCAGAGGCAGGGTGTCATTGTCAAAAATGGTTGATATTTCCCCTCCTGTTGTACTGCTTCCATATTCTCCCGTTAAGCATCCCCCGGAGTACTTTTGCATTCCTGCACGCCATGTTGAGGTGTTTCTTTTGGAATAAGGGCAGATGCCGCAAAGCATTGAATAAAATGAAATTACCAGTGGAGAAAGGAGGCCTTGGGGCGCCAAACTTCAAACATTATTATTTAGTGTCTCCTCTGCAGTGGCCCACTGGAGAGCAGGGCAGTGTGAGGAGGAACTTGGTGTGTCCTCTAAGGCTTGGGCACAACAGTGGTGCAGGAAGCCTTTTTGCCTTGAGGGGTGACCCTCACAGGGAGCTAACAGCTTATTGCGTGTGGCCCATGACAACTTTCATAGGAGTCTGAGTCTTATGCTGGCAATGTCCCTACTTGCACCAGGGATTCATTTAAAGTCCATCCAACAGTTCAGAGACCTGAACAGCGGAGAAGGGTTCACAAGGTGGGAGATAGCCAGAGTGGGGACTGTGGGAGATTTATTCCATGGTGGTACATTAATCCCCTTTGAGTAACTGAGAGACGACAACGACCTCACAGTGGGTTATTTCATAGTCCACGACTGGTTGATGGTCAAACTAAGTTGGCTATGGCAAATCGACAACACAGAACCTAACCAGCAACCGGTTGTATACACCCTACCTCCTATATACCTATGGTATATAGGTGAGGGTCGTCGCCTGATAACTTGGCTTACCTGTGCCCTTTCACATACCATGCAAGACCCCATATTGACAACTCATCAGGACCGGGAGTTAACACAGAAGAAATGGGATAAAGCACTCCTCCACCCACAGAAGGTTTCCCACAATGCCAAATCGTAATATATCCAACACAGTATTCTACACAGGGCTTATCTCACCCTGGCGAGACTCCATAAAATATTTGGATCTTACGCAACCTGCCCATGATGTAGTGAGCCTGACCCCGATATGGCACATATATTTTTGAACTAACCCATGGCCAAAGACGTGTGGAGCACGATCACAAACACACTAGCTCACATAACAGACCACACTGAACTCAACAACGTGGCGAGTGACATTTTGGGGCTCTTTAGACATAGGAAGACAGGGAGCGTTATGAACCTCTTCATAGATATGGCAATATTGATAACCCGTAGGCTGATCGACATGCACTGAAAGGTTAACATGTGGCCCAGGTTTGGACACTGGAGAGCAATGACACTGAAGTGAGACGAGGATGAGGCAGTGGTGTTGTAGCAAAAAAAAGCACAAGAACTGCACATGACATTGTTTACTACGTTCTTGTTTCATATTTCAATGAACATGATTCTCCTGATGAACTCGAAAAACAATTACATATGTATAGTGATTATGGTGCAATCATGATGCCTCGACATGTCTAAATGACTGTATTAAGAATGATATGAAACCTAATAAAGATGGTTCAAAAAATGTTAATCTATTTGTAGATAGATAGATAGATAGATAGATAGATAGATAGATAGATAGATAGATAGATAGATAGATGGATAGATGGATAGAAAGATAGATAGATAGATAGATAGATAGATAGATAGATAGATAGATAGATAGATAGATAGATAGATAGATAGATAGATAGATAGATAGATAGATAGATATTATGTTCATTTAATTTATCAATATTTCCTATGGTGTTCTCTGCCTCCATTATTTTATAGGGGAAGATGTTGCAGTATGAGGGGTTACCATGTGTGGAGGTGGACATACTAGTTCTCCTTTTTAACTGTAGTAACTTTGCATGTGTAAATTTGGCCTCGTCCCATTTTCAGGGGATGGAGACTTGTAAGTCTACCCTTTTGAGTAACTTTACCGTCATAAATGGTGAATAGTCTAAAGTAGTAAAGTTACTCAAAAATGTAAACATAAACTCGAATGTGTAGATTTACTGATGTGTAATTTACTTTTGGAAACAGTCCCAATTTTTCCAAAGCCATCATAAAATAAGGGTGTGTGGTGTCTAGAGATATGTGTTCTGGAACCTCTTCTAGGTTCTAGAGAGGAATGTGAGAGAGAGAACAGTGAGTGAAGAAGGTGACGGTTGCCGAGAGTTGGTGGTTGGGGTCTTCTCTACAATTCACTTTTGGAATAAACACTTAGCAGAAGAAACCGGTGCCACGTGTGATCTTTCTACATACTACACATGGCGACAAGCGACTGACGGACTACCGAATGGACCCATTATTACACAGTTCTGTTTAAAGAGAAAAGACCCTAACGCCAGGAAGTTGTACATCGAAGCTGCAGCGCTTCAACCTTCTGGCAGTGAGTGACTGTGTATATTTATTTGTTTTTCTATAACGTATAAACAAGGACAAGGATAAGGAGCTAGAAAAATGAAACAAGTGAACGTTACTGCTTTGTTTGAACACCAGTGCGCGTTCTTCTGAGTCGCATTCCCAAAGTCTACTCAACGGAGGCTCATGCTCAGCTTACACGATCGCGGACAGGTAGCCGGCTGGGACACGTCACCTTGTTACTGGAGCAATGGAAGCACGAGGAACTCTGTGCAGCTGCTTCTGGTGCCACGGTGTGCGTTGCTGTCTGCGCAGCATGCTCCTGATTCTCTTGATGCAAGTTGTTGTGGGCTCGACGTATAGAACTCGATGATGGACTGTCTAAATGTACTGTTAAGCTGCTGGTGTGTGTGTGCTTGCCTGGATATTTGGCTGCCATATTGGACTTTCTGAAAACGTCAGAACCTTCAGAGAATGTTTAAATAGAGGATGGACTCAATTGGACACTGAACCTGTGGGTACACATTCTGTGTCCTAACCTGGACACATTTGGGAGCCATGTTTAAAAAAATATTATAATAAATAAATAAATAATATACATATTTTTTTTATAATTTTTTTTCTATTTTGTTTGTATTTTCTCCTCATTTTTACTCTTAGCAGATTTTGTTGATTTCTTTTATTCAAGATGCAAAATGTATCGGCACCAGCATTTTTTTTGTCTTCTCTGGGAGATCCGCCCATCCCCTGGATGAAGTGGAAGAAAATGTTCTCACATTATGCTAGGGTTTGTGGTACATCATTGAGTGCAGAGAGGAAAACCTCGCTCTTAATGCATTGTTTGGAATCAGAAGGACAGGAGGTGTTTGACCATCTTCTGGATCTTCCAGATCAAGAATCCACAAACTTGAATGAATATGAAATTTGCATAAAGAAGTTGGACACACACTACCTTCCAAAAGTCAGTACGGTGCTTGAAAGGATTCACTTTGGACGACGTACACAATGTTCAGGAGAGTCAGTTGAACAGTATATTACGGAGTTGCGCAAATTGGCCTCCGCATGTAATTTTGGGGCATCCTTGGAGGAAAGATTAAGAGATCAGTTAATGTTGGGAAGTGCTACTGAGACGCCTCGGAGGGCAAGTGGCACAAGGATAATCGTCATTACAAGAGGTGTTAGTTGCTGCAGAGAACTTTGAGCATTCGAAAGCTTGTGCTGAGGTTTTAAAGACGGAAACACCTATAGCCACTAATAGTCTTGAAAGTAAGAAAGGAGATTTTGTACAAATTGTACAAAAATCTAAGTCTAGTGACAAAGGGGTTGATACTAATAAGGCCAACTTTAGGTCTCTGCAAGGAAAGTGCTTTAGATGTGACAATGAAGGTCACTTTGCACATAATAAAGGATGTCCTGGATGGAAGGCTATTTGGAAGTCCTGTGGAAGAAAAGGTAATTTTGCAAGATGTTGCAGATCTGTGAAAGATTTGAAGAAGGTGCAAGAAATAGATTTTTGTGAAAGTGAAGAGGACTTGGAAGAGAAGAATTATATTTTTCAAGTAAAATGGTTTTCTTCAAATGGACATTTGGAACAGGTCAAGGTGAATGGATGTATGGTCAAGATGCTTTTTGACTCTGGAGCTACAATAACTCTTATTCCGAAAGTATTTTATGAGCAGAATTTGGCTGGACGTGTTCACCTATTTAAACCAGACATCAAGCCAAGTGATTATGGTGGTGTTCCAATATGACTTTTGGGATATTTTTGGGGCACCATTGAGTTCGGTGACATGATTGTTCCAGGGAAAATATATGTTTTCTTTAAGGGTGATTCGTTGACAAGCTGGTTACACCAACGTGATCTCAATGTATATTTAGACCCAAATGCTGATCCTCCAGTATACAGTAGAAGGGATTCTGTTAGAAATGTGTGTGATGTACCTTTTACCATACAAAGAGAAGAGAAATCAGTTACTTGCTTAGAAAAGTATGTGAAATGGACAAAGGAGTTTCCAGAAGTCTTTATTGGAAAGATTGGCTGTCTTAAGAATTATTCTCACCTCATAAGATTGAAATCTAATGCAAGATCAAAAGTAGCTAAAGTAAGCGGGGTACCGTTGTCAGTACGGAATAACATTAAGATGGCATTGGACAGATTGGTTTGTGAGGGAATTATACAGGAGGTGGAGGGTACAGAGTGGTTGTCTCCTGTGATTATGGCGCGTAAGGCAAATGGAGGGGTGAGATTGTGTGTGGATTTGAGAGAGCTCAACAAAATGGTAACTGTTGATCACTATCCACTTCCTAATATTTATGAGTTATTATGTTCCCTTAATGATGCTAAACACTTCTCGTCCTTAGATCTGGCATCAGCGTATCAACAAATAATGCTGCATCTAGACTGTCAAGACTTAACTGCGCTTGTCACACCTTTTAGTAAATTTAAGTATGTGAGAATGCCATTTGGTTTGATTTCTGCTGCTGCGGCCTTTCAATGGGTTATGGAACACATTCTTGAAGGCTTTGAAGGTGTAAGAGTGTATCAGGATGATGTGTTGGCTTTGGGATGTAATGGGAAAGAACATGATGATTGTCTGTGTGCTGTGTTGTCAAGGCGGAGAGATGTGGGTTTGACGTTAAAGGCAGAGAAATGTAAGTTCAAGAGATTGAGTATTTGGGTCATGTTGTAAGTGGAACAGGTATACAACCTAAAGCTGAACTGGTTAATACAATTAGCAGGCTGAAGACTCCTCAGAGTAAGGAGGAGGTGTTGAAATGTCTGGGCATGGCAGAGTTTTATAGTAAATTCGTACCTAATATGACTCAAAAAACTATGGCTATGAGGGAACTATTACAGAAGGAAAGGAATTTATGTGGTCAGAAAGATGTGAAGAAGAATTTTGTTCTTTGAAACAATGTTTGAATGATGCTTCCAATCTTGGCAGTTTTGATACCAGGGATGAGACCTGGGTTTTGACAGATGCGAGTTCTAAAGGATTGGGAGAGGTGCTTCTGCAGAGGAAAAATGGTGTTGAGCGGGCGATATTGTTTGTGTCTCATGCATTGAGGGGTGCAGAGTGTAATTATTCTGTGGTAGAGAAAGAAGCTCTTGCGGTGTATTGGTCTGTACGTAAGTTGAGAAAGTTTTTGTGGGAAGGAAATTTCTAGTTAAAACCGACCAGAAACTGCTTGAAGAGGTTTTCTGCAAAAAAGGGAATTGAGTTGGTCTCACACAGGATACAAAGATGTCTTGTGGCACTGCAAGAGTTTAATTTTGAGGTAGTTTATATTCCAGGTGTTGATAATGTGTTAGCGGATTGTTTTTCGTGGATGGTGGATGTGGAAGGTTATATTGGTGAGGGTTAAGAGGAGGTTAAAGTTTGTGAGATTTCTGAAGGGATTGTGTCTGACGAAAGATGGAGAGATTAATTGAAAAAGGATGAGGTTTTAAGGAAAGTCATTTCTAGGGTACATAATGGTTGGTGTGAGAAGAGTAAGTGTGAGGAAGAGATGAAAGGGTTTTGGCAAGTTGTAAATGAATTATCAGAAATGGATGGGTTACTCATGAGGGGTACGAAGTTGATTCCTCCTGTAGGTATAAGGGAAGTGTTGATGAGACATGCCCATGTTAGCCATATCTGTATAGTCAAGACAAAGGAAAGGGTGAGAGAAGGGTATTGGTGGCCTGCTATGGATGTGGCGATTGAGAGGATGGTTAGGAATTGTATTGAATGTTCTGAGTGTGATAAAGGTTTGAAGTGCAGGACGCAACCTATGGTTTTGAGGGAGCAAGCAAGTGGTCCGTGGTCGGACATAGCGATTGATATTTTGGGGCCTATAAGAGTTAATTCTTTTGATTGGTTTGTATTAGTTTGCCTTGACATGTATTCACGATGGCCAGAGGTGAAAATTGTGAGTTCTGTGGAGTCCAGGGTGATCATTGAATTTTTGGAAGGTTTATTTGAAAGGGAAGGATTTCCTGCTTCTGTTCTTTTGGACAATGGTGTACAATTTACTTCAAAAGAGGTGGAGAAGTTTATGCAGGAAAGAGGTGTGAGGCATAAAAAGGCTGCTCTTTACCATCCAGAGAGCAATGTTGTTGTGGAGAGATTCATTAAAGTCTTGAAAGAAAGTGTGCAGTTGGCTCTATCTTCAGGTGGATGTTGGGAGGTTGCCGTTAAAAGAAAGATGAGGGAGTATCGTTTTACTCTGCATTCCTCTACTGGAATCTCTCCTTTTCAGTTATTCAGAGGAAGGAAGCCTAACACTCAAATTCTGCCATTGTGGGTATCGGAGAAGAGATTAATGGTGAGCAGCCAGGTTAATGAAAGTGGTGATTGGAAGGAGAGAGAGAGAAAAAATGCTGCGTAGAAAGATGTTGTATGATGAGAGGAAGGCTGTGAAAGAGATGGTGGTGAAGGTTGGGGATTGGGTGAAGATTAAATCACCTACAAAATTGGACATTTCTAAATTCAGTCAACCTTTTAAGGTGTTTAGAAATGCGGTGAGGTTGGATGATCACAGAGTATGGAATCTTCAAAATGTGTTCCTGTGAGTGAGAGGAGTTCGAGTGAGAACATTTTAAGGTTTGACTCTGTACAACGAAGTAGACCTCAACGAGTAAGAAAAAGTCCTGCTTTTATGAAGAATTATGTTTCATAAAGGTATGAAGTGATAGGGGTGATGATATGTGTACTTATGTATACCTCTCTACAATATTATATGTATTTTATTACAATGTTATGTTTGCTTTATTATTTGAAACATTAAGTACAATTTTAAGAAATGTATAGTGTTCTTATAGTGAAGTGAGGGAGGTGGTGTGGTGTCTAGAGATATATGTTCTGGAACCTCTTCTAGGTTCTAGAGAGGAATGTGAGAGAGAGAACAGTGAGAGAAGAAGGTGACAGTTGCCGAGAGTTGGTGGTTGGGGTCTTCTCTACGGTTTACTCTTGGAATAAACACTTAGCAGGATAAACCAGTGCCCCCACGTGACCTTTCTTCATAGTACAGGGTGAAGTTGTTACATGTCTTGGGTGCGATGTAGGAGGATGAGTGACCTCCAGCTTTGATTTTGTTGATGCAGGGAATGTGTGTGGGTGAGAGTGTGGCACAATGTAGGTTTCTGGAAGGTTGGTGAAAGTAAATGGAGCTGTTCAGGTTTTGTCGTCCTGTGTCGTGTAGGGCTGAGTAAATGTGTGTGAGAAGTTTGAATTGGCTACGCTTGTGAATGGGGAGTCAGTGAAGATTCCAGAGGTGTGGTGTGATGTGGGTGTGGCATGGGAGGTTGAGTATGAGTCTTGCAGTGGTGTTCTGAATGGTCTGGAATTTGTCTAGAAGTTGTTTAGAGATTCCGGCATAGAGTGTTGCCATAGTCCAGTCTGCTGTTAAAGAGTGCTTGATTGATGGATTGTCTGGTGTTCTGAGACAATCATTTGAAGACTTTTGGCAGCATGCTCAGGATGTGGAAGCAGGAGGTACACAATGCATTGACTTGAGCCGTCAAGTTGAGCTTGTTGTCTAGGATGGTCCCTAGATTTACTGCATGGTCTGCGGGTATGGTGTTTGTCCTAGCTCCGAAGGGCAGCAGGTGAAGTCTCATAGGGAGGTCCTGTTATGGAATATCTGTACTTCTGTCTTGTCAGAGTTGAGCTGCAGGCAGTTAGTTTGCATCCAATCTGCTACCATGGTTATGCAGGTGGGGAAGATAGCCCAGGCGGTGTTAATTTTGTCTGTCAGGGAGAGGATGAGTTGGGTGTTATAGGTGTAGGAGATGACAGAGATGTCCTGTGATTAGTTAATTTTTGTGAGCGGTGTCATGTGTACATTGAAAAAGGATGGGAGTGAGGGATAATACCTGTGGGACTCTGCATATCAATTTCCTGGTCTCTGATGTGAAGAGTGGGAGCCTGACCCTTTGGGTTCATTTTAGGAGGAAGGAACAGATCCATTTGAGAGTGGATCCTTGAATGCCAATCTTGTGGGGTCTTCTGATGAGGGTGTTATGGGATACAGTGTTGAAGGCCACAGAGAGGTCAAGCATGAAGAGGGCCACTGTTTCTACTCAGTCCAGGATAAGTTGAATGTCTTTGGAGGCCTCAATGAGTGCTGTTTTGGTGCTTTAATTCTTTCTGACTCCTGATTGAGTATTCTCTATAAAATGGTGAAGTTCAAGGTGGGTTGTGAGTTGCTTTTTGGTGGCCTTCTCAAGCACTTTATCTAGCTACAGACGTAGGCCGATGGATTGGAAGTTGCTCAGTTGGTTCAGGTCGGCTGTTTGCTTTTTGAGGAGGTTGTTGATTTCTGCAAGTTTTTATTCATCTGGGTAAGTGGTGGACATGATGAAGGTGTTGATGATGTGGGTCAGGATGGTGCTGCTTGATGCTTTTCCCAGGTTGTAAATGTGATAAAGGCATGGGTCCATTTAGGCCGCCAAGTGGATGGTCCACATGATTGCCACTGTGTTGTTTCTGGTGAGGGTTGTCCATATGGTCTGGTGGCCATCTTGGTTGGTGGTGAGTAAGTAAGCAACAAGTTCTCTGGGGTTGGGTTTGAGAGCAACGATGCTGTAAATGGTTGAGATCTTGCTGTGAAAGAAGTTAGATACATTGTTGCATAATTGATAGGAGGCAGTGATGTTGGTGACAGTGCTTGAGGTTAAATTCTTACTGATCGCGTAGATCTCCTTGCAGCTTTTGGAGCTTTCTTCAATGTGGTCCACTAGTGCTCTTTTCTTAGCTTATCTTATTTGTTGGTGATAGTGTCTGAGTGCAGCCTTTTAGGTAGTTCTGTCAGTGGTGTTGTGGCTAGATCTACATTTGCATTCTAGTGTCGTTTGGTGTCTCGGATGTCTTCTTTATACCAACTGGTCTGCTTGTTTGATCTACTTTTTGGGTTTGATGGGAGCAAGGGCATCCACGCAGCTCTTGATCCTGTTGTAGAAGTTGTTTATGTCCTTGTCGAGGTTGTTTGTGGAGCTAGGTTGATCTATCCTGAGGATGCTGAGTCAGCCTGCTTCTGTGATTTTGATTCAACTGCTAATTCGAATGCTGAACTTGGTAGGGGTGTTGATTTGGAAGTGGTTGAAGGAGTGGTCGGTCCATGTGAGTGATGTGGTGGAGATGTATTTGACCTCGCTTGAGGTGAAGATCGAGTCCAGTTTGTGTCTTGCAGTGTGTGTTGGTTCTGGGACACGCTTTGTGAGTCTGATGTTGCTCAAGCTTTCAAGGAATGCTGTGGAGAAATGTTTGTTTTGGTCTTCCCTACGAAAGCTGAAGTCACTGAGGAGAATGTGGGCTCTCAAGTCAATGGTGAGTGCAGCAATGAAACTGGTAATGAGGTTGGTTAATGTGGCTCGTGGTGTAGGTGGTTCCTTCCGCATGAAGTTTTCTGAGATTTGCAGCTTGAAGTGCAGGTGTTCCGTGAAAGGGGTGGCGTTCTCTGTCGATGTTGTTCATTTGATGGATTCCTTGTAGATGATAATGAGTCCTCCTCCTGGCTTGTTAAGATGTCCTGTTGAGCAAACTTGGGATTGCTGTGGCGATGACAGGAGCTGATAAAGGGTTGTGCAAGGTCTCTATGATAAAGAGGATGTCAGATGTTTTGCTACTCAGCAAGTCCCATAATTTGGTTGTGTGTTTGCTGAGTGATCGTGTGTTGAGAGCCATGCCTGTGAGTGGGTCCTGATGTGTGGGTTTGCTTTGGTGTGTTGTGTAGGGTGGGGTGAAGACATTATTGGTACTTGTGTGATATGTATATTGGGAGGGGGTGTTGTGAGCCTTGTTAGTATTTGCAGTGCTTGGGGTGTGCCTGCTGGAGAATTGGCAGAGGGTGTGGGTCAAAACTCCTACCATGATGCAAGGCAGAGCAGCATTTGGGGAATGGCGTCCAGGGTCTAAAATCTTTAGGAGTGCTGCAGAGTATCTTTGGGTGGTGATTGGACTAAGGTTCCTTGCACTGGGTGTGGTTCATGCATAGACAGGTGCAGAATGGCTTACCAGCAGCATACGCACTATCCATTGGTGTTCCAGCTGCCTTTAAGTAGGTCCTGGGAGAGGGGAGGAGTGCAGGGTGCCGTGATGACATTTCCTGTGCTAATGGGTTACGGAAAATGAAGTCCTCTTGCTGGGATTATTGTTTTAAAGACGTTGTTGATGCGAAACCCAGTAACGTCACTTCCTGTTCAGATGTATGATGGGAAATTCAGTGATGTCACTGTCTCTGTAAGCGGATGATAAGAAATTAAGGGGGTGATTCTAACCCTGGCGGTCGGTGATAAAGCGAAACAGGCCGGCGGTCCAAAAAATGGAATTCTGACCCTGGCGGGAACCACCAACACAGCCCACCACTTTAACACTCCGACCGCCACGGCGGGACAGACAAACAGCGCGGCGGTCACCGCCAACAGGCAGGCGGCAGACAATGTACCGCCCACACTATCACAACTCACCAATCCGCCACCTTTTCCGGGGCGGGAGCACCGCCGATAAAAACACAGCGGAAACAGACTACGAACGGGAAAACGCTCACCTCTATGCACTCCACGAGGAAGGAGGACAGCATGGAACCCGAATTGAACATCCTACCTGCTCTCGTCTACCTGCTCATCTACCACGAGTACGAACGCCGGCGCAGACGACAACGGTGAGTACTGCACCTACGACACAGGGGAGGGGGGAGGAGGAAAGCTTACGGCACACACATATGCGACCCCCAGCCCCCCCAAACTATGTACACACCAATGCAGAGCAACAAGTCACAGTGACACCACAGTGACACCACCCAAACCCCCCGGAAAAATGCAAAGACATAATTAAATAGAGAAACAAAATTTATGTTAAAAATAGCCTCTGGTAAATCATGGTCAAATAGCAATAAAAATAATACAAAAGAAAATAAATATTTTGTGCAATCGATAAACCGAGGCAATTAGTCCTGCACATGTAAGGAAATGCCAAGTGTCCGTGGGCCAAAGTGTATCAACACAAGGGCAAAGCCCACACAGGAGACCTGAGTCCGTTGGAGAGAACACTGCTGGGGCATCTGATGATAAAACTACAGGCACCTCAGGGGGAAGGGAAGGGGGGGCACCACAGCCACATGAGTCCACGATGCCAGATCCACGAAGGGGCCACCATGCCCACTCTCTCAATGTCTCTACAGTGGGTGGTTTGCCCACTGTACAATCCTGGGGAGTGCAAAGCCACAGTCTCTCAATGTCTCTACAGTGGGTGGGTTGCCCACTGTATAATCCTGGGGAGTGCAAAGCCACAGTCTCTCAATGTCTCTATAGTGGGTGGGTTGCCCACTGTACAATCCTGGGGAGTGCAAAGCCACAGTCCATCAGGTGGATTACAGAGATCACTGGTCATGGAGGAGGCATGGTGGGCACAGTGAACCGTGACCAGTAGCTCGACACAGAACCGGCACTGTCATTGTGCCAGCGGTGCTTGAGACGGCGGGGCCCAGCGGAGCGGTGCTTGAGACGGCGGGGCCCAGCGGAGCGGTGCTTGAGATGAAGGGCCCAGCGGAGCAGTGCTTGACAGGAAGGGCCCAGCGGAGCGGTGCTTGAGATGAAGGGCCCAGCGGAGCGGTGCTTGAGATGAAGGGCCCAGCGGAGCGGTGCTTGACAGGAAGGGCCCAGCGGAGCGGTGCTTGAGATGAAGGGCCCAGCGGAGCGGTGCTTGACAGGAAGGGCCCAGCGGAGCGGTGCTTGACAGGAAGGGCCCAGCGGAGCGGTGCTTGACAGGAAGGGCCCAGCGGAGCGGTGCTTGAGACGGCGGGGCCCAGCGGAGCGGTGCTTGAGATGAAGGGCCCAGCGGAGCGGTGCTTGACAGGAAGGGCCCAGCGGAGCGGTGCTTGAGACGGCGGGGCCCAGCGGAGCGGTGCTTGAGATGAAGGGCCCAGCGGAGCAGTGCTTGACAGGAAGGGCCCAGCGGAGCGGTGCTTGAGATGAAGGGCCCAGCGGAGCGGTGCTTGACAGGAAGGGCCCAGCAGGGCGGTGCTTGACAGGAAGGGCCCAGCGGAGCGGTGCTTGAGACGGCGGGGCCCAGCGGAGCGGTGCTTGACAGGAAGGGCCCAGCGGAGCGGTGCTTGAGACGGCGGGGCCCAGCGGAGCGGTGCTTGAGATGAAGGGCCCTGCGGAGCGGTGCTTGAGACGGCAGGGCCCAGCGGAGCGGTGCTTGAGATGAAGGGCCCAGCGGAGCGGTGCTTGACAGGAAGGGCCCAGCGGAGCGGTGCTTGAGATGAAGGGCCCAGCGGAGCGGTGCTTGACAGGAAGGGCCCAGCGGAGCGGTGCTTGACAGGAAGGGCCCAGCGGAGCGGTGCTTGACAGGAAGGGCCCAGCGGAGCGGTGCTTGAGACGGCGGGGCCCAGCGGAGCGGTGCTTGAGATGAAGGGCCCAGCGGAGCGGTGCTTGACAGGAAGGGCCCAGCGGAGCGGTGCTTGAGACGGCGGGGCCCAGCGGAGCGGTGCTTGAGATGAAGGGCCCAGCGGAGCAGTGCTTGACAGGAAGGGCCCAGCGGAGCGGTGCTTGAGATGAAGGGCCCAGCGGAGCGGTGCTTGACAGGAAGGGCCCAGCAGGGCGGTGCTTGACAGGAAGGGCCCAGCGGAGCGGTGCTTGAGACGGCGGGGCCCAGCGGAGCGGTGCATGACAGGAAGGGCCCAGCGGAGCGGTGCTTGAGACAGCGGGGCCCAGCGGAGCGGTGCTTGAGATGAAGGGCCCAGCGGAGCGGTGCTTGAGACGGCAGGGCCCAGCGGAGCGGTGCTTGAGATGAAGGGCCCAGCGGAGCGGTGCTTGACAGGAAGGGCCCAGCGGAGCGGTGCTTGACAGGAAGGGCCCAGCGGAGCGGTGCTTGAGACGGCGGGGCCCAGCGGAGCGGTGCTTGAGATGAAGGGCCCAGCGGAGCGGTGCTTGACAGGAAGGGCCCAGCGGAGCGGTGCTTGACAGGAAGGGCCCAGCGGAGCGGTGCTTGACAGGAAGGGCCCAGCGGAGCGGTGCTTGAGACGGCGGGGCCCAGCGGAGCGGTGCTTGAGATGAAGGGCCCAGCGGAGCGGTGCTTGAGACGCACGGCGGGGCCCTGTTCAGCGGTGCTCTTCTTCACGGCGGGGCCTTGTTCAGCAGTGCTCTTCTGCACGGCGGGGCCCTGTTCAGCGGTGCTTGTCCAGTAATTCAAGGGAGCCAGACCTGGCCTGGACTCCCTGCTCACTCGCCCTCCGACCGTGCTGTTGCTGGACCCTTCGGTGACGGAGTCCTGGGCCCTTGGGTGTCCTCCCTTACACCCGGGATTGGGCTTGTGGGGCCCTCCTGCTCCGCGCTCCTGCTGGCTGACTTCTCCGCCCTGCTGCCCTTTCGCTCCTTAGATGAGGCTCTCTGGGCCTTGCCTCCCCTGGATGTTGTGGCAGGTGAAGTGGGCGAACTTTGGTCCTTGGGGGCAGCCGTGTCAGTCTTCTCACAGCGGCCCTTGAGTTTCCGGGTCCTCTTGCCAGGGGGGGGGCTGGCTGTCCCCTTGCTGCTGACAGATGTGTCACTGCTGCCAAAGGGTGGACTCCAGAACCCATGCACTACAGTCACACCTGTAGCTGGGCTGGTGGTGGCTGAGGTGCTCTTGGGACTCTTAGCAGATGGAGGGGGTGGGTCAGGGGAGGGAAAGAGGTTAAGATTGGAGAGGTAAAGTTTTTTAGGACCAAGGTAAAGGGTGGGAGTAGTGGTGATGGGAGTGGAGGAAGAGGATGTGGTTGTAGGAGAGTCAGGTGTGCTGTGTTTGGGTGCAGGTGATTGTGACGTAGGCTGTCGTGAGGTGGATGGCTGTTGGGTGGGTGGCTGCCTGCGTTTGTGTGTCTTGGAAGAGGGGGTGACAGACACAGTGGGAGAGGACACAGGGGACGTGTAAATGGCAGTGGGGGTGGTGACTGTACGTGTTCGGACTGGTGTGGAGGGTGTGCTGGTGATGGAAGCACTGGCTGATGGTGGTGTGCATGCAGGTGTGAGTGTAGACGTCACAGGGAGGGAGGAGGGAGACGAGGAGGAGGGGGACACAGAGGTGGTAGTGACTGTTGGCATGTCTGCATCTGGGTGTTGCTTGGGTGAATGCTTGTGTGATCTGTGGTGCTTGTGTCTGGATGAGCTGCCCTTGGGTGTTGAGGTGTGTGCAGGCTGGTCTGATGGTGTGGATGGGATAGGCTGAGGAACAGGAGACAGAGACAGGGTGGAGGCA
Organism: Pleurodeles waltl; assembly: GCF_031143425.1. NCBI lineage: Eukaryota > Metazoa > Chordata > Amphibia > Caudata > Salamandridae > Pleurodeles > Pleurodeles waltl. Next base: position 599,078,717 of record NC_090444.1, on the reverse strand, counting down.
GTCAGAAGAGGGAGGCTGGAAACAGGGACAATGGCTGCCATCAGTGCTGAGGCCAGAGAATTGAACGATCGTTGATGGGCAGCCTGACCCGAATGAATGCCCTCCAGGTAGGCATTGCTCCGATGCACCTCCCTTTCTACCCCCTGGATGGCATTCAAAAGGGTAGTCTGCCCAACAATGATGGTCCTCAGGAGGTCAATGACCTCCTCACTAAGGGCAGCAGGGGTAACAGGGGCAGGGGCTGAGGTGCCTGGGGCGAAGGAGACGCCCGCCTTCTTGGGCGAGCGGGCACGGAGCGTAGGCTGAGGGGCTGCTGGGAGGGCGGGGCTGGTGCGCTGGGTGGCGGCTGTACCTGTAGAGGCGGGGGGCCCGGATGTTGCCGCCACCGCTCCCATCCGAGGACGTGTCGGTGTCGCTGGTGTCACCACCGGTCCCCGTTGTGGTGCTCCCCTCGCCCTCCGTATCACTGGTGCCCTCGGTGTCTGTACCACGGCCCACCGGGTCCTTGTGAGTTGCAGCTTCCTCGTGCTCCGATGCCAATTCTCCTCCGCCTGATGATGCTAATGCACACATGCACAAGAAGATGAAGAAAAAGGGTGGGGGGAGAAAAAAAGAAACAGGTTGAGTGCATGCAATGTCAACACCGTTGGCGGAGAGGACAGACACAGGAGCCTCATGCACTACGCTGCGCAATCGGGGTATACTACTCAGTACTTGTGTCCAGGCCTACAGGTCTATGGACAACAAATACACACATGGATGATGCAGGACCATGGATAGCTGTACTTGGCACCCTACAGAGGTGGGGGGCGGGGGCACAGGGCCATGCCTAAAGGAGAGGACTACACTACAGAAAGCGCCCTGGCCTAATGTCACCCACAACCCTCCTCCCCCACCCAGACGCCTCCACTGCGCATATAGATAGCAGAATGTGCTGATACTCACCCCCTTGTGTCTGCTGTGATGTCCTCAAGCGCCCATCCAAATCAGGGTAGGCCACCGCCAGGATCCGGGACATCAGGGGGGTCAGGGTACGACTGGCACCCCTCCTAGGTTGGGAGGCCATCTCCAGCAGTGACTCGGCGGTCTTCCTTGTCCCGCGGCGGATGTCCTCCCACCTCTTGCGGCAGTGGGTGCCCCGTCTGATGTGGACCCCCAGGGCCCGGACTTCCTTGGCGATGGCACACCAAATGTCGACTTTCTGATGGGCGCTGACCTATTTGACATGTACAGGGTGGGAAAAGAAATATCATCATTTATCTGCATGTTAGATTTGATTGCCCCCCCCTCCCCAACTTTGCCATGTGGCACATGCTCTCATCTGTCGTGCGTTGCACTCCTCATTCGCTCCCCACCCCACCATCTTACATCCACCCCACTCAACACAGGCATAGCCCATTCAATGTGCACCCAGTGTACTTACCTGTTGGTCTGGAGGACCGTAGAGTAGCGCATACTGGGGGAGGACCCCATCAACAAGTTTCTCCAACTCTTCAGACGTGAAGGCAGGGGCCCTTTCCCCAGTCGCAGCAGCCATTGTCTCTTCCAGACCGAGGTCACAGCAGCACTTGCAGTATAGGTCCTCTCCTGTGAATGATCAGGTCTCGAGTGATTAAGCAGATAGAAAATGGCGGTCACGGCGCGGCGGTGCGTACCGCGGCGGTGCGTACCGCAACCGCCGGCGCACATCCTTATTGGCTCCTGAAACCCATAGGCTTCAATGTTAACCAATGCATCTTCGTACAGCGGTCTTCGACCGCCTACCGCCACGGTGTGCCACGCCAGCGCATTGACCTCACATCCCATTGTCCCACTTCACAGGTCAGGCAGCCGCCATTTCAAGGGCCCACATGGCTTAATTTCAACTGCGTCACACAGGCCTAGGCCTTGCATTGCCACACATACACGCCTTTCAATACATAGATAACCGTGTGCTATGCAAGCTGTGGTGAACGTACCTGTGATTTGCTTGACTCCATACTCCATACTCCATGTTGTCCTTCCTAGGCACCGTCCGCTGGGACTTGCGAGGAGAAGGATGAATCCTCGCGTGTACCGACCGCTGGTGGACCTGTCGACAATGGAAGAACGACATATCATACTACGTTACCAACTTGACCGTGCCACTATACATGAACTGTGTGCCCAGCTGGAGCCAGCCCTGATGTCCCCCATCCGCCAACCCACAGGAATTCCCCCTCTAGTGCAGGTTCTGTCAGTCCTCCATTTTTTGGCAAGTGGCTCATTCCAGACAACAGTGGCCATGTCATCTGGCATGTGTCAGCCTATGTTTTCAAAGATTTTGTCCAGAGTGTTGTCTGCCCTGATGAAACACATGCAGAGCTACATTGTTTTCCCTGAGGAGGCTGATTTGCCCACTGTGAAGGGTGATTTCTATGCCCTTGGACATATCCCCAACATCATTGGTGCCATTGATGGGACCCATGTGGCTTTAGTACCCCCAAAAGACGATGAGCAGGTGTACAGAAACAGGAAAAATTACCATTCGATGAATGTCCAGGTGGTCTGTTTGGCTGACCAGTACATCTCCCATGTAAATGCCAAGTTCCCTGGGTCAGTGCATGACGCGTATATTATGCGTAATAGCAGCATCCCCTATGTGATGGAACTGCTACAGAGACAACATGTGTGGCTAATTGGTGACTCTGGTTACCCGAACCTGCCTTGGCTATTGACCCCAGTGAGGAATCCCCGGACCAGGGCAGAGGAACGTTACAATGAGGCCCATGGTCGAACTAGGAGGATCATAGAAAGAACCTTCGGCCTTCTGAAGGCCAGGTTTAGGTGCCTGCATATGACAGGTGGATCCCTGATGTACTCACCAAAGAAGGTGTGCCAGATCATCGTGGCCTGCTGTATGCTTCACAATCTAGCATTGCGACGGCAGGTGTCTTTCCTGCAGGAGGATGGTCCAGATGGTGGTGTTGTAGCAGCTGTGGATCCTGTGGAGAGTGAAGAGGAGGAAGACGATGGGGACGACACAGACAACAGGGACACAGTTATCCTACAGTATTTTCAGTAGCACACAGGTAAGAATCACTGACGCCATTTAACATTTACTTAAAGCCTCCTGCATCTCTACTTTGTGTATTTCCCCGCAGTTCTTTTTAACTGATTTTTGATGTTCCCTTCCCTTTTCAGTGCTGTATGACCCACTGCATGACTTCTGCTTGGTTAGCCCATGGACTACAGCTTATTGACATCGGTATGTTGTCATCACAAATTAACTGAACATTATTGAACAGTAATGTGTAATACATTTGTAAAAAATACAGGCTGACTCCTGAATGATTTCAGTGCAATGAGTGATTTATTTATAGTGCTAGATATTGGTACATGATATTAAAACGGTGATGGGTGGGGGTGGAGTAATGTCCATGGCAGAGTCCAGTTCTCAGTCGCACAGGTGCATTGTCCATATGCCTGTGGAAGGTGGAGCAGGGGCAGTTCAAGGTTGGACAGGGTGACAATGTGGGACAGTGGGATGACATCAGGGGGGATCTTATGCTGGCGGCGGTCTTGGCATCCTACTCTGTCTTCCTGTGAGATCTCAGGTTCCGCTTGCGGGGTGGTTGTTCTTCAGCAGGAGGTGGGGTTCTGGTGGCCTGTCGTTGTGGTGGGGCCTCCTGTCCTCTAGCGCCGGCGGAGGTGGTAGGCTGTTCCTGGTCCTGGCTAGTGACAGGGGCCGTTTGGGGTGCCACATGGTCCCGCAATGTGTTTTCTATCCAGTTGAGGGCCTGGACTATGGTCCCCATAGCGGTAGCGATGTTCCTGAGTTCATTGCTGAACCCCATGTACCGTTCCTCCTGCTGTGCCTGGATCTCCGTGAACCTGGCCAGTACCGTCGCCATTGTCTCCTGGGAGTGGTGGTATGCTCCCATGATGGTGGTGAGGGCCTCTTGGAGAGTGGGTTCCCTGGGCCTGTCCTCCCCCCCCTGTCGCACTGCAGCCCTCCCAGTTGCCCTGTTTCCCCGGGCCTCTGTCCCCTGGACGGTGTGCCCACTACCACTGCCCCCAGGTCCCAGTTGTTGTTGGGGTGTTGGGTCAGCCTGGGTGCCCTGTAGTGGCGGACACACCGCTGATTGACGCGTCCTAGAGACAGAGGCATGGGCCCGCTGGGTGGGGGCTGTGCTGATATTCCCAGAGGGGGTTGGGTCTGCTGTGGCCTGTATCTGTGTGTGGGGAACCGACTGTCCAGAGGTCCCCGATGGTCCGGGCTGGTCATCAGGTTCTAGGTCGACAGAGCTGCTGTCCTCACTGGGGGCCTGTTCTGGGGGTGGGATGGACAAATCTGGACCCTCCGTGGCGGTGTGTTGGCGTTCGGGCCATGCAGGGGTAAAAGAGTATGGTTATTGCTTATGTGTGTGCCATGGCGTGCATTTTGTGAGTGCCCTTGTCCCCCAGTGCTGGCATTCCCTTGTGGGAGGTGTTGTGAGGTTGGTTGGGGGGGGGTAGATGTTAGGGTTTGTACACAGCAAAGAGCATGTCCCCTCTCACTGCACTAGTGGGTTCTGTAATAGCTCCCTTTTAAACTTATTATTGAAAGCCTTTATTGTTATCTCACCTTCCCCCCCCCCCTAGGCTTCTGTGTATGTTGTTTAATGTGCTGTTTTGTTTACACATTGGGCCTTGCTTTTACCAAGGCTTCTTTAAAACACTCCTCCCTAGGCCATGTGTTAATCCAACTCATTTGCATGATAACTGAAACTCTGCACACCTTTCAAGAACATGTGCAGCATGTGAGGACCACACCAAGCTCTTCAAACCACACCCAGCTCTGCACACCTTCCAAAAACATGTGCAGCATGTGAGGACCACACCCAGCTCTTCGAACCACACCCAGCCCTGTCTATAAAAGGCATCCCCCGAGCCTCACCCAGTGCTTGTGCTCGTCTACCTCCCGCTTACCTGAGAACAGATCCCTCGGCGCTGGCACTCCTGCTCTTTACAGACTTTCTTTGACTTCAATGGGCGCAGCTGCTGGCTCTTCCTTCTTCCGGTTTCCGGTTCCTCCTTGCCTCAGCCTCTCTCCTACGAGTAACCTGCAAAAGAGAAAGAAGACAAGGTTAGACTGATCAGTATCTCTTGCCAGCAACAAGTAAGTGCAAAACTTTTATTACCTGAGGGAGCTTTGATGGCAATTTCTGGATTCGTGTATAGACAGTTTGAGGCGAAGTGCCTTCCACGAGCATTGTGATTCAGGCTCTTTGTTGCAGGAGTATTTTGCGGAACTTTGTGAAGCGGACATTGTTTTTTTTCATGGAACTTTTGGGAATCGAACAGTGGAAACCATTGACAGCAAGGCAAACAGTAAATCAAGGACTTGCACAAATTACATGCTGTATTTTGATGTAAAAGTACAGTTTTTGTTTTATAAAAGATTCTGGAAATATGGGAAAAAAAAAGCTTTACAGTAATAGAAAACACATCCCAGAGCAGTAACACATTCCAAACCTGGAAACTAGAGACCAGGATCCAAGAGGTACTTTTAGAAGAGAATTTCTAATAAATAAAGGGATAGTCAGGAACCCATTTAGGAATAGGTTGCATTTATCTGTTCTTTGTTTATGTTTCATTAGGCACCAGTTTCTACAGAAGTCAGAAAGGGCCGCAGATTTGTGCAGCACTTCAACAGTGGAAACGCAAGAACGGTGTTGTCTCTTTTTTTTATTTTATCCACTTCCCCCCTTCCCTTGAGCTTCTGTTCTTAGTGCACTGTTTTAAAAACTAGTGTGCTGGAACAAGCAGTTTCAGGGTGGGGTCGGATTGTCTTCAACCTCCATCAGAACTGAACAAGAACTCAGGTGAGCTGGGCTTTGACAGAAGCACAAGCCTTAAAAAAAAATTCAGTTCTGGTGGACGATGAATACCGGGGAAGAAATAGAGGGCATTGATGTCACAGATATGGCGCAGGCCCTAAATGAGGACTTGGCTCATAATGAATCAGTGTCTGGCATCTTGCAACATATGCAAGAGGAAATAGAGAGATTAAAGATGGAGAATACCTCTTTAAAACAGGATTTAAGCAGGTATAAATTTAGGGGATCTCAGTGGAACACAGCTTCTACGCCTTTGTTTAAAACCTCCTCAGAGACAGGGGCGCCATCAAAACATACAACTTTGCCTTCCCCAGTTGAGGTTACTGTTAATGTTCCTAATGTTGTGCCCTTAGCAGCACCTGAACGTTTTCATGGAGATAGTAACAAATTCCATGTTTTTATCAATCAATGTCAATTACACTTCATTTGTAAGCCACAACAGTTCCCTACTGATGATACGAAAGTGGCATTCGTCTTGTCTTATTTGGGTGGCACAGCAGTCAATTGGTCAATTCCTTTCGTGGATAGAGATGATCCCATCCTCCACAATTGGAATCAATTTAAACGTACCATGACCAGCCTTTTTGCAAAACACACTTTCATGCAGGCAAGTGATAATGAGCTTTTAAATCTTAAACAAGGTAACAAGGATTTATTGACCTATCTCACTAGTTTTAATCGTTTACTCACCGAGACACAGTGGCCAGAAGAAAAGCGTGTCTCCCTTTTTTATAAAGGTTTGAGAGACGAGTTAAAAGACGCGCTGGCTCATATCGTTGATTTGCCAAAAGACTATTCGGACTTTGTAGATTTAGTTGTGAAATTAGAACATAGACTAGGAGAAAGAAAGGGAGATAAATACAAACTGGAATCACGGTTAACTTTTATTAGACACGAGAAGAAAGACACAGATAATAAACTCCCTGAACCAGAGCCTATGCAAATAGGGACACTCAGAGGTCCACTCACATCAGAGGAAAAAGAAAGAAGGAGAAAATTTCAATTATGTTTATATTGTGGCAGGGCAGGTCACTTTGCCAGAGAATGTCCAGTAAAGCCTAAAACTCCACGAAAGGGTGCTGTTTCCTCCACCTCCTCAACTGAATTGGGAAACGATTAAGCTCGACAAGGGGAGAGGTTACTTGTTCGAGAAAACATCTTAATCAAACCTCTAATGCTGCAGCCTTCAGGGTACCGCACATACCTAGACATTTCATAATTCAGGTCGTTTTAATTGTTACTACCCAAGTGAGGCATTCTCTCCCTGTCCTACTGGACTCAGACGCGACAGGAAATTTTGTGGATAATAAGTTAGCTGAAATCTTAGGACTTCCTATGTGCCTAAAGCCTTGTCCAGAAGCAGTATGTGCAGTGGATGGGTCAGAATTGACCTCTGGATTAATCACAAAACAAACAAGTCCACTTGTTATGGTCTGTCAGAACGGGCACACAGAGGTGATTAGCTTTGATCTGATAGATACTCCTAATTTTGGTTTGATTCTCGGGGTACCCTGATTAACAACTCATAACCCAAAAATTGATTGGGTGAATAGAACTGTTACTTTGGATTCCTCTTTCTGTAGAACCAATTGCTATCAAGAAGCAGGTACAGAACAGAGCACAGTATTACACTGTGCTAGTGTTACACAAGATGAACCAAGTCTCCCTCCTGAATATTCTGACTTTAAAGACGTCTTTGATCCAGTAAAGGCTAGTGTGCTGCCCCCACATCGGTCTTATGACTGCCGTATAGATCTTATCCCAGGGGCCCCTTTACCTAATAACAGAGTATATGCTTTGACTGACGAAGAAACCAAATACTTAAGAACCTACCTAGATGACCTACTACAGTCTGGGTTCATCCGTCATTCCACATCTCCGGTGTCATCTCCACTCTTTTTTATCCCGAAGCCGGATAAATCCCTGCGCGCGTGTATCGATTATAGAGGACTAAATAAGGCTACAATAAAGAATAAATATCCTCTTCCTCTAATACCTGTGTTGTTGGATCAATTAAGACATTCTACTGTATACACTAAACTAGATCTGCGGGGAGCTTACCACCTGGTCCGAGTAAAAGAGGGGGATGAGTGGAAGACAGCTTTCAAGACAAAGTTTGGTTTATTTGAGTACACAGTAATGCCCTTTGGGTTATGTAATGCCCCTGCGGCCTTTCAGTTCTTTATAAATGAGGTCCTACACGAATTCCTGGACGTTTGTGTCATAGTATACATAGACGACATCCTCATTTACTCTAAGAACTCAGAAGAACATACCCAACATGTTCGTGCAGTATTATCAAAGTTAAAAGAAAATCATCTTTTTGCTAAGTTAGAAAAGTGTACTTTTAATGTGAACAAGGTGGACTTTTTAGGATACTGCCTGTCACCTCAAGGAATAACTATGGATGTAAAGAAAATCAGTGCTATTGCTGATTGGCCAGAACCATCCTCTGTAAAAGATATTCAGAAATTTCTGGGTTTCGCCAATTTTTATAGGAGGTTTATTGCACATTTTGCAGACATTGCGGCCCCAATAACTACCTTGTTGCGGAAAGGGCAACGATTTCTTTGGACTGATGAGGCGGCACACGCCTTTCAACTCCTAAAACAAAAGTTCACTTCAGCCCCAATTCTGAAACATCCTGATCCTGACTTGCCCTTTTTTGTTGAAGCGGATGCTTCACAAGTAGCTTTAGGAGGAGTTCTCTCTCAACGAGATGCAGTAGATGGCCAGTTACATCCTATAGCCTTCTATTCCAAAAAGTTATTGCCAGCTGAACAAAATTACACTGTGGCTGAAAGGGAACTACTAGCTATCAAAGTAGCCTTTTCAGAATGGAGGCACCATTTAATGGGAGCCAAGTACCCAGTTACAATCTTTTCTGACCATAAGAACCTACAGTTTTTTGGATCACTTAAAGCACTAACACCACGTCAGATGCGCTGGTTAATTTTTTTTAGCACATTTGACTTTGTTATAACCTATAGACCAGGTGCACAACAAATTCAATCTGATGTGTTATCTAGATACGGACATACCTCAGACATGAAACAAGATAAAATAGGAGAACCCATTATTCCTCCCCAAAAGTTGTTGGCACCAGTACAACAGAAGGATTTCATCACAGATCTATATAATGCACACATGCAAATAGCACCTCAGGATTGGTTAAAGGATTCCCATAACACAATACAACGAGGTTTATTGTATCACGACAACATGCTGTTAGTGCCCACCTCTGAATTACAAACACAGGTGATAATTTGGCATCACGCCTCACCGTTGGCAGGTCATCCTGGTTGGATAAAAACCCTGGAAAATGTGCAAAAACACTTTTGGTGGGACACTATAAGAAAGGACATTAAGCAATTTGTCACTACCTGTCCAATTTGTGCAAGACATAAATCTTCTCATAAGGCTCCTGACGGCTTGTTAATACCAATGCCAACACCCAAACAACCGTGGCACACTGTGAGCGTAGACTTTATTTTAGGTTTACCACCTGTAAAATCCTTCACAACAGTGTTGGTTATAGTGGATTTTTTATCTAAAATGGCACATTTTGTACCATTACGGAAATTACCCACGGCGGCAGAATTTGCCGATATTTTTATAAGGGAAATTGTGCGTTTACATGGTTTGCCAAGCAAAGTGGTGTCAGACCGAGGGAGCCAGTACAACTCCAGATTTTGGAAAAAATTATGTGAAAAACTGAAAATAGATGTGGCCTTATCCACTGCTTTCCACCCAGAGACAGATGGACAGACTGAACGACTGAACCAAACCTTACTTCAAACGCTACGTTGTTTATTGGCTGATTATTCTAGTGAATGGTTGGAAGCTCTTCCTGTAGCAGAGTTTGTTTATAATAATACTGAGCATTCAGCTCTACTTTGCTCACCATTCTATTTCTTGCAGGGGTATCATCCAAGAGCTATACCCATTTTGTTAGAAGATTCCCTGTTGCCTACAGTAACGGATAGACTAACTAGGTTAGGTGACATACAAGACAAAGCCAGGAAACATTTATTAAAGTACAAGGAAAGCATGAAAAGACAAGCAGACAAACACAGGTCTGAGGCCCCAATGTATAAAATTGGTGACAAGGTATGGCTCTCCACAAAGAACCTAAACATAGAGGGATCCCGAAAGCTGCAACCACGTTTCAGTGGACCCTTTAGTATAACTGCCATAGAAAACCCGGTAACAGTAAAATTAGATTTACCAAAAGAATATCCAGTACATACTACATTCCATGTGTCCTTGCTTAAGCCGTACAACTCAAAAACCCGACCTGAACCACCACCTCCACCCATACCAATTAAGGGAAATCTGGAATATGAAGTGAAAAGCATAAAAGACTCAAAAAGAATTAGTGGACGTCTGTTTTATTTAGTAGAATGGAAAGGATATGATGAATCTGAGAATTCATGGGAACCAGCATCATATGTACATGCCCCACAGCTGATTAGACGGTTTTATTTAAAAAATCCAGGAAAACCCCGTCCTGTAGGAGGGCCTTTGAGGGGGGCAACTGTTAGGGTTTGTACACAGCAAAGAGCATGTCCCCTCTCACTGCACTAGTGGGTTCTGTAATAGCTCCCTTTTAAACTTATTATTGAAAGCCTTTATTGTTATCTCACCTTCCCCCCCCCCCTAGGCTTCTGTGTATGTTGTTTAATGTGCTGTTTTGTTTACACATTGGGCCTTGCTTTTACCAAGGCTTCTTTAAAACACTCCTCCCTAGGCCATGTGTTAATCCAACTCATTTGCATGATAACTGAAACTCTGCACACCTTTCAAGAACATGTGCAGCATGTGAGGACCACACCCAGCTCTTCAAACCACACCCAGCTCTGCACACCTTCCAAAAACATGTGCAGCATGTGAGGACCACACCCAGCTCTTCGAACCACACCCAGCCCTGTCTATAAAAGGCATCCCCCGAGCCTCACCCAGTGCTTGTGCTCGTCTACCTCCCGCTTACCTGAGAACAGATCCCTCGGCGCTGGCACTCCTGCTCTTTACAGACTTTCTTTGACTTCAATGGGCCCAGCTGCTGGCTCTTCCTTCTTCCGGTTTCCGGTTCCTCCTTGCCTCAGCCTCTCTCCTACGAGTAACCTGCAAAAGAGAAAGAAGACAAGGTTAGACTGATCAGTATCTCTTGCCAGCAACAAGTAAGTGCAAAACTTTTATTACCTGAGGGAGCTTTGACGGCAATTTCTGGATTCGTGTATAGACAGTTTGAGGCGAAGTGCCTTCCACGAGCATTGTGATTCAGGCTCTTTGTTGCAGGAGTATTTTGCGGAACTTTGTGAAGCGGACATTGTTTTTTTTCATGGAACTTTTGGGAATCGAACAGTGGAAACCATTGACAGCAAGGCAAACAGTAAATCAAGGACTTGCACAAATTACATGCTGTATTTTGATGTAAAAGTACAGTATTTGTTTTATAAAAGATTCTGGAAATATGGGAAAAAAAAAGCTTTACAGTAATAGAAAACACATCCCAGAGCAGTAACACATTCCAAACCTGGAAACTAGAGACCAGGATCCAAGAGGTACTTTTAGAAGAGAATTTGTAATAAATAAAGGGATAGTCAGGAACCCATTTAGGAATAGGTTGCATTTATCTGTTCTTTGTTTATGTTTCATTAGGCACCAGTTTCTACAGAAGTCAGAAAGGGCCGCAGATTTGTGCAGCACTTCAACAGTGGAAACGCAAGAACGGTGTTGTCTCTTTTTTTTATTTTATCCACTTCCCCCCTTCCCTTGAGCTTCTGTTCTTAGTGCACTGTTTTAAAAACTAGTGTGCTGGAACAAGCAGTTTCAGGGTGGGGTCGGATTGTCTTCAACCTCCATCAGAACTGAACAAGAACTCAGGTGAGCTGGGCTTTGACAGTAGATGGGTATGTGCAGTGGTCATGCATAGGTGATGGGTGTCTATGGTTTGTGTTGGCATTCAGGGGTTGGTGTTGTTTAGGGTGGGTTGTGCTGGTGAGACATTGGCAGGGAGGATGTGTGCTGGGGGGTTGAGATTGGGGGTGAGGGTGGGGGTGTGGTTTGGCATGCTGGGGGGGGGTGAAGTAGTTGAGAATCGACTTACCAGAGTCCATTCCTCCGGCTACTCCAGCGAGGCCATCAGGATGCAGGATGTTTACTACCTCTTGCTCCCATGCTGTGAATTGGGGTGGAGTGGGTGGGGGTCCGCCGCCTGTCTTCTGCACAGCGATGTTGTGCCTTGACACCATCGAGCGCACCTTCCCCCGTAGGTCGTTCCATCGCTTTCGGATGTCTTCCCGATTTCTGGGATGCTGTCCCACAGCGTTGACCCTGTCTACGATCCTTTGCCATAGCTCTGCCTTCCTGGCTATTGTGGTGTGTTGCACCTGTGTGCCGAAGAGCTGGGGCTCTACCCTAATTATTTCCTCCACCATGACCCTGAGTTCTTGGTCCGAGAACCTGGGGTGTCTTTGGGGTGCCATGGGGTGGTGTGGATGAGGTGTGGGGTGGTGTTTGTGGTTATGTGCGTGGTGATGTGTGCGTAGATGTGGTGTGGGTGATGATGTTGGGTTCCTGTGTGTGTTGTGCTTTGCATTCCCTGTGCTCTCTCTCAGTGTATTGCGCCTTCTCTCAGATATTTGTGGTCGTAGGGGTTTGTGGGTGATGTGGGTGTGTGTTTTATATTTAATTGGGTGTGTGGGAGTGTTGTTTGGATGTGTGTCATGTGTGTGTATTTCAAATTGTCCAATGTGGCTGTGTTTTGTATATGTGTGTGTATTTTGACCGCGGCGGTGTGTACCGCCAATAGAATACCGCGGTTAAAAGACCGCCGCGTGGATTCGTGGGTCAGAATGGCATGGGCGTGTTTGTGTTGGCGTGACGGTGGAGGTTTGGTCATCTCCAGTTTATCGCTGCCCGCTGATGAGGCGGCCTTCCGTGGATGTCGGGTTTTTGGCGGTTTGCCAGTTGGAGGTCAGAATGACCGTGGCGGTTTACTGCGGCCGCGGCGGTAGAATGGCGGACTTCTGACCGGCGGTAAGGGCCTTTTACCGCCGAGGTCAGAATGACCCCCTAAGTCTTCTTGCTTGGCTGCTTCTTTTCAAGACGTTTAAAGATTTTTTAGCGGGAAAACCAGTAATGTCACTTTCTATCCAGATGTATAATGGGATATTCAGCGTTGTCACTTCCTGTGTGTGTAGGTGGATGATGGGAAATCCAGTGATGTCCCTTCCTGTGCTGATGGGTGAAGGGAAATCTGGTATGGTTGTACCCCAGATTTAATATCCTTTTTAGCCATATTTATCTAGAAACTCAAACAAATAGATCACTTTGGGGGTCATTACAACATTGGCGGTAAATCCCGCTTACCGCCGTGCAGAAGACCGGCAACACACCGCCGTGACCGGGGTATTCCACCACAGCTATTATGACCCATAGCTCGGAATCCGCCAAAATGTAGACACCCACACAAGTCTGCCACACCAAAGGTCAGTGATAAACTGGCGATAACAAAACCTCCACCGTCACGCCAACAGGAATACGCCCACACTACCGCGGTATTCCATTGGCGGTACACACCGCCACGCTCAAAATACAAACACATTTACAAAACACAACCACATTGGACAAATCGAAATACACACACCTGATACACATACACACACCACTCCCACACTTCCAATACAATATAAAACACACACCCACATCACCCAGAAACCCTTACAACCACAATAGCGACTGAAGGCCAGAGAGAGACACCACCATCTACAAACTAGCATCCACAGGCACTCAACACCATCACTCACACAACATCCACGCACAAAACACCACACACCCCTAAACATCACCCCACACATCACAACACACACCACCCCACACATCACCCACACCACCCCGTGGCACCGCAAACACACCCCAGGTTCTCTGAGGAGGAGCTCAGGGTCATGGTAGAGGAAATCATCCGGGTAGAGCCACAGCTATTCGGATCACAGGTGCAGCACACCATCATAGCTAGGAAGATGGAGCTATGGTGCAGAATCGTGGACAGGGTCAACACAGTGGGACAGCATCCAAGAACACGGGATGACATCAGGAAGAGGTGGAATGACCTACGGGGGAAGGTACGTTCTGTGGTCTCGAGACACCACATGGAATCCCACTATCACAAACCAAGACACCACATCGCGGTTCAGAGGACTGGCGGTGGACCCCCACCTTCTCCCCCACAACTAACAACATGTGAGGAGGAGGTCTTGTCTGTAATGCATCCTGAGGGCCTAACAGGAGTAGCTGGAGGACTGGACTCTGGTAAGTCAAATCTTAACTATTACATCCCCCACCCTACCTGCATGCTATCACATACCCCCACCCTCACCCTCACCCCCATCACTCCAACTCCTCACATATGTCCCACTATCACAAACCACACATCCCAACACCAAGCCCTGCATGCAACAAAAAAGCATGGACACCCATCACCAATGCAAGGCCACTGCACATACCCACACACACCCATAAACAATTATCACACAAGGTCCCAGACAAGAATGCAAGCACTAGGGTACAGGGCCACCCACCCATTGCACACCACCAACAGAAGATGCCCACAGTGATGACAGTGGCTCTGTCCAACTGGATCTAGATGACCAGCCCGGCCCATCGGGGACCTCTGGACAGTCGGTTCCCCTCACACTGGCACAAGCCACAACAGAGCCTCCCCCTTCTGGAAACACCAGCACAGCACCCACCCAGCGGGCCCATACCTCTGTCCCCAGGACACGTCAAGCAGTAGTGTGTCCACCACTACAGGGAACCCAGGCTAACCCACCACCCCAACAACACCAGTGACCTGGGGGCAGTGGTAGTGGGCACACGGTTCAGGGGGCAGAGGCCCAGGAACACAGGGGAACTGGGAGGGCTGCTGTGCGACAGGGGGAGGACAGGCCCAGGGAACCCACTCTCCACGAGGCCCTCTCCAACATCATGGGAGCCTACCACCATTCCCAGGAGACGATGGCAACGGTACTGGCCAAGTTTCAGGAGACCCAGCGGCTGCAGGAGGAACAGTATTTGGGGTTCAGGGAGGAACTCAAATCCATCAACACCACCCTGGGCACCATTGTAGGGGTGCTGAAGGAACTCGTCAACACCAGGAGGGACACTGTGGCACAACAAGGGGCCCCTGACACTAGCTCGATGATGAACTGCCCACCACCTCCGCCGGCGCTAGTGGACAGGAGGCAGCACCACAGGACCACGACACCAGCACCCCACACCCTGCAGATGGAGAACCACCCCGCAAGTGGTCCCTGAGATCCAGGACAAAGACAGAGAACAATGCCAAGACCCCGCCAAGAAATTAGACCACCCTGATTGTCATCCTTCTGTCCCACTTTGTCACCCTGTCCATCCTTAAACTGCCCTAGCTCCACTTCCTATGCCCCTTTGGACAACGCTCCTGTGAGACTAATAGACTGGACTCTGCCATGGACATTCCTTCACCATCACCCCTGACCATTTTACCACCACCTCCAATACTTAGCACTTAAATAAACACCCTTAAAGCACAAAACAATCTGGAGTCAGTATGTGCTTTCACAAATGTGTATTTGCAACAACTGTGTAAAAATGCTATGTCCATTGTATTGTCAACATACCTATGTCCCACAGCTCTAGTCCATGAGGAAACAAAGCAGATGTCGCAAAGTGGGGCCCACATCTGTAAAATTGAAAGGGAAAGTGACAACTCAGGGTCCATACACTGGGTGAAGGTGACAGACAGATGAGAGGTGGAACAATTATATCAGATGTAGCGGGCAGTGATGTCTTCTTACCTGTGTCTCACTGGAAGTATTGTTGGATCACTGTGTTTCTGTTGTCGATGTCCTCTTCTTCTGCGTCCTCTTCTTCACTGTCCACAGTCAGACACGCACACCCACATTCAAACATACATGCACACATCCATACAGACATACACGCACTCATTCCCAAAACACGCAACACCCCCGCACGCATACACGCACTCACACACCCCCTCTACATACACCCACGCACAACCCCATGCACCCACACAACACCCCCCACCCCCCTCCCCTAACGGACGATCGACTTACCTGTTCCGTCGATCCTTCGGGAGGGGACGGGAGCCATGGGGGCAGCTCCACCGACACCACACCGCCAACAGAACACCGCCACGGCGAATCACAGGACGTGATTCGCTGGGCGGTGTTCTGTTGGCGTGGCGGTGGAGGTGGAGCAACTTCCACTTCCCTGCCACCCGTCACTATGGCTGTTGGCGGCTCCCCATCGGAAAAATGACGTAGAGCTGCCAACAGTCATAATACGCCGAGCGGAAGACCGCCACCACTGGCGGTCTTCAGCACGGCGGTCCCTCGGCGGTCTTGTAAAAAGACCGCCGAGGTTGTAATGACCCCCCTAGTCACACTGTATAGGCTCCATGTCCTCACCTAAAGCCACACAAGGTGCCTCTTGAGTCGCTCCATCACATAAGGGATGCTGCTATTCCTCAAATTGTAAGCGTCATGCACTGAGCCAGGAAACTTGGCATTCACATGGGAGATGTACTGGTCGGCCAAACACACCACCTGCACATTCATTGAATGGTAACTCTTAGGGTTTCTGTACACCTGTTCACTCCTGGGGGGGACTAAGGCCACATGTGTCCCATCAATGGCACCTATGATGTTGGGGATATGTCCCAGGGCATAGAAGTCACCTTTCCCTGCAGGCAAATCCTCTACCTGAGGGAACACAATGTAGCTGCGCATGTGCTTCAGCAGGGCAGACAACACTCTGGACAACACGTTGGAGAACATAGGCTGAGACATCCCTGATGCTATGGCCACTGTCGTTTGAAAAGACCCACTTGCCAGGAAATGGAGTACTGACAGGACCTGCACTAGAGGGGGGATTCCTGTGGGATGGTGGATAGCTGACATCAGGTCTGGCTCCAACTGGGCACACAGTTCCAGGATTGTGGCACGATCAAGTCTGTAGGTGACAATTACATGTCGCTCCTCCATTGTCGACAGGTCCACCAGCGGTCTGTACACCGGAGGATGCCGCCACCTGCTCATTTGCCCCAGCGGACGTGCTCTATGGAGGAGAACAGCGAGCAGAGAGTCAACCAACAGTGAGGTACGTTAACACAACTTTATTCCTCAATTTTTTAAAACCGCTATGTGCCTGTATTAGTGTGTATGCAAGGCCTAGATATGTGTGACGCATTAAAAAATAATGCCATGTGGCCTCCTGAAATGGCGGCTGTCTGACCTGTAAGGTGGGACAAGAGGATATGAGGTAACTGCGCTGGTGTTGTACACCGTTGCGGTATGCAGTCGTAGTCCGCGGCGCAATCCTGCATTGGTTAACATTGGACCCTATGGGTCCGAGGAGCCAATGACGGTACATGCCGGCTGTGACGGTACGCACCGCCGCAGACGTAACTGCCATTTTCTCTCTGTTCAATCACTTGATACCTGATCTTCGACAGGAGAGGACCTACACTGCAAGTGCTGCTGGGGCCTCAGTCTGGAAGAGACAATGGCTGATGTGTCTGGGGACAGGGCCCCTGCCTTCAGCACGGAGGAGTTGGAGAAACTAGTGGATGGGGTCCTCCCCCAGTACATGCTACTCTACAGTCCTCCAGACAAACAGGTAAGTGCACTGTGAGCATGCCGAATGGGCAATGCCTGTTTGGAGTGGTGTGGATGGAAGATGGGGGTGGGGAGAATGAGGCGTGCATGAAATGACGGTGAGTGCATGTGCATCATGGCAAAGGTAGGGATGCGGGCCAATGACTGTGACGGTGCGGACGGTTATATCTTCTCCTTTTCCCCTGTACTAATCCTTTAGGTCAGTGCCCACCAGAAGAAGGATGTTTGGCTTGCCATCGCCAAGGAAGTCCGGGACCTGGGGGTCCACCACAGATGGAGCACCCACTGCCGGAAAAGATGGGAGGACAATCGCCGCTGGAGCAAGAAGACGGCGGAGGCCCAGCTGGGGATGGCCTCCCAACGTGGGAGGGGTGCCCGTCGCAGCATGACCCCCCTGATGTTCCGGATCCTGGTGGTGGCGTATCCGGAGTTGGATGGGCGCTTGAGGGCATCGCAGCAGCCACAAGGGGGTGAGTACAGTCACATTCAGCTGATTCTGCACACAGTGGAGTTGTCTGGCTAGGGGAGGTGGGCTGTGAGTTCCCCTAGGCCAGGGCGAGTTTAGTAGGCAAGGTCCCGTCATAAGGCAGGCCATGTGGCACCCCACCTGTGTTCAGAGCCAACTACACCTAGTCAGGCTCCTGTGACTTCCATGTGTGCAGCAATCGGGCATAGGCCTTGTAACCCATGTCCCTGTGATTAATTAGGGAACTCAAAGTGTACGGCGTAGTGCAGGGGGATTCTGTGTCTGTAGTGTCCGCGAACTGTAGCGGTATTGCATGCACTCAACATGTCTTTCTTCTGTCTCCCCCCCCTTTTTGTGGTCCCCCTGTTCTTGTGTGCATTAGCATCATCAGGCGGAGGAGCAGTGGCACCGGAGCAGGAGGGAGCTGCATCCCACATGGCCCTGGAGGGCGAAACAACGGAGTCTGAAGCCACCAGTGGGACAGAGGGCGAGGGGAGCTCCACGACGGGGACAGGAGCTGAGACCAGCGACACGGACTCGTCCTCTGATGGGAGCTCCCTTGCGGTGGCAGGCCCCTCTGTGCCCACCGCATCTACAGGTACAGCCACCACCCCCCCTACCATCACCGCCCTCCCAGCAGTCCCTCAGTGTGTGCCCCGTGGCCGCTCACCCAGGAGGGTGGGCATCTCCTTCGCCCCAGGCACCTCAGCCCCTGCCCCAGTCAGCCCTGCTGCCCTCAATGAGGAGGCCATTGACCTCCTCAGGTCCCTCACTGTTGGGCAGTTTACCATTTTGAATGCCATCCAGGGTGTAGAGAGGCAGTTGCAACAGACCAATGCATACCTGGAGGGAATTCATTCTGGTCAGGCAGCCCAACAGTGAGCTTTTCAGACACTGGCCTCAGCACTGATGGCAGCCATTGTCCCTGTGTCCAGCCTCCCCCCTCCAACTTCCTCTACCCAGACCCAAACCCCTGTACTTCAGCCTATCCCAAGCACACCATCAGACCAGCATGCACACACCTCAAGACACAAGGGAAGCTCTGGTATACATAAGCACCCCACATCCCACAGGCACTCACACAAGCATCATACCCATGCACACATACCAACATCCACTGACTCCACTGTGTCCCCCTCCACCACGTCTCCCTCCACCCTCCCAGTCTCCACTCACATCTGCATGCACTACATCTTCAGCCACTACGTCCATCACCAGCACACCCATCCCCACACCCCGCTCACGTGCACTCACAACTTCCACTACCATTCACACATCTCCTGTGTCCTCTCTCAGTGTGTCTGTGAGCCCACCTCCCAAGGTACACAAACCCAGCCACACACCCACCCCACAGCCTTCCACCTCACGACAGCCTCCAGCCCATGCACCTTCACCCAAAGTCAGCAAACGGACACCACCTACAACCAATACCTCTTTCTCCACTCCCAAACCACCTCCATCTACCTGTCCCAGTGTGTCCAAAAAACATTTCCTGTCCAACCTTGACCTCTTCCCCTCACCTCCCCCACATCTTCAGTCCCCTAGGGCCTGCCTTTCCAGGTCCCAACCCAGCACCTCAGCCACCACATCACCGGGCACAGTGGTGCCAGCAGTAACCAGCTTCTGGAGTGCGCCAAGCAACAGGGCAGCCAGTGTGCCCAGGAGCCAGACCACGGACAGTCCCCCACCTCAAAAGCATAAAAAGTTGGCCAGTGCCCGGTGGGAGAAAGGCAAAACATCTACCACCAAAGCCTCTCCCAGGAGTACAGTTGGGAGCGGGAAGACAGCTGCGCCCCCATCCACGGCGGGGAAGGATCACAGAAAGACAGGCAAGTTGCAGAAAACCTGCACGGTGGACAAGACTGCCACCAGCACCGCTGCCAAGGACACCGCCGGCACAAGCACCACTTCAGAGGACACCGCCACAAGCACCGCTGCCAAGGCCACCGCCGGCACAAGCACCACTTCAGAGGACACCGCCGCCACATGCATCGATGCCCAGGACACCGCCACCACAAGCACCGCTTCAGAGGATACCGCCGCCACAAGCACCGCTGCCAAGGACACCGCCGCCACAAGCACCGCTGCCAAGGACACCGCCGCCACAAGCACCGCAGGCCAATGAGTGCCAAAAGCTCCGACGCTACTGGGGCCGCCACGAGCAGGATGAAGCACTCTTGGCACAAAGCCCCCTCCAGAACCTATCCCATCCACTACCTCTGTCCTTGGCAGGAGGAAGCACTCTGGGCACAAAGCCCCCTCCAGAACCAGTGGAGAAAGACATCCACTACCTCAGTCCTTGGCAGGATGAAGCACTCTGGGCGCAAAGCCCCCTCCAGAACCAGTGGAGTATCCCATCCACTACCTCTGTCCTTGGCAGGATGAAGCACTCTGGGCACAAAGCCCCCTCCAGAACCAGTGGAGAAAGACATCCACTCCCTCTGTCCTTGGCAGGACGAAGCACTCTGGGCACAAAGCCCCCTCCAGAACCAGTGGAGTATCCCATCCACTACCTCTGTCCTTGGCAGGATGAAGCACTCTGGACACAAAGCCCCCTCCAGAACCAGTGGAGACAGTTATCCACTTGAGAGACTGTGGCTTTGCACTCCCCAGGATACAGCAGTGGGCAAACCACCCACTGTAGAGACTTGTGAGACTGTGGCTTTGCACTCCCCAGGATAAGGCAGTGGGCAAACCACCCACTGTAGAGACTTGTGAGACTCTGGCATCGTGCACTCATCCGGCTGAGGTGTCCCCTCTTCCCTTCCCCCTGAGGGTCCTGTTGTATTTCGAACTGATGCCCCAGCAGTGTTCTCTCCGTTTTGATCGGGTATCTTGTGTGGGCCTCGCCCATGCATTTTGGGGCCAGTGGTCCACGGACTTTAATGGTGGAATACCTTGGACTTATATTATTGGTGTATATATTTGTTAATAGTGTATATATATTTTTTTAATACTGAATTTTAATCGATTACAAACGTTCAACTCATTTCCTTTTGTCTTTGCATTCTTCCGGGGGGTTTGGGGGGTGTAACTGTAATGTATCATGATGTATTGGTGTGTGTGTTGTCGTGGGTGAGGGTGGGGGTGGGGGTGTTTCATGTTGCGTGTGTGTATCACTCTCTTTTCCCTCCCCCCTCCTCTGTGTCATAGGTGCAGTACTCACCGTGGTCTTCGCCGCCGGCGTTCGTGCTCCTGGTAGAGGAGCAGGAGGACAAAGGCAGGGAGTATGTGGAGTTCGGGTTCCATGGCATCCTGGTTCCTCGTGGGGTGTGTAGAGGTCAGCGTTTTCCCTTCCAAGTAATGTTTCCGCCGTGTTTTTGTTCACGGTGAATCCGCCCCAGAAAAGGTGGTGGATTGGATTGTTGTAATACTGTGGGCGGTACTTTGTCCTCAGCCTGTCTGTTGGTGGTTACCGCCGCGGTGTTTGTTTGTACCGCCGTGGCGGTCGGAGTGTTAAAGTGGCTGTCTATGTTGGCGGTTTCCGCCACAGTCGTGATTCAATTTTTTTTTTCGCTGGCCTGTTGGTGGTTTTACCGCTGCTTTAACACCAACCGCCAGGGTTGTAATGACCACCTTTGTGCCTAGAAATAAACACACTAGTAATGTTTGTTGCATTTTGATTGCAAAAAATGTTATTGTATCCTTTTTGCACCTGAATGAGGACTTAAAATAATGGAACTTTGCTTCAAACTTAGGCTTTACTCCCTACTATAAGAATCAGGCATTCATCCTATTGTTGGTGTCAACAATAAAGCTCTTATTATATTCAATATATGTAGATATTAATTAGCATATTAGTAGTAACAGAATTTTCCACTGTGATATCATGATTACTGCTATACATTGCATCATGTACTTAAAGTTCTATGAGTACATTTTTCACTGTGTCTCTGTCTCAGTCATCAACATAAGGGGTTGAAGACAAAGGGCCTGATTACAACTTTGGAGGAGGTGTTAATCCGTCCCAAAAGTGACGGTAAAGTGACGGATATACCACCAGCCGTATTACGAGTCCATTATATCCTATGGAACTCATAATACGGCTGGTGGTATATCCGTCACATTTGGGACGGATTAACACCTCCTCCAAAGTTGTAATCAGGCCCAAACTGTCGTCTATTTCAAGATGAAAAATGTTGGAACCTGCTTGCTGGCCCTAAAATGTGATGATTTAATTCTTCCCAGTATGCTCCACCTTGCAGCAAATTTTAACTATTCCTCTCTGAGACACTCTTTAATTCTATGTAGTTCATTTTGGTTGTTTTGTATTGTGAGCACTGCAGCTGGACTCACCGCATTGCACTTTGTGTACTAAGCAGCATCTGGACCAGTGACCTACGATTGTCTAAAACCTTTGCAGTCAAGACTTGTTTTAATATGGTATTACCTTTTTTGAGGACCCTGTTTGAAGTGGGCCTAAAGGGATGTGAGAATTGGAGATTTACCCTCACTTTATCAAGGGTCACTGCTAATGCCTTAAAGGTAAAAGCCGGCTCTTGAACAGAATGAATCATAGGAGCTCCACCCATCGCTACTAAGCATGCATAAGCTAGAATATGGAATTGGGGCTGCAACCATATAAATTGTATGTGTGAGTCTACCGATTCCAGGGTATATTTATATCTTCATATTGACTGAAACAGACAAACATGGTTCAGTTACATAGGGGGTCATTACAACCTTGGCGTTCTGCCTTGCAGACCGCTGAGGTTGCGGGAGCCAGAATACCGCCAGTGCTGGCGGTATGGCTGGCTCCGTATTTTGACTTTTCCGCTGGGCCAGCGGAAAAGTCACATCAACATTGCCGCCGGCTTGTAATTGAGCCGGCGGCAATGCTGATGTGCAGCGGGTGCAGTAGCATGGTCAGTGAAGGGGCCCCAAGGGGCCCCCTGAGTCCCCTTACCGCCACCCTCTTCCTGGCGGTGCAAACCGCCAGAAACAGGCTGGTGGTAGGGGTGTCATAATCCCCAGGGCAGTGCTGCTTGCAGCGCTGCCCTGGCGGATTATCACCGCCGGGGCTAAACTGGCAGAATACCGCTGGCCCCGGCGGTGCGACCGCGGCGGTACCGCCGAGGACAAAATATGGGTTTTCGTACTGCCAGCCTGTTGGCGGTACGAACGCCACTTTAACCCTGTCGGTCACCGACCGCCAGGGTTGTAATGACCCCCATAGTATGCAAGGGATACACTGCTTTCACCAATGAATTGGCAGGGGTCTTACAATTGCAAAATGTTTTCTTTTTTGACAAATTTCACATTGTAATATGTACTGTCTAGTTTGTTTTGGCATTAATAGCCACCATTAAAGCTCCTCTAAGATGTGTAGAGTTCTGGACACCCAAGCAAGCACAGGGACTATTCCTTCACAAACAGCCTTTGTTAGGTTTAATTGGATGGGCTCATTTAGTAGGGAGTTCATCTTGTCCCATGAAGTAATGGCACTTCTATAGAAGGTCAGGAGCCGAGGCTCTTTTACTGTATCATGGCTGACCTGCTGAATATATGCCCAGGCTAATCTTAGTGTTTGATTCTGTAGCTGCTGCTACTTTAAAAACCTAAACCTTCACGGCAGATTCTGCAACTTAATCTGCGGCAGAATTACCTCTAGAGCGAACTCTCCCACTCTTCCTTGCCAGCATGTGTTAGATTTCCACCAAAGGAAGCTGTCAACCGAGCCCAAAGCTGTTTAGTTTGTATGATCTTTTCCCGTGAGCCTTTGTAATCTTTGTCCTTCCAACGCTGTAAATTAAGACACTATCCATGCACACAAAGTGACGGATTGGATACAATTATGGTAGGAACTGATTTGACAGTTTTCCGCAAGCGTAAGAGGAGTACACTCCATTCTGCATTTTCTGCAGCTGACTCATTCAAGGGTTTCAGAAGTAGGCTTCAAATTATGAACCCTCAAATCTTCCTTGGACTGCTGCATAGACTGTAGAATACCTCTGATGTTTGTCTATTGCAGGCTACACTGACCCATCAATATGAAAAACCTAATGATACTCATGCAATTATCTGGCAGACATGGCTTCAGGAATTAGCTGTCAATATAGTAGGAGTTTCTGTGCTTCTAATGGTTGATCATACTCAAATTATACTTCAGTGCTGGATTGATTGGCAGCCCATTGCACTCAATGGATGTGCAATGCATGTGAGTTTGGGGTGCTCACTTTAGCTGCAGCTTCTGAGGATGGTACTGGCAGTACTAAACTTAGTTACTCTCCTTCGAGTGTGGTTCACTCTTTGATAACTGGAGAGTGATTTATGTGCTATATGTATTGGCTTTTCTTCATTGTGTAGGCTATATGTGTATCAGAATCTAATGGGTACTATTCTGAACACCAAATTGTGTTATCACGTTTTTACAAATATGCTGTAATAAGCATGCCTCTCTGTAAGTTTCTGAGTAATTGCACATGTTCCTGCTACCAGTGTTTTCTGAAAAATGTGGGTGTGATCAACTGTTATAATGGATTAACCCTCGTAGCATAACGTGACAAATATGCTCTGCCGAAATTCAGGGATCCCTTGTAATTCCAGGGTGGAATTGGGATGCTCAAGTGTCCCACATTCTTCTTAGAACCTATGTGTGAGTCGTTTGAGTGCACTGGATAATCCATAACCTAGGAAGTTTGGGCCTAATTCACAAAGGTAAACTTACCCTTTTGTACACGTTTACTGTTTTTTTGAGGTTCACAAACTCTGTGTTTCATTGCACTAATAGTACTTTTATGAATACGTCCTATCTTTTTATGTGCAGAGTTCTCCACTCTGCCTGTGGAGTTTCGGCAGTTTGAAAATTACTATTAGTAAAAGTTAACTCTTAGCTAAATTTATAGCCTGTTTCAGCTAACAGTATAACTATGTTGTTCGTGTGTAGCAAATGTTCTTCTAAATCGTAGTTTGTTTTCTATATGCCATCAACATAGGATACCACAGTCTGTTCGCACTGCAGTAAATCAATTATTCTTGCAAAAAAATTCCTAGGTCTATACGTATAATATGTATAATATGAGAGTTGTGTAAAACCGAATTGAATTACTCTTTGTGTAAAGAAAGTCAAATAATATGATTATGCTGCTAAACTGTGTGTAAAAAATCAAATTGCTATATCTTAAGTAGTTTTCTATTTTTAGTGAGTTAATTGCATCTATAATTCAGTAATGCATATGTTTGGCATTACAAATGTAATCCTTTAGCTGCTGAGCCCGATATTGATGTTTGTGGTAATTCACACTTAAGCTGTTGTAACGGTTATTTTCACAAAAGGTATCCAGGCCAGATTTGCAGACCTTTTACCGACATTTTCTGATCTTATAAAGATTTCCAGAGTTTGTGAATTCCCCTAGAGGGAACCGAGAAAATAGTCATAATATAACAAATTGTTGTTTTTGTGTTGGAAAAATGGCTCCATAAGAAAGTGTCTGTTTTTCCCTTAAAAATGGAACCAACAAAAGGTTTGCTGTGATAACATGACCATCATTCCATGTTTCATAAACAAGGAGAATTGTTAATCAATTGTTTTACCACCGTATTTGTATTTTTCAAACTGGTAGTTCATTTTTTATATTTTGTGCAGTTTCAAACTACTTGCAGTTTCTAGTGAAAATTTATGAAATCCTCGGGTCGACCCTGAAAGCTAAGCCTTTCTGGAAACTAGCCAAAAGTCTGAATTCAGAGGGCATGGGTTGACTGCCCAACACTGCAGCCGTAAGTGTGTGTGTAGCTCTCGATGAGTTGCATACAGCTGTTTTTAGTCATGCTGAATCCAACAATCTCTCACATGCTGGCGATACTGTGGACCTGAAGAAGTGGATAGCAGTCATTTGCGGCTGCAGCTGAACTTCAGAACGCCCCATCAATGGACAGTGATCTGAGACATGTAGGCTTACGTGAACCTGGGGTCTACACATCTACTGCTGCTGGGAGACCGAGAGCACAGCAGTGTGCTGGGGATGCTACCAGCAGCCTAAGTCAATGCAGGATACATGCTCCCTCCGCCCTCATCTTTGTCCCCCTAACCTGGCTCCTTCAGGCCTAATTTAACATCAGCACCATTCCTTGGAAGGGCATGCAGTGAGTGAAGTGAGATAGAATGGGCACTGCCTACTAAGTGAACTGGAGACCCTGGGGACTTGAGACAGGATACAGTGGCTGCTGATGGGATCCTGGAGGAGCAACGGGGATTGAATGAGCTGCATGGAGCTGGGGCCTGCATGCTGTCTGCCACCAGGGGACACACAAAAAGGGCATTGGCTGGAACTGGATGGTAGTGCAGAGGGTTCCCTCCTCTCCTCGCGCTCCGGCTGCATTGCCCCTTCCGTCTGTTGTGGAGACCAATTTCTCCCCTGACAAGGCGTCCAGATCATAATGTAAGTTGGGCTGCACCCCAGGACATGGAGCCCTACTAGGGTTTCCCCGTGTGGACCAAGACTGCTACAGCAATATTGAGGGGTGCTTGATACATTTTTAACTAGGCTGGAAACGAGGCAGCAGTTGAAACCGCTGTTTGCACTACTTCAGGCCCTCCAACATAGGTGGCTAGTGTGAGGGAGGTGCCAAATCGTACATGGAACTGCCTGCTTTGCCAACATTACTGCTTGTTGGAGGCCAACAAGGAGTTTCAAGACACCAAGGAGTGAGTACGTACTGGGGAGTGTGGACTAGGGCCTGGACCCGAATTTAATGTAAGTTGTCATATTTGGTGAGGTGCCTGGATTGGAGTCCATTCCATCTTCACTCCGTCAGTCCAAGTGGAAGAGGCTGTGTTTTTACAAGGGCTGAGGAGGGAGCCTCTGCTGCACACAGATAGACATGCGCTCATCTCCAGTCAGATTTGGCAAACAGAGGAGCAACAAACTCTTTTGTCGTCAGTCTGTAATGCGGTTCCTATTATGATAATAAGACTGCGTGTTTAGGGTGTGTGGGAGACTGAGTCAACCCTCCATTGTTTGGAAGCTGTCGGCCTTATCTCTGGCTAGCCTGCAGTGCCTCACTCAGCCCTGGAAAGCAAAAGGTGATTTATGGCAACCTAAACCTTACACTCTGACTCCTCAAAGAAGTCGCGGAAACAGAGTTTACCCCTTCCACTCAGTTATTCAGTGCAGAGTCTCAAACCAAAGAAAACTAGCATAATATCTATACATTCTATAGAATATATAAAATCCATAAAAACTAAGAAATAATTAAAAAAACATCCAAGTCGACAAGCAGGACAAAGTCAAATTATAATCCCAAATTGAAAATCTTTTTGGTGTGGAAAAATAGTGCCAAGTAAAAGTCATCTGAATCCTGCATGAGGTCATCAAACATAACAGCGGAGATGGATTCCCGGATAGACCTGACTTCAGCAGATAATAAAACCACCAGAGCCTCATTCACAAGGGTAAAGGAGAACACATGATCTGTAGCCTTATCCATATCCATAGCTGAAGGGGCAACATTCTGTGCTATGCCAAACGTGAGGGTACCAGAAGCCAGTGTGATTTGAATCATAAAGGCTGGCTCATAAATGTGTCACCAAGCAACTGTAATGTCAAGGGACAATCCCGGCAATGAACCCTCATTGAGAACATCATCAGGTTTATGTCCTCAGAAAGTACTTGTTGCTAGACAAGACACACTTCCATTGCATGTTCGAAAGAGCACCATAAGCAAGGGAAAAAGGCTGCACGAAGCAAAAAACTGATGAAAATGACAATGATCAGTCCTTATCAAGTTCTTTCAATAGTGCATCTCCAAAGTACTGCATCATGGGTCCGTGACACTGTTGGGCTGGTGGAATCTCCATCATTTTTCTTAGTTGAGATGGGGCAGCCATTGCATATTAAAAATAGCAACAGCAGGATACCACCAATTATTGCCAACACAACCAGGAGACCACCAAAAGCACTTCAAAAAAGTGAGTGAATGGCTAAAGGTATTACTCCAAAGACAGTCTGGCATGTTCTTACAAATATAAGACCCAACAGCCTTAAAAAAAAGTGTGCAATCCTACAGTGTTAGATGCATTAAAAATGTGACTCACCAAAGTTGTATTTAAAGGGGACTGTATCTCAGATGAGGACCTTGCCACTTGCAAGTCATAAGTTTCACGGGCAGATACGAATGCCTTTAGTCCTCTCAGCTTGTCAAAACTGACATTATAAGTAGCAATGTGAGGCCACAAATATGTTACTTTTATCTCTTGCTCTGGAGGAAAAGGTACATTTCCACAGCAGGTCACTATTTGAGATACAGAAATCAAATATGGAACACCTGCTCTCATCCCACAACGGGACGGTAATACCCTTCAAGTAGCAGGCTAAGGTAGCCGCTGACCCATTACAAGTACTGTGCATTGGCAACTGTTTGCAAATCATTGAATGGCTTACAGAAGTCTCACTTTTGCTTTGTCTAAGAAAAACCTGTTTTTCATTGTTTAAGCATTTGAAATCAAAGGGCAGCCTCCACACCACGTGGATGTAGCTATCTCCTCAATGTCCAAAACTGCCAGTAGGAACGTGCTTCAAACACAAGGTGAATTGGAATGTGGATATTGGCAGTGACATCACCCATGTATTAACCACACTGATGATGCTGTTTCAGCTACTGTAAAAGGCAACTTCTCTAGCTTTTCTATTTTAAGCATGCTGTAATTAGCTTCCTTTTTTGCCATTATCTGTTGTTTACATGTAAGGTTAAATGTGGCAAATAACTCCTTAGAGTATACATGCTTGCAAGGTATGGAACTTGTAAAGTCCAACTCAACTGCATATTGGACCTAAGCTGACTTTGCCTATGCTGTAAAACTGACATGTCATTTTGAATGATGTCAATAGCAGAGGACACAATTTTGATTAATGTGTATATACAAGTGAACAGTGTGTTCATACCATTGTTGACAATGACTAAAGCTTTCTCTAAGTTTTACTTATTTGCCTAAAAAAAGCATCAGCATCCATTTGTGAAAGCTTCCAAATTACATTAAACATTGCATATAGAAATCTTTTGGAGTGTGGTTTTCTAGTACCTAGCAAGAACTTTTGTAAGCTTACATTTCTGCAAAGGAGAGAGAGGTGTTCTTTTACAGCTGTAAACATGAGGGTATGCAACCATTGCTGACATAATTTACCCACACTGTACATGGTGACGATACCTGAGAGATGTGTGATGACATAACGAGGATCCGGTCTGCTCACTCTAAAACCCCGCCTGGAGTTGAATTTTTTTTGCATGACAACCATTTGTATCCACTGGTCACAATAATTACACATTGGATGTTTTCAACTCGGAGGTTTATGTGAGAAAGCGCCGTGAATCATGTGACTCTGAAGCTGGTATTTTCAATATGTAAGTAGAGGAATATGCGCATGCATTTTTGGACGCATTATTTACTGGAGTTTGATTATGTCTGCACAGACTTACAAACAGTGATTGGTGAAGATACTTACTTGTTTGTATGTAAATTCAGATTTGCCCTGAGTAGATGAGATTCCGCGAAACAGATGTTGGCTACTTTAATGCTAAGATTTTGCATCATCACATTATCAAGGCATATATATTTGCAGAGACTGTGATTGTTTTTGAGTCTTAGCAATGTTTTGGAGGAATACATCGGGACTACTATGAAAATTCATCTGCATAGAAACTGGGATCTATTTTGAGTCCTAGTAAAGCTTTGGAGTAATTGTGTGTATTCAGAGGACTACATATACTTCAATTGGTGATATATTATTGACTAGTATCAATGGATGTAATTCTTTTGCTATTGGCAATAAAAAAATATTTAAATTATTTCTTAGTGGTTGAGTTTGTTATGCATGCGTGCCTTGTTTTTTTACTTTTACTCCCCACAATTTCTTTATGTTATTTATTTAGTTTGTGTCAGTAGGGTATAACTGACTTGGTTGGTGTGGGCTATCTCTCAGTTTACCCACTCGTCTATGTTAATCATTTTGAATGATGTCAATAGCAGAGGACACAATGTTGGTTAATGTGTATATACAAGTGGACAGTGTGTTCATACCATTGTGGACAGCGATTAAAGCTTTCTCTTAATTTTCCTTATTTGCGTCACATGACCAGCCGCTTCCTTTGGCAAAACCTTCCAAATTTCATTACATAGTGCATATAGAAATCTTTTGGAGTGAGGTTTCTAGGACTTAGCAAGAACTCTTGTAACTTGTAAGCTTACATCTCCGTAAAGGAGAGAAAGGTGTTCTTTTCCAGCTGGTAACGTGAAGGAATGCAACCATTGCTGACATAATTTAGCCACACGTTACATGGTGGCGATACGTGAGTGCTGTATGATGACATAACGAGGTATTGGTCTGTTCACTCTGAAACCACGCCTGGAGCTGATAAAATGTGCATGACAACCACTTGTGTGCACTGACCACAATAACCCCCGTTGGGACCTGAAAGTGATGAATTAAAGGTGTCATTCTGAACCATACCATACTGGTATGAAAAATTTAATTTTTTTTGCCAATTGTTAAATTTAGCTACGGAGGGAATACTGGGCACATTCCTTTCCTTTACTTTTGCTAACCCAAGGTAAGTTGTTTGCTAAACATATGGAATCTGTATCATTTTAGTTGGTCCAAATACATTAAAAAGTACTTTATCTCAAACAAACACATCAGGAACTGGAACAGCAGAAATGCCCACTAGGGACAAGTCTCTTTGCACTTTGTGGGAAGACAAATAAGGCTTTAAGACCTCATCCATCAGAGCGTTCAGGAAGAGAATGGTCATGTATAAGCAGAAAGAAGATGATAAATCCAATCCATAGAAGGAAAGCAATCAATACTAATATAATCCCCAGATAGTACCATGAACAAATCAAATAGTTATGTTTTAGCCAGCTAAAAAGCTTACGTATACCATTTGCTGATGCAATCGGTGATGCTCATGAATCTGATGAAAAATCAAAATCAAAATAACAAGAAGCAATCTGTGCAAAAACTGTAGATAGTGCAGGTGAAAGTGAACTGGTAGATGTTTCCAAAGGAGGTTTGTCCTAGATAATCCCATCCATTTGTGTTGCATTTGTAAATTGCAGATGAACATTTTGGACATTTCTTGTAGTTGTAGTGCTTACTGGAATCAACAAAAGTTCATTCTTTACCCTCCCCAAACACAGGGAAATAAGTTCAGTGTTGTTTAATGCTTGCAAAGGTATCTTCAACATGGTAGTCAGAGGGGCAAAGGAAAGTACCCAGAAATCCTCATGGTCTACTCTGCAGGATCAGCCACATGATGCAATTTTATTTGATCAATGGGGGCAAAGCAACTGTCTTTAGAACCAGGCAGCAGCGGTAGAATAACAGTTCTTTTACTTTTTATTCCAAGATCCAGCACCCATGGCCAGAGGATGGCTCAAACTCCTTTTGCAAAGGTATTTTTTCTCAAACCAGATCCCCAATTTTTAGGACCCAGCCTCTGGATGTTGTTGAATCCCTCATTCCTAAAGCGGCGGCATGTGCTAAGGAATGTGCATCTCAGAACTGTTGTAATTCCTGCAAGACAGTGACACATTCATTTATTTCAAAAGAGGTTTTTGCCGCCACCGTGTCAGGACCATCGAGATCTGGGGCTTACATAGGGATGCCAAACAGGACTTCATAGGGGTTATGGCCTCCCCGAGATCTTTGAGTTAGATTATGTAATGCTCTCTGGACTCCATACAAGTGATGGATCCAACTACGACCTGAGCCTAGTACTCTACCTGTTAAGGATTGGTTTAAGTCTCATTTTTTCTTTCCACAACCAAATTTCACACGGAATGGTACGGACTAGAATAATGCACCATACCACCCATGGTTCCCATGGCATCCCTGTATATCATAGAGGCAAAAGTAGGGCACTGGTCCGAGTGGAATGCTGCAACTGCATACGTCCCGATAAAGACTTGCAATTCTTTAATAACAGTTTGAGAGTCAGCCGATCACTGTGGCCACACCCATAGCAATCTGGAGCAAGAGCCTACTACAAAAAGAATGTATTTGTATGCACCATTTGGATTATGGGGACCGCAGTGGTCTCGATACACACACTGAATAGACTTGCTTGCTAGTAGGAGGAATGTCTGTGGTGGGCGCTTTATGGTGGAATCTTTAATTTATTGACAGATGTCACAGCTAAGAACATACTGCTTGGCCTGTTTTTATAGACCATTGCACAAATAACGTGTTTGTAGAAGAGAGATGGTACCCACTACACCAGCATAGGCAGAAGAAACACTCTCATGAGCTGCTTTGATCCGTTCTAGCCTACGATCTTGGTTGGGGATTACACAATCACCTAACCCTGGTATTTTAATAAAGGCAATGTTTTGTGACTTAAGTGGTAGGAATATTTGGTTGGGTAGGCTTCTGGTAAAGGCTTGAAGTCAGCTGAAGCATTTACAGCTGCCAAAATGTCATGATCCACCCTCGTATGAGAACAAGTTATTATAGTAACTGGTGCCGTATGTAAGGAAATGGCTCCCTGTTGCAGTTCTCCCCCACATTTTGCCTGATACTGATGCTGGCTTGACTGAGAAGTGTGCTGGGACCCTGCTAACGAGGCCCCAGCACCAGTGTTCTTTCACCTAAAATGTACCATTGTTTCCACAATTGGCACACCCCTGGCACACAGATAAGTCCCTTGTAAAAAGTACCAGTGGTACCAAGGGCCCTGTGACCAGGGAAGGTCCCTAAGGGCTGCAGCATATGTTGTGCCAACCTAAGGGACCCCCTCACCTAACACATGCACACTGCCATTGTAGATTGTGTTTGTTGGTGGGGAGAAAAAGGCAAAGTAGACATGGCATCCCCCTCAGGATGCCATGCCAACAAAATACTGCCTGTGGCATAGGTAAGTCACCCGTCTAGCAGGCCTTACAGCCCTAAGGCAGGGTGCACTATACCAAAGGTGAGGGCATAGCTACATGAGCAATATGCCACCACAGTGTCTAAGTCTATTCTTAGACATTGTAAGTAAAGTGTGGCCATATTAAGTATATGGCCTGGGAGTTTGTCAAAAATGAACTCCACAGCTCCATAATGGCTACACTGAATACTGGGAAGTTTGGTATCAAACTTCTCAGAATAATAAACCCACACTGATGCCAGTGTTGGATGTATTACAAAATGCACACAGAGGGCATCTTAGAGATGCCCCCTGTATTTTACCCAATTGTTCAGTCAGGACTGACTGGTCTGTGCCAGCCTGCTCCTGAGAGACGAGTTTCTGACCCCCTGGGGTGAGAGCCTTTGTGTTGTCTGAGGCCAGAAACAAAGCCTGCACTGGGTGGAGATGCTTAACACCTCCCCCCTACAGGAACTGTAACACCTAGCAGTGAGACTCAAAGGCTCAAACTTCATGTTACAATGCCCCAGGGCACTCCAGCTAGTGGAGATGCCCGCCTCCTGGATACAGCCCCCACTTTTGGCAGTAAGTCCAGGGGAGATAATGAGAAAAACAAGGAGGAGTCACCCACCAGTCAGGACAGCCCCTAAGGTGTCCTGAGCTGAGGTGATCACTGCCTTTAGAAATCCTCCATCTCGGTTTTGGAGGATTCCCCCAATAGGATTAGGGATGCCCCCCCCCACAGGGAGGAGGCACAAAGAGGGTGTAGCCACCCTCAAGGACAGTAGCCATTGGCTACTGCCCTCCCAGACCTAAACACACCCCTAAATTCAGCATTTAGAGGCACACCAGAACCTAGGAAATCAGATTCCTGCAAGCTAAAGAAGAAGAAGGACTGCTGACCTGAAGCCCTGCAGTGAAGACGGAGATGACAACTGATTTGGCCCCAGCCCCACCGGCCTGTCTCCCTACTTTGACGAAAACTGCAACAGCAACGCAACCAACAGGGACCAGCGACCTCTGAAGCCTCAGAGGACTGCCCTGCATCTAAAGGACCAAGAAGCTCCCGAGAACAGTGGTCCTGTTCGACAAACTGCAACTTTCTGCAACAAAGAAGCAACTTTTAAGACCCCACGATTCCTGCCGGATGCATGAGACTTTCCACTCTGCACCCGATGCCCCCGGCTCGACCTGCCAAAAACTAACACTACAGGGAGGACTCCCCGGCAACTGCGAGCCCGTGAGTAGCCAGAGTTGACCCCCCTGAGCCTTCACAGCGACGCCTGCAGAGGAAATCCAGAGGCTCCCCCTGACCGCAACTGCCTGTAACAAGGGACCCGACGCCTGGAACAAACACTGTACCCCCAACCCCTAGGACCTGAAAGAACCGAACTCCAGTGCAGGAGCAACCCCCAGGTGACCCTCTACCTAGCCAGGTGGTGGCTACCCCGAGGAGCCCCCCATGCCTGCCTGCCTTGTTGAGGAGACCCCCGGGTCTCCCCATTGCTTTCAACACAAAACCCAATGCCTGTTTGCACTCTGCACCCAGCCACCCCTGTGCCACTGAGGGTGTACTTTCTGTGCCTGCTTGTGTCCCCCCTGGTGCCCTACAAAACCCCCCTGGTCTGCCCTTCGAGGACACGGGTACTTACCTGCTGGCAGACTGAAACCGGGGCACCCCTGTTTCCATTGAAGCCTAAGGGTTTTGGGCACCTCTTTGACCTCTGCACCTGACCGGACCTGAGCTGCTGGTGTGGTAACTTTGGGGTTGCCTTGAACCCCCAACGGTGGGCTACCTTGGACCCAACTTTGAACCCTGTAAGTGTTTTACTTACCTGTGAACTTAACATTTACTTACCTCCCCCAGGAACTGTTGATTTTTGCACTGTGTCCACTTTTAAAATAGTGTATTGCCATTTTTGTCAAAACTGTACATGCTATTGTCATTATTCAAAGTTCCTAGAATACCTGAGTGAAATACCTTTCATTTGAAGTATTAATTGTAAATCTTGAACCTGTGGTTCTTAAAATAAACTAAGAAAAGTTATTTTGCTATATAAAAACCTATTGGCCTGGAGTAAGTCTTTGAGTGTGTGTTCCTCATTTATTGCCTGTGTGTGTACAACAAATGCTTAACACTACCCTCTGATAAGCCTACTGCTCGACCACACTACCCCAAAATAGAGCATTAGAATTATCTCTTTTTGCCACTATCTTACCTCTAAGGGGAATCCTTGGACTCTGTGCACACTATTTCTTACTTTGAAATAGTATATACAGAGCCAACTTCCTACACCGTAGCAACTGCAGTTTTTGCGGCTTCATCAGCCAGTGAATTTCCTACAACGTGTATTCCTGCACATTGGTGGCCCAGTGTATGTATCACATGATCCCCTGGCAGCTTGTTTTTTAACTTTGCCAACTTCCCTCATAAAAAAAAATTGTTTTATGATGTTTCCTTTTGATCTCTGAACCCATTAAGGCTCTCTTTACCCTCAGCCATGTCTATTTTCAGATACCTGGGCCCCACTCTGGTTCCTGCTATGTGTACTCCTGCCCACTACAGTATATATAACTGGACATATGTATTGAAATGTTTACAGCTTGTTAATCTAAAACATATTACAATCAATTGACAGACTCTGTACTTGTTTTTGATCCAAGGGTGTTTATTTAAGGGCTCATAAGTGGAGGGGGATGTGCAATGGGCAGGGGTGATGGTGGAGGAATGTCCAGTTAGAGTCTAGTCTATTGGTATCACAGGTGCATTGTCCAAGAGGGCATAGGAAGGGGGCAATGTCAGTTCAAGGTGGACAGGGTGACAGAGTGGGACAGAAGGGTGACAATCAGGAGAGTCTTATTTCCTGGCGGGGGTCTTGGCAATGTTCTCTGGCTTCTGCCTGGATCGCAGGGACCGTTTGCGGGGTGGTTCTCCTTCTGCAGGGGGTGGACGCTGGTGGCCTGTTGGTCCTGTGGCGGTGGCACCTGTCCACTTGCGCCGGCGGAGGTGGAGGGCTTTTCATCTGTGTGGCTAGTGTCAGGGGCCCGTTGTTGTGCCACTGCCTCCACGTTGGTCTTGGCTATGTCACCCAGCACCCCTGCAATGGTGAACAGGATGGTGTAGATGTTTGTTAGGTCCTCCCTGATCCCCAGGTACTGTCCCTCCTGCAGACGCTGGGTCTCCAGCAGCTTGGCCAGTATCTGGCCCATGGTCTCCTGGGAATGGTGGTATGCTCCCAGGATGTTGGAGAGAGCTTCGTGGAGAGTGGGTTCCCTGGGCCTGTCGTCAACCTGTCACACAGCAGTCCTCCCAGCTTCCCTGTTGTCCTGTGCCTCTGTCCCCTGAACCGTGTGCCCACTGCCACTGATCCCAGGTCCCTGATCATCCTGTGTTTGTGGGGTTGACTGGGGTCCCTGTAGTGGCGGACACACGGCTGACTGACATGTCTTGGGGACCGTGGCATGGGCCCGCTGGGTGGGTGCTGTGCTGGTGTTTCCTGAGGGGGGAGGCTCTGTGGTGGTTTGGGATTGTGTCAGGGGAACTGACTGTCCAGAGGTCCCTGATGGGCCAGGTTGGTCATCCTGATCCAGGCGTGCAGAGCTGCTGTCATCACTGTGGGCGTCTTTAGGGGGTGGACTGGTGGTAGCTGGCACCTCCTTTCCGGTGACGTTAAGTAGGGGTCCTGTGGGGATGAAAATGTAGTGTTATTGTATCTGTGTGTGCAATCTTGTGCATGGGTGTGTTTCCCTGTATGGTTGGGATAGCCCTGTCAGCTTTGCCTTGTGTGCGTGGTGATTTTGTGGGCTAGGTGATTCTCTCTAATGGGCATGCTGTGGTGATGGGTGTCCATGCAGGTCTGTGATGGGGGTCCAAGGACTAGTGTTACATGCAGGGCTTGGTATTGGGGTCGGTGGGTTGTGATAGTGGGGAATGTGTGAGGTGGTGGAGTGATGGGGTGAGGGTAGGAGTTTGTGATGGCATGCAGGTAGGGTGGGGATATAGTAGTAAAGATATGACTTACGAGAGCCCAGTCCTCCTGCTACTCCTGCGAGACCCTCAGGATGCATTAATGCCAAGACTTGCTCCTCCCATGTTGTTAGTTTTAGGGGAGGAGGTGGGGGGTCCACCGCCAGTCCTACCTGGTGTCTTGCAACCACAGAACGCACCTTCCCCCGTAGATCATTCCACCTCTTCCTGATGTCATCAATTGTTCTTGGATGCTGTCCCACGGCATTGAACCTGTCCACGATTCTCCGCCATCGCTCCATCTTCCTAGCAATGGACATCTGCTGCACCTGTGATCCGAATAGCTGTTGCTCTACCAGGATGATTTCCTCCACCATGACCCTTAGATCCTCCTCTGAAAACCTGGGGTGTCTTTGAGGTGCCATGGATGTGTTGTGAGTGATATGCATGAGGATGTGTGGGGTGTTGTGTGGGGTGATGTGTTGTGGTGTGTAGTGTGAGGTGCCTAGATGGTTTAAGGGTGATGGTGTTCTCTGGGTCAGATTGAGTGGGTGCTCCTGGCTTGGGTCCCTCTCTGCTGGCAATCTTTTTTTTCATTGAAAGGGTTGTGGGTAATGTGGGTGTGTGTTTTATAGTGGTCTGGGTGTGTGGGTGTGGTGTGTGTATTTGTGTCAGGTGTGTGTAGTTTGAATTATCCAATGTGGTGTAGTTTTGTAAGTGTGTGTGTATTTTGAGCACGGTGGTGTGTATCGCCACTGGTTTACCACGGTTGAAAGACCGCTGCAGTGATTCATGGGTCCTGATACTGTAGGCATATTCCTGTTGGCGTAAAGGTGTGGGTTTTGCTAAGGACAATTTATCACTGACCTTTGGTCTGGCAGACTTGTGTGGGTGTCTGTATTGTGACAGATTTCTCGGTGTGGGTCATAATACCCGTAGCGGAATACTGCCGCAGTCACAATATGTTGGCGGCCATCAGCACAGCAGTAGGCGGCATTTACCGCCAGGGTTTTAACGAGGGCCTGTGTGTGTAGGGCGGCAGCACCAATGAGTGTGGGAAACTAAGTGAACCCTCCACTATTTAGAAGATGTCAGACTAATATCTGGTTAGCCGACAGTGCCCCACTTAACCCAGTAAAATAAGAACTCTTACTCCTCAAGGAAATTGTGGAAGCATAGCATGCTCCTTTCATTCATTTACTTGATGACTCACACATGCCAAGGCAGGACACGAGAGGTGAACAAGATTTCAATGCACTTATTTAAGCAATTGCATCCTAGTGTAAATCGGATGGGCTGTGAAAATAAGGCAGATGAAACACCATACAGTAATCATTGTTACAACCAAGGTAAAGAGAATAAACAACCTCAGCATTCAGTATGATTCTAGAAAGTCTAAAGATTCCTGTGTAAGCCCTATGTCTAGATTTGAGAGCATAGAGGATGTAACCCTTCTGCCTCTCTAAGGGAGTAACCCCAAACTCCATACCTGAATAGTGTAGCAGGATTCTGCTTGCTGTCTTGATGGCAATCCTCTCGGGAAGGTGAAGAGTCAGCGCCAGAATCAACAAAGCTGTCTGTATGTAGTATGGCACGCATCACAGGACGGACATGACAGATATGCCCTCTACCCTCCTTGGGCCTATGTGTTGATTACATAATAACCCATACAGAGATCGCGGAACAGGCCTGACACTGTGATATATCTAGTGAATAGAAACTTGGATCTGAGCTCCCGGGCTGGCAATACAAGCTAGTATATCATGTAATGTACATGGCTGCTTTGGACGGGGCACAGAGTGCACATTGTAGAATAGCTGATAAAATGTGTTGTGAGCTCTGTCTTCATAGGAAGAGGCAGTTGATGAAAATATCAAAACAACTAACTAAAAACAGACTGTGCTAAAAAATATGAACATGAATATGAATGTGTATGAGTGTAAGAGGTACAGGCTGAATACCTAATGCTAAAGTCAATCTAGGTGCTAAAGGGTCCTCCAGGAAGCCACATTCCTTAAACTTTGCAGATCATAAAAAACTGGGGTGCTCTGTTCTCCTTACAGGGCGAAAATTGATTGATTTGTCAAGTTCAGGCTCAATGCTTGGGAGCCCCAAGAGAACCAACAAATGCAAGAAGGAGAACTGGAATCATCAGCAGAGATGTAGAGGCCATTCAGAACTCCCATGTGTCCCTGGAAGGAATGATTGACTGGGTCAGTGAAGAGACTGTCCCAACTGCTCCAAGATCTATAAAATGTGGAGGGTTGTGTAATTGAGGCTGAAACCCCGTCTGCTTGGTGGAGGATGATATACATGCCCTTAAAGCAGACTTTGTGAACTTTGATCTGTCACTTTGCACCTGGAAAGGTGGGTAGAAGATGCAGGGGCTGATCCAGGAGGAACAACTTACATTATTTGGGAATCCTTGGAAATATTAAGGGATCAGACTCTGAGCTCTTTTTCTCTGCCTGATTTAAATCCTGGGTCCAGACCAAGAATTATCATCCTGCTTCATCATCCAAAGAGTACACTGATCCATCATTCAGAAGCTGCCCCTGTATCCTGTCATACTTTGACTGCCTAACTACTTGGACAGGAATGCTATCTTGAAGGAGGCCTGTAACTCACAAACAGCAATGCTCAACTCTGCTTGAGTAATGATCTTCCTGGGCTATACAGCCTGAGCCCAACAGCAGAGAAGAATGTTTACATAAATTAAGGGTATGCTTAAAGCTATGCAGATGAAATATATGCTACTTTACCGAGAAACGCTTAAAGCAACTTATCATGGGAAGTCACACTTTTTGACACTGTCTAGGAGCCATGAAGATGGGTGGAGGAGATACCCCCCCATGGGGGACCGGGCAAGATACTGAGAGAGAATCATTGACCTTAGACAGTGACAATGCTCCCTCTGGGACCCCTACCAACATGTGCGAGGGGCCTTGGGGGGCTGAAGTTTGGCGGGGCCCCACTATGAACTGAAATAGCCATGGAGATGGTAACATCTGCTCCTGGGGCTGCTGATAGAAGTAGAGGATTAAAATGGAGCTGACTGGGGTCCTTGGGGATGCCCTAGACACCATTCTCTTGTGGCATCGACCACTCAAACCATTGGTCATACTAATGGATTTTCAAGTTACCAATTGTTTACATAGGAGCTAATGAATAGCAGGAAGGGGCATATGGGGACGGGAATCTCCAAACTCTCTGAAGTGAACTGACTCACAAGTTTTCATCACTAACCTTCTCTGCTTTATTTCTTCTACTGTAGGGTGGGGAGGAGCTAGTGGAGGGGTGTTTGTTGAATCTATGACTTGAGGTGTTATGAGATTTGTTTTTTACTGCTTGGTCTCACACTCCCTTCCCACAGCCACTCACATTTTCCCACCTTGACACACCCTAACCTAGATAGGCCACACCCTATCATTATGTGGAGTGTTAACAGACCTAATAAGTTCAGTAGAACAGCAGTCCTTTATCATGCCAAATAACTGGGACCGGACATCTTCCTCCTTCCTAGGGAGACATGTGTACACTCCAGTACACCATGCATACATGTGCGTGGCTAGATGAATAGCCATACTCTTACAAACTTCCTTCTCACTTTTTATATCTGCTGTGCATACTGAGCTACCTGGCCAAATTGTGGGAGCTCCCTTTAACAGTGTCCCTGGTCAATCATTAGTGTTTACGTTCCCCAGCACTGATTGAGAACTCATTGACCACACTGGCTGCATAGAGGACACAACTCCCAGTGAGTGTGACGTAGTGGGTAGTGACTTTAGCACCATAATGAACCTGATGTGAGACTCCTTTAGCGGGAGAACAACATGCAGGGCAACTCCTCTTTCTGCATGGGTTAATGCATTGGGAATGTGTGATGCCTGGAGGAAATCGCCCCCCAAATTGAGGCAGTACACATTTTTATCACTCCTGCACTCAGTCTTCTTACGTCTTTGCTACTTTTTAATGCCTGTAGCTGACCTTGTGGGAGTCGGAGAAGATGTACACCTAGCGACCTTTAACACCCAAGTAAAGCCATTGTTATAATGTGGGGTGGTGTCTTAACACACACGGGTTCAATGAAGAGTGCATTTCAGAAGGGTTTAGAGAGGAAGTGGCTTCCTACTTCAAAACCAATACTGTCTCTGTGGAGTCCACATGAATGGTCTGGGAGACCTTTAGAGCTGTGGCAAGTGGTCATATGAAAGCTCTCATAACAGAGGTAAATAAAAAAGAAAAACAAAGAGCCTGACATCTTGGAGGCTGAAATCTGTGAACTTGAGTCAATGGTTTCTTGTACGTGGGATTCCCATTTTATTAGCTGCCTGGTGGTGGCAGTGGTAGATTTATCGTGCCTCCGCTGAATGCTGCAAGAGTGTTTTACTTGCCCCTTGGCATAGGATCTGCAAAAGGGGAGATAGGGCAGATAGGTTGATGTATTGGCTGGTAACACAAGACTTGAAACTTTGCATAATCCCCCATATACTACAAAGCAGCGGCTGCCTAGCCACAGATGCCCCTTCCATTGAAGAGGGGTTTGTAGAATACTATTCTAGGTTACATGCTGCATGGGCTCCCGCTGAAAGGGCAATTTCTAACTATAGCACCAGATCTCATGATACACATGTTGATGATGCTTGAGAAAACAGAGTTAAATGAACCAGGAAGTGCAAACAGCTGGATCCTCAGTGTACAGTGGAAACACCCAGGTCAAAATGGCTTTCCTGCTGAATTTTACATGAAATGCTCCTCTCTACTGACCTCGTATCACAAAGCACTCTTTGAAGAAATGTTGGAGCATAGCCACATGCTCTATGATTTTAGGAGAGTCACTATAGTGGTTATTGCCGAACCATGGAAGGACCCCATAGACTGTTCACAATGATGTGTGATATCTTTGATTAATACGGAGGCTAGGATTCTTGCTTAGAAACTAGCCACACTGTTAACTTTGGTTCTATGATCACTGGTCCATGCAGTCCAAAATGGCTTTAAGTCAGGTTACAGCACCTTCCCGTCTCCGAGTGCAATGACCAGAATAGCAGTAGTACCAGAGGTAATGGACCCGGCATTGGGCAATTTTTAAAGGCCTATTC
The DNA here is from genome assembly GCF_031143425.1 of Pleurodeles waltl. Lineage (NCBI taxonomy): Eukaryota > Metazoa > Chordata > Amphibia > Caudata > Salamandridae > Pleurodeles > Pleurodeles waltl. The sequence goes on along the minus strand of NC_090444.1, from coordinate 599,036,820 downwards.
GATTCAGCTCACTGGACTTTTCTGTTCCAGATCCTGACTGGAATTAACTTCAATCCATACTCTTGAAACACAGTTTAGACCCTATATTTCAATCCATGGGTGCACTTCCGGGTGCAAGGCAGGGGTGTCCCCTCTCATATCTCCTGTTTACTCTAGTGGTGAAGCCATTGACTGAGTGTATCAGAAGAAAAGCCCAGCTATTGGAGTTCAGATGAACCTAGGAGCATGAAGACCACATCTTCATTCTATGCAGACAATCTCTTAGTTTACCTGCAGAGGTGGGAATCCTCTGTCCCTCAGCTAATGGAGATTCTGAAAATAGATGGGGAGTGTGATGCCTTCGCTCAGAACACACTCAAATCTCCTGAAGAAAACTTTCCATATCTTAGGGTCCATTTTTCTAGCAACCCAAGCCAATGCCAGGAACTATCCATTTGATGGCACGGACTCAGGTGGAAGGGTCAAACTGCGATTGAAATCCTTTGCCACTTATAGGCCATGGTGCACTTTCTAAAATTGTGGTCCTCCCTTGTTTCTTATATATGATTCAAAACCTTCCTTACAAACTGTTCATAATTCTCTTCTCAGACATCAACACTATCCTAAATGAGTTTCTGTGGATGGGAAACCAGAGTAGTGTCTCCCTTGCTAAATTTGTACCCTACAACAAGGGTCTGGGGGTTCCCAGTATCCAATAGTATTACTGGGCATCACAGCTAGTAGTCACTTACGAAGGATATATGGAGAGCTTAGATGTGCCCTACAGGTATTAGAGAAATCCTCTCCAAAACTGAAATCCAGAGGTGATGCTATACTGGTCGCCATCTCAAGGTACTGCCACAACCAACCATGGTCCCCCAGGTATGCTGGCAGAGTGCCCTGAAGCATGTCAAATGGCATTAGACAATCACTGGGAGATTCCTCCATGGCAGGACACATAGCTTGCACATGTTTCAGCCCTCAGTAGATTCTGTTGACAGTTCCAAGATGCTTTCTCCAGCCATGGTGATCTTTTGAGGAAGCTCCTGGAGTTTTATCCATTAAAGCCTAAGGTTATCTGGAACCATTGATGAAGAACAGCATCTCTTGCATTTACATATCACTGGTAGTAAACTCTTCAGACCCTTTTGTGGTCCTGAAGGGCAGATGACAGAGTGATGTAGGTCTTTGGAGAACGGGAATGGCTGGAAGCTCCAATCGCAGCCAGAATTTCGATCACATCCGGTAAACTTAGGATGACTGAATTCAAGATTTCTTATAGGGCCTACTATGGCATGGCTAGTTTGAGGCACATAGGTAGACAGATATCACAAACCTGCTTTTGAGGCAGAGGAGAGTTATGAACCTTTTTCATATGGCCTGGGGCTGCTTCTAAATTAGGCACTACTATGCTAAGGTATAGAATGACTGAGCTGGGTTATTGGCTTTCCTGTCACTGCATTTCCCAAACATGCAATCCTGGGTATTAAAGGGAAGGGCCTGGACTCTCTGGGTGCCCAATGCCTAGTGACCCCCGGCTTGATGGAGGCAAAGGAAGACGTTGCCAAACACAGGATTGACACTTCCCCCCCTATGCTGGGCAAGGGGATTTGTGGGATGGACCTATGTGCCACAGCTGAAAAATTGATGCATAAAGTACATGGCTGTCCACATAAATATCACAAAATTTGGGATATTTGGTGGGATCAAACAAACTGATTGCACATTATGTACTAGATGGCTTAAGTGTTGGGGATGCATGGAGGCGGAGCATGTTCTTGACATTTTTAACAGCGTGGGTCATGAAGAAGCAGTGTTTTATTGTTTTGTTTGAAAATGCAATAAAAAGATTGAACAAAATAAATTCTGATTTCAGCTGTGGATCATTTGTGTAAATTGTTCATTGTTTCTGAAAATAAACTAATCATGACTAAAACAAATAATAAAAATAAGTAGAAATAAAATAGCAGTGGGTGACAGTATTTTCATCTGTAATTTGCTGGCCCAATGGCTGATTTACAAAAGTAACATTCCATTATGTTTGTCAGACTCTTCTGTTCGCTGGGATATATAGGGTGTCATTATGACCCCAGCGGTCGGCATTAATGTGGTGGTAGTACTGACACATTATGACATGGGCGGGTTGGCTGAAGCCAACCCGCCAATGTACCACTCCGACCGCCATGGCGGTAGCAGCCGGTGGGCTGGAGATAACCATCTCCAGCCCAGCGGCCGCCATTGTGCTACCTGCTGGATTATGACCCCACCTACCGCCATGGTTTTCGTGGCATTCGTAACACCACGTAAACCATGGCTGTAGGCCCTGTCAGTGACAGGGAATTCCTTCCCTGCAACTGATAGGTATCCCCCACACCCACACCGCTCCAAACACCCACCACCCTCCTACATCCACGCCCCTTCACACACACACGTTAACACACACTCATTCACACATACATACACGCATGCATTCATCCATTCACACACACATTTGCACACACTTCAACACATACACGCAGACATGCATTCTGAATTCCATACATTCACACAGTCACACTTCAATACAGTCATGTACTCACTCTTCAATACAGTCATGCACGCAATCAACTATAAACACACACCCGCATTTGTGCACACACTCACACATATGCACACACCCCCACCCCCTCCCCTGTCTGAGACCCGACTAACCTGGATCCAGGGTGTCCCCCGGCAGAAGACGGGACTGGGCGCTGCTACCGCCAGCAGCACCCGCCAACAGAACACCGCCAGGCCGTATTATTTGTCATAATACATCTGGCGGTGGTCTACTGGCGTGGCGCTGCTGATGGTAGCAGCGCCACCTTACTGCCATCCGCAAGTATGGCCACAGACAGATTTCTGCCCTTCTTTTGGCAGAAATCCATCTGTGGTCATAATATGGCGGACGGCTGGTAGCCATGGCGACGGTCTTTTGGCAGGCGTCACCGCGGCGGTAGGCGGTTTTTACCGCTGATGTCAAAATGAGGGCAATAGTGTTTGTTATTTGTCCAAAAAACGTGTAATACCCACGACCAATTATTCAGCAGGAGCTTTTAATTATTTTTCATTGATTAATGACCACGTAGTGATTCATTTTGTAAAATCTAACAAATGTAAAGTGGGTATGAATAAAATCTATGTGGGGCGTGGCCAACTGCCAAACATGACAGACAGATTTTATTAGAGCTCCCGCAGCCACACGATTATCCAGCAATATCCTACATTAATTCTGCCACTAACCACCTACATTACCAACGGAGATGTTGATACAGTTTAGCCGCTGTCCTTGATTGCCTTTAGACCTTACCCCATTGGGAACTGTGGCTTACAGGCAGCCCTGGTGGGGCAGCCAGGTGAGCTCAGCTTACTGTAGAGGTTGGAGGAAAAAAGTGGACTTGAAATTGGTTCAAGTGATTACCCCTGGACTGGAGTGAGGGAAATCCTGCTGAGTGGCACGGAGGCTTCCACTGAGGAGGAGCAGCTCGAACCAGGGAGCACCTAACTTGCCCTGCATGGGACCAATCTGCTGACATCCTGTGCCTGGGCTGGTGGCGCTGGTGCCAGAGGGGCGAGATGAGCCACGGACTCACTTACGGAGTTTGCCAATGCAGCAAAGAATAAATGGGGCTGCACACTCTCCTGTGACACCGGATCAAGGCGGGGGGACAACAGGGCAAGCTCTGAGAGATCCCTGCAGGAAGAGGACTCCCTGACTCTGAATGGCTCCTAATGGGGCACTGGGAATGATACATGCAAGCGTGCTTGTGTGGCCCTAGACTTGTCGCAGGGCCGGTGGCACTGGTGCTGGAGAGGCGAGTTGAGCCACGGACTTACTTATGGAGCCTGCTGGCGTGGAGAGAAGTAATTTGGGCCACACTCTGTGCTGTGACACTGGAGAATGCTGGAGGATGAAGGGGCATGCTCAGAGACATCCCTGTAGGAGGAGAGATCCCTGACCCTGCTATGCAACTGGGGGAGCCCTGAGGAGACACATGCTGGCAGTGCTTGTGTGGGCCTGAGCTCATCAGGAGGCCTGGTGCTGGTGACCATATCATCGAGGCTGACCTTCTGTGAGTATGAAGGGATCTCTAATAATGACTGACTGTACCCGGGTGCCTTGTTGCAGCAGTGCACCCATTGTGAGACTCCTTCAAATATGGAATGAGTGACGTAACTGGGAGGCATTTGGTTGATATCTGTTGACATGTTTATGAGATTACCTCTCATGGCTGGGGCGTCGCTGACCTGAAGGTGCATGATACCAGACGATTTCCTTGGATCTAGGGGAAAATGAAGGGAGTGGACCGATTGTTGCCTCAGGGCCTGTGGATCTCTCCTCTTCCCTTCCTTCTTGGGTGAATTTTAAGCGGCACTGTGTACGCTAGCAGCTGTATTGGATCCCCAGTGGCACACAACACTATATCAGTCCTGCTATTATGGGGAAAACTAAGACAACCTACTCCTCGTCTCAACAGGCAGATGACCCTCCTCCACAGAGGCAAGCTGAGGAAATCCTATTAACTGCATCAGCGGATTGCATTCCCTCCTGAAATCTGCCTCGCGCACGGGACAAACTAGACCTCATCCTGAAAGAAATCCCAGATTCGAGGAAAGCTATTGAATGCTGTATTAACCCCATTGCTGCAGATCTGGGTAATTTGCCAGATGACCGTCGCAAATTATCAGATAAAGTATACAAGACTGAAAGTACCTTAAGTGAAATGGCACCCCAACATGTCAAGAACACTATTGCCATTACTGATCTACAAAGGAAGCTACTGGTAATGTATGAGCGAGCATAAGATGCAGAAGGGTATGTGTGCCGTAATAATGTGCAAATAGTGGGAATGTCGGAAGGAATTGAAGGAGTTAATCCAGTGCTGTTCATCAAGGACTGGCTGTGGCAGGCAATTTCTCCCCAGGGTCTTTCCACCCTGTTTGCAGTGGAGAGGGCACACAAGGTGCTCACACGTCATCTCCCTCCTGGTGCACCGTCTCACCCTGTGGTAGTAAGAACTACCGCTATCTTGATCATCTACTGCAGGTGGAAAGGAAAGCAGCTCCTATTATAGTAGATAATGTCACAGGCTCACCTTTTCCTGAATATATGCACTTGAAGTACAAAGGCGCCATGCCTCATACAAATCATTGAAGGGGCAGCTCCAAAATGAGGGACTCACTTATGCTTCATTGTTTCAGGTCTGAAGAAAGATCATTCATGATGAACCTTCACTGTTTCTTTACTCTCTAGAGGTAGCATGGCCCTGTCTGGAGCGTCACTACCCAATGGCTCGCTGTCTGGCCTCCTTGGGAGTGCCCTAAAGAGGGTACCTGGGGGATCGTCCAGGCAATGGAAACAAAAGCAAAGGTGGAGGTCGGCTGTGGTGCCTACACCCCAACAGGCCTTGGCGGGCAGAGAAGTGGCGGTGATGACAGCTGCATCCAATGACACCCGAATGCATAGATCCTCTTTGATTTCTTCCACTGCAACCCATTCTGACTTTGATTCAAATGCCAGTGTTGCGCTCTTTCCCACTATCATGCCGCAAACTGCAGACACAATATTTTGAACAATGCTCAAATGGAAGTTACAAGTAACAGCTTTGTTCCATGTGTGGCTCTCCTTGTTGTCTCATTTCTCACTATTGCCATATTCTTTTGTCTGCTGTCTCCTTTTCCCAATTCTTTCTTCGGTCATTGTTGGATGGTAGACCTGTAATTGTAGCTCTATAGTTATTTGATGCACATCATGTACCCATGTATGCATATTATCTATACACGCCTCATGCATGTTTGGCCTTACATTTCTGTGAGGGTTAATTTTAGTGGATTCTCGGGTGGCGGGAAGAAAATGTATGGAATGTACTCATATACTAACTGAGGAGTCAGATGTATGTGTCTTCTATCATGCTAGGCCTCCCATTTCAGTGATTGCACTCTGTGTTACAGGTTATTTATCTTTCTGTTGATTGATAATGTGTTAGTCAAACAGACGTTCTGTGTTGGAACTTGATGTTGGGATTTGTTCTTTTTTGCACCAGATATATCCCAGTGGCCTATCAACATATGAGGGGGGTCGATTGTTCCCTTATGATTAGACTTGACTTTGTAATAGTGTTATGGCATCCACATTACAACATTATATGATACTGACATGAAATGTCAAAGGCTTAGAATCTCTACACCACAAGAGGCACAGAGTTCTAACACTGATTCATCGCCAGAAAGTGACTATAATTTATTTGTAGGAAACCTACCACTCTGCGAGGGGGATTCTTGAGAGACTTGCAACTTCCTCTGCTGGGAGATGACGAGCATACATTGCTAGCAGCGCCTAAAATGTCAGAGGAACTGCGGGAAGCCATTAGAGAAATGTCCCATAAAACACCTGGAGTGGACTGCCTGTCCGTACAGTTCTGTTCAGCTTTTTTGGCGCAGTTAATACCACGGCAGGAAAAATTGTATCGCGCTGCCTTGGATATCAGTGAACTACCGGCCACATTGAGTCAGGCCCTGGTTATCTCCCTATTGAAACTGGGTCAGGCCTGAATCCTTAACCATCCTTAACCTCTCCTGACCACAGATTACAAAATCCTTTGTAGGGTCTCTTCCCAGACTTGATTCAAATGGATCAGTATTGATTTGAACCCCACAGAAGCACCTTTCTGAATATGCACCGACTATATCAAATTATAGAGATGGCAGGTGCCACTTTTCCTAATGAAGGTTGTTTCTCATTAGATTTGCAGTAACTTTTTGACTCACTTGAGTGGGAATATTTTTCTCAGTGCTGCCGAAATCCCATCTGCCAGGTGCCTTTTTCAAGTGGGTTAAGGTTCTATATGTCCATCCAATGGCCAGGGCCAAAGCAGGAGCATACATCTCTCCACACTACCCGGAGTCCCTGGTGACATGCCAGGGCTGCCCATTGTCACCATTATTGGTCGTCCTGGCTATGGGACAGCTCGCTCGGCGACTACGTCAGGAGGGGGCAAAATGGGGAATTACATGTGGATGCCAATTACATACGGTCTCCCTCTATGCAGATGTCATGCTTATATATGCACACAACATGATTCAGGGCCTTACACAAATAGCTGATATCCTCCAATTGTTTGGAGATCTCTCTGGTGTACTGGTCAATCATGAGAGGTTGAAGGCATTCTCTTTCCATGATGCTTTGATCTGCACAGAAACAGTTCACCTGGGGCCATGCTTTAGGTATCTGAGCATTAACATTTATTGCTCCCACACTGATTTGCTAGACAAGAACCCACTGAGAGCAATAACTACACTAAGAGCTCAGGTGAAATTCTGGGTAACCCTCCCACTATCAGTGGCTGGCTGTTTGGCTCTAGCTAAGATGGCAATGCTACAGAAATTGTTTTATTATTTATTGAATCTCCCCATCGTTATCCCACAGACGATTTGCAAAACATTAAACTCTTTGTTGATAGACCTTATCTGGGCCTCAGGAAGATGCTGTGTAAGTCTCCAAAAACTACAGTTACCCACTGACGAGTGCTTACTGTTTGGTGGCACAACTGTAGTGGCTGTCTTACTGGTTAGCAGCGGCACACCTCCAGGTAAGAGGCTTGACAGCAGCTCAATTACATAAGGGGAACTTCATACATTACTGTTGCCGGAACAGCTTTAACAGCCTCACACACTACCTTTACTATTGCACAATACATTGATTTATGGTGCACACCGCTTCGACTGACCAGTACCATGCGTCCATATGCCCCGACCTTTGCCCTATGCGGTATACCAAAGCCATCGGGGGTACCCTCCATAACCAAACTGGTGCACTGGGAGGAACTGGGTGTATTCACTGTAGGGGATCTTATTGAGGACCAGGATTTTATACAGTCACATGCTCTGCCTTGGAACCTTTTTCCACATGCACACTTTTCTATGAATGTATGATGGAACAGCGAATGCTGGAACCACGCATACCTAAACTACGCGGTTGGAACAGCGACCATGTTGTTACCACTAATGCCTTTATCACGCATGCCTTAACAACGATTTTTCGTTGTAAATGCATGTCTAGTAAAGGCATATGTGAGACAGCATGCGTAGTTCCAGCATGCGACCCTCCACCTGCCCTAACACCCAGAAGTACCCCAACCCTAAAACTAAAACTACACCCACCCAACCCCCAAAACCTAAAACTACCCCAACCCCCACCCCCCTTAAAAACTAAAACAACCCCAGCCCCGCCCCTAAAAACCAAACTACCCCCACCCCTGAAAACTACCCCAACCCTGCCCCAGCCCCACTCACCTGACCGCGTCCTCTCCCGATGCTGACTCCCTTTTATTATGCCTTAACCAGGCATGTGCATTGTTCAGCACATGTGTGGTTAAGGCACAGAAAAACGAAGTCGTTGTTCACGCAAGCGTGGTTCCGCTTGCGTCGTTCACAACTTTGTTGTTCGGGAGTCGTATTTCTGTGTGTTTCCCTTTTCTATTGCTGTACATACATCAATACTGGGTGCCGACATGAGAATAACCACAAACACATGCCCCAGTGGGAGCCATCCATGAGATGGACTTGGGCAGATATCTGATGCGGTGGCTATATAGGACTCTATGTTCCCACTTTCAGGTGCCATTAACCCCTTCACTTGATAAATGGGAAACAGACTTGGCTCGCCCACTGCACATAAGGGAGTGGCGAGTCCTACCAGAACATGCAACTCTTATTACCCACAATACACCATTTAAATATATTCAAGTCTCGATTTTTCACAGGGCATATTTAACCCTCTTGAAGGTTCATACACTCTTCCCTTCTGCCTCGTTGGCGTGTCCTCGGTGCCAAACGGAAGATGCATAGCTACTCTACTTGCTTGGACATGCTGCTCTCTGGCATTCTATTGGGGAGCAGTCCGTGATATACTGAGGTTAGTGACAAAACGGACATGCTGGGACACATTGGAGCATTGTATACTTGGGCTGTACCTGAGACCCAAAAACTTCTATACAGCAGCCTGTTTTGTAGACCTGCCATTACTTATTGCAAAATGGCCAATAACAAGACGTTGGAAGCCATCGGTCCCTCCATTGGGGTCCACTTGGTGGGATGAAGTCTGTAGATAGGGACAAGCAGAAAGCTCGGCACTACGTAGAGAGGAATTTAGAGGGTTTCCTAAATGATCCATTTCTATGGTATAGGACACATTGCTAGAGCAATTCCAGCTACTGGGATCAGAGAATGAATAAATGCCTGCCACTTGATTTTTGACAGCTTTGTGATCGGCCATGTACCTTTGTTTGGTCCCATTATCACGGACACCTCACGTGTGTCCATAAATAGGTATTACATCCATTACTATGAACATACCTCCCCCCTCATTTCCATTCAGTTAGCATACTTTAAACATGCTGGGCCGAAATATCACAAGGTGCTTTTGTTGGTGGGGTCGGGGGACAGAGGTTAGCTTCTGAAGATTAGAGCGAGTAATTCTATTGCTTTCTACATGTTGAATAATGAAACAAACGGGGTAGATTTTACATATGTCAATGATGCCATGATTTTATCACCTCCATAGGCTTTCATGCAGATTTTGTACGATCGCAGTACTTTTGTACATGTTTAAAAACTAATAAATTCCATTAAAAAAAAAGAAGGAAACCTACGTATTTTTTAATGAGCACAAGATACAGAGTTTAGGAATAGTGGATATGTGTACGCTTCTAAATTTGGGGTAACCCATACTATCAGGTGATTCAGAGGGTAATTAGAAAAATTTGGTCTTTCAGAGCTAATATTGGAGAGAAATTAAATTCATAATAACAAATGTTATACTACTCCACTTGTGTGACTCAATCTTAACACTCATGACACAAAAGGTCCCAAAACACAATGTGGAGAAATCAACATTTTTTGTTAAATAAATTACCTATTTTGTCAATAGGGGTAGCAGTAATATTTGGGCCCAGGCTTGGAAGCCACCCAGGAAATCCTACCAAATTCAGCCATTTTTGAAAACTAGGCACAGAAGGCAATACAGGGTGCTATGCCTTTCATGAATCCCAAAGAGGGGTACGGGAAGGGGTGTCCCCTTTCATCTCTCTCACAATGCTATTCGAACCTCAAACTTTGGTAACACAAGAGCACATTTTCCACACATTTATGTGTGAGAATGTTCTGTAAATTGCAAGGATCTGCAAGGAGCCACAAATGTATTTCCTCTCTACATTACTCCACTTGTCCCAATAATACCAGTACTCTACTTCTTTGAGTGGGTCTAACATGTGCAACAGAAAAGGCCCCAAAACACAACAAGAACAGATCAAATGTTTCCACTCCAACTCGCCTATTTTTTGCAATGTGGGTAGCTGTGGATTTTAGGCCTCGGTTCACCTAGGGAAACCTTCTAAACCCAGATATTTTGCACTCCCCAGGACCAAGCAGTGGGCAGACCACCCACTAGAGAGACTGTGGCTTTGCACTCCCCAGGACATCGCACAGGGCATGTAGCCCCCTCCAGGACAAGTGGTGTTGTACCATCTTCCAGCTGAGATGCCCCCAATACCCTGTCCCCCTGAGGTGCCTGTGTATTTTCGACCTGATGCCCCAGCAGTGTTCTTTCCGTGTTGATGCAGGATTAAGGTGGGGCCTTGGCCTATGTGAGGTGGCCCTGTGGCCCACAGACATTATGGACTGTGCAGTGTCCCTCCATTTGTATATATTTAAATAGTGTTTTGAATTTTGAGGATGTATTTCTAGATTTTGATCTTATTACACTCACTTCAATCACTTCATTTTGTCCTTCCATTATTCCTGAGGGGTACTGGGTGGATGCTTAACGTTGTTGCATCTGTTTGTGTGTATGTTGTTGGGGGTGGGGGTGTTGTGTGTGTGTGTCACTCTCTTTTTCCTCCCCTCTCCCCTTTGTGCTCGGTGGTAGTACTCACTGTGGTCGTCATCGCCGGCGTTGGTATTCCTGGTGTAGGAGGAGGTAGACCAGCATGGGGAACACCTGCAGTTCGGGCTCCATGGAGGCGTGGTTCTTCAATGACTCTCCAGAGGTGAGTCCTTTGACTTCTGAGATCTGTTTCCGCCATGCTTTTGTTGTCGTTGGTACCGCCCCGGAAAAGGTGGCAGATAGGCCTTTTGTAATACAGTGGGTGGTACATTGTCTTCCGCATGGCTGTTGGCAGCTACCGTCCCGGTGCTTGTTGCTACTGCTGTGGCGTTGTTGTGTTAAAGTGGCTGTTTGTGTTGGCGGTTTCCGCCTTGGTCATAATTCCATTTTATTTTACCACCGGCTTGTTGGCGGTATTACTGCCGTTTTATCACCGACCGCCAGGGTTGTAATGAGGGTCTTAGTTCCTTAGTTCATTGTAGGTGTCTATCTCAAACAGTTCACAGTATAATTGGCAATTGTTGTTTGTATATGTTTTGGTTGTCAAGCAACTATATCACAATATAAGGGCTCAGCATTGGGGTGTGCAGAATTTGTTTAATTTGCTTTTGAGTAACCATTCAAAATGTTGCCAAAGTTACGGGAAAGGCAAATCCATCATTTTATGCAATATTGTAGCGCAAAATTCATCCTCAGGTCAATTTTTTACCTGAGGCACAATAAAATATTTATACCATTAACAGACATTCACATTCTGCTTTCCCTTGTGTTCACTTTAAATTTAATTAATTACGCAAAGTGGTAAAATGACATAATTTCGTAAATTTCATGTAATAAGAAACATGCAAAATTCATGAAATGTATGCTAATTACTCCCAGCCCTAAAACCAACCATTCTATGTCTACATTACATGGATCCTACGTAATTTCTTTACCACAATGCCCTTCACCCTATGTGTTGTCAAAAACTTCCTTACCTTTCTTTGAAAGAAATGTCTGGAATCTTGGGGATTCGCTAATTCGTCCTGCCCAGTGTTCCTACACTTGTTCCAAAAAACAGTACTCCACTGGTGTGGCTCTATTCCTATGCAGAACTAAAAGATTTTAATGGTACAAGTGTGGGAATCCTGGGGGTAGCAATTTTGGGATCCCTGCAAATTCTGTAAGTTTCCTTCACAGCAGAATGTGGAAAACGTGATTTTAGGCACAGTTTGAGGTTTATAAAGCATTGCTGACAAGAAAATGTTGAGACATCCATGTGAGGCGTACCTCCCTGAGCTCCAATGGGAATTCAATTTTCAAAAGTGCTTGGGTTTAGTAGGTGGTTCTGGGCTAGTGGACAATCCCAGACCCAAATAAAGGCAGTTACTCTCATGCCAAATCAGGTCATTTTTTGACTGAAAATGTTAAGGCCTCTAGATCGCGTTTTGGGGCATGTTGTGTTGCACACCCTAGGCCCAGCCATATAAGTGCGGTACTGTTTTTATCGGTACAAGTGTGGGAATGCTGGGTGGTAAGAAGTTTAGATCCTTGCAGATTCCAGGAGTTGCTGTCCAAGAATTATGAGGAGAATGCGTGATTTTAGGCAAAGTTTGAGATTTGCAGGCCATTGTGGCTAAGATAACATTGTGGGTTCTATGCAAGGCACACCAGCCTGGACTCCTGAGGGTAACTAGTTTTCCAAAATATTTGGGTTTGGTAGATTTCCCTGAGTGGTGACTGAACCTGACCCAAATACCCTATCTTACCTCATCACCAATGTCTCCACTTAGAGCCTTTTGTGTTGCGGATGCTAGACAGAGCCACAAAAGAAGGGTAACATTTTTATTGGGAAAAGTGTGGTGTGGAAATGCTGGTTAATAGGACGTTTATGAATCCTCACAGATATGAGAGAAAACGTGTGATTTTAACCGTTTGCAGGGCATTTAGGGTAAGTGAGTAAAATCCACACACGTTACACCCTGGACTCCTCAGGGTTTTCAGTTTTCTAAACTTTCAGGGATTCTAATGGTTTCTTCAGAGTCCACCCACTAGTCAGGCCAAGCCATAACAAGGCACCTACCACTTTACAATACTTTCACATGCCTTTCATACCCTAGCACAAAGCCATCACACTGCAAGCAATGAGCCAGACTCACACTCAGATCAACAAACCACCACCATTTGAGGGGCCATCATATTTATATGCCGACATGACTGAAACACCAATCTCATTGTCACTCAGCCAGTCGTCAGCTAACTTACATACAAACACACCACTAGCAAAAAATATACATACTGGCAGCCAATAGCGACTCATACTGCTAGCCAAAGGCTGCACATACTGCCAGCCTACATCCACACATACCTCCAACCACCAGCCACCAATATTCTACTCAAGAGTCACGCATCCCATCATCCAACTTCCACACAATCACCATTAGGCATACAGCCAGCCTCTGTTAATGGTAAATGCCTTCACCTGAGTTTCACTTCTACCTTTAACATCTGCTTTCTATCTACATAAGCTCCATATTAAAACAAACTTAGATTAAGCTTTGGCTCCCTGTTTAAGCCTGTCTTAGTCCTAATACCATGAGCATGCCAGATACACCTTTACTAATGCCTTCCTGTGGCTTCCTACTTAGGCTCTCCACACCAAATCAATGCACTGAATCCAACTACTTTAACTGTGAGGAAGTAAGGGGGTGTCTAAGGACACACTTGTGGTCTATTTCTTGGACAGTTTGAGCATACCAAGCTTTGAAAACTGGGGTCAATATGCTGGAAATACAATTCTAAGTTCCTTAAATATGACTTTCCTAAAGTCTATGGGTATTAAGGTTTGGCAGGCTGAGTACTCATTCAAAATATAGATCATGTCCTGTCCACCATTATATTCAGTACATTGACTGTAATGCAGTAGTTAAATGGCCCTTGAAATATCAGACATCTTCTGACAGAAGATGAAGGAAGCAAACAGGCCACAAGAATCACATGTATGACTAGTGATGGGTACTGTGATTTATTTGTCACTCCTACCTTGACCATCTGCCATCTACCTGCACAAGAGCTCCATGAAAACAAACCTAGGCTAATTTTTGACTATCTGTGCATGTTTGTGTGTTCCCGTGCCCCAGTCCTCGAGGGTACCATATGCACCTCTACTAACCACCCAATGGCAGCCTGCTTAAGCTCAGGAAGACTTGTGTTTCATGCACCTTCAGTGCACACACTTCAACTCCTTGCGTGTGTAGAAGTAACTTGGGGGGGTCCGGAGGTTGCAATTTTGACACTTTCCTCAGACTGTGAGCAAATCTGCCTTAGAAAACTGGGGTAAACATACTAGCGCAGACTAAGTTACTAAGTTCACTAAAGAGAAATTCTAGAAAGGCAAATAGCTTAGGGTTTGGAGCCAGGAGGGCATATTTATCAATCTTTCACACAGCACAATGCAGCAAGCCACATTGCAGTGTTGCGCTGCATGAAAGGATAAGAGCTGGAAAGCACTGTATTTAACATTATATGGCACATTCCTGTCTTTCCATAGCGGTTGTGGACTTTAGGCTGCATAACAACAATGCAGGCACCTTTGCGTCATGTTGGAAGAGGACCTGTGTTGTAAGCAGGATTGTTTTTGTGCAGGAGGTGACACCTTACTGCACACAAAAAATAAATTGGTACCACTTTCCTCTTTCTATGTGTGCTGAAAAATGCAGCACTTGTAAAAAGAGAGAAATCAAGGAGAAATAAAGATATAGCTCCTTGTTAAGTGTCACCTGTGGAGGCGTAGCATTTTGACACATTTCTAAGTCTACCATAAATGGTAAATCTGGGAATTAATCAAAATCACTGTGTGTATGCAGGCAAACACCTACACTCCACCCATGGAACACCTTCCTGCTGCAGAGTAACCAAAGGCAGCTATTTGTGCTGCTTTGTATTACTCTAGATATATCAAGCTGTGCAGTTCCATGCAAGGTGGTCTTGTTTGGCTTGATAAATCTCACTTAGATTTTGTGTCACCCTTCCACCCCCTTGCGTGGAGCAAGGGTGACTCAAAACCATGATAAATATGTCCCAGTGTATTTAGTCAAAACATAGCACATGATGTCCTCTGTTATGTGCTGTGCATTGTCTGTAATGCCCTTATAATATGTGGGTCAGAGCAGCCACCATGTTTTGACAAAGAACGAAAGTGGAAAGCAGCAAAAAGCAATACCACTGTGTCCCTCTTTACTGGAGTAATTAAGGATGCTAAAGTAATTAAATCTACTTCAGGAAGAAAAAGCCTTGGATTGAAGTCATTCTTTGCAAATGAGATGGAAGAATTAAAAAAGCTACACAACTAAGCCAAGGAAGTTATGTATTCATGATCAGTAATGTGATCCATGTGTTCTACTTCTGCAAATTTCCCAGAAATTCTACTATCCTGCCACTTTTCTTGCTGAGCACAAACTCAGCATCAGTGATATCACTAACTTATTTGCTCTGTTGTATAAATGCGGTCTGCAAGGTGCCCATCATGTAGCCTTGCATTGTCCTCAGCAATTAATGAAGTAGAGACTACTGCTTCTAAAGTAGTAAGGCTCTCAATAACAGCCAAATTAAAGTCAAGAAAAGACACCACTCTTCTCTTGGTGGTCTGCTGTTAGACAATATAAGCACTGTATATTACAAATTGAATCAGCTGGGCAACCAACTTCTTATACCATGTACAAATGGTATGACTTGCATTATAGTGTTGAAGAACATGGTCATTTCTATCTGCTCAATCCATGGACTTGTTGTAATCAAGTATAGAGTTGGGCTTGTAGGCTTCTATTAACTGGCTCCAATCCGTTAGCAGGGAATTGCTCTCATCTTCGAGTGTTGTGAGTACTTATACTGGCTGTTTGTTTGAGAATATGACAATGCAACACATTTTTACTAACAAGCTCCTGAAGTAAGCTTTTGTTGTGCTACTGAAAGCCACAGGGTCAGCTATGGCCAGGTCATTAAACAGATGGACTCCAGTGTAGAGGTTATCTAGATAAAGGTTATAACTTTCTGAAAAAGAGACTGGACAAGGTGCCATTCAGTCTTCTTACTCCTAATGTGGAAGCACATCCTGCAGGATTCATTGTGGGGCTCTTCTCTGTATATATTCTCAGGTTGTACACATAAGAGCTTTCACGCAACATGCACATCTCAAAGTGGCAATGAACTGTTTTACTTGGTATGCATTGCCTGAACAGCTATTGCCTTATGTGCATAATCAAGGGCTCATTGACCACTATTCTGCCCAGGAGTATAAATCTCTGGAAACTTGGCAGACAAATGTTCCATGGGAGGCTGAATTTTGAACAACCTGTCATGGTCTGAGTTGTCCTGGGGAAATGCAGCATAATTGTCACTGAAATGAGGCACACCATGCAAAAATCAAAAACCTTTCTCTGCTCACGACTGGTGTAAAGCTGGGTCTTGCCCATAACATATCAGTGGACCAGGAGGACTGCTTGGTTGGTTGTGTACTATTACCATAATCAGCATCAGGCCCAGAATTTTTTTTAACTCCCCAAGTGAGGTGGGAGTCCACAGGCGTGCCATAGATTGAGGCCCAAGAGTGCCTCTATGCTTGTTCCGAATCTGCTCAACACACAAATTTGTTTGAAGCAGAATTTCATCAAGAATGTCTTCAATCAGAAGAATATGGAAGCGGCCAATAGGGAAAGAAATTGCATTATTGACCTATTAGGCATCTTCAATGAATGGGAGAATTTATGACTGGAATAAATAAGGAGGCTGCCAAGTGAGCACTCATTCTCAGCACTATACCTGTCTACTCTGTATTGGCCTACCATGTTACTGGCTTTCTGCTGGAAGGATTGTGCTTATGAAAAGATATCAAGGTCTCTCAAGGGCATGTTTCTCAGAAACACAGAAAGGCCAGCCATCATTGCAAGGAACTTTGCCTAAACAAATACTTTCAGATTCTGCTCCCTAACACTCTTCCTCAGATGCAGTCTCAGTATCAGATTCTGTCTCAGAACTATCCTCCATTATTAGAGGGAGAGCCTTGGAAGCAGTCATCCAATAAGAGGAGATGTGTGTTTTCAATGCAAAACATTCTTGTATCAGTAGAAAGCAGAGGTACTTGTAGAAATGCTGTCTGTGTGTGTTATCAACTGAAATCATAGAATTCAATGATGTTAGAGTGTAGTAAAGTATGATCACAATAACTGTCTCAAAAGATAAAAACACATATCCGACTCCACACTACAATGTGAACAACGTTTCCAAAGAAGGAAAAAGAGGAAAAAGAATAAAATAAATTACTTCATGTTGCAACACACCCAATCAGGCAAAATCACACTATGCCAAATTTATCTGTGACATCACAAGACTTTTTTGTGAAAAATCACAATGCTCCACTTGCCCCTGGGTGGTAGACGTTTTGTATACCGCTGCAGAAAACAAATGTTTCCATCACAGAAATGCAAGGAACGTGTGTTATATCAGCCAAACTTTGAGGCTTGCTGTGCATTTTGGATAGGAAAACGCAATGAGATACATGCAAGTCACATCATCCTGGATCCCCCTGAGTGTTTAGTTTTCAGAAAACGTCTGTGTTTATTCTGATTCCCTGTGTGCTGGCTGACCCCAATCCCAAGCAGTTCATTCATTCAACATGGCAAGTGAGAGGATATTAGGAGTCACCTCTGCTGTGATAGTCTAAATGTCAAAACTATTTACAAAGCAATGAAAATTTCCTCTTGCTTGCCAGGGGATGTGGATGTTGTAGATCTGAGGCAGACAGAAACACTGTTGATGATTTAAGGGTTACAAATAGGCCAGATGCCTGGGTGGCCAATCACCACCCTGTTTTGTCTTCCTACAAAATAAATAGATATCCCTGGTGCCTAGTAGGCTTTGAGCTCCCTCTGAGGGCTGATGTGTGGAAATCCCCTTCAACATTTTGGGATGGCAGAAAGACAGATGGGCCTATTCTGCAGTGGGGTCATGTCCCAATGCCTCAGTGTACTGCCTCACTCTTTTTCGACACCTAAAGAAACCCTGCTATCTAGTGGGCTTTCAACCCAGTTTTCCCCTGGGGAGCAGGAAGACTATGGTGGTCATTATGACACTGGCAATGTATTGACCTCCACTGTTAAAGTGGCCGTAACACCGCCAACAGCCTGGTAGTAATTACCACCAAATTATGACCATGGCGGTGATACCTCCCATAGACAGAAAATGTACCACATCAACCCCCAGGGCATTAACACCACTGACCACACGTTAGCCACCTACAGCTAGAGGGAAGTCAAGGTACTGCCCACCATATTATGACATAGTAAACCACCAGGATTTCCAGGGTGGTACCAACGCCATCAAAAGCCTGGTGGAAACACAGTACAGAAAACAAAAGACTCACCATCTGGGACACAGAGGACTCCGCGGCCGCCATGGAAATGGAACTCCAAGTCTTTCCGATGCTCTACCCCGCCATGGCCATCCTGGAGCACCAATGTCGACGAAGACGACGGCAGTGAGTAAGCCGCCTAGCATGCAAGGGAGGGAGGGAGGAAAATGAGAGTGACACACACATGCTCAACACACACCATACACACACACCACATGCACAAAACCTGCTTCAGAGTAAAACGACTGTCACAGGACCCACGAGCAAATAATGCAAGGCAACAGTTCTGAAGTATGAACACTGTAATTTGCTGCCAACAGCCACCATAATGAATCATGAAATCAAAATACAGATGTCAATGTACAGATTGGGCCAATGGCCAGTCCAAAGTACCAAAGGCCACATGGCCACAGGGCATATTCCAAGCCCCAACTTGACTCCTCACAACATCCGGACTCCACTGTTCAGGGGCATCATGTTGAAAATGAGCAGGCACCTCAGGGGGAAGGAGTTTGGAGGGGCACCTCAGCTAGAGTTGGTTTTATGCCCACTAGTTCTGGATGGGGCTCCTTGCAAAACAGTCTCTGGAGAGGAGTGAAAGGCCCACAGTTCCTGGAGTGGGTATCATGCCCACTGGTTTGGGAGAGGGCTTCTTGCCCAACAGTCTCTGTAGAGGAGTGAAATGCCTCAGTCACCCGAGTGGGTATCATGCCTACTGGTCCTGGAGGGGGCTCCTTGTACAACAGTCTCTGGAGGGGAGTGAAAGGCCACAGTCTCTAGAGTGGGTATCATGCCTACTGTTTCTGGAGGGGGATCCTTGCCCCACAGTCTCTGGAGGGAAGTGAAAGGCCACTGTCTCTGGAGTGGATATCATGCTCACTGGTCTGGAGGGGGCACCTTGCCCAACAATCTCTAGAGGGAAGTGGAAGGCCGCAGTCTCTGGAGGGTGGGCCACATGCCCTCATATTGTGGAAGGGGCTCCTTGGAATCCTTTGCTGGTAGAGGGGGCTCCTTGGGTTATTTTGCTGGTGAAGGGGCTCCTTGCCCTCAGATGGTGGAGGGGGATCCTTGGGTTCCCTCTTGTCACGGGCCCCCTTGGCTTTGTCATGTGACTTGTGTCCTTGCCTCCAGCTCTAGGAGGTGACTCCACTGACCCCGTCCTCTGTCCCTTAGGTTTGGCCACCCTAGTACTCTGTTTCTGAGTGGGAGGTGTGGACTTACTGGGAGTGGCTGCCATCACACTCAGAGGCCCCTTAGTGCCAGCAGCAGATTTCTTGGTGGGGGCAGTGGCAGACTGTTTGGCTGAGGTGCTGGGCTGGGTCGTTGGGACCCTGCACCAATGGGCAGGACGGGGGGACAGGGAAGAGGTCAAGATGGGCAAGGTAAAGCTTCTAAGGGACGTTGGGGCAGGATGTGGGAGGAGGCATGGGAGTGGAAGTAGAGGTAGTGGTTGTAGAGTGTGTACGTTTGCAGGTGCATGGACAGTGTGCATGTGTGAGGTGGATGGCTGCTCGGTGTCTGAGTGCGAGCGTTTGTGTCTCTTAGAAGGGGGCAGACAGGGTGGGAGAGGACAAACAGGACTTGTGGATGGACTTTGTGGAGGTGTCTGAAAGTCAGGTGGGTGTGCTGCATGATGTGGTGATGGTGTTGGTGGCTGTTGATGCAGGTGTGATTGTGGATGCAACTGTCAGGGAGGAGGAGGAGGAGGGAGAGACAGTGTATGCAAATGTAATTTTTTTGCGTGAGTGCTTGTGGCTCTACGTTTGCTGCCTTTGTTTGTCTGTGCCACTCTTCTGTGATGTTTTGTGTGCATACTTCTCTGTATGTGTGCATGGGATGGGGTTGGGGTTGAAGAGACTGGGGCTGGGAAGTGGAAGTTGGAGGGGGGACGGTAGGACCAGGGACACTGGCTGCCATCAGATAGGAGACCAGAGCCTGAAACAATCTCTGTGGCACCACGAACCCTCTGTGGATGCCCTCCAGGTAGGCATTGCATTGCTGCATCTGGGATGCAAGCCCCTGGATGGCATTCACTATGGTTGACTGCCCTACGAAGATGGATCTCAGGAGGTCAATAGCCTCCTCACTGAGGGCAGCAGGCCTGACTGGGGCAGGGCCTGAGGTGCCTGGGGCGAAGGAGATGCCCACCCTCCTGGGTGAGCAGGCACGGGCAACTTGGTGGGGGGCTACTCCGAGGGCAGTGCTGGTACGGGGGTAGCGGCTGTACCTGTAGCAGGGGTGGTTCTAAAGATGTCCGCCACCACCAGGAAGCTCCCATCTGAGCAGGATTCAGAGTCAGTGTTGTCACCTCCTGTCCCCGCCATGGTGCTCCACTCGCCCTCTGTCCCACTGGTCCCCTCTGCGTCAGTGGACTCTGCCTCCTGGGTCCCGTGGGCTGGTGCTCCCTGACTTGCCGGTGCCCCTGCTCCTCCGCCAGATGATTGTAATGCACACATGGACAGGATGGCAGAAGAAAATGGGGAGGGAGAGAAAGGAAGCACTGGGTTAATTACAGCACCAACACCAAAGATGGAATACACATTACCATCACACACAGGAACCAAGATTGAGCACTATGCACCGCACTGGCATTCCGTTGGCTAGGTACCACAGCACGATGAGATCCAATCACCACCATCTGCATTCCTCCTGGGACCTAATAAGCCCTCTCTGACATGGAATAACACCTAGCTAGCTAACATGATTTTGCTATTTAGCCATTTACCCTGAGCTGGAACGCCCAACAATGTATGAGCTGGCCACAATCACAGAGCTGTGTGCACAATTGGAGCCTGATCTGATATCTGATATCCGTCAACCCACTGGGATTCCCCCTCTTGTACAGGTCCTATCAGTGCTCCATTTCCAAGCAACTGGCTCTTTCCAAGTGACAGTGGGCTTGGCTGCAGGAATGTCACAGCCAATGTTCTCAATAGTGCTGGCAAGAGTATTGGCTGTCCTGCTCAAACACATGTGCAGCTACATCCCTTTCCCCCAAGTGGATGACTTGGCCAATGTGAAGGCTGGTTTCTATGCAATGGGACATATTCCAAATATTATTGGGGCCACTGATGTAAGACATATAGCATCTGTCCCCCCCTCCCCTACGGGCCAATGAACAGGTGTTCAGGAATTAGAAGAATTTCTACTCACTGTGCAACTGGTGTGCCTGGCTGGTCAACATCACTGCCAAGTATCCTGGGTTGGTTCATCACACCTTTGTCTTGAGGAATAGCATCACCTCACATGTGATGGGACAACTACAGAGCCACAGGGTGTGGCGTATAGGTGAGCCTGAGTCCCCACCCAATGCATGTCAGGGTATGGCTTCAGGAGTCATCCCCCATACCATTGTGCAAATCGAATGTTTGGCTCTCACTTCGTACAGGTGAGTCTGGCTACCCAAACCTGTCCTGGCTCTTGACCCCTGTAATGAATCCAAGGACAGGGGCTGAGAATAGGTATAATGATGCTCATGGGTGAACCAGGAGAATAATTGAGAGGACCTTTGGTCTCCTGAAGGCCACGTTCAGATGCCTCCATCTGACAGGTGGGTCGCTCTGCTACTCCCTTGAGAAGGTCTGCCAGATAGTTGTTGTATGCTGCATGTTGCACAACCTGGCCATCAGATGACAAGTGCCCTATCTGCAGGAGGAGGAGGGTGAAATGCTCCAGTGGCAGCAGTGGACCCTGAGGACAGTGAAGATGAGGAGGCAGAGGATGAGCATGTGGACCACAGGACATCAGTTATACAGCAGTACTTCCAATGACACACAGGTAAGGCAGTGGAACTGACCATTCCTCTGATTATGTTTTTTTCTGCATGACTGTAGCATGATGGCAGTCACTTCCTTAGCATCCCAATTGACTGTCACCTATGCCTTCCTATTTTGCAGATGTTGGTGTGGTTACAACTGTGTACTGATGTGATGACTACAAACTGTTAAAGACCATTTTTGGATGGAATCACAAAGTTCAGGACAATTGCACAAGATGAAACAGTTCAAAACATTGCACATTTTTGTCAGAAAAAGCACTATCACTCAAGTTGTTTTCAAGGGTGTTTATTAAAGTTATTTAGAAGGAATAGTGCAATGGAATGGGGTGAAAGTAGAGGTAAGTCCAGGATATATGTCCAGTCTGTTTGTAGCATGGGCCCAGTGTCCAAGGGGCCATAGGAATGGGAGCAGTAGCAGTTCAAAGTTGATAAGGTGACAGAGTGGAACACAGGGGTGACATTCAGGAGGGTCGCATTTCCTGGCGGTGGTCCTGGTCTTGGCAAGTGTCTCTAGTGTCCGTCTGGGTCACAAGTAACATTTGCGGGGTGGTTCACCTTCTGCAGGGGGAGGGGTGCCGGTGGCCTGTGGGTCCTGTGGCAGGGCCTCCTGTCCACTGGCTGCAGCAGATGTGGAGGGCTGTTCAGTTGACTGGCTAGTGGTATGGGCCCGCTGGTGTGCTGTGTAGTCCCTCATTATGTTGGCCATATCACCCAGCACCCCTGCTATGGAGACCAAGGTGGTGTTGAGGGCCTGGGATTCTTTCCTGACCTCCTGGTGGTGTTCCTCCTGCAGCTGCTGGTTCTCCTGCATGATGTCTATCACCTGACCCATCGTGTTGTGGGATTGTTGGTAAGCCCCCAGAACATGGGTGAGTGCCTCCTGGGCAGTCGGTTTCCTGGGCCTGTCCTCCCCCTGGTGGACAGCTGTTCTCCATGTGTCCCTGTGTCCCTGTGCCTGTGTCCCCTGAACGGTGTGCCCACTGCCACTGATCCCAGGACACTGATTGTCTTGCCTGTGAGGTATGGACTGGGATCCCTGTACAGGTGAGCACACTGCTGATTGACGTGTCCTGGGGACAGAGGTATGGGGATGTTGGGTGGCTGCTGTGGTGTTGGATACTGATGGGGTAGTCTCTGTGGTGGCCTGGGAGTGGGCTGGGGTATCTGACTGACCAGTGGTCTCTGATGGGCCAGGGAGTTCATCCAGATCCAGTAGTCCAGAGTTGCTGTCATCATTGGGGGTATCTTCTGGGGGGGACTGCGTAGCCGTGGTACCTCCTCGCTGCTGGGACTGGCTGGGGCACCTGTGGGGATGTAACTGGTGTATTATGCTACATGTCTGTGACATATTCTACGTTCCTAGCTTCCTCTATATTGTTGCTGTTGCCCTGCCACCGTTGTTAGTGTATGGTAATGTATTGTAGAATTATTAGTTCTCCATGCTGTGCATGCATTGATGGTGGGTGTACATGCAGGGCTGGGAGGGATGTGCATTCAGTGGGTATGGCATGCAGGGCTTGGCATTTAGGATTGTTGTTTGTGTTGGTGCACTGTGTGGGATGGAGTGGATTGATGGGTGTCAGGTTGAAGGGTGGTGGTGGCATGCAGGTAAGGGGGGATAGGTAGTAAATATTGACTTACCACTGTCCAGTCCTCCGGCTACTCTAGCGAGTACCTCAGGATGCAGTATTGCCAGTACTTGCTCCTCCCATGCTATCAGCGGTGGGGGAGGAGGTGGGGGTCCACTACCAGTCCTCTAGATGGCGAGCTGGTGCCTTGCTGCCATGGAACGTACCTTCCCCCGTAGGTCATTCCACCTCTTCCTGATGTCATCCCTTGTAGGTGGATGCTGTCCCACGGCATTCACCCGGTCCACGATTCTCCACCATAGCTTCATCTTCTTTGCATTGGAGATTTGCTGTACCTTTGCTCCAAACAGCTGTGGCTCTACCCTGACTATTTCCTCCACCATGACCCGCAACTCCTCATCAGCGAAATGGGGGTGCCTTTGTGGGGACATGGGTGTTTTGTGTTGTGCAGTGGGTGCTGAGTAATGTGGTGGGGTGTGGGGTGCATGACAGATGAATGGGTGTTTGTGGTGTGTGTGTAGTTGTGTCTATGCTTTGCGTGGCTATCACTTGGTTATTTTTCGTGTTAGGAAAGGGTTGTGGGTAATGTGGGTGTGTGTTTTATAGTGCTGTGGGTGAGTGGGTGGGTGTGTTGTGTGTATCAGTGTCAGGTGTGTGTTTTTGGTATTGGCCAATGTTGTGTTGTTTTATATTTGGGTGGCCATTATGACTGCGCCGGTGTATACTGCCAATGGTTTACCGCTGTTGAATGTCCTCTGTGATGATTTGTGGGGCATAATGTGGAGGGCGTTGTTTTGTTGGCATAACGGTATGAGTGTTCATACCGACAGTTTAACACTGGTCTGGCAGATATGTGTTTGTGGCAGTATTCTGTCGGTTTGGTATGTGTGTGTCATAATATGGCAAATGGATGTTCGCATCTGTGGCGGTATGTTGAAGGACATCACCACAGCGGTAAGCGGGATTTACTGCCAAAGTCATAATGAGGGCCTATATTACCTGGTGGGATGGGAGAGCACTAACCCCTACCCACAAGGGTGCTCAGATCCCTGAAAAAAGAAATCCCTGGTGTCTAGTGGGCTTTCTATCTCCTCCAGTGGGCAGATAAGGACAACCCCCATCTGTCCCTCGTGGGAAGGGGGCTGAGAGACTATGGCCCTCATTACAACCCTGGCGGTCAATGTAAAAGCGGCGGTAATACCGGCAACAGGCCAGCGGCAATTTTATTTATTACAACTATGGCGGTTACCGACATGCAAAACCGCCACTTTTACACATCGACCGACAGGGTGGTAACAACCGCTGGGCTGGAGACTTCGGTCTCCAGCCTGACGGCCGTGACTAGACCACCGGCGGTATCAGGACCCCACATACCGCCATGGATTTCGTGGGGTTTTCTACTGCCATGAAATCCATGGCAGTAGGCACTATCAGTGCCAGGGAATTCATTCTCTGGCACTGATTGGGGTCTCCCCCTTTCCCCCTCCCCCTCCCCCTCCCCTGAGTCCTCCCCCAACAGTCACAACCCCCCTAACACCCAACAAAGGTGATAGGACCCCCTACAGAAACACCCACACACACCCCCCACACACCCCTACACGCATGCTCACACTACTCATACACATACACGCACACATACACGCACACATACATGCACACAGACATATACGTCACATTTCTCATACACACGATACACTCCCCGCATGCATACATGCACTCACACAAACCCACTGCACACGCACTCCCCCATGCACGCACACAACACCCCCTCCCCTAATGGACGATCACCTTGCCTGTTCCAGTGATCCTCTGGGAGGGAATGGGATCCATGGGGGCTGCTCTGCCACCAGCACCCTGTCACCAGAACACCGCCACACTGAATCCTGGGACGTGATTCAGTTGGCGGTGTTCTGATGATGTGGTAGTGGAGGTGGAGAAGCCTCCACTTCACCACCGACCGCCAGTATGGCTGCCGGTGACTCTCTGTCCGAAAAAGGGCAGAGGGCTGCCAGCAGTCATGATACAGTTGGCGGAAGACCGCCACCACTGGCGGTCTTCGGCCCAGAGTAACCTTGGCGGTCTTTAAAAAAGACAGCTGAGGTTAAAATGAGGGCCTGTATGCCTTTCCTGGAGTGGTGGCATTGCCAATGCCAGGGTGGCCTGCTTCCTCTCCTTTATTTTCCATGATTTAGAAATCTGTGATGTCTTTTGGCTTTTCTACCACCACCTATGGGGGAGATTGAGTGCAAACACCCACTCTGCCATCCCTGGAAAGGGGAGGGGGCAGAAACACTTTATTATTCTTTGTTGGAGGATGCAGCACTGGCCCTTACCCAGTAGGCAGCCCCAAGATATGAGAAATCCTATGTTTACTGAACTTTATTATCCCTCCAGAAGGGCTGATTATGGGGAAACTCCCCTTCTGTTACAAAGGGGCAAGAAAGATTACATGCCCCTTATCGGAGAGGGGTATGCCCCAATGCCGGCATAGGATGCCTCAAATATTTTTTATCTTCTCCTATGTGGAAATCCCTGCATTCTAGTGGGCTTTCTACCCTACTGAGGGAGCCAATTGTGGGTCCTTTATGTGTTTCCCTTAATAGGGGGGTCACTAGCCCTCGTACAAAGGACCACTCCCTCCCCATAAAAAGAAATCAGGGGTGTCTAGTGGGCTTTCTACTGATCAAAAGTGAAAGTAGGTAGCAGATTGTGGGAAAAAACTCCTATCTGGCTCAAGGAGGCAGAAATACACTATGCCCCTTCTGGGGTGAGGGCATGGTCCAATGCAAGTTTGGACTGTGATCTACCCCAGCCCTTTTATTTTCCACTGTGCAGAAAACCCTGGTGTCTAGTGGGCTTTCTAATCCCCATAGAGGGGACAAATCCAAAATCTGCCCACTGATGCTGCAGAAAGGCTATGTTACCCTTTATGACAGTCTCAATGATGGTGTCATGAACATGGCGGTTACTCCTCATTAACAGTACTTAGGCATTACACTTGTTGATGAGTCCTTAATATTTTGAACAAGGACTTCTATTTTGGACTACAGATTCAGGTCTTATTTTCAGTTAAGAGGAGACTACGCCTCTCCAAGATCCCTGGATTCAAGCTCTTTGAATTATGTTGATGGATAATCTTGTTCAGTTGGGGGCAATAGAGGTGATTGATTAATACTGTTTATATGTAGTTCCTAATGGGCTGATGTAATTTTACCAATGCATTTCTTTGTACAACAGTATGTTTTGTTGCTTTAATTTGCATTTATAGACATTTCAGTGGACTGTATGACCAACCTTTAAGTAATGTATGAAAAAATCATCCAGCAACACTTTCGTGTTTGAATGTAAATAATGTGAGTTGCCCTGTCTTTTGTTAAAAAACCTTATAAAATGGGGACATGGCCCAAAGCCAGCATGGGCCATACCCATCCCCTCTATTTCCCACCTTGCAGAAATCCCTAGTGTCTAGATGGCCTTCAACCCCCAGGTGGGTTAACATGGAGGCAGTCTCCACAAACTGTCCCCCTGAAGGCTGAGAGACTGTATGTAGTAGAAGCACCACTAAAGCAGAGTCTACTTTCACTTTGTTTTGCTGCGATGTCAGCACGCTGTACCATCCAGCATTACATCAAAACAAATAAAGGGCTTCTCCCTTGGGTCCTTACTTTGATGTTTTAAAAGAAAATGCTTCTTGTGCTTTAACCAGAAGCATTTTGTTTTCATATACTGTAAAGGTAGTGAGGCAGTTGGGAATGGTGAACCACCACACTAAAGAGTTTGAGAGGCTGGAGCGCTAGCGGAGTAAATGCTCCCTTTAGAACTTCTTCCTATAACATACTCATTATAACTTATGGGACCAATGTTCTTCTGCTAATAATATGTCATAAGAATCAGACAGGTAAGTCCAGCAAGTCATTGAGATTATTTATTCAATATCACCTCCAATCTGTATTCAAATTTTATAAATTAAATCTGGTTTATTTAGACACCCAAAAGGCATTTTATTTGAACACAGTTAATAGCCTTATCCCCCAATCAGGTGTGATTTGAATTTCTGATGAGCTATAGTTATTTCTGCCACATTGTCATGCAGTGCCACGGACCATGAGTCATTCTTCAGTAGAACTCTCTACAAGGCATCTTGTTTCCTTGCTGCAGCTACTCTTTTCTTCTGTAAAATTTATTTGAGGGTCCAAACCTCCACCTGTTTCCTCTTCCTGCTGATTGGCTGGTCTTGGAGAAGAGCAAACACCTTTGTATGTTTCCACCTTTGTATCTCTGTGAAGCTGTGAAGAATAAGAATAGCGCTCTTCAAGGGATTTATAGCTATCCAGATCACTTTTTCTCCTCCAGCCCTCAGAGTATAGCCTCTCTGTTTTCCATCTTTACAATAGAATTGTGGTTTCTTTTTAAATACACCTTGGAACATCACATGGAATGTCATATTATCCACTGGGGATCTCTGTAGTTATATTCCTTTTCTTTTAGCAGATTTGCGTTCTCCACTCTACTTTTTAATTTGTGTATTTGTTGCCATACCCCAAAGGTATCGCTTCTCATGGAGACATAGGCCCTCATTGTGCGCTGCCTGCCAAAACTCGTACTGCCACATGACCACCAGTTCGGCCACAACACCGCCGGCCCTATTATGAGTCTCCCACTGGGCCGGCGGACGGAAATAGTGTTTCCGCCCGCCGGCCCAGCAGGACACAGGGCCTGAACAAAGGGCCTTAGCACTTGCCACACTTTCCAATGCCCATAATTCGGGCAGTGGAAAGCGACGGGCTGTCCATGGGGACCCCCGAAACCACCATTCTGCCAGCATTTCCATGGTGGTCCAAACACCATGAAAAGGATGGCGGACTGGGGAGTCGTATGCATCGCTGCCCTGGCGGATTATAACCGTTGAGACTACCAGGCTTTTGACTGGCAGCAACCTGGCGTGTCGGTGGTCAGACTGTGGCGGCTCCGCCACAGTCGTAATGTGGTAGTTGGACTCTACCTCTGAGACTTGTAAATCTGGGAATGCATCAGATTCCTTAGCGTTCCATGGTGTTGCGTGGGAACACCCATTGCAACACCCATGGAACGCCCCTTTCAAGCAGTTTTTTGCATGAGAGGGGTCCATATTTACAAGGCTTGAAAAGCCATGCAAAGTGGCTTTATGTGTCCTTGTAATTATGGAATGGCACACTGCACCACCAGAGCATAAGAAAAAAGATGACACTCCGGTGGCACAGTTTGCTGGTAGGGCCTCACAAGAAGTGGCTTAGTGCCACCTTGTAAAGGCGGAGCACTGCACAATGCCACTGTAGCATCACAAAAAGTGACATTCCGGTGACACTAGGGCCTTGTAAATCTGATCCTTAGTGTGCTAAAGCCATCAGGCAGGTAAGTATGACCATGACCATTTGCTGAGGAGACACTTCACTGTGTACTTTTGTTTTTTTTGCCTTTACATTTGCTAACAGCTGCGGTTCCCAAATCTTTTGGCACATGTATGTTCATGTGTTTGGCACATGAATTACAATTCACTGTATTGAATCATGGTCTGTGATGTGCATACCCTGATTCAAGAACAGAAAGATGTACAGTCTCCCTAGAACCCTGGCTGCAGTTTTCAAATACAACCATTAGTAAATTATGCAAACCATAACTGCACACATCTAACCATCTAATAATAAAAAACAATGACTTACTAAGCTGTTTTTAACTCAAGTTAAAATCTTGCTACCTTATTTACGGAAAATAATTGGGATTTTCCTAAGGTATATTTTGTTATATGTAATGACTGCAGAGAATACAATAATTATTTCCATCATTTTGACACTTAGCGTTAATTATCTGATTGTACATAATAAATAGTCTCGTCTTGTAAAACACCAATGTGTGTGTTTACTGGTTTTAGGGGCCAGATTGAAGGTTCATGCATAGAATATTACTCCTTGCAGATAAGGGTTTCTCTGGCAGGGTTGTCTGCTTCACAACATTCGGAATTTAGATGAGTCTAACTCATCACAGAGAACTCCTGTTCTCCTTTTCTCCAAAAATGGCATCATGCATTATTCTCTGGGATCTAAAGATATTGATTTTTGGTACCCTAGTTCCAGTTTAGGATGTTCATATGTTTTTTTCTCCCCATTCTGCAGTACACATAGAAAGAGGAAAACACCTCTCTTGTGCATGAATGTGTCCCTTCTGCACTTAACCCCTTTGCTGCCAGGCCTTTTCCCCCTCCTGTGCCGAGTCTTTTTATGGCTATTTGGGGCAGTTCGCGCTTAGGCCCTCATAACTTTTTGTTCACATAAGCTACCCATGCCAAATTTGCGTCCTTTTTTTCCAACATCCTAGGGATTCTAGAGGTACCCAGACTTTGTGGGTTCCCCAGAAGGAGGCCAAGAAATTACCCAAAATACAGTGACAATTTTGTTTTTTCAAATAAATGGGAAAAAG
This sequence comes from Pleurodeles waltl, assembly GCF_031143425.1. NCBI lineage: Eukaryota > Metazoa > Chordata > Amphibia > Caudata > Salamandridae > Pleurodeles > Pleurodeles waltl. The sequence continues at coordinate 599,006,737 of NC_090444.1, read as the reverse complement.
GGGCTGCAGAAGAAGGCTTGTGTTTTTTTCCCTGAAAATGGCATCAACAAAGCGTTTACGGTGCTAAAATCACCAGCTTCTCAGATTTCAGGAACAGGCAGACTTGAGTCAGAAAACCCAATTTTTCAACACAATTTTGGCATTTTACTGGGACATACCCCATTTTTACGATTTTGTTTGCTTTCAACCTCCTTGCAGTCAGTGACAGAAATGGGTATGAAACCAATGCTGGATCCCAGAAACCTAAACATTTCTGAAAAGTAGACAAAATTCTGAATTCAGCAAGGGGTAATTTGTGTAGATCCTACAAGGGTTTCCTACAGAAAATAACAACTGAAAATAAATAAATTGAAATTAAGGTAAAAAACAGCAATTTTTCTATACGTTTTACTCTGTAACTTTTTCCTGCAATGTCTGATTTTTGCAAGCAATATACCATTATGTCTGCAGGACTCTTCTGGTTGCGGGTATATATAGGGCTTGTAGGTTCATCAAGAACCCTAGGTACCCAGAGCCAATAAATGAGCTGCACCCTGCAGTGGGTTTTCATTCTATACCGGGTATACAGCAATTAATTTGCTGAAATATAAAGAGCGAAAAATAGCTATCAAGAAAACCTTTATATTTCCAAAATGGGCACAAGATAAGGTGTTGAGGAGCAGTGGTTATTTGCACATCTCTGGATTCCGGGGTGCCCATACTAGCATGTGAATTACAGGGCATTTCTCAAATAGATGTCTTTTTTACACATTCTCTTATATTTGGAAAAGAAAAAATGTAGAGAAAGACAATAGGCAATAACACTTGTTTTGCTATTCTTTGTTCCCCCAAGTCTCCTGATAAAAATGATACCTCACTTATGTGGGTAGGCCTAGCGCCCGTGACAGGAAATGCCCCAAAACACAACGTGGGCACATCCCATTTTTTGACAGAAAACAGAGGTGTTTTTTGTAAAGTGCCTACCTGTAGATTTTGGCCTTTAGCTCAGCTGGCACCTAGGGAAAGCTACCAAACCTGTGCATTTTTGAAAACTAGAGACCTAGGGGAATCCAAGAAGGGGTGACTTGTGGGGCTCTGACCAGGTTCTGTTACCCAGAATCCTTTGCAAACCTCAAAATTTGGCTAAAAAAACAAATTTTCCTCATATTTCGGTGACAGAAAGTTCTGTAATCTGAGAGGAGCCACAAATTTCCTTCCACCCAGCACTCCCCCAAGTCTCCCAATAAAAATAATACCTCACTTGTGTGGGTGGGCCAGGTGCCTGCAACAGAATAAGGCCAAAAACTTGTAGAGATAGAGGGGATAGCACAGCGAGTTGATACGGATATATTCTTCTTTTATACATCTTTAGGCTGACTCTGCTTTGGGGACCCACACAAGTGAGGTGTCATTTTACTTGGGAGACTGAGGGGAACGCTGGGGAGTAGGAATTGTGTGCTGGAGCGTTGATCGTACAAATGAAAATCAGGAAAATATGCTTTTTTAAGCAAATTGGTTTGGAGATGAGTCTGGGTAAGAAAATGTTGGGGGATCCACGCAAGCCACACCTCCCTGGACTCCTTGGGGTGTCTATTTTTAAAACATGTCTGGGTTTGGTAGGTTTCCCTAGATGAAGGCCGCAACCAGGACCAAATACATAGGTGCTCCCTCCCCCCCAAACACAGGTAGTTTTGTTATATATCATTTTGATGTGTCCACATACATATGTGATGTGCCAAACACTAAAATTGTGAAAAGAAACGCACTTAGGTTATGTGAAAAAGACCCCTCACCCACCAACCAAGTTGGTGGCATGCTTCATCATCGGGGTCCCACCCGAGGCACCTAGCGTGTCACAGGTGTGCTACGACGCCTGATTACAGCGGAGCAGGTTTTGTCATTTTTACCACACATACTGGTTGGATTTGGCACGAAGGTGAGTGATGGTTCAGTGGATCAAATTCTATTAACAAGAGATTTCACAAAAATGAAATGCACTGCTAATAACTGAAAGGCCAAAAAACGGAACCAATGACTCACAGCTCGTGAGCTGTAAAGCCACGGCAAGGCACCAACCGCTTTACAGTCCATTCACACACCTTTCATACATGACATGCACAAGACCATTCACGCCGCTAGCCACGGGCCCAGCACATTACAACACTCACATCGACAGACAGCGCCACTCAAGGGCCCATCACTTACATACGCCCACATGCCTGATACAACAATCACACCAGCTGATAGGAGTGTGTGGACTGGTGTTTGGCTGGCAGTGTGTTGCAGTAGCCAACAGCAAGTCAATATGTACACCCTCAGCCAAGCCCCACTCCACACACAATGGCATCACTTTTTATTTTTTTTAACAAAGAAACCCCTAACTAATTAGAAATAATTACAAAACTACAAACACAAAAGTTCTAACTAAGTACATGACAGAAATGCTAACCATGAAACTGAACACATGAAAATACAAAACAGACACGAGTTTACACTCATGGTTGTTCCCAGTAATTCTTCTGGGTGTGGTAATTCTTAAAACAACCACCCACACACAGCCCAGGCTTTGAAGGACAATCCGGGCAGTACATTCGAGTCTCCCTCCGGATACCTCTTCTAAAACACACTCTACATTTCTTAGCTGGAGGAATGTGCTCAGCAAAGTGGCGATCTTTCAATCTAGCCACATCCTCCACCACTGCTCCTCTAGGAACTCTGGCCTGTTCCACCACAATAAGGCTCTCTATCACTGACTCCTGAAATTATTTCACAAATGTCATCTTTGACTCTGGAGACCTATCCTTAAACACATTAAAGCATTAAACGTTGCTAAGTGGAAGAGGTGAATTTCTAACTTCTTATACCAAACGTAAGACTTACGAATAGCAGTATAAGGTTCCAACCTTTGATCAACTCTATCTACACCTACCATGTGCTTATTATAATCTATAATGCACACAGGTTTGCGCACTTCAGCAACCTGGCCCCAAACAGTCACGGGGAAGTACTCTCAACATGGATAGTACTTAGCATGTAGACATCCCTCCTGTCTGAAAACTTCAAAGCTAGCAGCTCATCATTCCGCAAGGCACTGCACTGTCCCCTCTGAAGTTTTTTATAGACAAGCTCCCTTGGATAGCCTTTCCGGTTACAACAAATTGTGCCACAACCAACAGTGTCCACTCTAAACAATTCCTTGAATAACTGCACTCCAGTGTAAAAGTTATCTACATACAAGTGGTGACCTTTGTTGAACAGTTGTCTACCAAGTTCCCACACAATTTTCTCAGTAACTCCAAAAGTCGGAGGACAACCAGGGGGTTCAATACTGGAATCCCTGCCAGTGTAGACACGGAAATTATACACATATCCTGTACTACTTTCAGACAGCATATACAATTTAATTCCACATCATGCCCTCTTGCTAGGAATGTACTGCCTAAAAACCAAACGACCCTTGAAGAGGACCAAAGGCTCATCCACAGCCATTTCTTTGCCTGAAAACCGATCTACAAAATGATCAAGGACAGGCCTAATCTTAAAAAGACGGTCAGAATCAGGGTGATCTCGTGGCAAGGCAAATGCATTGTCAATAAAATGCAGCATCCTAAGAAGAAGCAAATACTGATTATGACTCATTGTTGCAGGAAATATAGCTGTTGCCATCAAGGGACTAGTAGACCGATAAGAAGCCAGTGATGGTTCCTTATCAACCCCATCAAAAGAGTCAAACCTATAAACCTTTTCATATCCTCCAAATTTGTGAGAATCCACTCGGAAGCTCCAGAGTGCGGCCTAAGTCTAGCAGCGTTGTCCCTCAAATACTGCTCCACATACAAATTAGTCTGCTCAACAATCTCTTCCAAAAACACATCATCCACAAATAACTCAAAGAAATTGACAGGCAAAAAGTTCTCAGTATTGACTCTACACCCTGGTAGACCAGGAAAGGCAGGCAACTCTGGCTGCTCCATGTTTGGGACAACCCAGAGCTCAGGTCTTCTAACGGGAAACCTTTCAGCCCCAGGTTGCTGCACTAATGCCACATCAGTGTCCTCCTCTGAAACAGGCCCTTCATCTGCACTGAGTGTGGCTTCCTCATCAGAAGATTTGTCTCCGACAGAAACTTCACTGCCAGAATCTCTCACTTCCTCCTCTGCCTCAGATGCAGAGTCCATCTCATAATCATGATCAGACAATGACTCAAAAAGCATACCAACCACCTGCTGAGCAGTCATCCTGCGGCTACGAAAATTTACTGGACAAATGCACCACCAACAACCAGCACTGTGTAAGATAAGTAATAAAGTGTAGCTTATTAGTAAGAGTTATAAACTCAAAAACTATACTGCTCACTTGCCTGAAAAAGCTTGAATCACCAGCAACTACTCTTCACAGACACAGCAATCACCAATGATATCCCACTAAAAAGAAAGAAAGAAAAGCAAATTAGAAATAAGACAACACAAATATCATTGTGCACAAATGTAAGGACAATTTCACACAAACTTGCATTTAGTACACCACCTACAAACATGTCATTCATGCATGGCAACAATACTCCTTTGGAGTAAATAGTTTTTACTTACCTAAAACATGCAACTATGCAAACCTCAGGTCAACCACCGCCAAAACCGCAAGGACCCACAGCAAAGAAAGCAAAAGCTTTGAACTAGAAAAAAAATATCACAAATGCAAATACTTCATCAGTTGACAAACATCCCACCATCAAGCATTTAGAAATTGGTGCCTAAGTGGATTCTGCCATAGGGGCAGATGGACCTACTAAAAAATAGGCCTATCTGCCCCAAGGAGGGCAGAAAATACCTTTAGTAGTGTGTCCCCAGGGGGAGCGACCCTTGCCCAAGGGCCCACCCCCCAAAACAAAAAACACACGCACACTATCCCTGGTGCCTACGTGGCTTCTGCCCCCCTTGGGGGCAGATGAGTCTAAACAGAGAGGCCCATCTGCCCCCAAGGGGGGCAGAAATGGCCAACAGTTCAATGCCCCCCTTGGGGGGGCGCCCCTTGCCCAAGGGGACGCCCCCCACATAAATAAACAATTTTTAAAAATCCCTGGCATTCTAGTGGTTTCTGCCCCCCTTGGGGGCAGATCAGCTTAAAAATAATAGGCTGACCTGTCCCCAAGGGGGGCAGAAATGGCCTTGGTACACCTGCCCCCAAAGGGGGGGCGACCCTTGCCCAAGGGGCCGCCCCTCCCTCCACTAACCCACACACACACACACTATCCCTGGTGTCTAAATGGCTTCTGCCCCCTTGGGGGCAGATCAGCCTAAAAATATTAGGCCGATCTGCCTCCAAGGGGGGCAGAAATGGCCACACAAACATGCCCCCAAATGGGGGCGACCCTTGCCCAAGGGGCCGCTCCCCAACGCTAAAAATTTAAAACATCAACAACAAAAAAATCCCTGGTGTCTAGTGGATCGGCCAAAAAATATTAGGCCGATCTGCCCCCAAGGGGGGCAGAAATTTCCATTCAAACATGCCCCAAATGGGAGTGACTCTTGCCCAAGCGGCCCCTCCACAATGCTAAAAATTGAAAACATCAACAAAAAATTAAAATCCCTGGTGTCTAGTGGATTCTGCCCCCTTTGGGGGCAGATCAGCCTAAAAATAATAGGCCGATCTGCCCCCAAGGGGGGCAGAAATGGCCACACAAACATGCCCCCAAATAGGAGCGAACCCTGCCCAAAAGGCCGCTCCCCAACGCAAACAATTTAAAACATCAACAACAACAAAAGAAATCCTGGCGTCTAGTGGCTTCTGCCCCCCTTGGGGGCAGATCAGCCTAAAAATATTAGGCCGATCTGCCCCTAAGGGAGGCAGAAATGGCCATTCAAACATGCCCCCAAATGGGAGCAACCCTTGCCCAAGGGGCCGCTCCCCAACGCGTAAACATTTTAAAACATAAAAAACAAAAACAAAATCCCTGGCGTCTAGTGGGCATTCCTGCTGCCCGATCGCAATACGATCGGGCAGCAGGAATGCTCAAAGAGACACCGGGGGAAAGGAAAAGCCTTTCCTTTCCCCCGGTGCCTCTTTGTCCCAAACCCCCCACCGTCCAGAGGAGAAACTCACCTGTTTCTCCCTTCGTCGCACTGGAAGCATATGGCTTCCAGTGCGACCGGGAGTTGGTAATGATGTCAGCGTGCGATAGTGCGCTGATTTCATTACAGGGGGGGTGGAGGGGTTTTAGGGGAAGGTCTTCCCCTTCCATCCCTGCCTTGGGGGGGTGGGGAGGAACCCCACAGAAGGAGCGCTGGCGCTCCCTCCGTGCTCCGTGCTGAGGACGTAATGGTTCTGTCCTCGGCACAGGAACACTGTGCCGCGGGACGTAACCACTACGTCCGCGGCACAGAAGGGGATAAACAATCATCCCCACATTGCAGGCATACTTGGACCATGGTGCAGGGGTGCCTGCATTGGCGATAGGTAGCAATTTGTGTGCCAGCGCAGGGGGAGAGGACAGAAATATGCCTTATCTTGTTGATATGGCACATTTCTGCCCTTTCTCAGTGGCATAGACTTTGCGGATTGCCCTGTGCCACAGGGCTTGTAAATAAGCCCCTACGTTTTATTTGAATTTCTAGCACTCTCGCCTTATGTATTTCTTTATGAAGGCACTAACTTAGTGTATACAGAATACATTATCATTATTTTTAGTAGTATGTATGCATGTGGTATTTCTTTGGCACAAAGCTAACCAAAATGTAGTGGAGTGCTGCACAGGGTCAAAGGTGAATATAAAGCCATCAACTGATAGGAGGGAGAGCTGGTTAGTAGTAGCAGTAAGTATTAGTAGTAGTGATAATAGTAGCATTAACAACAACGTAGTAGTAATTAATTTCAGTACTAACAATGAGAACATAAATATTGACAATATTGCCAAACATGAGTGCACACATATACTTTGGGATTGTACCGCTAAGTGCACTCACCAAGGGTACTTCAACCATTTTTTCTGCTTAGTTACCTTTGTATCTTTGCTTTTTCCTTTAATGATAATGTGGTTTTTCATTTCCATGTTCAGCTAATATAGTAATTAACTAAAGATTAATTAAATGTAAATTTACATTATAAATTATGTTTAATCAAACTCGACCCTAAGCGCTTAATGAAGCATGAGCTGAAGATGATTTATCCAACAATAACATGCACGCCATGGATTCGCTGCAGACTATTTTCACAGAACTATAAATTGAGTGCTAATTATTCTATTATTCCAATTCAGTTCTAGCAGGGAATATTTTTTTTTCTGTTGGTGTCAAGTTGTGCATTTAGTTTAGACGCTTAATCGACGTTTCGGTCTGTCCCCCGAGGAGCCTTTATTGTTGAAAATTACTCAAGATGTTCTGTAAAAGAATGATAACACAAGACCGCCCTCTTATTCCTTGAATTCGCTCTGTGAATGGGGATTCGCTACGGCCAACCAATCAACTAACGCATATGCTTTTTATAGCAGGCTCCAGGTGTTAGTCATAACCAATCACAGACAAGAATTTAAATTCAAAGCTGAAATATTATTGCAAAGTGTAGTGCGGCCTCATGAGCTTAAATTTTAACAGATACTGTCTCTGCTCTGAAACGAGAAGGATGTAGTTTAAAACCTGTTATAAAACAAGCATTTGCAATGCAACGAGTCTCGCGTTTGCTCATGTTAGAGCTGATAGCGTTGTAAACTCCTAACCTGACTTTTCACCTATCGGCAAAAGTGCATTTATGTACGTAACCCGAAAAAGTGCAATTAACTTTGTAAAGCGCTCGACTTCTGCCAAGCGAAATCGCGCTAGTAAATTAGAGAAAAAGTAGTCCACGAGCAAGACAGAAAACAGCGAGCCTCGCATGTTTCCTGTACTTGGTCGATGCGCTCGAGGAGGGCTAGCCACCGGAAAAGGCATGACATATGCATGCCTTCGACTAATGAAAGCAAGTAGATTTTAGTAGGCAAGCCCACGAACCAATGAAAAACACTGACGTGAGGTCGACAGGGCTCTGAGCCCTTTTCTATACACTAAAGCGTCTCGCTGCGATACGCATGCGCGAGCGCATACAACGCAGACTCAACCCTAAAAATGGAGCATGGTAAAATAGTTCTATGTTTTCCTTTACGCACTTATATTCCCAAAAGTACGACTGGCCCAGTGCTTGATTTGTAAATAAAAAGGTGCCGGTGCTCAAAGTCCTCCACTTAAACATGCGGCTTCTGCAATTAGATGTGTGAACACGGAATACTGAGGCACCATAATCCTGAAGCCAACTCGGGCTTCTTCAATCCATATGCCACTCCCCACCCCTTCAGCTCAGTCCAGCAGCTTTCTACTTTCTCCCTTTGTGACGCTTTTTCATTTTTCCCTTCTTCCGTCTTCCCCATATGTGTCTTTTGCTCGCAGCAAACGCTTGAGGCAGAAGAGTAAGCTCCGGCCCTCAAAAGTAAGTGCCGGTGCTCAGCACCGGAAACAACTAGCACAAATTAAGCACTGGACTGGCCTCATTGTTGTCTGAGTGCTGTTTGTTCGCTGCACAGAAACATAAATAGTTGTTTTTTGAGATTCTATACTCTATAGAATCACAATGGTAAAGAGAGAAGTTCTATTTTCTGATAATATCCCCAAATAATGGGGAAACGAATGCTGCATACAGCACGACTGTATCACCCACATGCCACACACACCTTATGGTTATCAACACTGTAAATGGTTTGGACCTAAGGGTAGATTGTAGACACGTATGATAATAGGCAAATTTTGCCTCCAGTTAGGGGAAATAATTTGTCTTTCCTGAATAAATACATATGGGATCAAGTACCTCCTCTGTAACTTAGGAGAACATTTCAAATCACTGAGGAGTTCAGTTATAAGATCATGGAGCTCCTCCATGACTCGCAATAACCTTTTAATGACTGTAGAAGGTATTTTATTCCTTATAACCAGGTCCACTGTAATTATGTGGCAGAGGAGGGCCAAATTATGCAGCAGGCTTGAGTAAATTATGTAGCAAGAAAACGCACATAATGTGGTGTAATGCAACACATTTTGAGATAGTAATACTTCATTTATCACCCTTGTTTACATTGTATTGGTATTGGCTGCAACTCATTGGTACCAATATAGCACCCATTTATAGCAATAAGCAACAGAAAGGTGCCCAGTCAACCTTTGCAGAGAACCTTCCACTGTGCAGCAATAGGTGTCGCTGCATTTTTAGTAACTCTTGAACCGTTTGAGCAAGACTTTTTTTTGCTGAATCTGCAGGTTATACAGCAGATGATGTGTTATATGGCAAATGTGGCAAATCTATAATTATGCGAAAAACAATGCAGCCGCACAATCTCATTATTCCAGTGACCCTGTCTATAAATGGGGCCACTGGAATTACTCAGCATGGGAGAAACAAATTATGTGTCAGGGTTGACTAAATTATGTGGGAAGAAAAGGCAAATTATATGAACTAATGCTTTATATTTTGTGATAATATTACTTCATAATTTTGACATTTAACAGAGGTTAACACTTTTGTGGTAAAAGTGTTATCTCATTATTACTGCTTTAGAATCCAAATACAGTTATAGGCAACTGAAAGATGACCAGTCAACTTTTGCATAGGGCCTTTTACTGCAGAGCAACACTGGTCGTTGTAATTTTAGTAAGAATCCCATAATTCTAGTGTGCCTGCTTATAATTTTGGTTACAAGACCACCATTCAAACAAATTGATTAAATCCTTGGTATCGTCCTCTTTCTTGTGAAAGTGACAATATTGTTGCAGACAAGGAGAATAAAAACAGAATGTGGAGTGTGAAATGAAACACATCAAAAAGCAACTAGCAATGTGTTGGGAAAAGATACTACAATGAGTTTAATGTAAGACAGGTGAAAAAAATGTTGTAAATGAAAATGTGTAGAAGCATGAAAAGAGATTCTGGGCTGAATTTAAGAAATGTAGTGCATAATAATCATGCTAGAAATCCAAAGGTTAACGAGCAATAAAGATGCCTTGAAATTATGCCTTTATCTTGTTACATTTGCTGTGCTTTGGAAGACAGAGCTCAAATGGCAGGATGTATCTTCTTTCAAATTGCTGCTAATTTGTTTAATATAGTAATATTGTTACTTTTCATCCTCTTACTGCAAAAGTGAGAGGAGTTTATAAAGTGAACTATGTGGCAGTCATGTTGTGATACAAGGACCGTGGAAGGAGAGGATGTAGGAAAAATAAACTAGCACAGGAAAGCACAAATTAATCGCTGTTTTTGTAATTCTGAAGTACAATAAAAGCAAAGATTTTAATAGGATTAAAACAAATCTAGACACTTTACTGATGTGCAAATGATAGTCACCAAAACCTAATTTCCAGATATTGTGCTCTATATAGTTTTATCAGTAAAACTGCATGTCTGAGAAAACTGAGTGACCATTTCAGTGGAAAATGTGATGTATGTAATGACATTGTGCTAACACCCAATGCTATATTAATTTATTTGCGACTGGCTACATACCACACCCTTACTACTCTCCTGCTAAATATTTGTGGCTCATTTGCTACATTTGTACTTTGTATGATGCTTTGATTTTTCACAATCCGTTTTTGTGATTTGGTGATTTAACTCTGATGGCAGCAACCCCACTCTAAATATTATTCCAGCATCACTGGTGCTACTCATTCCAATGTTGGTTTTCATACACACAGTATTTAGAGACAATCAATCATACAAGTATGTAATCCAATATACAGAAAATGTGACATAAGACAATGAGGGTTAAAATGTGTAAGAGGCACACATTGTCCTTACTGGTAGGCATTAATTATTATGAATGCATGGCCTGGAGGAACACAAGAGGAATACAGGATTTAAAACATAACTCAGTGGTTGGGATTGTCCGTACTAATTGCACATTATTACTACTCGAAGGGACCCTTTATAGCAACCTTAGAATTACAAATGATTGAGAAAAAAATAAGATCCTAAACCTATGCCTTGCAGTTTGCACGCACTGTATTGATTGTGATTCATAGTGCCCAGTATTAGAAGGTTTTTAACTTCTGAATTGCAAGTAACAAAAACAAAAGAACCTCAGTGACAAAAGAATCCACTAACCCACTGGGCTATCTACATAAAATATGATCTTCATGTTATACAATGTGCTTTACAGCCTGCACTTTAACCCCTTGCATGTTGAGGATGAAGCTGTTCCGTCCTCAGCAGCATTGGGCATGTGCCAAGGACGGAACCGTTCCATCCTCGCACCCATTTATGGAGAAAGCACTGTTGTTCCCCCTGTGGTCAGCCCACTTTCAACCCCCAACAGTGGATGGCAGTGGAGGTGCTCCTGCTGCCATCCCCAACACCCCCCTGTTGGCGATCTGATGATGTTGGCAGGCACACGGCTTTCTAATGTCATCAAATGCAACTGGGATGTGCTGCAAGCCATTTGCTTCCAGTGCATCTTTGGGAGAGGACATCCTTTTGCTAAGTTCTTCTCCAGGGAGGTTTAGTTGTGGGGTGGTAGACACAGGGAGAAAGTAAAAAGTTTTTCCTTTCCCCCTCTGCCTGTTTGGAGCAGACTCCTGCTCCATGATTGCAGTAGGGGCCGCAACCGAGAAGCAGAAATCCACCACTGGATCACGGTCCACAGTTCCGTCCTCAGCCGGGGTGGGCACCTGCTGAAGACCGGACTGTTCCATCCTTGCACCTGCCCATTGGGGAAGCACTGGCGCTCCCCATGTGGGCAGCTGCTTTCACCAACCTACGGTGGAAGGCAGCGGAAGCGCTTCCACTGCCACTCCCAAATCTGGTGATCTGATAATATCGGCAAGCACACAGCGAACTGACTTCATCAAATGCAGGTGGGATGCGCTGGAAGCCACTTGCTTCCAGCGCATCTTCAGCAGAGGATGCCCTTTTTCTAAATCCTTCTCCAGCGGGCGTTAGTGGGGGGGCAGACAGACACAGGGGGAAAGGAAAGAGCTTTTCCTTTCCTCCTGTGCCTGTCTGGTATGGATTCCTACTCCACGATCGCAGTAAGTGCCACAATCGTGGAGCAGGAAAACCAGGGATTTTTTTGTGTGTGGGGAGAGCGACACCTTGAACAAAGGTCGCTCCCCTGAGGGGGCAATAGTAATATCCATGTTTGGGCCCTCCTTGGGGTCAGATCCTGTGTTTTCTTGGCCGATCTACCCACCAGGGGGCCAAAACCCACTAGACCACCAGAGATTGTGTTATGTTTCATTTTTTAGGGAAGTAACCCCTTAGGCAAGGGTCGCTCCTCAGGGGGCAATTATTGATCCATGTTTCCCTCCCCCCAAGGAGTAGATCGGCCATGTTTTTCAACCTTTCAGCCCCAGGAGGGTCAAAGCACACAACACCACCAGAGACTTTTGTCTATATTATGTTTTTAGAGGAGCAACCCCTTAGGCAAAGGTTGCTCCTTTGGAGGCAATTATTGATCAATGTTGCCGCCCCTCCTAGGTGTAGATCAGCCATTTTGTTGGCCGATCTGCATTCCCTAGGGGCTCAAAAACCCATAGGATCACCATGGATTTTTTTTCCTGCTTTTTTTTTTTTTAGGGGAGAGACCCTCAGGCCAGGGTCGCTTCTTTGAGGCAATAATGTATCCATGTTTCAGCCCCTCCTTGGGGTAGATCAGCCATTTTTGTGGTCCATCGGCCCCCAAGGGGATCAAAACCCACTAGACATCAGGGATTTTATTTGATAAATTTGTGTGGAGCAACCCCATGAGCAAGGCAACTAGACACCAGGGATTTTCTTTTTGATATGTTAGGGGGTGGCTTCATGGGGCCCTTTAGTGGGATATGCCTGAGGGCAGATTGGCCATATTTTTAGGTCAATCTGTCCCCAAGTGGGGGGGCAGGAAGCCACTAGGGAAAGTTTCTGTGCTTTGTAATGTTAACTGTTTTGTTTCTTGTTATCATTTGCATTTGTGTTTGTAATGTTTTATTTCTCCTTTTTCTTCCAGTGCAAAGCTTTTGAATTCCTTTGCTGTGACTCCTGCTTGTGGTTGATCTTCAGTTTGTGTAGTTGTATGAAAATATTTTTTGTACTGTTTACTGTAAATATCATTAAGTAAGTATAATTTCCCTGCATGAATGTATTATTTTGTAAATGGCATAATAATAGCAGGATGTTTAGCTTCTGTTTTATTGTGCGTGAAATTCTCCTTGCATTTGTGCACGACGTATATTGTGTTGTCTTGTGTGTAATTTTGGGGGTTTTTCCTTTCAAGTCGAATATTGTTGGTGCTTTCTGTGACTATGCAGAGTATGTGCTGATGAGTCTAGCTGTCTCTGACAAGTTTGTGGTATTGTTTTTGAGTAATTAGAGCTTTGTGACAAAACCACACTTTGTTTATTACTTATTTTGCATTGTGTTGGTTAATGTTGGTTAATTTGTCAAGTTGCTTTTATTAGTAAGGATTGTGGCTAGCCACAGGACTACCGCTCAGCAGGTTGTTGATATGCTTTTCGAATCTTCCTCTGACCATGATTATGAGACTGACTCTGCATCTGAGGCAGAGAAGGGAGTGCAAGATTCTGGCAGTGAATTTTCTGTCTGTGAGGAATCATTTAATGATGAAATCACTTTCAGTGCAGAGGAAATGGCTCTTTTAGAGAAGGTCCCTTAGGTGCTGATGGTGCAGCAAGAGGCATCTGGGACTTCATGGCCTCCCATTGGAAGAGCTGAACTCTGGGTTGCCCCAAAAATTGTACTGCTGGCGTTGCCTGCCTTTACTTGTGTTGCAGGGTGTAGAGTGAATTCTGAAAACTTTTTGCCTATAAGTTTCTTTCAGTTGTTTGTGGACTATATCATTTTGGGTAAGATTTTTGAGCAGACTAATTTGTATGCTGAACAATATTTGTGGGACAGCAGTGCCAGACTTAAGCCCCACTCTAGAGCTAGCCTGTGGACTCCCACAAATCTGGATGAATTGAAGAAGTTCTTGGGTTTAACTTTTTTGATGGGCTTGATTAGGATGCCGTCGCTATCTTCATATTGGTCTACTAGACCCTTAATGGCAACGCCAATATTTCCTGTGACCATGAGTCGTGATCGGTATTTCCTTCTGCTTCGGATGCTGCATTTTGTTGATGATGCTTCAGTGTTGCCACAAGATTATGCTGATCATGACTGTCTTTTTATGATTTGGCTTGTCCTTGATCACTTTGTAGATCAGTTTTCAGAGATCTATTTTCCAGGGAAAGAAATAGCTGTGGATAAGTTTTTGACCCTGATCAAGGGCCTTTTGGTTTTTAGGTAGTACATTCTTAGCAGGAGGGTACATTATGGAATTAAAATGTATATGCTGCCTGAGAGTAGGACTGGGTATGTCTGTAACTTCAGGGTATACAGTGGTAGGGATAACAGCATTGAACCCCCTGGTTGTCCATCCACTTTTGGAGTTAGTGAGAAAATTGTGTGGGAACTTGGTAGAGGACTTTTTTAACAAGGGTCACCATCTGTATGTAGATATAATCTATAATGGTGTGCAATTGTTCAGGGAATTAGTCAAGGTGGACACTGTTGCTTGTGGCACAATCCACTCTAACTGTAAAGGCTACCCAAGAGAGCTTGTTTGTAAAAACAAACTTGAGAGGGGACAGTGCAGTGCTTTGCATAGTGACAAACTTCTAGCTGTGAAATTTGCAGACAGGAGAGATGTCTACAGGCTGACTACTGTCCATGATGAAAGTACTTCACCTGTGACTGTATGGGGTGAGGTTGCTGAAGTGCGCAAACCAGTGTGCCTTTTAGACTATAAGAAGCACATGGGTGGTGTTTATAGAGTAGATTAGAGGTTGAAACCTTACACTGCTGGTTGTAAAGCTTATATTTGTTATAAGAAGTTGGCTACCTATCTTTTCCACTTAGCAACCTTTAATGCTTTTATGGTGTTCAAGGCCTGTTCTCGGGCGTCACAGATAACATTTGTTAAGATTCAGTAGTCTGTGAGAGGCAGCCTTGTTGTAGTGTTGTAGTGAAACAGGCAAGTGTTCCTACAGTTGTAATGGCACTGGTACTTGGCTGGTGGTGTGTATGGGCAGGCAGTGTGTATGAACTCGCACTTGGCTGGCAGTGTGTGAGAAGTGACTTGTTGCTAGTCACTACACACACACTGCTAGCCAAATGTCAGTCCACACACTCCCTCAGCCGATGTGATTGCTGTGTCAGGCATGTCGGCATATGAAAGTAATAGGCCCTTGAATGGCACTGTCTGTTGATGTGAGTGTTGTAATGTGCTGGGTCCGCGTGCTGGCAGTGTGAATGGGCATGTGTATATATTGAACCATCACTAACCCTTATGTCAAATCCAACCAATATGTGTGTGGACTTGATGAATATATGGTTGTGCAGTAATAACTGCCTTTTCTGTCTTTCTCTGCCAGGGTCTTCATTGTCTCTACATTGTCTCTTGTTGTGAATGTTTTAATCTGTTGGGCCCATGACTGGCAGTATGAATGGTTTTGGTTGTGTCACGTATGAAAGGTGTGTGAATGGCCTGTAAAGCAGTTGGTGCCTTGTCGTGGCTTTACAGCTCATAAGCTGTGAGTCATTAGTTCAGTTTTTGATCTATCAATTAATAACAGAGCATTTAATTTTTGTGAAATCTCTTGTTAATAAAATTTCATATATTGAACCACAACTCACCCTCAAGGCAAATCCAGCCAGTATGTATGTTATAAGGAAAGTGGGAAGGCACAAAACTATTTTTTGGCACTTCTCCTCTCAGTTGGGAATTCAACTCATGACAAAACCCGCTCCGCTGTAATCAGATGTTGAACCACACCCCTGGTATGCTAGATCTCTCAGGTGGGACCCCAATGATGAAGCATGCCATCAGGTTGATGGGTGAGGGGTCATTTAAACAAACTAATGGTGTTTTTTCACAATCTGAGTGTTTGGAACATAACAGAAGTAAGAGATTTGGTAGCATTCTTGTTTCTTGTCTAGGGAAACTCTACCAACTCTACATATGTTTGAAACCTAGACACTCAGGGGAGTACAGGGTGGTGTGCCTCTTGCGTCCGTGACTAGAATCACACATTTTCTTTGCATTTCTTTGTAATATTCTTCCAAAAACACAAATAAACCAGACATTTTCTACCACCCAGTGTTTCCCTCAGTGTCCTGATAAACATGCTACCTCACTTGTGTGAGTGGGCCAACTGCCCACAAAAACATGGACACATCAAAATTATCTAGCACAAAGCATCCTGTTTTTGCAAGGGGGGTACCTGCATTTTTGGACCTGGGCTCGACGGCCATTTAAGGAAACCTGCCAAGCCCAGACATTTCTGAAAACTAGACACCCAGGGAGGTCCAGGGGGTGTGGCTTGCATGGACCTCCTAAGGTTTTCTTACCCAGAATCCCCTGCAAACTTCAAATTTAGCTAAAAAACATATTTTCCTCACAAGTCTATGGGGGATCACGACACAGGCACAAATTTACTACCACTCAGCATTTGTCTCGATCTCCTGATAAAAATAATGCTTCACTTGTGTGGTTGGGTCAAGTGCCTGTGACATGGAAGGGCCAAAAACATGTATACGCTGAGGGGGCATCAAAGCGTGTTCATAAGTGAAGCTTTTTAATACATTTTTTGTCTGAGACTGCTTTGGGCACCCACACAAGTGAGGTATCATTTTTATCAGTATCAGTAAACTTGAGGATATTTGTGGCTCCCCTAAGATACCAGAACGTTGTATCACCGAAATGTGAGAAAAATGTGTTTTTTAGACAAATATTGAGGTTTTCAAAGGATTCTGGGTGACAGAACCTGGTGAGAGCCCCACAAGTCACCTTGTCCTGGATTCCTCTAGGTGTCTAGTTTTCAAATATGTACAGGTTTGCTATGTTACCCTAGATGCCAGCTGAGCTCGACCCACAATCCACAGTTAGACACTTTGCAAAAATATCATTAGTTTTCGATGGAAAAATGTGATGTCTATGTTGAGTTTTGAGGTGTTTCCTGTCACGAGCACTTGGCCTACCCACACAAGTGATGTACCATTTTTATCAGGAGCCTTAGGAAAACACAGAATAGCAAAACTTGTGTTATTACCAATTGTCTTCCTCTACATTTGCGGTTTCCAAATGTTAGATAGTGTAAGAAAGAAGTCATTTTGAGAAATGCCCTCTAATCCACATGCTAGTATGGGTACTCCCAAATTCAGAGATGTGTCACTGCTTCTAAACTCTATATCTTTTGCCCATTCCATAAATACATAGGTTTCCTTGATACCTATTTTTCACTCTTTACATTTTACCATATGAATTCCTGTATACCCCATACACAATGAAAACCCATTGCAAGATTCAGCTCATTTATTGGCTCTGGATACCCTGGGTTTTTAGTGAACCTACAAGCCCTATATATCCCTGCAACTAGAAGGATCTAGCAAACATAACAGTATATGCTTTTGAAAATCTGCCAGAGCTGGAACAAGTTACAGATGAAAACATACTCAGTAATGGCTGTTTTTTTCAACTCAATTTCAGTATTTTCTTTTCAAGTGTTACTTTCTATAGGGAAACCTTGAAGGATTTACACAAATGACCTCTTGCTGAATTTAGAATGTTGTCTAGTTTTCATAAATGTATAGCTTTCCGCGAATCCACTATAGGTTTCACACCCATTTGTACCACTAACTGGAAGGAGGTTGAAAGCACAAAAAAATAGAAAAAATGGGCTATGTCCCAGTAAAATGCCAAAAAAACTGTGTTGAAATATTGTTTTTTCTGATTCAAGTCTGGCTGTTCCTGAAATCTGGGAAGATGGTAATGTTAGGACCACAAACCCTTTGTTGATGCCATTCACAGGGAAAAAAACAGATGCTTTCTTCTGCAGCACTTTTTTCCCCTGTTTTCCAAAAAAACTCAAATTTTAGCTGAATTTTGGCTAATTTCTCAGTCCTCACAAGGGGAATCCATAAACCCAGGGTACCTTTAGAATCCCCAAGATGTTGGAAACAAAGGACACAGACTTGGTGTGGATAGATTATGTGGAAAAAATGTTTAGGGGGCCTAAGCACAAGCTTCCCAATAGCCAAACAAAGGCTTAGCACAGGACAGGGAAAAAGCTTAGCAGCGAAGGAGTTAAACCTCTATACAACTTTAATGAATCAAAACTGTGACTATAAAAAACACAGATCTCTCCAGCAAGTGCATTCAGCAGCAGGGCTACTTTATCACTGTTATCATCCCCTTGAAAATTGCTAGGAACACAAAGATTTCTGCAGGAGGTACCTCAACTCCTAAGATAATTTGGGGGTTAGCCTCTCTTTGTATCCAACTAAGTTATCTAGAATAGTTTTACTGCCAACTTTGCAATTGTTACAAATTTAGAGGAAGAGGTTTTAAAAAAGAATGGCCATATTTAGTGCCAAGCTATGCAGCACAGTGCAGCAAGTCACCTTGCTGCACTGTGTGACTGGGAAAGGACAGGAAGATATTTAAAAGAATATAGCACATTCCTGCCTGTGTCCCTGCACTGGTGCCGTTTTGACTGCCTAGAACCAATGCAGGCACCCTTGCATCATGGTGCAAAGGTGCTTGTATTGTAAGGAGAATTTTTTATGCAGGAAGGGACACTTTCAGCACACAAAAATCCCCTGAGGCATTTTCCTCTTTCTATGTATGATGCCTAATGTAGCATACATAGAAAGAGGAAAAACAAGGCAAAATAAACCTATTTCTCCTCCTTATGCCTCACCTGGGAAGACATAGCATTTTGGCTCATTCCCAGGCCTGTCACTTCTGATAAATCTGGGAATGCGTAAAAATCCATGGATGTTGTGTGAGAACACTCACGCAACACCCATGACACGCCTCTCTGGGGCAGAGTAACGCAACACAGCAATTTGCGCTATGTTGGATTATCAAATTTTTTTAAACCACTCCGGGCTACACAAGGTGGCCTTGTGTGCCTTCATATATCACATTTTGGGCTTGGCGCGCATGCACCACATTGCGAGGTGCAAGAACAACGCAACCCCACTTATAAACATGCCTCTCGATGTATAACTTGGCTGCTTTTTTAACCCCACCCACTGCTGTCACTGCAGTTTATGGGTTCATGTTGTAATGTTTTTCCATTTCCAGCATGGAGTGTAAATTGTTCTTGCAGAAATACTGTCAGGACAAAAACATCATGCAGAAACCCTTAGGCTGCCCAGTGATTAACTTCTCTTTAGGGGTGACTTGGCTACACCATGCAGATCACTTCCCTCTGGCATATCATGACCAGGTATCACACGTCCCTGTGTCCAACTAGATTTCACCAAAGTTAGCTAATGTCCTGGTTTATAGAGAGGTTGGATTGAAAACAGTGGGAGGCACATTTTATTTATATGTTCAAAGGAAGCACAGTTATAAGAAAACAATTTAATTAACAAGTATGATACTGAGTTTAACTTCTATAGATGGTGATATCAGTGGTGAAGCAAAGGTGTCATATACACTTATGCTAAAAAGAATATTCCCTGATTTGGTTAAAAAAAATATATATATATAAATGGTGTAAAATGGATGCAATGGGCTGTGAGACCCCTAAGCCCCAGTGCCCCAGCACCTCCTTCACAAGTAATAGCGGCCCCCTCAAATGCTATATTTCAGGTGTCTCCAACCAGTCAATCGAGAGCTACCAGTATCTCCCAGAAACCTTCAAGGTAGCTCCCAGCCTTGAGTTAATTTTTAAGTATAAACATAAATAAATAAGTGGTGGCTTTCCTCTTAAACTGAAGGAAAGACTGTTTATTTTACATTATTGTCAAGATACAGATAGCAGAGCCTGATAATTAGCAGTACTCAGATTTATGACCTAGATGGTCACAGAGGTGAAAAACTGAAGCACTGAGGTATTTAACTCCTAAGTTAAAGTCTTGTCAACTCAATTTTGAAGCGTGAGAATAAAATGATGTTTCTAAAAGCTTTTAAATAGGAGAAAATCAAAATGAAAAGTTAACATAACGATTGAGATTAAAACTCTCCTCTTTAATTTTTTCTATTTCAAAGTAGCATTTGCAAACAGTGAAATGTTAAGTCAATGTTTTTCTCAACTTTCAATTGTCAATCAAGTCTTAGGCCCTCACTACAACCTTGACGGTCTTTTCAAAAGACCACCGAGGCTGCGGGAGCCAGAATACCGCCAGTGCTGGCGGTATTTCTGGCTCCTTATTATGACTTTCCGCTGGGCCAGCAGACGGTAACAGCGGCCCAGTGGAAAAGTCACATCAACATTGCCGCCGGCTCATAATAGAGCCGGCGGCAATGCTGATGTGCAGCGGGTGCAGTAGCACACGTCGCGCTTTTAACTGCCCGAAATTCGGGAAGTGAAATGCGCGTCGGGGCTATGCCTGGGGGCCCCTGCATTGCCCATGCTAAGTGCATGGGCAGTGCAGGGGCCTAGGGCACCCCAAGTCCCCCTTACCGCCAGCCTTTCCATGGCAGTGTTTGCCGCCGTGGCCAGGCTGGCGGTCGGGGACTCATAATCCCTAGGGAAGCGGTGCTTGGGTGCACCGGTTTCCTGGGGATTATGACCGCCAGGCAAAAGCCTGGCAGTATAGTGGAGGGGCCGGCGGTATGGCCGTGGCTATAGCGCCACGGTCACAATAGCTGGCGGAGCACCGCCAGCCTGTTGGCGGTGTTACCGCCAGCTTACCTCTGCCCGCCAGGGTCATAATGAGGTCCTTATTGTTTTGTGAATCACATATCTTCATTTTACATTTCTCCCATTTGAACAAATGTCTGTATTTTTCTGTTTGAAATATGGCACCTTGTCTACAGGAAACTGGGACCAAAATGCCTGCTGTTTGTAAATGCTACATTTCGAAATGGGCGAAAATTTAAATTATGAGTTTTGTGGAATGTATATAAACATAAAGTTAACTCTTCAGTTAAATTGAGTTCCATTTCAGTGTCACATTACAAAGCAAGCAATTTGCTCTCAGGGTCTGGTAGTCATGCTGCCATATTTATAACTGCAAAATATGGCAATTATTTTAAATGGGAGACATTTAAAGTCTAGAAAATATGTTCCATATTATGAACATTTTTGCTGAACATTTTTCCACACTTTTTTATTTCTCCGATTTAAAAAATGGTTGTACATGTGTTGCGCATGTAATCGTGCCACATACGTCGAAAGGGATTTCCTGTGCCTCAAGTACATACGACATAGGCTCTCAGTCACAGATACACATATATCCCATTCATTCACACACATGCTTGTTTGTCCCCACAGAACACAATCTCAAAGACCCAGATGGCCTCCCTGCGATTGTGCCCTTAGTCACAGTATTTTGTTCAAATCAAGGTATCAGGCTACATGGACATTGCATTTAAAGACTATGAAGCTGGACGTGGGGGTGTCTGACAACAATTTGCGAGTTGCTAGCTCGCGCCATGATGTGCTCAGGCCTGTAGTGAGCATGTGTAAAATTTCACACCCATTTACGCAGCTTCCAGCCATCACTGCACCGATATAGTGCTGCTTGAAGTGCAAACACGCCTCGAGTAGATTTTCTACTTGAGAACTAGGTAAACCTACTCAAAAATAGGTTTTCAAGCTGATCTTTTCTTTAACTGATCTCTGAAGTTGTTTTTTAGTGTGAGAAGGCATTTATTAAACTTTTTTTTCCAACAGGAAGGAAGTCCCCTACCGATTCTAACTTCCGGTTCCTGTTTAGCAGGCTCCTCCCAGAGCTTTGTCGCCTAGTCATGTTACACTTGGATTTCGAGGTGGAAGGATTAATCTCTTTGTCTCCTGGATGTATAGCTTTGGAATTAAGTCTTTGTTTTTGTGAAAGGCACTCTGACTTCATGTTCCTGTCCAGCATGCTCCTCCAAGTGCTTTGTCCATCTCCTGGTCACTTTTCACTTGAAATTCAAGGTGGAAGGATTACTCTCTTTGTCTTCTGAATATATATCTTTGGAATTAAGTCTTTGTTTTTGTGAAAGGGAGTTGTTTGTTTGCTGGGGCATGTACCTGTAATTCTTAATTTTTTACATTTCAATTTGATTATTAATTTTAATTGCGGTGGGTGGCCTTGAATTTAAGTAGGGGTCTAGTTATTTTTTTATGCATTTCATTGATTTTCCATCTTTTGCAAAGAAGACTTGTTGCACAGCTCACTACATTTTCTCCTTGTTTATTACATTTTCAATATTCATTTATTTTACTTTGTGGCCTAGACTTCGAATGGGCCATCTAGACAGTAGGGCCAGTGCTAGTGATCAGTACATGAAAGAAGTGTTTCTGTGGGATACGGTTTCAAAACTTTATTTAGGGTAGGGGTGGCATTGGATTCAATTAAAAATGTTGGCTATTGTTTGCATTACATTTTGGTCTGCTAAAAGTGTACATGTGGAGTAATATTTGATGGGATAGCAGGATGTGTTGTTGTAAAACTTGTAAAGCTCAGTTAATTTTCATGTTTTGCAATGCTGAATTAATGTTAGTGTTTTCTTAAGTGTTACCACTATGCCTCTTTTTGCTGGCCATTGTGTGTGTGTATGTGTGTGTGTTTGTCATTGGCCACCATTTGTCTCTGTTCTCCATGCCATGTGGCCAGGGGCCATTTTGTATAGTCTATGTCCATAGGCCTGAATGTATTCTTTGTTCCTCATGCCTCCTTGCTTATGTTGTTGTTTGAACATGTTCCTGGCAGCCATTGTGTGTATCCAGCCAGTGTGTTTTCACCATAGGGTTGCATGTGTTCTTTGTTACCCGTGCCTAATGCTCGCAGTTGTTGTTCGACCATATGGCCATTTTATGCATCTAGCCAGTGTGTTTTGCCATAGGCTTACATGTGTTCTTTGTTCTCCATGCCTCTTTGTTCCCTGTTGTTGTTTGACCTTATGGCTGGTGGACATTTTGTGCATCCAACCAGTGTGCTTTTGCAATAAGCTTGCATGTATTCTTTATTCCACATGCCTCTTTGCTCGCTGTTGTTGTTTGCCCATGTGGCTGGTGGCCAGTTTGTGCATCCAGCCAGTGTGCATTTGCCAAAGGCCTGCATGTGTTCTTTGTTCCTCATGCCTCCTTGCTCGCTGTTGTTGTCTGACGGTGTGGCTGGCAGCCATGTTGTGCATCCAACCAGTCTGCCTTTTCCATATTTGCATGTGTTCTTTGTTCCCCATGCCACCTTGCTCTCTGTTTTTGTTTGACCATGTGGTTGGTGGCTTTTTTGTACATCTAACCAGTGTGCCTTTGCCATAGGCTTGCATGGATGGATGCATGATACCAATTTAAAAATATGCTTGAGGATCATTGTAGTAAATGCATATTAAGAATATGATTTTGATAAACATTGCTTACATTATTAAATGCGTGTTTGTATTTTTTATTTTGCACCTCCTTTCCTCAAAATATGTTTTGTTCTTCTCGTCCTCCCGACATCAGCAATTATTGATCATTTGTTTAATTTAGGATTTTATTTTGAATTTTTTATGTATTTCTTTATTTTAAATGTTTTACTTTAATGTTTCTATTTTAATGTTTTATTTAAGTGTTCTTAAGTTATGTTTTTTATCTTACTTTTGTTATAATTTTAATTTCTCATTTTTATTTTATTATTCTTTATTTTAGATCTTTTGTTTGATTTTTTTTTTTTTTACATATTTTCTTACAATTTCTTTATTTAATTCTGCATTTTGACTTGATTTATCCAACCATCCATCCTTCCACAGTTAGGGCGAAGCCTCGCTATAGCATTCAGTTTATTTAAGTCTACAATTGAATTTCCTCCTGGACACCCTGGCTGTGGTGCACTGTAGACACATCAGCAGCATCATTTTTTTGAATGACTATTCCATTTCCCCTGGACTACCTTACCACCATAGGTTATTTAAGGATTATTCCATTTACCCATGCAACCCTCTGACTACCACAGGAGTCTCTTTTAAAATAGATGGAGATAAAGTACAGAGCTTGTTAGACCTTGCGTCCTTGGTGTGGTCTCCCCTAACTTTTTGCCTCTACTTCCCAGGTTGTTGCTTTGTGGTGGATTCTGTTTTTGGTCATTTTTGTTACTCTGGGCACTTTATCACTGCTGACCAGTGCTAAAGTGCAAGTGCTCCCTATGGGAACTTGTATGTGTAATTGGCTTTTCCATGATTGACATATTTAATTTACTAGTAAGGCCCTAGTAAAATGTACTAGAGGTGCCTAAGGTCTGTAACTCAAATGCTACTAGTGGGCCTGTAGCACTGATTGTGCCACCCACCTATGTAGGCCTGTAAACATGGCTCAGAGTTGCCAATGCATTGTCTGTGTGTGCAGTTTTAAACTGCCAATTTGACCTGGCAAGTGTACCCACTTGCCAGGCCCAAACCTTCCCTTTTCATACATGTAAGACATCCCTAAGGTAGGCCCTAGGCAGCCCCATGCACATGGTGAAGTGTATGTTAAAGGTTGGAGACGCGCTGACACATTTTACATGTCCTCACTGTGAAATACAGCCAAATTCGGTTTTCACTGTTGCAAGGCCTATCTCTCTCATGAGTTAACATGGTGACTGCCTTTAAATATCCTTTAAGTGCAGTTTCCCTTTGAGAGAAATCTGGAGTTTGGGGTCTCCGAGCTCACAATTTAAAAACACATCTTTTAGTGAAGTTGGTTTTTAGATTGTTAGTTTGAAAATGCCACTTTTAGAAAATAGGCATTTTCTTGCTTTAACCATTCTGTGACTCTGCCTGTTTGTGGATTCCCTGTCTGGGTCAGACTGACAGTTTGGCTGTTTGTGAATCTCCTCTCGACAGTAACACAAAGAGAGCTGGGGTGTAGCCTGCATATCCTGATGAGCCATCTGGGCTAGAGTGGAGGTTGGAGTGATCACTTACACCTGAATGGGCTGTGCCTGCCCTCACATAATGCAGTCTCCAACCCCCTGGTGTGCGTTGGCGGCCTAGCCTGGGCAAGGCAGGATCCTATAAACAACAGTGACTGAGCAACTTCAAAGGCATACATTGGTACAAGTAGTGGACCCAAAACCCCAGACTTTAGATTTCTTCAAGATTTGTTTCTGGAACCAAGAGGAATCTCTACCAAGGAGAAGAGCTGAGGAGAAGTGCTGCCCCTGCCTGTGACTGTGCTCTGTTGGGCTATCCTGCAGTTGCTGCTTCTGCCTGTGAAAGGGTACAAAAGACTGGACTTTATGGTATATTCCTGCTTGAGAAGAATCTCCAAGGGCTTGAACTGAGCTTGCCTCCTGTTTTTGAAGACTCAGGGTCAGCAAAGCCTTCACTAACCAGTCTCTGAGTTTGCATGTTGTGGATTCTAGCTTACTAAAGGGTACCATTCCAGTTCCTGGGCCCCTGAAAGTGAATTTCTGGTACAATCCTGTGAAACAACACCAGACGCCGCTGTGTGACTTCGCAAGGACATCACTGCACGGAATCCGTGACGCCACCTGCACCTGAAGCCGTGGACCTTGCAAAAGCATGACAACTCCACTGACATTGCAGGCCCTGCATCACTGACGCCTCTGACGTCCCAAGAGCTCGCAAGATCGGAGTGTTATAGCACCAATGTTCATGATACCCAACTCCATTGCAGCACCTGTGACGTGACCATGACCCTGACTTCGCCAGAGTTTGACTTTGCCAGAGGTGCGGTGGGACCGACTCCTCGCAACCGATGCTGCCTCACCGTCACCGCTCCGCAGCAAGGACCCAAAGCCTCTTTGTGATACCTGTGCTCCTTCACCTCACAGCACCGGAACTGATGCCACCTCAGATCCAGCAACGCCTTGCTCCCCGACTCCTTGCACCAGCCTGTTTTCCACACTTTTGCTAAGGTACTATACCTGGAGGTCCAAGTGACTCGGTAAACGGCACCAGTGGTGTGATATTGTGGTAAACAACTCTGTCACTTCGCCGCTTAACATCAAATTGCAGCATTGATGCTTCTAGCCACTATTTTTGTGTTTTTAATTGCTGAACTCATATTTTTAATTGTGTATTGTGGATTTTTATCATATTTGGTTTTACTCTACTTAGATAAATATTTATTAATTTTCTAAACCAGTGTGGTGTCCGTTTTGTAGAGTTTCACTGTATTGCTGAGTGTGTTGGTGCAGATACTTTACACATTGCTTCTGGGTTAGGCCTTTCTGCTCGTGCCAAGCTACGAATGTGGTGAGCGGGGATTAACCGGGTGTGCTTCTCCTTTGCCCTGACTAGAGTGAGGGCCCTTGCTTGGACAGGGGCAAACTGACTGCCAACCAAAGTGTAACATTGGTGATCAGTGGAGAGGATTGGACTTGTATTTGTACTTGACATACAGTGATTAAGTGTACACTACTTTTTTTAGTGCAGACCATTAGGTAACCACATACCACTTGTTTTTGTTATTTATCTTTTTCTCTTTTTGTAGTTCATCTGCTTCCATTATTTTTGATTTTTGAACTTCTCATTGGGAACTCGTTGTTCTGCCTTGGAACTTTTCACTTTTGACTTGTCATCATGTCTCAATCTGGAGATGCACCAGTTGGAGCTGTTTTTGAGTTGGAGAAGCTGGAGAGTTATACAGTTGCTCAACTGAAACAGTTCAGTAAGGATCCTAACAGTCCCATTAGGAGCTCCGCCAGGAAGGAAGAGCTACAAACGTCACTGGGGGCCTGGGTGACAGCGAAGGAGTTTGGGGGGCACATAGAGGAGGATATGGAGGGTGAGGAGGTGCAAAACAGCCACGAGGGAGTAGTAGAGGTACCTGTACTGCCGGAGGAGGGCCTCCAGGGCAGGAAGCAGTGTGTCCTCTAAGTGTCTGACTCCTGAAGAGTTGCAGGACAGACAAATAGAAAGGGTGCACCTGTTGAATTAGATAAACCTAAGAGGGAGATGGAAGAAAGAAGGATGGGCATTTAGGAGAAAAAGATTATTTTGGCTCATGAGGTTAGTTTGAGGGAACTAGATCAGAGGAGCCAGTCTAGTATAGATTGTGGCAGCAGTACCACAGTGCAGCCTGAAATGAGGGTGCACATTCCTAAAGACCCAGTCAAGGACTATAAGGGGGAGGATGATATCTACTTGTGGTATAAGGGGTATGTTTTTTCCACATGAACATGGTCCCTGAAGCATATTGGGGGAAAGGGTGTGTGGAAGGACTTCGAGGTAGAAGGGAGGGACACCTTGACATCCTTACGGGATCCTCAAGGACTCACCTACACTATAATGAAGGATGCCCTGCTCACAAGGTATGGTCTTATGAATGAGCAGTACAAGGTCAAGTTTAGGTCCTACAAAAAGAAAACTTGTCTAGAATGTGTTGACTCTTTCTGCAGGTCACTGGACAGTTGAATGAAGGACAGTAAGGTAACAACTTAAGAGGGGCTTTACAACTTAATTTCTTGGGAGCACTTGTACAGTCTTTGTTTTTCAGAGCTGCAACAGCACCTGATTGACAGCAAGCTGACTGTCCTCAGGAAGCTTGCAGAGGAAGGAGACCACTGGGAAAGCACCAGGGTCCAGAGGAGGTATGGGGAGACCACGCCAAGGGTGGGCAGGGTCCCTCTCAGAAGAAATGGGGAGGTAAGGGTAACCAGGGGAGTGCTCTGGAGGGTCCCAACCTAGTTCCCAGGGTAAGGATTCCCAGCCCTCAGTTCAGAAGAAGCCATGGTTTTCTAAAGTGAAACCTGCAGACAGGGGTCCCCACGAGTGTTATGCATGTGACCAGGTGGGTCATGTGAGGGGGTGTCCCAAATGTCCCATGTGGATGGCAGCAGCCACTGGTGCTCAGTCACCGGGTCTGGCCAGTGTAGCACTTGGGTAGGAGTTGGTTCCAGGTGGGTGGGAGCCTGGGGACAGTGAGAAGGTCCAGAGAACCCTTGTGCCTAAGAACACTAAAAAGTACAGGCAATTGGTGGCCATCAGTGGACAGAGGGTGGAGGCTCTGAGTGACATGGGAGCAAGTGTGACGACTGTGAGAAGTCACCTGGTGTCTTATCAGCAGAAAGATCCCCATGTACTTCACCAAGTAGTTGCAGTAGACAACTCAGAGCGCCTGTGCACAGTGGCGCAGGTTCCCTTTGAATGGGGGGTCTCAGGTACCTTGAGAGTAGCTGTAAGTCCAAACATGCCTGTAGATTGTCTGCTTGGCAATGGTCTGGATGATTCCCCTTGGAAGGCAGTGAACACTGGTCTCAATTGGACATGTTGAGTCTGCCTTGGTGGGTGTGTGTGTCTACCCTGTGAATGGCAGCCCATCAGGGTTATCAAGGGAGTTTGTAGCCTGAAAGAGTGGCCCAGGTGTCTGCCAGAAGGAGGAAGGGCAAGAGGCATGGAAAACCTGCTCCAGAAGCTCTCATGGTCCGGGAGGAGGCTGAAACTGAGGGGGGTGCCCTGGAGCCTACAGGGGAACAGGTGGCTGAACTGGGGGAGGTCCCTGAGCTGACTCAGTGGTAGCAGGAAGGGGAACCTACCAGGAAACATTCTGTGAAGCACAGAAGACATGCCTTACCCTGGAGGGTTTGTGGCAGCAGGCTACAGACCAGGCGTCTGGCAACAAGTCTGGATCACACTTGATCTACTGGGAAGACAGCCTCCTATATAGTGAACCTAAGTTTGCTGAGCCTGGGTCAACCCATGTGCTGGTGGTACCCCAGTGCTTCACAGCCTTCCTACTGGGTCTGGCTCATGATGTACCTTGAGCTGGACATTTGGGGCAGGACAAGACCTTTGAGTGGCTTGTCACCCATTATCACTGGCCTCAAATGCGTAGGCACTCTGATGCGCACTGTAGGTCTTGCCAAATTTGTCAGGCAAGTGGCAAGAGAGGGGGGAAACATAAGGCTCCCCTCCAACCTTTTCCTGGAGTCAGCACCCCCTTTGAAAGGATTAGTATTTACATTGTGGGGCCTCTGGATCCCAAGACTGCCATGGGCAACAGGATTATCCTGGCCGTGGTGGACCAGCCGCCCGGTACCCAGAAGCCATTTTTTTTAGTTCAATCACCTCCCCTGTGGTGGGACGTGCACTGATGATGGTTTTTACACACATGGGGTTCCCCAAGGAGGTGGTTTCCGATAGAGGTACCAACTTCATATCTCCATATTTTAAGTCTCTGTGGAAGGAGTGTGGGGTAACCTACAAGTTTACTACTCCTTAACACCCTGAAGGAAACAGTGTGGTTGAGAGATTCAACAGCACTTTGAAGGGTATGATCATGGGCCTGTCAGAGCCCTTGAGGCATAAGTGGGATATCCTCTTGCCATGCCTTCTGCTCACCTATAGGGAGTTGCCACAAAAGGGTCTTGGATTTAGCCTTTTTGAGTTGGTGTATGGCCACCCTGTCAGGGGACCTTTGTGTCTGATTAGGGAAGGCTTCCAGTAAGCCCCCACAGGATATATTCAGCCTTCAGTAAGCCCCTCCCCAGGATATATTCAGCTACCTGTTGACGTTTAGAAACCAGACAGCACACTTCAGGAAGCTCGCTCAGGAGAACCTAGAAGCAAGAAAGGAAGACATGAAACGCTGGTTTGACCAGAATGCCACTCTGGTTGAGTTTCAACCTGGGCAAAAAGTGTGGGTGATGGTCCAGTGGAGCCTCACGCTGTCCAGGTTAATTGGACTGGACCTTTTGAGGTGGTGGAGTGCAAGAGTATTGTCACATATCTGGTGAAATTGCTGGCTCCTAGGAAACATTTGCGAGTCCTACATGTGAGTCGCCTCATGCCTCACTTTGAGAGGACAGAGGTGACAATGCTCCTAGCAACAGATGATGGGGTGGAGGAAGAGAGTAAGGGCCAGATGTAACAAAAAAGGCATTTGCGATTCAGAAATAGCAATTTTTAAGAAATCGCTATTTCTGATTCGCAAAATGCAATGTATCATATTTGTGATTCGGTAATAGCAATTTCTTAAAAATCGCAAATGCTATTACCGAATCGTAAATAGCGATACAGACCCCATTCGCACCTATGGGCCTGTAGGCCCATATTTGCGTATTGTTTGCATTTCCCAAATTGCAAATTTCTAACTGGAATTCACAATTTGGGAAATGCAAAACCCCAGGGTGCTGGGGCCTAAAGCCCCCTCTGCTGCACCCCAAAAAAATATTTCAGGACATGTAAGGCGCACACATGCCAAAGGGGCATGTGTGCATTACATGTCAATTTTAAAAATGCATTTTTAATGCATTTTTAAAATTTGCACATGGTTACCACCAAGTTCAACTTGGTGGTAATAGTGATTCCTTAATGCCCAATTCCAATTAAGGAATTGCTTGTTACATGTGGTTTAGAAATTGCAAATAAGGATTCCTTATTTGCGATTTCTTATTTTAAAAAATTGCGATTCTCTAAACAGGCTCGCAAATTTAAGGAATCGCTATTTTAGCGATTCCTTAAATTTGCGCTTCGAATGCCTCTCATAAATACTGAAAGGCATTTTTGCATTCACAAACGGGCATTCGCACCATTTGCGAATGCAAAAAGGTTTGATACATCTGGCCTAAGCTTCTTCCTGACCTCCTGTCTGCTAAGGAAAAAGATGGTTCTGTGGAGGGTGTGACCCTCTTTCCCTCACTAACTCCACAGCAACAGAGGGACTGTCACCAGGTGTTGGGACTGTTTGCCTCCATGTTCTCCTTGATCCCAGGGGTCACTCACTTGTGCACAAATGATGTGGACACTAGGGACAGTCCACTTGTAAAACATAAAGTTTACAGAGTGACTGACAAGGTTAAAGCCAACATAAAGAATGAGAAAATCCAAAATGTTAGCTCTCTGGGTTATTGCATTCTCTGGTAGCCCTTGGGTCAGTCCTGTGGTCTTGGTCCCAAAAGCTGCTACTCCTGCTGCCACTCTGGAACTCAGGCTCTGTGTGGACTACCGTGAACTCAATGCGGGCATGAAGACTGATGTGCATCCCATCCCCCAAGCTGATGAGCTCATTGATAGGTTGGGGGCTGCCAAATATCTAAGTACGTTTGATCTGACCTCTGGATATTGGCAGATTGCTCTGACTGAGGGGGCTAAGGAGAGGTCTGTATTTTCTACCCCAGATGGGCACCACCAGTTTAGGGTGATGCCCTTTGGGACAAAAAATGCCCCTGAAAACTTTCAGAGGCAGGTTAACCAGGTGTTGGCTGGATTGGATGATTTCAGTGCAGCCTCCCTGGATGACATTACTGTGTTCAGCTCTACTTGGGAGGAACACTTGCAGCACCTCTGCAAAGTGTTAGAGGCCCTGCAGAAGGCAGGCCTCACTATTATGGCTAGCAAGTGCCTAAAGGGCAGGGCTCTGTAGTGTACTTGGGGCACCAGATAGGGAGTGGCCAGGTGACACCCCTAAGACCCAAGATTTACACTATTCTTGCTTGGGAGCCCCCCAAGACCCAGACTCAGATGAGAGCCTTTTTGGGCCTCACAGGTTACTATAGGAGATTTGTTAAGGGGTATGGCACCATTGTTGCTCCCTTAACAAAGTTAACTTCTAAGAAGCAACCAAAGAAAGTGATCTGGACTGAGTCTTGCCAGACAGCTTTTGATGCCCTGAAGGCAGCCATGTGCACAGCACCTGTGCTGAAGGCACCTGACTTCTCTCAAGAATTTGTCATGCAGACTTATGCTTCCGAGCATGGTGTAGGAGCAGTGTTGTCACAGCTAAACGAAGAGGGCCTAGATCAACCTGTAGCCTTCATCAGTGGGAGGTTACTTATCTGGGAACGTAGGTGGAGTGCAATTGAGCGTGAAGCTTTTGCTGGGGTCTGGGCACTGAAGAAGCTAAGACCCTACTTGTTTAGGACTCACTTCTGTGTTCAAACCGACCACAGGCCCCTCAGATGGCTAATGCAGAAGAGTGGTGAGAATTAAAAACTGTTGAGGTGGTCCATTCCCTACAGGGATGGACTTTATGGTGGAACACCACCCTGGAACAGATCATGCCAGTGTTGATGGTCTGTCCAGATTCTTCCGCCTTAGTGAAGAGAACTCCTATGAGGTTGGGTAGTTCTCCCCATTTTCAGCTGGGGGGACACGTGTTAGGCGTCGCATACTTGGTGTGGTCTCCCCCAACTTTTTACCTCTCCTTCTCAGATTGCGGATATGTGCTGGACTCCGTTTTTGTTATTATTGTTACTCTGGGCACTTTACCACTGCTGACTAGTGGTAAAGTGTAAGTGCTCCCTATGTGAAATTGTATGTGTAATTAGCATTTCCATGACTGGCATATTTGATTTACTAGTAAGTCCCTAGAAAAGTGTTATAGAGGTGCCTAGGGCCTGTACATCAATTGCTACTAGTGGGCCTGCAGCACTGATTGTGCCACCCACCTAAGTAGCCCTGTAAACATGGCTCAAACCTGCCACTGAAGTATCTGTGTGTGCAATTTTAAACTGCTAATTTGACTTGGCAAGTGTACCCACTTGCCAGGCCCAAACATTCCCTTTGTTTACATGTAAGACACCCCAAAGGTAGGCCCTAGGTAGCCCCATGTGCATGGTGCAGTGTATGTTAAAGGTGGGACATGTACTGACGTGTTTTACATGTTCTAACAGTGAAATATTACCAAATCACTGTTGCAAGGCCTATCTCTCTCACAGGTTAACATGGGTGCTGCCTTTAAATATCCTGAAGGTGCAGTTTTCCTTCGAAAGCAGATAGAAATATGGAGTTTGGGGTCTCTGAGCTCACAATGTAAATATACATCTTTTATTGAAGTTGGCCTTTAGATTGATAGTTTGAAAACGCCACTTTTAGAAAGTCAGGGCAGGCGTTAGGGGACCTGTGGGAATATTTGCAAGGTGGAACACCAGGGAATGAGCCCACAGGTGCCCTCCCTTGGCCCCAGGAACACTCCAGCCACACCAGAGGGACAGCAGAGAATGGGGGACGCCATCCCAGGTAAGTACAGGTAAGTATTTTATTTTATTTTTTAAAGTGCCATAGGGTGCCCTGAAATGTGCACCCAGACATGGCACAGGGTGCAATGGCCATGCCCAGGGACCGTGGTCCCCTGTGCTGGGTGTGGGGTAGTAGGCATGACTCCTGTCTTTTCTAAGAGAGGAGTCATGTGGTTGGTTGTTTGTCAGAAAATGACTCTAGGCAGGTTAAAGTCATTTTCTTTTTTACTCTAACCTACCTAACGTCATTTTCTGGTGCAAAACCCCCTTCTTCCATACCGCCAGCCCCACCCGACTAACATCATTTTGTTTTACACTAGCCTACCCTTTGCACCGGCTTGCACCATAACATAAATATGGTGCCCGGCTGGTGCACAGAAATGGAAATGGTGCAAGCCGGTGCTAAACGTTTTGGTGCAAAACTGTGTTTGTGCAGTTTTGCACCAAAAAGTAAAAATCAGGGCCTGAGAGCTTTAGGATGTCCCCAAAGAAAGCTGCTCCCAAGAAAGTGGTCAGTGAGAAGCAGCAGCTTTCACCAATAGCATGCTGATCGCAACCTTTTTCGGGATACGTGTGCCTGCCACACCATCATCCAAGGAGGAACCTGGAGCAGCACTCCTGCACCAACAGCACCCCCCCCCCAAACTAAGCCCAAGAACATGTCTGTCAGTGAGGCAGCCACTGCAATCATGGCAACACACCAAGTAGTGATGTGGAATTGGATTTATCCCTGTGGCAAAGTAGTAACCAAATTATTGCAGGGAACGGACAGCAGCACAGCCAGTAATAGTAGATCTTCCTGAAGTTGGAGCAGAAGAGGAGATCAAGATTCCTGTCGAGCTAGAACCTCCTTCGATGCAGATCTCCAGCAAAGCAATGGAAAGGTACTACTGTACCATTTTCTCCAAATACCACTCCGGATGACAATGATAGGGACTTGGAGTGGACCCCGGCGGAGTCTGAGAGACACCAGGAGAGGCAAGGGAGAAGAAACGTTACCGAAAGCCTTAGAAACATGGAAGGAGATGATGAGAAGGATGACGCCAACAAGCCAGTCATTGTGGAAGCTGCACAGAGGAGTCCGACATTACTATTTACCTGCTCCTGAAGAATGTGGCACAGGTAGCACGGCCAGCTCCCATATTTGTGAAGCCACAGCTGAGACCTGCACCAACCCCTACCTCTGTAGAAGTATGCACTGCAGAGAGGCAATCAACAACACACCCACCTACCTCCAGTTCTTCTTCAGGCATTGGCAGTGGACAACTAAGAAAGTACTTCTTCTCAGTTTGGGAATTGTTTACAATTAGCAAACAGGAAGAGAACATTGCAATAGGCTCCATTTGCCACGCTAGTGTTAATCAAGGTAAGCCTGGTTCACATTATGGTATTAGAGGCCAGGCAACCCATATGAAAAAACATCATGCAATCCGGTGGGAGGAGTACCTTACAAAGAATTGCTGAACGTGGTCATGGTGGTGAAGGTGAGGAGAGTCGGGAAACATCAACTACAACTAGTCAAATCACAGTGAGAGGTAAGGAAGAAGAGGGTGATATTCTCAAGCAAAACAGCCCTGTCCCCAGCAGTGCATCAGAATCACCCTCCTCAGCGACCTCACAGAGGCACAAGAAGATTCAGAATCAGATGGAGACTCCACGGCCTAAAGTGATTGCCCCACAATGCACATTGAGTCTACCACCTCCTACTTCTCGAAAGTCACCTGTGTCAGTGGCCCCGGAAAATACAAAAATTCAGGCTACTATTGAGGGCCCTACAACTGCAACCACCATAAGGCACATTTGTACAATGGGAATCTGGCAAAAATCCTCCTTTTTCTTTTGTGGAAGTAGTGGGATTCTGGGAAATTGTGGCAGCCTTCTGTCTGAAGTGAAAGGTTCCAAGTCTGACCTATTTTGCCAGAGTTGTTGTTCCATCAATCAGTCAATCAATGCATTTATAGAGTGCGCTACTCACCAGAGAGGGTCTCAAGGCGTTGGAGGGGGTGGGTGGGTTATTGCTGCTCGAAAAGCCATGTCTTGAGGCGCTTCCTGAAGGTGAGATGGTCCTGGGTAGTTCTTAGGTGTGCGGGGAGGGAGTTCCATGCTTTGGCTGCCAGGTAGGTGAAAGATCTTCCTCCAGCGGTGGTTCTGCGGATGCGTGGGACGGTGGGGAGGGCGAGGCTAGCTGAGCGGAGCTGACGGGTGGGAGTGTAGAACAAGAGGCGGCTGTTGAGGTATTCGGGGCCCATGTTGTGGAGTGCTTTGTGTGAGTGGATGAGGAGCCTGAAGGTGATCCTCTTATTGACGGGGAGCCAGTATAGGTGTTTCAGGTGGGCGGAAATGTGGCTGTGGCGAGGGATGTCGAGGATGAGGCGTGCGGAGGCGTTCTGTATGCATTGTAGACGTTTCTGAAGCTTTGCGGTGGTACCTGCATATAGGGTGTTTCCGTAGTCCAGTCGGCTTGTGACGAGGGCATGGGTAACTGTCTTTCTGGTTTCCGCGGGGATCCATCGGAAGATTTTTCGGAGCATGCGTAGGGTGTTGAAGCATGATGACTAGATTTCGTTGACTTGCTTGGTCATTGTGAGGAGGGGGTCCAGGTGCAGTGCCCAGAGCCGTGGGCCACCAAGAGTCGTCCCAGGTGGAAGGGGATTGTCCGAGGATGAGGACCTCCGTCTTGTCTTAGTTCAGTTTTAGGCAGCTGAGCTTCATCCATTCCGCGACGTCTTTCATTCCTTCCTATAGGTTGGTTTTGGCGGTGGTTGGGTCTTTGGTGAGGGAGAGTATCAGCTGGGTGTCGTTGGCGTATGAGATGATGTTGATGTTGTGTTTGCGTGCGATGGCGGAGAGCGGGCTAATGTAGATATTGAAGAGGGTTGGGCTGAGCGAGGAACCTTGGGGTACGTCGCAGATGATCTCGGTGGGTTCTGAGAGGAAGGGAGGGCGGTGGACTCTCTGGGTTCTGTCGGAGAGGAACAAGATGATCCAGTCAAGGGCCTGTCCTAGGATTCCAGTGGTGTCGAAGGCAGCCGAGAGGTCCAGGAGGATGAGGGCGGTTGTTTCTCCGTTGTCCATCAGAGTTCTGATGTCGTCGGTGACTGCGATGAGGGCGGTTTCTGTGCTGTGGTTGGCCCGAAATCGAGATTGGGAAGGGTCGAGCGAGTTGTTAGCTTCAAGAAAAGCGGTCAGCTGCTTGTTGACGGTCTTCTCAATGACCTTGGCCGGGAAGGGGAGAAGCGAGATGGGACGGAAGTTCTTCAGGTCATTGGGGTACGCCGTCGGTTTTTTCAGGAAGGCGTTGACTTCCGCGTGTTTCCAGCTCTCGGGGAAGGTGGCTGAAGAGAACGAGCTGTTGATGATGTTCAGGAGATGGGGGGCGATGACGGAGTCGGCTTTGTTAAAGATGTGATGGGGACAAGGGTCCGAAGGGGAGCCGGAGTGGATGGTGTTCATGATGTTTCTGGTCTCTTCTGAGCTGATGGGGGTCCAGGAGTTGAGTGTAGTGGTGGGGGCTGTAGGTTCGGTGGTGGGGGGCGGGGTCTGGGGCCCAAAGCTGTCGTGTAGGTCTGCGATCTTTCGGTGGAATAACGTAGCGAGGGAGTTGCAGAGTTCTTGTGAGGGTGTGATGACGTTGGAGCTGGCGCTGGCGTTGGAGAGCTCTTTGACGATGTTGAAGAGTTCTTTGCTGTTGTGGGTGTTGTTGTCTAGTCGCTCTTTGAATGATGTCCTTTAGGTGGAGCGGATCAGCTGGTGGTGTTTACGGGTGGCGATCTTGAGGGCTGTCATGTTTTCTGTGGTGCGTTCCCTGCGCCAGGTTTTTTCGAGGGTACGGCAGGATTTCTTGGATTCTTTGAGGGCGTCCGTGAACCATGGGGGTTTCCTGATGCTGGTCCTGCTTGGATGGTTTTTGACTGGTGCGAGGTTTTCTGCACAGTTGGTGATCCACTGTGTGAGGCTGTGGGCTGCGTTGTTGGCGTCAGTGATGATGGCTGGTGGGTTTTGGTTCAGTGTAGAGAGGAGCTGCTCTGTGGAGATTTTGCTCCAGCGTCTGTGGGGGATTTGTTGTGTGTGATGGTGGTGAGTCTCCCATTTGAAGGAGAAGTGGACGCATCTGTGGTCGGTCCAGTGTAGTTCGGAGGAGTGGCTAAAGGAGATGTGGTTGCTGGCGGAGAAGATGGGGTCGAGCGTGTGGCCAGCGGTGTTCACCAGTTGCTTGAGTCCGAGGTTGGCGAGGTTGTTGAGCAGGGTGGTGGTGTTGTTGTCGTTGTTTTTCTCCAGGTGGAAGTTCAGGTCCACGAGGAGGATGTAGTCTGGTGAGGCTAGGGCGTGCGGGCTGATGAAGTCTGCGATGGTTTCGCTGAATTGGGTGCGTGGGCCCGGGGGTCACAATGTGCTGCAATTGGTTGGATAAACTTTGCAGCAAAGTGTTGTCCACACTACCCACCTGGTGAAAGACATGTGGACCAGTTGTCAGGTGACTGATTACTTGTGCATCACTCCACACTAGGGGCCATATGTATGAATGCATTTTCCCATTTACACAGAATGGGAAAAACCCTTTGCTACTAGATCCCTAGATCTCTTTTGCTGGTGTAAAGCAAAAGCTATCTACAGATCTTGGCAGTGAAGAAATTGTTAAGAAAGTTTGGCGGCATGCAACAATAGTCATATTCACCATGGAGAAATCACTTACATCTGCAAACATCTTGGACAAATTTAACAGAAAGGTGTCGGAATGGCTGACACCCAGAGGTCTCCAAATTGGATTTGTTGCCACGGACAATGGCAGTAGCAAAGCCAAGGCCATGGCAGACGGTGGCTATTTCACGGTCCTGTGGTGGTGCACCGCATCAACCTGGTTGTGCAAGAGTTTCTCACAAAGGAAGACATAGGCCCTCATCATGATGAAGGCGGAATACCCCACTGTCAACCACGATGATGGTCGCCGGAAGAACGCCAGCTCGCCGAAGCCCTCGCCAGCCCTGTAATGATGTTCCTGCTGTGCCGGCTGGTGGAAACAGAGTTTCCACCTGCCAGCCCAGCTGGAAACAGGGCCTTTACATTGAAACCGGCTCCAAATGGAGCCGGCACCAATGTGGCAGTGCTGCGGGTGCAGCAGCACCCATCGCGCATTTCACTGCCTGTAATTCGGGCAGTGAGATGCACGACGGGGCTGTGCATGAGGGCCCCTGCTGCATGGGCAGTGCAGGGGCCCCCAGGGGGGCCTGAGTCACCTATTCTGCCAGCCTTTCCAAAGGCTGGCGGAATGGGACTCAGAATCCAGAGCGTTGCCCTGTCGTATCTGAAATGCCTGGTGGCGGGAGCCGGGCGGTGGCGGCGTTTCCACTGTGGCATTTTCACCACAGTCATAATAGCGCGGGCGGACTGCCACTACGGCGGCAGTACGCCCGCCACCATGAGTCTGTTGGTCCATGGACTGCCAGATTCATAATGAGGGCGATAATTCACAACATACTGACCACCTGCAGAAGGTGCCAAAAAGTTGGCACTCGACCTATTAAATGTTTCAATCTCTGTTTGAGCAGTACAGACAGATCAATGACTATGTCATTTGAAGAGAAGGGGATGCAATTTGTAAAGCTATGACCATGGATGCGGACAAATGGGTGTTCATATTGGAAGTTAGCAAAGAAGACAATACGATTGGCCACGCTATCCTGTTGTTGCATCTCCTACCAAATCAGCTAAAGAAGGTGTCTGAAAGTTTCGCACTCGGAGGTGTGAAGGAAAACCCAGAAGCACATGCCTTGTTTAAGGGCTTAAGCTATTGCTTGACTTGTAAGGCAAGGCTGCAAAATGACATTATCTCATCCAAAGAGTACATCTGTGCCATCCTTCTTGATCCACGCTTCAAAAATATTCTTCCCATGTTCATTCCTTTTTCTGATGGGGATGTTTCAAAATACAAGAGTTGGATTTGTGAGCAAGCCAGACACCAGGAAGAAAAGTGATTGGAACTTAGTGTCCTACTCAGCAGTTCTGGGGTGCTACCTTCAACTTCCAAAGAGGGCAGTCTTGTCTCATCATAGCAGCCAACACCAGCAATAAAAACACTGACAACAACAGCAACAGAAGAATTGGACTTAACCTCTGCCTTAGCTTGGTTTCAAGTGGCAGGTCTTAAGTCCCATGCTGAGGCAAAGACAAAGTCGGCCAAGTGGCAGCACTAATAACCATTTGGAGGATGTTTCAGGAGTATCTGGATGACTCAAAAGAGATGTATGTGGATCAAAACCCATTGGTGTGTTTGTATGGGAAGATGCACCAATGGCCAGAGCTCAGCAGGCTGGCAATAAAGTATCTGGCTTTCCCTGTAGCCAGTGCACCTGCTAAGCAGGTGTTCAGTGCAGCTGGAGCAGTTAGAGCGAGAAGCACCAGTCTTTCACCTCAAAACATGGAGAGATTGACCATGATCAAAATGAACAAATGTTTCACCAGCTGATTACATATTTTTTGGAATACCATATCAAGAGGAGGAGGATGATTGGTCAAAATCAAGTGTGTTAGCTGACCAGCTTCTGGTCTGAAGATGCACTCTACTTCTCGGACTGAGTATGCCAGTGCCAGCATAAAACTTTTAAATTATTTCTCGCTGAAATTCTTTCTTTGCAAAAAAAATTATAATAATAGCTAGTGGAACATTATGTTTGTGACAGATCTATGCTGCCCCACCATATTTTTAGTCACATATATGGCCGGATTGGAGTTGGACCAGTGTGCAGTGACGAAGCCCCAACATTCCCTTCAGGACATAGGAGACGATGCCTGCCTCCCTCACATGCCATTGCCTATCCTTTTTTTGCATCACCTAGCAGGGCTGCACCAGAATATCATTGATTAAAAGACTTCCAGTGCCAATGTCAAATTCCAATGTTTTGCTCGCATCAAAGAGGAGATGTAATTTTGTATCAGCCACCCTGCCTGGGTTGGAAAAGGTAACTGCTAACTATTGCACCAATGAGAGATGATATATTGAGTGATTGTAAGTGAAGATTGATGATATATGTGGTGGCAGACAGTGAAGGAGGAAGTTCAACAAATTTGTAAATTTGATTTTGATTATTTGCAATGTTTGGGGGCTGATGGGTGTTCATTTCTTCCTGAATTATTGGCATTTCAAACTTCGCAAAATGTACCAGCAAGGTCCACTCATTTTTTCTGGTTCTTCAGAGACCAGACCAGTCACTTTAGTCAACAAATACAAATCCATACAAAATACTCCAGTTCTGTTTCTCTATTTGTTCTTCAACAGCAGTGAACTACTCAGGTCTATTTAACTCAGTTTGGGAATGGGATGTGGTTACTTGAAATCAGGAGAAGGAGGATGGGAGGACTCAGGGCAGGACTACCTCAGCAGCTAGAAGACGAAAGCTATCAACTTCAAAGAGAAACCATGATGATGATGAAGACTCTGAGGCCTAGTACTCAGCTCTGTGAACTGAAGAGAGGTGTGCTGATTTGGGAAATACTGCTGAGTGTGTGTTTGCTGCACTGCTAGCTCAAACGTGAAACTCCTCCTTATGTTCTTGCTCTGCCTCTGAGTCTTCTTGGTGCACTCCTTACTCCTTATGAAGCTTACCTTCCTTTTGTCCTTTTACTTGACTCCACAGTATAGATTCTGTTAATCAATATGCAGGCCTTCTCTCCTACATGAATGAAACTTGATGAAAGCTCAACACTGCTGCCTACCTACCAGGCAGGTTCAGCCAGGCACTCAAGAGTGACAGACATTCCGAGAAGTATGCAGATGCACCACCCATTTTGGCAATACAGCATCATTTCTCTTTTAACAATCATAGTTTTTAGATCTGGGTGGGTTAACATCACTCCTCCATAATTTATATTTTCCAAACCTAGAATACAGCACATTTAGAGATATGGGTCTCTCTAGGGCTGAAGGACTATATTTGCAACGCATTTAACTGAACTTTATCATACTCATTCCTTTATTTCCTTCCACAACAGATTGAGGATGGTGTTCTACTCAATGCCCAGATGAATATTGTGGTTATTTCTTTTGTGTATTGTTTGCCTTTGTTACATGTTTCCCGAAATCCCCTTTCCCATCCATTCATTGAACCCCATCCCTCTTCCTTCAGGCTGTGTGATTTTTATTGAAGTGTGACTTAATTTTACAGCATAAATGGAT
The DNA here is from genome assembly GCF_031143425.1 of Pleurodeles waltl. NCBI lineage: Eukaryota > Metazoa > Chordata > Amphibia > Caudata > Salamandridae > Pleurodeles > Pleurodeles waltl. Next base: position 598,965,714 of record NC_090444.1, on the reverse strand, counting down.
CACACACTTGCTGGTCAAGAATGGAGTGAAAGCCACCCCAACTCACTGCATGATCTGCTATTACCTGAGAAATAGCCTATACTGGTCCCATTTACCCATCCATGCATCATATATCAACATCATCATTAACGCCTTCTGTTGTGTGTTGCATAAATGTTTGGCCTTGTCCACACCACTGCTGACTCTGAGCCCACTTCTCCTGACTCGAGGATTTCATTTCCTAAGTTTAGTTTTCATTAAATACTAGCTTCCCAATGCTCAGAAGAAGTTGATATTGCTAGTTTTTATTATCATATCAGGTCTTCTTTGTTGTGTGTCATCAATCTTACTGTCATCAAGGTAGTCTTGTCTCAGTCTTTCTAAAGTTATGATATAAATGTAACCCACTAACTCTCTCATTTCTTTCAACCTATTTGACAGTGTTGGACAGTGTTGGATAACCGTTTGATTAATCCTGTAGTTGGAGTTCTCATAGGTGGGAGTGGCATCACAGTCACCTTGCCACCCAAAATAAGTGCCCCTCCCACAAAAAAAAAATTAAGAAAAGGGTTAAAACAGTGATCTGTGCACACATTTTTTTAAAAAGTAGAGTAGCATAATAGCAGTACATTTCTGGTCCCTGTGGGCCATTGGAATTTGATGTGGCTGATTATGAGTCGCAGGACATTTATTTCTACCCACACATGCCTCACTGTAGCTGACAAATGTCGAAAGGGTACAATTAGAACTGCCATGGATCCATTATGGAAGCCAAGAAATATAAATCACTTCTACATAAATGCAGTGCATGACAAAAAGGGATTTTTCAATTTTTTTTGGGTGGGTGGGACAGAACTTTGGAAAGAATAAAGGACTGAAATACGAAGAGGTGACAGCGTGAGTAATGGGTGGGAAGAGAAATACACCTTTCTTAAGTTTCCAATGCATTGACAACTTTGTAACTGCTGTATTAACTGAAGCAGATCCACATTGCACAGACAACACTACTGTACTGCCGAACTAAACCACGCTGCAGTTACATCATAGTAGTATGGATTACTAATGGGGAGGGAAGTATGGTGCTGGTTGGGAGAATACATATCTGCATTGCTTAACAACTACAGTGAGTTAAGGGAGTAGACAGAAAATTAAAATACCCCCAGTTTGATAACCAAACAGACAAAGCACAGTAGGTGAACATACACATTCCTCTCCCTAAGAGCTCCCTTATTTCTTGATCGAAGCAATTATCCATTTAGCTTTTCATTTTTGTATTCACTTTGATACCTACCATTTAAGCTTTATGTTCTCTCTCATCCAGTCTTTCACCATTCCAATCCATCCGTCCATATATCCACCCATCCATCCATACACTCACCCATCCAGAATCTACCCCTTCAACTATCAGTTCACCCATCCATCCATTTACCCATGCATCATTTGTTACCATCCACCCATCCTTTAACCCACCTGAGCATCCTTTCACCTATCCACTACTACTGATCTGTACCCTGCACTGGTGGTCAGTGCAGCTGGATAAAATGTTACACATTTTAGATGCCAGATATGCCTCCCCTTGTTTAGGATCTAATTCAACAAAATACATCCGCAATGGATCACTACAGTTCTACCATCTTCTATCATTCACTTTAGGAATTTTGGGCCAGATGTAGCAAAGGATTTTACCCATTCTATGTCTATGGGAAAATGTGTTCGTACATATGGCCCTTTGTTCTTTAACTATGAGGACCTGTGTTGTGGGGTCTTGGTTAGCAAACGCAATAGGCATGAGCAAGGAAAATAAACCTTCATAGTCATGAGTAGAAAAGCTGACTTGGGCATGCAATCTTGTCGGTAGAGTAGCTGTCCTAAAAATCTGTCAGCTTAGTTTTACAGTACCAGCCCACAAGATATATAAGGGGAGAAGGGAAAGCTAAGCTTAGTAACAAAGCAGAAGAATGCTACATACTAGTACAGACAGGAGAAATTCTGTAACAGATACTGTCATGCTGAGGTGTCCTCTGTTCGGGGCGTGGTGAGGGCCACGGTCCGTTTTCTCAGCCGCGGGGCACGTGACTCGCATTGCTGCCCGCTGTTTCCCTTTCTAATATGGTGTCTTCTTCTGCCTTGTTCTATAGCCACCTTCCCAATCCAAAATGTCATTCTTGCTTCTTCCTGCATGTCGCTTCCTGTTAAGGGGTTAGATTCTTGTACTCCTTGTGTTGCAACACTTCCCTTGGCTGGTTTTTTCTCTCATTCCAGTTATTGTTCCTGTTTTTCCAGCGTTTCCAGTTATTCTTTTCTTGGCGTTGGAGTTCTGATTTTTCACATGTCCTTTTTTTTCTTCTGTTCCAGGGAGTTCCTGTCAAATAAGTTTTTTCCCTTAGGGGGATTTCCTCTGGGACTCCTTCTGGAGGGCACAGTCTGTTGTGACATACCAGTGTCAGCAGCACAGTGGCTACCGGAAAGGGTCACCCTTACCTTGGCCAGAGCGGGACCTGCAAGAATCGAGTTTGCACTTCAGCTCCAGCTGACAAAGGCAGTAAGCAAAGAGTAGATCGTGACAGAATCATGAAAAATAGAAAAATGAAGAGATAACAAGAATTTAACAAAGCTTAGAATGAAAAAAGGTACAAAACATTAGACATGCACAGTAAAAATAAAGGGAAACATTCTCTAACAGTAGAAGAGGTGAACGTTAGGAAATAATAATAATAATACAACAAGAACTCTTCCTAGGGCCAGCGGATCTGCCAGCTGCTGCATTGGTGGTGGCATTGGCACCCCTGTGTTGTGGACCTGCCTCAGACACTGCCCTCTTCTTCCCCTTGGGTGCTGAGGTCAGAAATAAAGAAAAAAATAGACTAGCGGTACAGTTAATCTCCCAAAAAATATTCTTACAGGTAAAGGCAAAAACAACAACATTGTACTTTTCTAAATCAGTTTGCCTATAGTATCAATTTCCTACATCTAAGCCCCCCTTTTTTTCAATGCACAGATGCATACTATGACACCTGCATAAGCTACATAAAGAAAGGCACAGAGAAGGGAATGCTAACTCACGGATATTACTACTTCTACTACCACTATCTTAGTCATGGTTACAGGAGGAGTCTCAGTCTACATGGCTTCTTAAAAAATCAGCCCAAATGCGCTCCAATGAGTACAATTAGGAAGTGCTGACTGAGCACCTGGCTAGCTCAAACTGGATCTCATAATATTCATCGTAATGTAATCTTAACTTACCTCTGAGAGTCTGCACTGCTTTTACAAAACAAATAGCATTGTGAAACACACACAACAAAAAAATAACTATTACTCACCAAGTCCCATCACCTCAATGCTCAGCAGGTCGAGCAGGTCCTGCTCACAATCCAGTATATCTGCCCAATGATGCGTTAAATGCTGCTGGGCACACACCGGCATACCCTTCCCCACAGCAGTCAACACTCCTGAAGGGTATAACTGCTCCTAGGCCCATCCAGGTCCAGGGTAGGTGGTGCTGCAGAAAGGACACAAGTGCTGCAATCTCTGCCTTGGTGAACATGGGTGAGGGCTGCACCCCATGGTGGCACCAATGTCTGCATGGTAAGCAGCTAGCACCACCACGCCCTCTACCACCCTGCTCTGCCATGGCGCTGGGGGGAAATTAGAAAAAGGGGGAAAAATAGAAGGAAGAAAAAAAATAAAGAAGTAAAGGGAAAAGCCAAAAAAAATCAAGTATTTGAAAAAGTCACAAAAACACAAAAAATGACAGAGATGTAAAATACGCAAATACAATGACAACAAAGATGAAGTAAAGGAAAATTAAGGGATGGATCATTTAAAAAAGAGTAGGATTGAAAAGATTAAGGGTGGGTTAAAGGTAGGCACCATGCACAGAGAGACAGAGAAAACAAAATGGCTGCACGTATGAGAACCGCATGGTGAAGTTTGCATGATGTTTTGAACGTGAGAACACACATCACACTCTTGAATGTGAAAAACAAAGCATGAACAGGCGTGTTGAGCAAATACACTTGCTGGCAGAATTCCACAGAGCACACAGTGTTTCTTAACCACTCCACAGAATTCCACTTAGAGGAACTCTGACAACTCCAGCCACCCCTTCTCATAATGATCTTTATTGATCAGAAGTAGGTCTCATTACAGAAAAGGTTGGAGACCCCCTCATATATTTATTCCTGTATGTTAATTTTGTTCTTGAGGGCATAATAATGAGTGCAACAGTTTGCATTTTAGTATAATGAAAAATGCAATTAAATCCTGCTTTTGAAGGCAGCTTTGTAAATCCAGATGAGCAGTATGGCGAATTATACTTTCTTTAAACCCTGTAAGCCTGCAGTGCTGCATGAAGGAAAGAAGAAAACGTGTGATTTGTAGTATAATATAAACAGATCCCTTTTATCACACTGAAACTGTAAATTATGCATTGGAAAATGCAGAAACAAGCAGAATTTCAGATTACATATTATGCAAGAGGTGAGGAAATATTATCAAGTGTTGTTAGCTTTGGGGGAAAAATATGATAAAATTCAAAGACCTCACACTCCTTCAAAGCATAAAGACAGCCCACTTTAAGTGGCAGTTTCTTCACACTAACAGAATGAGAGGGCATTCATGCAGCTAAGGGGAGGAAGTGTGAGTGATGAGTAAAGGACCTCTTTTAATGAAAAAGTATAATCATTCACTAGGGTTACTCTTGGAACCATGGTATTTTGATTCCGAAGTGGGAGCGCTGTGCTATAGCTATGTGGGCTGCCTCTACATACACATCCTTCAGTCAACACCTTGTTTGCCATTTTAAGTGAGCATGAATTATCCAATTCAATGTTGAATTATATCCGTTAAGGAAAACTGTCAAATTCTAATTGTGGTGTTTACTACTACGATGTATTTTAACTATTTCAATCCGGTTTCAGTCAGGCAATCCTACACAGTACTTACTGCCTTGTATACAATTTCCATTTGTAGGTCAAAGCCTATCAGACAGATATTGCAACATACATCTTGGGGACATTCAGAAATCTTCCCTGAGAATGCATTCTGTCCATTGCTTACCATTGGCTTTGTGGTTTGCAACTCACGTTTTCTGGCTTTCTATTTGCTGGCATTATTTTTTGTCGGCTGTCTAGGATCAGTTTGTTCCTCTCAAAGATCAAAGCCTTTTCACACTACCTTTCCATGTATTTTTTTGATTGCTCCTTTCTGTAAACAGGCCTATACATTTTATTCTTATCTTGTTACATTTGCAATGCATTCAAAGACATGCCAAATGTCATCTGTTATCTTCTGAGAGAACTTAGTGTTTATTTTTCTTTCTCTGACTTCAAAGTGAGAGGATTTATGTGACAAACTTGCTGGATTGTGAGGGTAGAGGAACAGGTGTTTTCTAGCACAAAACATTTGAATGAACTGTGTAAGTATTTCAGAATATATAAAAAATTAAGAAAGAACAAATCAAGATCATTTTTGTTAATTCTGAAGTGTGTTGGAAACAAACACTTTAATATGATCAAAACAAATCAATACACTAGATGATGCCATGTCCACACGTCATTGTTTGTGCGCTGTATAGTTTTATCAGTAAAACTATATGTCTGTGCAAATGGAATGGTCATTTCAATTGAAACTGTTGTCTATAATGTCAATGTGCTACCTCAGCATGAATACTCCACTACATTCTACTCGATTCTACTCTGCACTACTCCATGCCACCTGTACTCAATTCTGTGCCACTCCACTTTACACCATACCACTGCACTCTGTGCCACTGTACACTATTCCACTCTGCACCACTCCAGCCTATGCCACAGCACTCTATGCCACTTGACTTTACACTTCTCTACTCTACTGTGCATCACTCTACTCTATGCCAATGCCCTTTATTGTACTCTACTCTACACCACTGCACTTTACAGCTCTCCACTCTAGGCCACTCAACTCTTCTGCACAACTCCACTTTACATGATTGTGCAACACTGTACTCTACTCCAATGCACTTAATGCCATTACATGCTCGGCAAAGGGTCTCCAACCTTTGTTGTAATGAGAGCTAATTCTGATCAGTGAAAATCATCATGAGCTACTGAAGGCCGACCAACTTGCACATTGTTACCAGACACCCCCACACCTAGCTTCATTGACTTTAAATGCAATGTCCATGGAGCACGATACCTTGTTTTGAACAAAATGCTGTGACTAAGGGCACGTTGACAGGGCGGCAATGTGGGCCAGTCAGAGTATGATCTGTAGGGACTTATGAACATGTGTGAGAATGAATGGGATATATGTGTATGAGTGACTCAGAGCCTGTTATATGTATTTGTGACATGGGACAAAACCTTTCGCCATGTGTGACACCATTTCTTGCAGAACACAAATGCATCAACATTTTTTTTTTAAATGAGAGAAATTTAAATTGCAGAGTGTGTTCTGCAACAATGTTCATAATATGTAGCATTTTTCTGAACATTAAACTTCTCCCATTTAAAAAATGGCTGTATTGTTCAGTTATACTAACGACGGCGTGTCTACCAGCCTCTGAGAGCAAAATGCCTGCTGTGTGTAAATGCCACTCTTTGAACTGTGAGAAAATTTAACTGAAGACTTTGGGGGTGATTCTAACTTCGGCGGGCGGCGGAGGCCGCCCGCCAAAGTTCCCCCACCAAAATACCGCTCCGCGGTCGAAAGACCGCTGAGGGTATTTTGGGATTTGCCCTGGGCTGGCGGGCGGCCGCCAAAAGGCCGCCCGCCAGCCCAGGGCAAATCAACCTTCCCACGAGGACGCCAGCTCAGAATTGAGCCGGCGTAGTGGGAAGGTGCGACGGGTGCAGTGGCACCCGTCGCGTATTTCAGTGTCTGCATAGCAGACACTGAAATACTTTGTGGGGCCCTCTTACGGGGGCACTGCAGGGGCCCCCAGGGGCCCCGCGGCACCCCCTACTGCCATCCTGTTCCTGGCGGGAGACCCGCCAGGAACAGGATGGCAGTAGGGGGTGTCAGAATCCCCATGGCGGCGGAGCGCGCTCCGCCGCCATGGAGGATTCTGCAGGGCAGCGGGAAACCGGCGGGAAACCGGCGGGAAACCGGCGGGAAACCGGCGGGAAACCGGCGGGAGACCGCCGGTTTCCCGCATCTGACCGCGGCCGAACCGCCGCGGTCAGAATGCCCTGCGGGGCACCGCCGGTCTGTCGCCGGTGCTCTCGCCGACCCTGGCCCCGGCGGTCTCTGACCGCCGGGGTCAGAATGACCCCCTTTATGTTTATATGCATTCCATAAATGTCATCATTTTACTTTTCTCCCATTTCAAAATGCTGCATTTACAAACAGCAGACATTTTGCTCTCAGTTTCCTGTAGGCATGGTGCCATATTTGTAAAGAGAAAAATACAGGCATATGCTTAAATGGAGAAATTTACTGTGAAGAAACAGGCTTCATAAAACATTAAGGGCCTGATTATGAGTTTGGCGGTCAGACCAGCAGACTGCCATGTTGGTGGTCCTGAAAAGACCACCTTGAAGGCAGTCTCCCAGACTGCGGTATTATGACTTATACAGGCAGGTCCGCCAACCGCCAAGCAAAAAAGGCAGACTGCCAGTGGTGTTGCGGCTTGGATATAGGCTGTCTGACCTCCAGCACCGTCAGTGCCGCAGTCAACCACCGAGCATATTACAAATACACAGCTCCTGTAGTGGTCCCCTCATTGTGGTCAGCCAATGGCAGTTGGTCACAGGCGGTTCGCGGTCAGCCAAGTATCAGACAAGTGCACATTGGATGAATTCAAAAACAACACAGTTGACACACATTGGCCAAGTGGACACACCTGCAAGGCACACTATAAAACACACTACTTCACAGACCACAATCCTTTGCATTTCCACACAGAGCCAAAGAACCCCCACCAGCATTCATCAATTTTAACAAAGATTAGGCACCCATTTTCCAACTAACACATAGAACACCCTGCACATACTTTTGTCCACTCACACCCTATTGCACTTCCCCTGTTAAGTAAGTCCCAGTCACCCTCTTTTGTTTCCACCACGTCATGTGTAAAACATCCTCGTTTCTCTTGAGATGAGTTAAAAGTCATAGTGGATGAAATCATATTAGTAGAGCCACAATTGTTTAGAGCAAGAGTCCAGCATATTCCTGTCAGTAGGAAAAAGGAAATGTGGGACAGGATTGTCAACGGAGTGAATGCTGTAGGCACCACCCTGCGCACAAGGAGGACATTAGGAAAAGGTAGAATGATCTCAGAGGCAAGGTCCATTCCCAGGTCTCCAGGCACCAGCTGTAGGCCAAGAACACTGGTGGTGGCCTCTCAGTGTCTCATTACATCTCTTTCCCTGGGAGGAGAAGGTTTTGGCCATCCTGCATCCTGGGGGCTTGACAGGAATGTCTGGGGAAGTGGAGTCAGCTAAGTTACAACACAAACAATGTCACAAAAATGCAATGTCAGGCCTGCTTGCAGCTCACCTTTTGTCACTGTCTTGTCATGTACCTCACCAACATTCAAAACTCAGAGTATCTGAGCCTTAACACTGTCCTTTTGTATCATTGGACCATTCTTCACAGTTATCAAAGCCCATCATAGGCCATATGTCCAAATGGTGCCTGGAAATTTCACAATAACAAAAACACATTCCAGGGTCCATGGTATGTCTCAAAATATAAATGCATGCTCAAACCTAAATGCAGCCTACAAACTGATATGTAATACACAACAGTTGTCGAGTGTTGGGGAATAGAGGAAGTGACCTGACTGCAATTCCCAGCATGCCACGTTTCTGTAACTCCAACCACCAGCCCAGTGTCCACTTGTCCAAAAAACCCTGTTTGCCAACTCCCAAATGAAGTTTACTCAACTGTGGGGATATTATTTGTTAAATGTGTGTGGTAGAGAGAGTGACCTGACAGCGACTCCCAGCAGGCTCTGTTTGTACCTCCAACCACCAGTCCAGTGTTCTCTTGTCCAAAGACCCCTGTTTGTGATCTATCAATTGAGGTGTACTCACCTGGGAGTGTTTAGGCACAGATCATGCTCAAATCAGAGACATGCCTGTCTACCTAGCTCCATCATCACCTGCTAACCCAAGATGAAACTATTGAGGACAGAAATGACACCTTACCCAGTATACATAACAAGCATTCCTAAGGCCTCAAGTTGCATCACCAGATTGGTAGCTGCAGCAGACACATTGACACATCACTGTGCACATGATGCCTTCAGTCACATATACCTAGATGATTAATGGGATCTTCAAAATGTACCCCAAACCATTCACTTAGATATACACCATACATGGTAAATATCACAACTCAGATATTCCTTTTATAGCACTTCCTTTCGACTCTTAAATCACATTTAACATAATGCAAATAACTACTACCCACAAAGCACATTCGTAGACTTTGAACAACTCATAATTCAAACCATTTTTAATGTTTACCCAGACACAGACATACAAGGCTGTTACTACCATTTTAATAAAAGCACATGGAGATATCTCAAACAATCTACACTGGGGCCCTCATTTCGCGGCTGTTGGTCTTAAGACCTCCAGCCTTGCGGTGGCGGTCAGGACCACCTATGCCATGGCAGTCGACCCCCCAATTAAGACCATGGCGGTTAGACTGCCAGGGTACCACCAGCACCGCCGGAATCTATGATACCACCGGCCTGGTGGTGGTGAAAATCGCAATCAGCCAGGGTGGCACTCCATGCAGCGCCGCTGTGCTGATTATGACCTCTTTCTCCACTAGCCTTTTCATGGCAGTTTTGCCACCATGAAAAGGTTGGTAGAAAATAGGTGCAGAGGGCCACACTTGCAGTGCAGACAGTGAACATTGCGAAGGTGCTGGTGCATCCTGCGGCTGCAGCATTGCCACCGACTCGATTACGAACCACAGACAATGCAGCTGTCTGTTTCCCGCTAGGCTGGTGGGCAGAAACCTCAGTTTCTGCCCGCCAGCCCAGCGGTAAGCTCTTAATGGGTCTGGCGGGGAGGTAGCCAGTGTGGCAGGAACCTCCTCGTCGGAAGTTTGAAGGACGGTGCAAACCATCTGCCGAACTCCTAATGAGGCCATTAGTGTGGAAGATGCTCTAAACAGTCCATTTGCCTTCAAATGAAGACAAGTTATAACACTAGCCTATGTCCCTGTCAAAGAGGTAGCTAACCACTACAATTTACAAATAGACAGACCTTTCTACCAAAAAAACGAATGCAAATGCAGGACCCTACTGGATTATTTTAAAGACACTTGAGTTGGCAGACTACATTGTTCTGGACACAGAAGACAGCGCTAATTCCAAATGTCTATGACAGCATCTTGGCACAGGAAGCCAAAATAAACAATACACTAGATGGCTGGCACAATGCCTTCTAGTACCCACTAGGCAGAACCCAACCTACACTCCATAACTTTATACAAGCCCTACAAAAAAAGCAAAACTACGAATAGCTATGAATGAAGCAATCCATAATACAAATTGCTCCTAAAATTAGCAGACAAGCCAAAAAAATGTACTGTTTTCTGCAATTCAAGTAAAACTCTTCATAAAAAGCAAAGGAGTGGATTACTTACAAATAATAGCCAAAACATATTGTAGGATAAATACTAACCAACAAAACTCCCCAAAAAGTATGGCATAATCTTAACCCATATTACAAATATTTTTTCTGTAAATAATAAACTTAACATTTTATTACATCAGTGAAAACATTAAATAAAACTCAAAGTTCAAAAAAAGACTGAAAAACCTATAACATTTATATAAAAAACAAAACCTCACCAACCAGAACCCTCAAACAACAAATTCAATTAGTTGGGAAAGATAGTTACAACACATAAAATAAATAATACCAAATAGCAATCACATACAGTTACATAAATGACACAATATAACATTTCCAACTCAAAACAAATAAATTAACTATGACTTACTTTTCTGAAGCCGTAGATTATCTTCTGTATAAATATAGTCAAAAAGTAAAATCCACCAAAACCTGGAAAAATAATTTTCAAAAAGACAAAAAAATGCAAAAATAAAAGTGATCCAATAGAAATCCATCAAGGAAATCCAAAGCATCAATGAACCATAAAAAAAACCAAAAAAGTCTTTTGAAAAAAAACACTATTAGAAACCCTAAAAATAAAGGCAATCTAAGTAAGAAATATTGGTTTATTAGAATCCAAACAAGTTTTTTTTTTTTTTAACCCAAAATCCAAATGTCGACACATTCATAATGAAAAACCAGTGAAGTAAAACAGAATACCCACCCACCTGAAGGCAGTGCAATCAAAAATAACATGTGCTTTACATTTAATCGTCAAAAAGCAAGAACATAACACAATAAATAAAACATATCTAAACATTACTAAAACTGTATGAAAACCTAAACCAACACACTAGTGAAAAACACTACAATTACTACACCTAAATATGCTAAAAATCTACAAACAACACTATATCTAACTCCGAGAACTCCACCCTACATTCCCCTACCCTCAAACACCTAAAACAAACATAAAAAAGGAATTACCTTTATTGACAAACAGCAGCACCTTCCTGCAAACTGGATCCCAGATAATAGACTAAAAATGAGAAAGCCTACAAAATAGAAGACAGTGGAAAAAAAGCATTGCTGCTAAATAATCCCAACAAAAATGAATGTCTCTTCATAGAAATGAATGGGAATAAAAATGTTTTAAAAATTGTAAACAATTGTTAAACCTGTAAAACATATTAAAGGAGTTGATAAATATGTAAAAAAATATAAAGTATACATTAGGGGCCTGATTATGACTTTGGCGGTCCCACCACAGGAAAGCTAAGGCCACGGGTAGGACGCTGCCTTCATGCCGGTGGCATCCCCCCTCGGGCGTATTACAATGTTCCCACCAGGCTGTATGGTGGGAACATTGTATTGTGATGTTCCTGCCAGGCTGACCAGCGAGAACAGGGCTACGGTATTTGTCTTGGCTCCCTTAAGGGAGCTGAGGCCAATAATATAGCACCCTAGCACCCTCAGAATGCGTACTGTCTGCAATGCTAGGAAGGGGGCCCTTGCCCTGCCCATACCATGGGCAGTGCATGGCCCCCCTTGTAGCACCCAGCACCAGCTTGATGGCAGCCTTTCCATGGTGGGGTCCCTGCCATTGAAAGGCTGGTGGTAAGTGGGGTTGTGATCAGCAAGGCGGTGCTTAGCACAACCCCAACCACCATCAGCCCGTCAGGAGCCATGTTTCCGCCAGTTCCGTTCGGTGTTCAGACTGCCAGGTTCGTAATGTGGCGGTCGGACCACCTGACTCATACCGAGGACCAAAATATTAGCTTAAAAAATATACACTTATTTATTTAATATATACTGAAAAAATATGTATAAATTATGTTACAATTATGTCTATGAAACAACTGAATTAATATTTAAAAAGTTAAGCTGCAGAAAAATCTATGGAAAATGTACAACATACAATACTAATGATATATGATTTACAATGTTGATTTAATATGTTTTTTATTTTATCAATATATAAATGTTTTGTAATTAGAATACACATGTTAAAACATAAAAAATATTAATTTAACAAACTTTGGTAAAGAAAAGAAAAATGTAAAAATGTGTTACATATCTTTATACTATTAACATATATAAATAATAATGTTAGTCATTACAGGTATACAACCAACTACTATGTTAATTAGCTTTCTAATATCAACAATAATTGAATGATAAACTACTCCTACTACGTAGAAATACATACTTTTAAAGGGAAGGGATAAATTAAATATTCCTACTTTAACGTAAACCATTTTGAAGAAAGTGTTGGACACTAAAAGGGTGATATTTAATGTTCTCTCTAAACCATTTTGTGGAAGGTGATGAAACACTAAAGAATTGACATACTATTCTCACTGTAATCTAAACCAATTTAGGGAGGGTGTCAGACAATAAAGGGGCAACATTTACTATTCCCACTCTGATCTAAACCATTTTAGGGAAGGTGTTGCGTACTAAAGCAGTCACATTTACTATTTTCACACAAAACTAAACCATTTTGGGGCAGGCGCTGGATGCTAAAGGAGTGACATTTACTATTCCCACTCGATTCTGAACCAATTACCATTCTATCTCCAATCCAAACCATTTTTGGAAGGTATTGAACACTAAAGGGGCGACATTTACTATTCCCACTTCAATCTAAACCATTTTGTGGAAGTTGCTGGACACTAAGGGGGAACAGTGACTATTCCCATTCCAATCGAAACTATTTTGTTGAAGATGTTGGGCACTAAAGGAGCAACATTTACTATTCCAACTCCATTCTAAACTATTATCAGGAAGGTGTTTGATGCTAAAGGAGTCACATTTACTATTGCAACTCCAATCCAAACCATTTTAGGAAAGGCGTTGGACACTTAATGGGTGCATTTACTATTCCCAACCCAATCTAAAGCATTTTGGGGAAGGCGCTGTACACTAAAGGGGTCACATTTACTATTTTTACTCCAATCTAACCAATTGGGGAAGGAGTTGGGACACTAAAGAGGTCACATTTACTATTCCCATTAAAATATAGACCATTTTAGGTAAGGTGTTGGACACTAAAAAGTTTATATACTCCATTGTCAAATCTTACTTGAGAAATTCTCTAGCTTTTGTGACTTGTATTGGCTAGAAATAAATGTCGACAAGACAACATTCATGGATTTTAATCTGCCATGGTCCTTTAGAAAAAAATACATGGCTATGGTGTCCCCCTGGAGGGAGTCTGACTATCTTGGGGTGCGACTGAGGGGCACCTTTTCATGGTTAGCGCAACTCCAGAAAAGCAAGGAGCTGCTCCAACATAGGGTTGTGGCTGTTCTGAGGGCATTAAAATCTTCTTTCTATCTCCCTCTATCACCAGCACTACAGTTATATTGTGCATAAGCAGTTAGTGTTAGTACAGCCCTATATGGTTCTGAGGTGTGGGGTGCTGGCAATGTATCCCAGTTGGCAGCAAAAGAGAATCGATTTATGTGTTCCCTTACAGGCTTTACGCAAAGTACCCCTTTGATTCCTCTAATATTGGACCTGGAGAAGCAGAACATCTCATAAATTTCAAATCTTAAGCCCCTTCTATACTGGCTAAGGTTGTGGTCGACCAAAGATCTGGGACAGTCCCAGCTAGGAGCTAATAGACTGGTTGTTTGAGTTAGAAATACGTGCCTCAAATTGTTTCAAGACATAGCTTATCAGTCTTGATCTGCTTGGGCTCTGGGCATTTGTTAACAACAATCATTACCTGAAACCTTCTTTGGGTGGATTAACTGAAACATTTTTAAACATAAAATGTGTTTCCGAATTCAAAGAATTTCTAGACAAAAGTGAGACCCCAGAGCAAAACCCTATATTTGAAATTCCAGTCATGGAATCCTACTTGTGAACAAGCATAGGAGTACATGGAGCATGCAGCTGAGAATGCCTCCAAAATGCCCATGCTATAATCTCCTCTGAAAGCAGTACCAAATTTTATGTCCATCTGTCGATTATATGTAGGCATTAGGAAATCTTGGCTGGACCCTGCCTGTAGAATATTGGGTGTGAGGAACTTCATAACTACCCTGCAAATCTTAACTACAAACAGCAACAATCTATATGTGTTTTAAATATCCAAATATTTGTATGAAGCCTGGAGGCTAAGGCACGAGATCAGTGAGGATCAATTATGGTTATGAGAGATTCACAGTTACTGAAACAAGAGTGCACTGAGGCTTTTTTTCCATCTAAAGTCTGGACCTTATATCATAAGAATCGTATGGCCAAGACGTTCTTAAGATATAAGCATCATGAATCGTTGTCACATCTAATATGCTACAACTTTAACTTTATGTGCCCTAGATGCCATGAAACTGTTGTTCTCAAGCTTGTAGAATTGTAACAATTCAGGTTGTTGTTTTGATGCAACGATTATACTGTTGGGCAGCTGGCTGGATTTTATATTCTTTTAGGCATGTAGATCAAAGTTTCTTCTTATTATTATCACTGTAGTGGATTTTAAGTAATGGATTGTTCTTGATTTTTGCACACATGCTCTTTTACACAGCACAGAACTGTTTGATGATTTTATTACAGTGTTTTTTATGATGATCTCTTATGGCCATGATTGGTCTGAATTCATGTTTATACTACTACTACTACTCCATAATCGCACATAATGTTTATGTATAAAATAAAATAAAAAAGTACATAGAAGACACAGCGACCCAAACTAAAAACCTATCCATTTAAATTGAAACATTAATATTTAAAATAAGGTGTAAATAAATATTTTAAAATAATATATTTTATTATTATTTATTAATATTCCTAAATTTTAAAACAGAACTGAAAAATAAATATATTTTCTAAAGTTTAAAATCATTGAATATATTGAAAAACACATAAAAAGCATATGACAATTTTATAATCATATAATAAATATAAATTATATATTTAAAAAAAAAATTACAATATGCTTGCAACAACAGAACATATTAAAATAATATGAATAGTACAATTGTCAGTATATTATAAATAAAACTATTAAAAAAAATACAAATAAATCTTAATACATCATGAAAAACACATATTTATTCAATGCAAATATTTTAGGTATTTATAATTTTGAATATTTTTAATGTAAACTTGAAAATTTAAAGTAGAATTTTCAACATAAAAATATTACACAAATATATAATTACCAACAAAAATGTGATAATGTATTTATTGTAAATGTATTGTATTATAAATTAAAAATATGAAATAAAAGTGCATTTAGGAACGTATTACATTATTCAATTTGAATTTAAAAATCTTTTTTTCCAAAATGTCTATATTAAGAAAATTGTTATAATACATACAATAAAACACCAATGTTTTAGAATTAATTTAATGTATCAATACATTAAAAATGTTAAATATGTCTACTAAAAATTAATAATTTAACTAAATAAATCTTTATTTTATAATAGTCGTTTGCATGCCATCAAAAATAGACATTACATTTAAATTGAAATATTTACATTATGAAAATCTTTGCAAACTTAGGGCCTCATTATGACCCTGGCGGCCGGAGGTAAGCTGGCGGTAACACCACCAACAGGCTGGCAGTGTTCTGCCAGCTATTTTGACCGTGGTGCTATAGCCACGGCCATACCGCCAGCCCCTCCACTATACCACCAGGCTTTCGTCTGGCGGTCATAATCCCCAGGGCAGCGGTGCAAGCACCGCTGCCCTGGGGATTATGAGTCCCCGACCGCCAGCTTGGCCATGCTGGTAAACACCGCCATGGAAAGGCTGGTGGTAAGGGTGACTCGGCGTGCCCCTGGGGGCCCCTGCACTGCCCATGCATTTGGCATGGGCAGTGCAGGGACCTCCAGGCATAGCCCTGTCGTGCATTTCACTGCCCAAATTTCAGTCAGTGAAATGTGCGACAGGTGCTACTGTACCCGCTGCACATCAGCATTGCCGCCAGCTCTATTACGAGCCGGCAGCAATGTTGATGTGACTTTTCCGCTGGGCCAGCGGACGGTAACACTGTTACTGTCTGCTGGCCCAGCGAAAAAGTCGTAATAGGGAGCCAGAAATACTGCCAGCATTGGTGGTATTCTGGCTCCTGCAGCGTCGCAGGCTTTTGAAAAGACCGCCGAGGTTGTAATGAGGGGAATAATCTCTTAAATCTCAACATCCTGCTACCAACAAAAGTTACATATGCATTAATAATTTTATATATTAATACAACTGAAAAATAAAAAATTTAACATCTCAAAAGAAAGAAATTATCTTACTAAACAGACAAATGAAAAACAATTACTAAACACATAAAAGTAAACACACTACAATCACATTCATATAAAATCACTTGTACAAATGATATTCCATACAATATTTTACATTAAAAACAATACTGAAAATTATATTTTTGCCTTCGATATTCCTGCCTACAATGTTTTTTGGCAGCCCATATATTCTTGACACAATTGCCCTCATTTTAAGATTGGCAGTAAATGCAGCATACCACCGTGGTAACGGCCACCAAAAGACCGTTGATGTGGCTAACAGCCGTCTGCCAAATTATGACCACAGCCGGAAGAAGGGCGGAAATCCGGCTGTGGCCATACTGGTTATAGTGCTTTCCTCTTATCTAGTTTCTAAGCACTAACATAACACACCAGAAATGCACTTCTGAGTTCAAAGGAGACTTTTATTGTTGTTAATTCTTCCCCAACCACACTTTTTATGTTGACGAATTAGTAGCTTTCACGCCCGCGTTAATCAAACAAAATATATCAGTTTGCAATATACACAGCAGGTTATATTTATAAGATATTGAATGCAAAGCAAAACAAATACTTCACCGTGTGGGAAACTATTTACAGCTTCATCTTTCTAAGGTCTGCAAGCTGATGACCCCCTGTCAGCCGCGAGAAAGAGATTCATCTACCCACACGGGATTGCTGGCAGCTGGCGCCTAGCTCCAGCACGAGGTCCGGCAGATTCGAATCTGAATCTCTGCAGCCTGTGTCATTCGTTACAAAGGTGTGCCCCCTCCTCTCAGACCTGGGAAACTGAGCAAGCCTTTTGGAGACTGGCCAGGTCTCCAAGACTACTCCTGTTCCCAAGCTCAAGCGAAGAAAAACAACACCCATGTACTCTCTCTTATCATGTCTAGTCTACTGTGAGAAAAACATCTTGTGCAAAAACACAGCTTGGAAAAATACAGCTTGGATTCTCAACTGCAATGTCTAACTCCACGTTAAAGGCAATGGGCAGCTAACCTAAATATCAAATGCAATGTCTAGTGTCATGTCAAAGCCAATAAGCATCTAAGCTGAATACAAAATGCAATGTCTTATATCATGTCAAAGCCCATAGGCAGCTGAGCTGAATACAAAATGCAATGTATAATATCATGTCAAAGCCAATAGGCAGAATATCTAATAGCATGTCAAAGTCAATAGGCAGCTAAACTGAATACATCATGTCAAAGCCAATAGGAATGCAATGTCAAAGCCAATAGGCGGCTAGACTGGATACAGCATGTCAAAGCCAATAGGCAGAATACAGAATGTAATGACTAATGCAATGTCAAAGCCCATAGGCGGCTAGACTGGATACAGCATGTCAAAGCCAATAGGCAGAATACAGAATGTAATGGCTAATGCAATGTCAAAGCCCATAGGCGGCTCAACTGAATACAGAAAGTAATGGCTAATGCCATGTCAAAGCCCATAGGCGGCTAAACTGAACAAAACATACCATGTGCTACTGGTGAACATTGAGCAAATAATATGCGCAGTGGTGAAACACAAAGTCATTGGTCAAAACAAAATTTAACAAATGGCAGTACACTGGTGGATGGTGTTAAGGTGGTGCTGCTACCACCAGCAGCCCCAAGCCAGTAGACTGCTGCGAGCCGTATTATGACAAATAATATGGCCTGGCGGTGTTCTGCTGGCAGGGCACTGCTGGTGGTAGCAGCGCCCCATCCCGTTCCCTGCCAGAAGACCCCTGGATGCAGGTAAGTTGGGAAGGGGGGCATAGATGGAGGGGGGTGGGGGTTGTCTGGGGAGTACTTGGGGGGTGGGTGAGCCTCCTACCAGTGACGGGGAAGGAATTCCCTGTCACTGGTAGGACCTACCGCCATGGTTTTCATGATGTTGTGAATGCCACGAAAACCATGGCGGTAGGCAGGGTCATGATGTCGCTGGTGGGACTATAGTGACCGCCGGGCTGGGGATTGTTATCTCCGGCCCAGCAGCTGCTACCACCATGGCGGTCGGAATGAGAAATTGGCCAATGTCATAATGTGGCAGTATGTACCGCCAGCCTGTTGACAGTACTACCGCCACATTATCACCGACTGCCAGGGTCATAATGACCCCCAATATTTTAGTATCACAAAATTTTGCACTCAATATTTCGTCCAAACACTTCTGGACTTACTGGAGTTGTGA
Organism: Pleurodeles waltl; assembly: GCF_031143425.1. Classification (NCBI taxonomy): domain Eukaryota; kingdom Metazoa; phylum Chordata; class Amphibia; order Caudata; family Salamandridae; genus Pleurodeles; species Pleurodeles waltl. The sequence continues at coordinate 598,946,747 of NC_090444.1, read as the reverse complement.
GGTACTGGTTCATGTGTTAGGCTTTCCTTTCCCTGCTACTCTGCTGTGCTCTGGGATGGGGTTGTGGTTAAACTTCTGAATAATGGATGTGGAACCTTTCCACCAAACCCATGCCAGCAAGTTTGGGTGTGTACCTTATGTCTTGTGCTTTCTGCAGTCTTGATGCTTGGGTTTACTTGTCTGCTGTGCAGTGCTGGAGTGAAGATCCCTTCAGGACAGGTGAGTGTCCACATTCTCTTTCTTGTGGTGCAGGCTGAGTGTGGACGTTCCAATACATTTCCTACTGGCTTTGGGATTGTGGTGTATTTCCCTTTTTCTGTGCATCATTTGTTCTTGATGGTTATTGTGTGCCCCAGTCTCCCTATTTGGCTTGTTGAGTGCTGTGTTGAGCTCCAGTGATGTTTGACCCTCTCTTCACTTTTTAACTGCTGGGTTTGGAGACAGTGTTGAGTTTTCATTGCCTAAAGAGAAGGTCGACCACCACAATGGATGTGGACTCCCCCCTCATGCTTCTGCATACTGGATGTTGTACCTTCCCCATGTACCCCCTTCTAGGCTTAGGGCAGGGATGTTCTTACACTCTTTGCAACACTGGGGTCCCTTTACTGGTAGACAGATGAGTGTCTCTGTTCTTTGTCCTGGGGTTTGGATTCCAAATCAGAATCACAGTGCATGTGCTCTATCCCTAAGACATTACTGTGAAACTGGTTTCATCTATGGAACTCTTCAGTAAGGTAATTGTAATTTTGGGCAGAAACTGCACATATTGCATGGTAGGTAATAAATATGTATATATATCTATATAGATATATATATATATATATATCCATATAGATATATAGATATATATCTATATAGATATATATATATATCTATATAGATATCTATCTATCTATCTATCTATATCTATATATATATATATATATATATATATATATATATATATATATATATGACAGGAGCATCACTGTGCACTGGCTGAACTAGTTTAAAACCACTGCAGTGACACAGAGCAGGAAAAATGTCAGAAATGAGTGCATATGCATTATTCCCTTTTAGTTGATATAGTTCAGCGCTGCAGTACATTTTTGTTTTTGCTGATGCTGAACAGCAGTGGCGAAAAAGAATTGGAAAGGGCAATAAGGGCCTGATTATGAGTTTGGGGGTCGGACTGCCAGGTTGGCCGTCCCAAACAGACCGCTGTTGCGGCAGTCCCCAGACTGCCATATTACGATGTAGACAGACAGAACCACTGACTGCCAAACCAAAGTACTGACCAACAGTAGTGAAGCGGTCTGCTATCTTGGTGGTCCATACTCCAGCTCCGTCAGTGCTGTGGCCAACTGCCGAGCCTATTACAAACACATGGGAAATGTGGTGGTCCCCATGCTGCAGTTAGCCAACGGCGGTCGACTGCCACCATAAGGGTTCAGCAAAGCAACAGACAAATGCCTATTGGATGAATTAAAAAACAACACAGCTGACAATCATGGTGCCAGTGGACACACCTGCAAAGCGCACTATAAAACACACACCTTCAGAGACCATGATCCTTTGCATCTCCACTGCAACCGAGAGTTGATTTCTCACCAGAGAGACAAGGCACCCCTTTTTTCACTATGCCTTAAACCCCTTTCACACACTTTACTCCATTTACACCCATCACATGTCTTTTGTAACTCCCTGTCACCCACTTTAATTTTCCATCATATCACATTCCAATAATCCCCATTTTTCAGTGAATTAGTTGAGAGTCATGGTGAATGAAATCATAAGAGTAAAGCCACTATTGAGTGGAGCCCAAGTGCAGCACACTCCTCTCAGCGGGAAAATGGAAATGTGGCAAAGCATCATCGACAGAGTGAGTGCTGTAGGCACCACCCTGCACACAAAGGAGGACATTAGGAAGAGGTGGAATGACCTGAGGGGCAAGGTGCATTCCCTGTCCTCCAGACAACAGACACAGGCCAACAAGATAGTGGTTGTCCTCCCAGTGCCACACTACAACTCTTTCCTTGAGAGGAGAAAGTCTTGGCCATCCTTCATCCTAAGGGCTTGACAGGAATACCTGGAGGAGCAGAGTCTTGTATGTTAAAACACAAAAACTGTCATAAAAATGCAACGTCCTGCATACTCACAGATCAGCTTTTGCCACTGTGTCTTTCATTTACTTTGCCAACATTCAATACCCGGAGTATCTGAGATAGAAGGCTGTCAGTGTGCATTGCTGGACCTAACATTAAAGCTTCCAAGGCCCATCACATGCCATAAGTTGGAATGGTGCCTGCAAGTGTTTTAATATCAATCAATCATCCCTGGACTCATAGTATGTCTCAACATTTAAAGGTATTTTCCAACCTTAATGCAGTTTGAAAACAGATATGTAATACCTAACAGTTGTCAAGTGCTGGAGAGTAGAGAGTGACTGGACTGCAAATTCCAGGCGGTCCTGTATCTGTAACTCCAAATACCAGCCCAGTGTTCACTTGCCCAAATACACCTGTTTGTTAACACCTAAATGAAGTTTACTCACTTGGGAGGATACCATTTGTCTAGTGTGTGAAATAGAGGAAGTGACCTGACTGTAAAACTGAGGAGGCCTTGGTCCTCCCTGGACCAGAAACAAACATCCTCAGACCGGTTTCAGGGTATCACTCTTCATCAGCCAGGCTAGCCTAAATCCAATGGCATAGTAGGCCCGGGACCCGCGTCTGGGCCTATCCGCCGCACTTATGGCAGCAAAAGCAAGCAAATACAAATGATGGACAGAAAGTGGAACCAATCAAACATTCACTCCAGATCACAGATTTGGGTTTAATCCATCACTTCTTTTGCTCACCATGCCACCCAACTTTGGGCCCAGTCATATGCAAATCAATCTCGCCCCTGTTCCCCATAGGAAAAGTCCAGCCCGAACTGTCAGGCCAGGTCCTCCCTGAATCAGAAAGAAGCATCCTGGGACTGGTTTCAGGGTATCAACCTTTGTCAGCCAGGCTAGCTTGAATCCAGTGTCATAGAGAACCCGGGACCCACATCTGGGCATACCCGACTCACTTATAGCGACAAAAGCAAACAAACACAAATGAAGGACGGAATGCGGAACCAATCAAACATTCACTGCCAGTCACAGATCTGGGTTTAATCCATCACTTCTTCTGCTCACCATGCCGCCTAACATTGGGCCCAGTCATATGCAAATCAGTCTCACCCTTGTTCCCCGGTGGAAAAGTCCAGCCCGAACTGCCAGGCCAGGTCCTCCCTGAACCAAAAAGAAGCATCCTGGGACCGGTTTCAGGGTATCACCCTTCGTCAGCCAGGTTAGCTTGAAACCAGTGGCACAGTGAGCTCGGGACCCACATCTGGGCATACCCAATGCACTTATGGCGACAAAAACAAACAAATAAAAATTATGGACAAAATGCAGAAGCAATCAAACATTCACCCGCAGTCACAGATCTGGGTTTAATCCATCAATTCTTTTGCTCACCATGTGTGGGTACAGCCATAGCCAAACCAGTCTTGACTCTGTTCCACATGTGAACAGTCCAGCCCGAACTACCAGGCCAGGTCCTCCCTGGACCGGAAACAAGCATTCTGGGACCAGTTTCAGGGTATCACCCTTCATCAGCCAGGCTACCTTAAATGTTTTTAACTTGTTATTTGAGTTTTAACATGTTAACTCTCATATAATGTTAACTCATCTGGGAGGGTACCATGGGTCAAGTGTGTGAAGTAGAGGGAGGGATCTGACTGCAAATCTCAATAATCCCTGTTTCTGTAATTCCAACCACTAGCCCAGTGTTCACTTACCCAAATACACCTGTTTGTTAACTCTCAAATGAAGTGCATTCACCTGGGAGGACACCATTCGTCAAGTGTGTGAAGCAGAGGGAGTGGCCTGACTGCAAAACCCAACAGCCCCCGTTTCTGTAACTCCAACCAGCAACCCAGTGTTCACTTGCCAACATACACCTGATAGTTAACTATCAAATGAAGTTTACTCACCTGGGAGGATACCATTTGTCAATTCTGTGAAGTAGAGGGAGTGACATGACTGCAAAACCCCGGAGGGCCTGTTTCTGTAATTCCAACCACCAGCCCAGTGTTCACTGGCCCCAAAACACCTGTTCATCAACTTTCGAATTACGTTTACTCACTTAGGAGAGAGCAATGTTCAGATCATGATCAGCTTGGAGAGGTGTCTGTCTACCTAGCTCCATCTTGTCCTGGTATCCCAAGATAAAACTTTTGAGGACATGAATGACACCTTACCAAGTGTGTATAGCAAGAATTCCTAAGGTTTTAAGCTGCATCACCAGATTGGTTGTGGCAGCAAACACATTGACACAGCACTGCACACATGATGTCTGCAGTTATGTATACAACAAAGTTAACATAGTTGTGTGCTTGCCTAAATGTCACTCAGCTAGGCCTCTGAATGGTCAAATGCACATGTTGTCTCTGTTCCGACTCTGTCGTCCCATTTCTAGGGGGCGCTGTAAGGGGTCTGTCAGAAGCCTGAGAATCACCTTAAACACTTATCTAGAGTCCCTTGCTGACTCCTGTTTGTTTCTCTTTTCTCCATGGTACACTTGTGTAGTACTACATTAGCTTCCTGGGACTGCAAATCCCATAATGCACAGCCTGGTAGTCAGGAAAGCCCGGATTCTGTTTCCCATTGTTTTCAATGGGAGAAGTCCAGTTGCTCCTTTTCACTGGATCCTCTCCTCCAGGACTTGCAAGTGTCTGAAACTACACACACCTGAGACCTCTCCTGTGCAGCCCAGCTTGGAACTGCTTATAAGCAGCCATTTCCTCAAGATCCCCGTCGTGCATTGGACTTCGATTCCTTTGTGTCACAGACCCTTTGTCCGATGGTGTTCCAGTTTTGTTCCTGTTCTGTTCCAGCTTGATCCTGTTTCCTGTTTCTCTGCCCTGCTCCTGATTGTTCCAGCCCGAAACCGTGACAGTCTCTTCACTTTGTTGGCTTCACTGTTGTCAAGATGTCATTTTCATTTCCTCATTCAAAGAGCTACTGATCATTAGATCTAATGAGCTGCTTGAGTCAAATAGTTTAGGCAAGCTTCACACATGCCATGTCAAATACTCCAATACCATGGGAACATGGCACAATAGGTTTTCCTACAACTTAATAATGTCCAATGTCTCTACTTACTGCAACACAGTACCTTTGAAGGTGGATGTCACACTACAACCAATAACAATGTGCTCTGTCTTTCTTAACAGGTCGGGCTGCAACAGCACCTGGGCAGACCTCATCCACCAGCCAGACTCCCACTTCCCCCTGGATGAAGCCCTCAGTGATGATGACACTCCTGGACTTGTGGACATGGAGGACAGGCCTGACACATCTGAGCAACTTGGTCTGACGACAACATTGAGTCTCACTGTGCCACAACTACACCTCCCAGCCCTGTTGCTACATCACAGGCAACATGTCCCCGAACTGTGCACCTAGCACCGTTTCTACCATCTCATGCCCTCAGTCCTGGATCTTGAGGTGCAACCCAACATTCCTGACATTGAGGGTCCAGAACCCAGTTGGAGAGGACACCCTTTGCCAAGGACACAGGCTTGTGGGGGTAGGGTATGTGGGAGGGCTGCTGTGGGATAGCAGAATGTGGTCACTGTGGCTGCTGTTGACCAGGATACCATCAGCCACATCTTGGGGGTCTATCAGGAGTCCCTAGGCGTGATGGGCTAGGTGTTAACTGAACTCCGGGAAATGAAGCAGCTGCAGAGGGACATGACCCAAAAAAATGGATAAATATAATACCAACGAGGGCACCCTAACAGCGGTGCTGAGGGACATCAACACAACCCAGAGCAGGGCTTTTACACCAACATCCACACCTCCCTGTGGGCCAATGACCTTACAGCTGAGTACATCTGTGGCAGCCACAGGAAGGGAGGCCCTGCCAGAGGCACAACTACCCTCAGACATCCCTGCCTCTGCAGCAGCTGATCCTGCCCCCCTTCACAAGCGGGGAATCCAGCAGGTGCGGATGGCAAGACACCCACCACTGCCAGCAAGAAAACTCTTCCTTAGTGTCCTCCTTTGTTTGTCACACATTCATTCTGTGGGCTGATCCTGAACCACATTCCAGTTCCAATGAGAGGAGTACACTGGACATTGGACTTCCAGCGTTCACTAACCCAAATACACCTGTTTGTTAACTCTCAAATGAAGTGCATTCACCTGGGAGGACACCATTCGTCAAGTGTGTGAGAGGGAGTGACCTGACTGCAAAACCCAACAGCCCCCGTTTCTGTAACTCCAACCAGCAACCCAGTGTTCACTTGCCAAAATACACCTGAAAGTTAACTCTCAAATGAAGTTTACTCACCTGGGAGCATCTACTCCAATGATTTCATTCACCATAGCTGGCCTCTTTTCTTTAAAATTTCTGTTTCTTAATGCCCCTAAGATATTTGTTGATTTATCATTCTAATACATTCAACCATCACTAACTCATTGCCTGCTGTCTCAAAGTTCACATTTAGCAATGTAAATATGTAAGACCATGTGAACGATACAATGAAGATACAAATTACTTGTGCAAACAGGGGTATGTCACATGTACACAGAGTCCAGCTCAGGATTACAACCATCACACACCAACACATACATACAAGTATCTTGTGTCAGAAGATATTTAATTACATTGTTCAGCACATAGGCTGTCAAGATTTCAGAAACATAGAAAATCAGACATGACCATATCAGACAGGCTTCAAAATATATTGGTACACCCCCCCAGAACATTGTAGGAATGGACATGTCAGACATTTTCCTGTTAAATAGGCAAAAATAGATATGGTTGATGTCATCAGCTAGAGACATATCCCCTAGCTCTCAAAAGTAAGCCAACCTCCTAAAATGCATCACCCAGACAGATGACTGTACAACAGTTCCTGATCACAGAGTCATTACAATCCAGTGCTACTGCATCCGGTGGTGTAATACAAACAAATGTCAGTGATGTGTCACAGGTGCTTCGATGAAACACATTGACAGATACAAACAGTTCAGACAAAAAGAGTTTTTAGCCAATGTGAAAGGGGAACTGACATGAACGTGGCCTACAATAACATTTTACTGACCACATGATGACACACATGATTCATCATGGCCACAAAACAACAAACAAGTCCAATGGAGTCTTCTGTACCTCCACTGTTTCACTGTGCAAGCTGTCTTGACAGGTCTTTTATGCCCAAAGTCTGTGAAATACATTTACAGGAACAATCCATGGCCACTTTGTATGTCCCAACGCATGAAATACCTGCCAATGTCACAACTGTGAAATGGCCAAATGAAGATCTCATTATGAAAATACCTGAACAAAGAACAATACAAGAAGTATAGGTATGAAAACATATGTTAGAAATGGGGTCATTGGTTGGCAGTCAGGTTACCCCTGTCCATGCAAGGACCCTCACTCTAGTCTGGGTAAAGGAGAGTCACCCTCAGCTAACCCCTGCTCATCCCCTTGGTAGCTTGGCATGAGCAGGCAGGCTTAACTTCAGAATCTAGGTGTAAAGTATTTGTACCAACACACTCAGTAACACAGTGAAAACACTACAAAATGACACAACACAGGTTTAGAAAAAATAGGAAATATTTATCTAAACAAAACAAGGCCAAAACCACAAAAATCCAATACACAAGTCAAGTTATTAATTTTAAAAACAAAAGAGTCTTAAATCCTTTTGTAACCAGGATAACAAGCACAGATGAGTGTGCGTCAGAAAAGGCTAGTGATGCGTCGATTTCTCCTTGAGATGTGCGTTGTTTCTCCTTCTCTGGTCGGGTCGGTGTGTGTTGTTTTTCCTCTCCGCAGGAGAGCAATGTGTCCATCCGGGCAAGCACTGCGGTCCGAGCAGGCGATGAGTTGTTTTTCTGCATCCAGCAAGGTTTGCGTCGAAAATCCTCCCGAGCGGTATCAGCGAAACCGCGCTGTTTGGGTTGCGATGTTACTAGCCTCCGTTAGTGGTGTGGCGCATCATTTCTCCAGCCGTGTGCGTTGATTTTCAAGCCACGCTGCAGGCAGAGCGTCGATTTCAGCTGCCAAGACGGCGGCACGTCGTTTCTTCAGCCGAGTCTCAGAGGTTGTGTCAGAAATCTCCCCGCACGGCGGTCTGTGCGTGGATTTTCAATCTCGGTCTGCCAGCTTCACCTGTCAATGCCCCAGGAACTGGATAGGGCACCACTTGGCAGGGCAGGGGTCTCAGCAGAGAGTCCAGGTGCTGGCAGGGGAAGTATTTGATGGCCCTGATACTTCAACAACAGGAGGCAAGCTCAGGACAAGCCCTTGGAGATTTCTTCACAAGCAGGAATGCAAAACAAAGTTCAGTCTTTGTCCCCTTTCACCAGGCAGAAGCAGCAACAGCAGGATAACTCCACAAAGCACAGTCACAGGCAGGGCAGCACTTCTCAGCTCTTTAGCTCTTCTCCAGGCAGAGGTTCCTCTTGATTTCCAGGAGTGATCTAAAGTCTGTGGTTTTGGGTGCTCTTCTTATGCCCATTTTGGTCTTTGAAGTAGGCTTACTTCAAAGGAAAGTCTCTCTTGTTTGTGAAATCCTGCCTTGCCCAGGCCAGGCCCCAGGCATGCACCACGGGGTTGGAGACTGCATTGTGTGAGGGCAGGCTCTGCCCTTTCAGGTGTCAGTGACCACCCATCCCCTCCCTCCTAGAACAGATGGCTCATCAGGATATGTAGTCTACACCCCAGCTCCCTTTGTGTCACTGTCTAGAGAGAGGTGCAAACAGCCCAACTGTCAAACTGACCCAGACAGGGAATCCACAAACAGGCAGAGTCACAGAATGGTTTAAGCAAGAACATGTTCACTTTCTAAAAGTGGCATTTTCAAACACACAATCTTAAAATCAACTTTCCTAAAAGATGTATTTTTAAATTGTGAGCTCAGAGATCCCAAACTCCACATGTCTATCCGCTCCCAAAGGGAATCTACGCTTTAATCATATCTAAAGGCAGCCCCCATGTTAGCTTATGAGAGGGATAGGTCTTGCAACAGTGAAAAAACAAATTTGGCAGTATTTCACTGTAGTATTTACCTTAGGGGTGTTTTACATGTAAGAAAAAGGAAGGTTTGGGCCTGTCGAACTGGCAGTTTAAAACTGCACACACAGACACTGCAGTGGCAGGTCTGAGCCATATTTACAGAGCTACTAATGTGGGTGACACAACCAGTGCTGCAGGCCCACTAATAGCATTTGATTTACAGGCCCTGGGCACCTCTGGTATACTTTACTAGGGACTTACCAGTGAATCAAATATGCCAATCATCGAAATCCAGTCACATACACATTTTAAATAGGAGCACTTGCACTTTAGCAGTGGATAGCAGTGGTAAAGTGCCCAGAGTAACAAAAACAGCAACAACAGAGTCCAGCGCACATCAACAACCTGGGAAACAGAAGCAAAACGTTAGGGGAGAATACGCCAAGGATGCCAAGTCTCACATTACATATGACATACGTCACAGACAAAATGTCTGGACTCCCCTAGAAAAATCTGACACATCCAAAGCAACATCATTAAAATGTGAATGTATCAAAAACTAGCTCATCAAACACCCTTTTTCAGGTATTGCCTGAGAATCAGCTCCCTACTATTCCCAAAAATATACTCCACACATTATTACAATTACAGTTCATTGTACAGTCAAAGTCATGATATCTCATGACAAGAAGAAGCTGTTGATGAGATCTTGCCGCAAGCCAGCTCCTTCCTCTTCACCACTATCATCTTCATTTGGCATTTAAGGATTCTCACCCGGTGGCACCTCAGGCTCCCCCTCCTTTGGGATATAAGGGATATTCCTTTGCAGGGTGAAATTATGGAGCATGCAGCATGGCAAGGTGGTCTGACATACTTTCCCGGGTGAGTAGAGGAGGGCTCCCCCAGTCTTGTCCAGACAGCAAAATCTGGCCTTGAGGAGCCCAAATGCCCGTTCTACTGCCTGAAGTGTTCTTCCATGGGCCTCATTAAAGCAGACTTCCTCTTGCGTAGTTGAATGCCTCAACGTCAACAACCATGGATGGTTGGGATATGCTGAGTCTCCTGTTTTGGAATGAGACATAAGTGGCACAATGAGTCACTCACTTCATGATTGTAGCACCTGACATTGCACACACAAAATCAGGACAGATGTGACTTACCAACCAGCAAGGCCCTCTCTGGTTGCAGTTGTGACATCAACTGGCAAATGGTGCTGTTCTGCATTATAAATAAATCATGGGCTGAACCAGGGAACCATGCACAGATGTTTGAGATGTAGAGATCTGACAAGCAGACAACTTGTATTTTGATAGGATGGAAGTGCTCCCTGTTGAGATAGACTTGTTCACTGGCCTGCAGTGGCACCAAGGCAATATGTGTGCCATCAATGGCTCCCACCACATGTGGGAGGTGACTAAAACCATAGATGTCAGCCTTCACATTGGCTAAATCCTCACTTCTGGGGAACATGATATAGCTGTCAATGATTTTCATCATTGTTGATAGCAAGCCTCTTAGCACATATGTTGGGACATACCACCAGGTATTGCCACTGTATACTGGAAGGACCCTGTGGGCAGGAAGTTCAATACTGCCATGAGTCTCAAAATGGGGGGTCTGCATGTTGGATTTGTTTTTTCAAGCATCAGATCTGGCTTCAACTGACTACATAAATTCACAATAGTTTGCAGATTCAGACAGAACTGCTTAATGATGTGACATTCTTCTATGGTTTGAAGGTCTGGCAATGGATAGTACACTGGAGCTTGTTGCCTCCTACCGCTCCAAAGGTACCTATTTGTGACAATAAATGAGTAGAAGTATTAGTCACTGTGGCCACACAAATATACATGATGAATGGGACCAAAATCATGTGACAATGCATTACTGACTCGAAAACCATTACACCCATTTCACATCAAAGCTGTCTACTACTGAATGACCACCTAGTCTACATATGTGTCAACAACATGAATTTGGGCAACACCCAACTATCTGCTCCTCATGTGTTCCTCGAAATTTAACAGTGTGTTTCGACCGCCAAAAATACTGCCACCACCGATGGACAGTGCTCCACCATAATATGCCATCTGTGACCAGTAACACACTACACTGCTGATTGTGTGGGAGAACCTACACATTAAGGCTGCATTAGATTGTTTGTGATGATCAGACACATATATTCATGTTGTGATGCATTTAACAGAGCACAATACTGTATTTACAACCTCCAAAATAGTGGGTGCCTGACCTGGTTCACTGGACTTTAGGAACTGTCTGTGACCACTGGCAGCAGTTGACTGTGTGATGGGCAGTTTCAACCGTAGCGGACACAGCCATACGACAATGGCTGTGTCCATCAGTGGCGATGACTGCGTAGGTGGCATACATGTATGCCGCATTTTGCTAAATCACTCACTTGACTCCTGACACTGCTGCCATCAACACCGCCACCACTTCAGCTGATGTGTGCTGCCTCTAGAAGCAGTCATGCCAGGCTAAGGCAGTGAAAGGGCCCCTGCCTTCTCGCATGAGGAGCTGGAGAGGCTCATTAAGGATGTCCTTCCCCTGTATGATCAGCTATATGGCTCACCAGAGAAGCTGGGAAGAACCTCATAGGCATATTTGACTCTGTTCAACACCATCCTTTCCTTCCTCATAGGCTACAAAGTGCCTCTGAGTGCCAGCGAGACTTTCGGGTGCCTGTTGTCACTACTGTCAGGCATGGAAGTGATGGAAATGTGAGTTTCATGTAGGTTCAGTATGCACAGCCTGCAGAGACCAGGGCCTGTCAAATGTTTCTCCCAGTATGGGACATAGAGCAGGCAGGGGTAGAGTTACTATGGCTAAGCAACTGTGGCACGAGGCCCACTCCCTGTAGACCTACAGATCCCTGGATGTGGCCAGTGAAACTTCAGTGGCAAGATTTGGCTTGAAGGCCTTTGTGCATTGACTGTATGTCATTGACTTATGACAGGTCCCTTACTCCCACAGCTATGTTGCCATCTTTCCAAAAGTCATATTTGTACAGTCAGGCATATTGCACAAGTGACAAACCTACAGTGAAGAAAGTTGAGTGATTCAGGGGAGGGCATGACATGTGACTCATTAGCTTGGTCACATGCAACCAATCAGACCAAACGTACCTCAGTATGTTGGATGCCATCTCTGTGGGATTGCCAGATATGGTAAAAGGTGTGTTCTGTGCTTCAAGTACATACCACACAAACCCACTCTGAAGTGGTATGAGATTATATTGGGTAGCCCACATGTTCACACATACACAGGGAAGAGACTTTACATGCTACCCATGGCAGCCCTTTCATTGTCACTTAAGTCTTAGGGTATAGTCTGTACTATGGTACTTGCCTGTAGGGACTGTATGCAGTGATTTAACGTGGCTGGATGTAAATGTGTCTGTTCAGTCAGGCCCAATGAGTTGACCCTTCAGAAGGTTACAATGGTGTGTTGTGTTTCATTATGGCCCACATCACAGTACATGTCGCTTGAGCCTGGGCTACCTGATGTCCGTAGGCTTCCATAGTCAGTGTAGGCCATGAGCAGGGTAGTAGGTTAGACTGCAGATGACTCTAAAACTATATATTTATGTCCCTGTACTGATCAGCATGTGTACGTTACACTTGTGGTGTGTTGACAAATGCAAATGTTTTATGCTTGGTGTTTCTGAAACGTGTGTGACTCAACCAGTTGGCCAAATACATGCAATTGTAACCTTTTCATTTGTCTATTGCATCCATACGGGTCAACATCCATCAAAAGAATGGGATTTAGAGAGCCAGCACCAACCTATGGACCTTGAGGGTCCATAGACAGCGGAGCACCCACTGTCACAAGAGGTGGGAGGACCTAAGACAATGGGCCTGATAGATCATGGAGGTCCAGCTGGCGCTATCCTTTCAACATGGGCGGGTCGCACACCAGAGCCTGACCCTTTGATGGCCCGCATTTGGGCGGTGGCCTAGCCTGAGCTTGATGGGTTGTGGAGGGGAGCACTGCAGCTACATGGGAGTGAATCCTGGGCATATTCCTACTTGTTACAATGCTTAGTTCAGGGTTCTGCAAAGTTGGTCCTGGTGAGCCAGGTCCATGCCAGATTTTTAGCATATCCACATTTAGAAAAATGTAGATTTCTGAAACATCTTGTTTCTAAATGTGGATATGCTAAAAATCTGGCATGGACCCGGCTCCCCAGGACCGACTTTGCAGAACCCTGGCCTAGTTAATGTGATAGTGTCTGCCATCTCCCTCTGAAGATTGAAGATGGGCCATGTGTGACACACAGAATAAGTAAGTGTTTCTGCAGGTATGGAAGTTGGTGCATGCCGATGTGCTTGCCTATTAGCTCACTGACCTAGGAAACAACAGTGTACAGTCCACAACCAATTTACTCTCCAGGGCCAACACATGACTGAGTACAGTGATCAATCAGGTCATGTTGTTTGTTGTTGTGTTTGTCAATTGTACCACACACAAGAGGTAATAGACCACTGTACTCAGCCATTTGTCTTGTCAAGTGAGTATATTGGCATCTGTCTCACACAGGCCACTTGTCTTCAGTATGTCACAAGTGCTGGTGCCTCACTAATGTCTCTCATGTGAATGTGTCCATCATACATATGACAGAGCATACATTGCCCTTTGGGTGTAGTGGCAGAGCAATACTTTTCCTTCATAAGTAGTAAATGTCTATTGACATGATTTTGGTAACATCACTGTCGCCATCATTCCTTTTGCCCATATGTTAGCATGGGTACCTTTCACTTTTGCCATATCATTTTCACTGCTGTTTTGTGCATGGCCTCCCTATCTTCATGGGATGATGTCTAATTACCTCACATATTTGTGCATACCAACATGTGTTTGGTCATGGAGATGAGTGATGGGGCTACAGTTCATATGGTACCACAGACAGGAGTGTGGCACCGTTGCTCAGTGGCTCACACATAACCTCACCTGCCACTCCATGTAATTTGGCATGCACAATTGCAGAAGCAATGAAGGAAAAGACAGGGAGGACTACAGTTTTTTACTCACAATGTGCATTTCCATGACATTGATGTAGAATAATTTGGCAAAGTGCTTAGCACATGTTAAATGGTGAAGGTTCATTACCTAACTCGACGTGCATCAGGGAGTGACTTGGAGGAATGTGGGAGTCATATGTTGTTGCGTACACTCATTCATCTAAGAGGATATGTGTTTCCATGACAAAAAGGGACACTGATCTGGCTTCCCTGTGAGCAATATGTTAAGGGCCTACTACAGGTATTAGAGAATCCCTGAGGCCTAATAACATTCAATGGACTATTAGCTTTTACTTATGCAATATGAGTAGGGTATTTTCGGAAGTACCAATCAAGACAGGTGATTTCCCTGGGGTTAGCTGATTCCTTGTGATATGGATATTTGTAGACAAATCTTCCGGTCATTTTACCCAAATTGTCCTTTTCTGTGCAAGATAAGTAGAGACGCCCCAAAACACAACGTGGACACATCCCATTTTTTGAAAGAAAACAGAGCTGTTTTTTGCAAAGTGCCTACCTGTAGATTTTGGCCTCTAGCTCAGCCGGCACCTAGGGAAACCTACCAAACCTGTGCATTTTTTATAACTAGAGACCTAGGGGAATCCAGGATGGGGTGACTTGTGGGGCTCTGACCAGGTTCTGTTACCCAGAATCCTTTGCAAACCTCAAATTTTGGCTAAAAAACTAACATTTTCCTCACATTTCAGTGACAGAAAGTTCTGGAATCTGAGAGGAGCCACAAATTCCCTTCCACCCAGCGTTCCACCAAGTCTCCCGATAGAAAATGATACCTCACTTGTGTGGGTAGGCCTAGCGGCCGCGACTAGAGACACCCCAAAACACAACGTGGACACATCCCATTTTTTGAAAGAAAACAGAGCTGTTTTTTGAAAAGTGCCTACCTGTAGATTGTGGCCTCTAGCTCAGCTGGCACCCAGGGAAACCTACCAAACCTGTGCATTTTTTAAAACTAGAGACCTAGGGGAATCCAAGATGGGGTGACTTGTGGGGCTCTGACCAGGTTCTGTTACCCAGAATCCTTTGCAAACCTCAAAATTTGGCTAAAAAAACACATTTTCCTCACATTTCGGTGACAGAAAGTTCTGGAATCTGAGAGGAGCCACAAATTTCCTTCCACCTAGCGCTCCCCCAAGTCTCCCGATAAAAATGGTACGTCACTTGTGTGGGCAGGCCTAGCGCTCTCGACAGGATATGCCCCAAAACACAACGTGGACACATCACAGAAAACAGAGCTGTTTTTTGCAAAGTGCCTACCTGTAGGTTTTAGCCTCTAGCTCAGCCGGCACCTAGGGAAACCTACCAAACCTGTGCATTTTTGAAAACTAGAGACCTAGGGGAATCCAAGATGGGGTGACTTGTGGGGCTCTGACCAGGTTCTGTTTCCCAGAATCCTTTGCAGACCTCAATTTTTGGCTAAAGAAACGCTTTTCCTCACATTTCGGTGAAAGAAAGTTCTGGAATCTGAGAGGAGCCACAAATTTCCTTCCACCCAGCGTTCCCCCAGGTCTCCCAATAAAAATTATACCTCACTTGTGTGGGTAGGCCTAGCGGCCGCGACAGGAGACGCCCCAAAACACAACGTGGACACATCCCACTTTTTGAAAGAAAACAGAGCTGTTTTTTGCAAAGTGCCTACTTGTAGATTTTGGCCTCTAGCTCAGCCGGCACCTAGGGAAACTTACCAAACCTGTGCATTTTTTAAAACTAGAGACCTAGGGAAATCCAAGATGGGGTGACTTGTGGGGCTCTGACCAGGTTCTGTTACCCAGAATCCTTTGCAAACCTCAAATTTTGGCTAAAAAAACACACTTTCCTCACATTTCGGTGACAGAAAGTTCTGGAATCTGAGAGAAGCCACAAATTTCCTTCCACCCAGCGCTCCCCCAAGTCTCCTGATAAAAATGATACCTCACTTGTGTGGGTGGGCCAGGTGCCTGCAACAGAATAAGGCCCAACACTTGTAGAGATAGAGGGGATAGCACAGCAAGTTATAAGGGCATATTCTTTTATACATCTTTAGACTGACTCTGCTTTGGGGACCCACATAAGTGAGGTGTCATTTTACTTGGGAGACTGAGGGGAACACTGGGGAGTAGGAATTTTGTGCTGGAGCGGTGATCCTACGAAGAAAAGTCAGGGAAATATGCCTGGGTAAGAAAATTTGGGGGATCTACGCAAGCCACACCTCCCTGGACTCCTCGGGGTGTCTAGTTTTAAAAAATGTCTGGGTTTGGTAGGTTTCCCTAGATGAAGGCCGCACCCAGGACCAAAAACATAGGTGCCCTCTCCCCCCCAAACACAGGTAGTTTTGTAATATATCGTTTTGATGTGTCCACATACATCCGTGATGTGCCAAACACAAAAATTTTGAAAAGAAACGCACTTAAGTTATGTGAAAAAGACCCCTCACCCACCAACCAAGTTGGTGGCATGCTTCATCATCGGGGTCCCACCTGAGGCACCTAGCATGTCACAGGTGTGCTGCGACACCTGATTACAGCGGAGCAGGTTTTGTCATTTTTACCACACATACTGGTTGGATTTGGCACGAGGGTGAGTGATGGTTCAGTGGATCAAATTTTATTAACAAGAGCTTTCACAAAAATGAAATGCACTGTTAATAACTGAAAGGCAAAAAACTGAACCAATGACTCACAGCTCGTGAGCTGTAAAGCCGCAACAATGCACCAACCGCTTTACAGTCCATTCACACAACTTTCATGCATGACACACACAAGACCATTCACACCGCCAGCCACGGGCCCAGCACATTACAACACTCACATCGACAGACAGCGCCACTCAAGGGCCCATCACTTACATACGCCCACATGCCTGATACAAGAATCACACCAGCTGATGGGAGTGTGTGGACTGGTGTTTGGCTGGCAGTGTGTTGCAGTAGCCAACAGCAAGTCAATATGTACACTCTCAGCCAAGCCCCACTCCACACACAATGGGATCATTTTTTTTTTTTTTTTCTTAAACAGAGGAACCCCTAAGTAGAAAGAATTACAAAACTACAAACACAAAAGCTCTAACTAAGTACATGACAGAAATGCTAACCATGAAACTGAACACATGAAAATACAAAACAGACATGAGTTTACACTCATGGTTGTTCCCAGAAATTCGTCTGGGTGTGGTAATTCTTAAAACAACCACCCACACACAGCCCAGGCTTTGAAGGACAATCTGGGCAGTACATTCGAGTGTCCCTCTGGATACCTCTTCGAAAACGCACTACATTTCTTAGCTGGAAATTCTTTTTTGGGTGTGGAAGGAATGTGCTCAGCAAAGTGGCGATCTTTCAATCTAGCCACATCCTCCACCACTGCTTCTCTAGGAACTCTGGCCTGTTCCACCACAATAAGGCTCTCTATCACTGACTCCTGAAATTTCACAAATGTCATCTTTGACTCTGGAGACCTATCCCTAAACACAATAAAAGCATTGAAGGTTGCTAAGCGGAAGAGGTGAATTGCTAACTTCTCATACCAAACGTAAGACTTACGAATAGCAGTATAAGGTTCCAATCTCTGATCAACTCTATCTACACCTCCCATGTGCTTATTATAATCTAAAATGCACACAGGTTTGCGCACTTCAGCAACCTGGCCCCAAACAGTCACGGGGGAAGTACTCTCATCATGGATGGTACTTAGCATGTAGACATCCCTCTTGTCTGAAAATTTCAAAGCTAGCAGCTCCTCATTCCGCAAGGCACAGCACTGTCCCCTCTCAAGTTTTTTACAGACAAGCTCCCTTGGATAGCCTTTCCGGTTAGAACGGATTGTGCCACAAGCAACTGTGTCCACTCTAAACAATTCCTTGAACAACTGCACTCCAGTGTAGAAGTTATCTACATACAAATGGTGACCTTTGTTGAACAGTCGTCTACCAAGATCCCACACAATTTTCTCAGTAACTTCAAAAGTGGGAGGACAACCAGGGGGGTCAATATTGGAATCCCTACCAGTGTAGACACGGAAACTATACACATATCCTGTCCTACTTTCAGACAGCATATACAATTTAATTCCATATCGTGCCCTTTTGCTAGGAATTTACTGCCTAAAAACCAAACGACCCTTGAAGAGGACCAAAGACTCGTCCACACTTATCTCTTTGCATGGAACATAGACCTCCGAAAACCGATCTACAAAATGATCAAGGACAGGCCTAATCTTAAAAAGACGGTCAGAATCTGGGTGATCTCGTGGCAAGGCTAATGCATTGTCAACAAAATGCAGCATCCTAAGAAGAAGCAAATACCGATTACGACTCATGGTCGCAGGAAATATAGCTGCTGCCATCCAGGGACTAGTAGACCAATAAGAAGCCAGTGACGGCTTCCTTATCAACCCCATCAAAAAAGTCAAACCCAAAAACTTTTTTATCTCCTCCAAATTTGTGGGAATCCACTGGGCAGCTCTAGAGTGTGGCCTAAGTCTAGCAGCGTTGTCCCTCAAATGCTGCTCCGCATACAAATTAGTCTGCTCAACAATCTCTTCCAAAAACACATCATCCATGAATAACTCAAAGAGATTGATAGGCAAAAAGTTCTCTGTATTGGCGTTACACCCCGGGAGACCAGTAAAGGCAGGCAACTCTGGCTGCTCCATGTTTGGGGCAACCCAGACATCAGGTCTTATAACGGGAAACCTTTCAGCCCCAGGTTGCTGCACTATTGGCACATCAGTGTCCTCCTCTAAAACAGGCCCTTCATCTGCACTGAGTGTGGCTTCATCATCAGAAGATTCCCCTCCAACAGAAACATCACTGCCAGAATCTCTCACTTCCTCCTCTGCCTCAGATGCAGAGTCCGTCTCATAATCATGATCAGACTGTGACTCAAAAAGCATACCAACCACCTGTTGAGCGGTCATCCTGCGGCTAGCCATGATCTCTCCTACTAAAATTAACTGGACAAATTCACCACCAACAACCAGCACTCTGTAAGACAAGTAACTTTGTTAGTAAGAGTTATAAACTCAAAAACTATACCGCTCACTTGCCTGAAAAAGCTTGATTCACCAGCAACTACTCTGCACAGACACAGCAATCACCAATGATATCCCACTAAAAAGAAAGAAAGAAAGGCAAATTAGAAATAAGACAAAACAAATATCATTGTGCACAAATCTAAGGGCAATTTCACACACAATCCTGCATTTAGTACACCCCGTACAAACATGTCAGTCATGCATGGCAACAATACTCCTTTGGAGTAAATTGTTTTTACTTACCTAAAACATGCAACTGTGCAAACTGCAGGTCAACCACCGCCAAAACCGCAAGGAGCCACAGCAAATAAAGCAAAAGCTTTGAACTAGAACAAAAAGGAGGAAAACATTTTTTATCACAAATGCAAATACTTCATCAGTTGACAAACACCCCACCATCAAACATTTAGAAATTGGTGCCTAAGTGGATTCTGCCATAGGGGCAGATGGGCCTACTAAACAAATAGGCCTGTCTGCCCCAAGGAGGCCAGAAAATACCTTTAGTAGTGTGTCCCCATGGGGAGCGACCCTTGCCAAAGGGGACAGCCCTCAAACAAAAAAAACACACACAACACTATCCCTAGTGCCTAAGTGGCTTCTGCCCCCCTTGGGGGCAGATCAGCCTAAAATTAATAGGCTGATCTGTCTCCAAGGGGTGCAGAAATGGCTTCGGTACATGTGCCCCCAAAGTGGGGGGCGACCCTTGCCCAAGGCCCCCCATCCACTAACACACACACACTATCCCTGGTGTCTAAGTGGCTTCTGCCCCCCTTGGGGGCAGGTGGGCCTAAAAAAATAGGCCCATCTGCCCCCGGGGGGGCAGAAATGGCCAACAGGTCAATGCCCCCCTTGGGGGGGGCGCCCCGTGCCCAAGGGGACGCCCCCCCACAAAAATAAAAAAAAATTAAAAATCCCTGGCGTTCTAGTGGTCTCTGCCCCCCCCTTGGGGGCAGATCAGCCTAAAAATAATAGGCTGATCTGTCTCCAAGGGGTGCATAAATGGCCTCGGTACATGTGCCCCCAAAGTGGGGGGCGACCCTTGCCCAAGGCCCCCCCCATCCACTAACACACACACTATCCCTGGTATCTAAGTGGCTTCTGCCCCCCTTGGGGGCAGGTGGGCCTAAACAAATAGGCCCATCTGCCCGCAGGGGGGGCAGAAATGGCCAACAGGTCAATGCCCCCCTTGGGGGGGTGCCCCGTGACCAAGGGGACGCCCCCCCCCACAAAAATAAACAAATAAAAAATATCCCTGGCGTTCTAGTGGTTTCTGCCCCCCTTGGGGGCAGATCTGCCTAAAAATAATAGGCTGATCTGTCGCCAAGGGGTGCAGAAATGACCTCAGTACATGTGCCCCAAAAGTGGGGGGCGACCCTTGCCCAAGCCCCCCCCCCATCCACTAACACACACACACACACACTATCCCTGGTGTCTAAGTGGCTTCTGCCCCCCTTGGGGGCAGGTGGGCCTAAAAAAATAGGCCCATCTGCCCCCAGGGGTGGCAGAAATGGCCAACAGGTCAATGCCCCCCTTGGGGGGGCGCCCCGTGCCCAAGGGGACGCCCCCCCCACAAAAATAAAAAAAATTAAAAAATCCCTGCCGTTCTAGTGGTTTCTGCCCCCCTTGGGGGCAGATCAGCCTAAAAATAATAGGCTGATCTGTCTCCAAGGGGTGCAGAAATGGCCTCGGTACATGTGCCCCCAAAGTGGGGGCCGACCCTTGCCCAAGCCCCCCCATCCACTAACACACACACACACATACACTATCCCTGGTGTCTAAGCGGCTTCTGCCCCCCTTGGGGGCAGGTGGGCCTAATAAAATAGGCCCATCTGCCCCCAGGGGGGGCAGAAATGGCCAACAGGTCAATGCCCCCCTTGGGGGGGGGCGCCCCGTGCCCAAGGGGACGCCCCCCCACAAAAATAAACACATTAAAAAAAATCCCTGGCGTTCTAGTGGTTTCTGCCCCCCTTGGGGCAGATCAGCCTAAAAATAATAGGCTGATCTGCCCCCAAGGGGGGCAGAAATGGCCCTAAAAGACATGCCCCCCAAAGGGGAGCGACCCTTGCACAAGGGGCCGCCCCCCATCCACTACACACACAATCCCTGGTGCCTAAGTGGCTTCTGCCCCCCTTGGGGGCAGATGGACCTAAAAAAAATAGGCCGATCTGAAAGGCCAACAGTTCTATGCCCCCTTGGGGGGGACGCCCCTGGCCCAAGGGTGCACCCCCCCCACATAAATACACAAATAAAAAAACATCCCTGGTGATCCAGTGGTTTCTGCCCCCAGTAGGCCAATCTGCCCCCAAGGGGGGCAGAAATGTCCGTAACTAATTGCCCCCACAAGGGGAGTGACCCTTGCCTAAGGGGCTGCTCCCCGCAAGTCAAAATTACTAAACAAATACAAAAAAAAAAAATCCCTGGTGTCTAGTGGGCATTCCTGCTGCCCGATCGCAATGCGTTCGGGCAGCAGGAATGCTCAAAGAGACACCGGGGGAAAGGAAAAGCCTTTCCTTTTCCCCGGTGCCTCTTTCGGCAAAAACCCCCACCCACCGGGAAGAGGAACTCACCTCTTCTTTTCTCGCCGCACAGGAAGAAAATGGCTTCTTGTGCGGCGAGAACCCCGTAATGAAGTCAGCGCGTGATCGCGCGCTGATGTCATTATGGGAGGGTGGGGGGGTCGGGGGTGGAAGGGCAAGGGCTTCCCCTTCCATCCCTGACTTTGGGGGGGTGGGGGGAAGCACACAGAGGGAGCGAGAGCGCTCCCTCTGGGCTGTGTGCCGAGGACGTAATGGTTACGTCCTCGGCACAGCAGCATTCTGCTGCAGGACGTAACCATTACGTCCGCGGCACAGAACGGGTTAATCATTCTGGTTTTGTTTGATCTTACGTTCAGTTTTACCCACATAAGCTAAACTGCATGACCATTCCAATAAATAAATGGCATTCTTGGAATTACAAATAGCCATAGTTTTTAGCTTAATTGGGGTCCCGTGATTCACATGCTTGATGGTTGTACCTTTAATTATATTGTTACAGCTGCCACTGTTCAAACAAGCGACAGTGCCTCTATGTTCAAAAGTAGCTCTACAAATTTATTTTTTCTCCAACAATGCTTTTAAATTAAATGTTTTCTGGTAAGCAAACAGTTACCACCAGAATTCTTTAACACAACACTTACCATATTCCTAAGTACTTAGGATCAAAAGGATTTCCTCCAATCCTGTTGAGTGTGATGAGAATATGAGTATTATGGTTAAAAACTTCAAACAGCAAGGATACCCAGACTTAATTATTCAGACTGCCATGGATCACGTTAGGAGCAAAGATTTAATATCTTTGCTAAAATCCGCATTTGTATCCAGAGGGTCTGAAAGAATGGTATTTGTGTCCAAATGTTTCACTAAGAGTTCTAGCATCAAGAAGATTGTATTAAAATATTGGCCCATGTTATAATCAGAAAGTGACTTTTGTGGAATTTTTAACACCCCACCTCTGTTTGTTTATTGGAGAACATTAAATTTAAAAGAATTGTTGGAGAAAAAAGCCAATCTTAGAGATACTTTTGAACATAAAGGCACTGTCGCTTGTTTGAACTGTGGCAGCTGTACAATATCATTAAAGGTACAAGCATCAGGCACCTGACTCAACGGGCCCCAATTAAGCTAAAAACGAGGTTACCTTTTCTTCCAAGATTATCATTTATTTGTTGAAATGCCCATGAGGTCTAGCTTATGTGGGTAAAACTGAACGTAAGATCAAAGCCAGACTAATTGAACATAAAAGCAACATCAGAAACAAAAATGAAAAATCAGCTGTTGCAGTACACTATAACAGCTTCGGACGTAATGTCAGTCAAGTAAGATTTCTGGTGCTAGAAGTCATTCCAATAAGAGAGGATGTAGATAACAGGAAAACCTGCTCAGGAGAGAACTGTTTTGTATGAAGAAATTAGATACCGTACACCCCAACGGGTTTAATGAGTGCATTGAATTTAGTTGTTTCTTATAGTGGTTTTACTTGACAGAATCAGCTTTTTCTGCATGCATCTTGGTTGAATATATTTGTATCTATTGGCATTCATGCTAGTTGGAAGATGTGCTTTAGGTTATTTTATTTTAAATTTATGATTGTTCAATTGGGGTGAGACTTTCTTGACTTTTTGGATATCACATATATATCCCGATATGTTTGTTTTTTATTTTCCCGGTATCCCCCATTCAGCTAGACTATTTCAAGATGGCGCAGAATTTGATTTGCATGATGTCCCTTGATTGCTTTTTTGGCTCCTGTCTTTCTTCTGTTTCACTTCTGGGGTTATTTTGTTTATCAGCAACCATGCTGAATCACAAGTATAGATTTTCAACCATTCGAACAGCATGGATAATCAAGCACCATTATGTACCTGATCTGCATTTAAGTTTCCTTTTTTATTTTGCACTTCTTTTTCAAGCATGTTGACATTTATGAGCACTCCAAGCCTTCCTATGACAACATGGATGCATGGGGTCACGGCGTGTCTATGCCCGATTTTTATCTCTCGCCAGCATCCATCGGTGATTAGTTTTTATCTCAGGATTGACACACCGCATGCTTTTGTGGTGTTTCTTTTCCAGTGCTGCACATTTCTTTCTCCATTGGCACACACCTCCTTTTTTCTAGCATACACACCATTTTGAACCAGATGCACGTAGGTAGAACACTGTAGCGGCCTTGTCTAGTTTTTCCAATTTTTACTTTTGCTTTTGTAGGAACTTTTCCCCTGATGAAATGCCTTTTCCCAAATTGCATTGGGTTGCACATCAACTCATGCTGTGGAATATTCAAGATGATATTTGATTGACTTGACGCACACTTGAATAAACAGATAATCGACTAACATTTACAACCATTGTTTGAAGTTGGATGATTAAGTGTTAAAACTGATTAAAAGTTGAGAACCTTTTCAAAGAGTGCACTAGGGGGACGTTTCCCTATATGGGGAGACGCTGCTTGTACGTCCCCATGATGCACCTATCCCTATTTTGCAGGTATTGTTTCCGTTGTAAGCTTTGGATACTTGTCTCTCAAAATATTGTGCATTCCATTTACTTTCCATTGTCCTGCAATGTGGGTGAGATGTGAGGGTCAATTACAGGTATGTTGCATGGAAAGGGATGTTTGTGTTAAACGACACATCCATACATATGTGTCTTCAATATCATGACAGGCCATGGCATGTGAGCAATGTGAGGACTCAGTTCAATTGGTATGCGTGATGTTGATGTGGTGTTGCTGCTGTGTGACACAATGTTATGTACACTTCACTGTCCCTGAAACTGTGATGGGCAAACATGTGTGGTTTTGGGGAGTGTGGGGGTGCAGTGTCAGCGACCTGCCTAAATGGGGCATCATGTGGATATGATTAGGTCATATGTTGTGTACATCTCTGAACCAGGACACACAAGATTCCACTTGGTCCATAGAGCACAGCCCTATACCTGGTCAATGGCAGTGCTTTGATTTGTTGCGGTGTTTGGGGACACGGGTAGGTGTTTTTTCTTTCTGTCGGTTGCGTCCACTGCGGCGTTGATTTTGGGCTCCATCTATTAGCAGCACCAGGATGGTTAGGAACGGCTCCATGGCAGCACAGGATGTGTGACACTGCCTACAGATGAGTTTCTTTCTGCCTTACATGCTTCCATTTCCGCCAGCTGGGATGTGGTGGTTGGACTGCCACAGTCATGTTGGCTGCAGGCAACATCATAATCTGTCCAGTGGAAGCACTGGCTCCGACAGCCTCATTCGCCTGTCTTGCGCCATGGCGGACTGCGACGGTTTTACATCTATGGAAGGTAGGCATCATAATATGGTGGCCTGACCACCAACCCAACGGTGGCTGGACTGCCGGCATGGCAGTCCACAGACCACCAAAGTCATAATCAGACCCTAAGACTTCATTGGCAAAGCTGAAAGGTGAGTTCAGTTTTGCCAGTGCTTATTAACTGGAGTGATAACCATGTTTCTTAAACTGGGTAGATTTTCACCAGAGTGTAGCTCACATGGGCCAGACACATTGTGAAATCTGGAATAAAGAAGTCAGTGAAAATGGTAGCAGTGGTATCTGGGCCACTTAATTCATGTTAATGGCTGCTTTATTTCAAATAGACAATCGGCAGTGAATACTCATTTATTTAATGTTTGAAATGTTACATTGTTTTCCAGGATTAATAAAAAACTCTTGATGACTACTATAGCAGTAAATGCAGTGAAGTGTTCCGGACTCTAATCCCTATTTCTTCAGCCTTCCCATTGGATATGAAGTCCATTTGACTCCTTAGCTTCCTTACTGATGTTTTCGACAACAGTTTCTAATTCTCTAGCAAATCTCTTGTTTTTCAACTAAGCCAGATTTGGAGGAAGGCACAATGGGCTCTTTTCTCTCCATACTGTCCCACACCCAGTTGCACAAGGCCATGAATGTCACAAACATCCACTTCCTGTTCTCCTTGGGCTTCACATTGTGAATCTGGGAAAGTTGTATGGAAGTTAAAGCATATGCCAGAACCCTTCTCATGGTTGAAGGGGCATTGGCCTCTGGGAAAACTCTTCAGAAAATGGTCCTGCAATGGGTCCTCGTAGATGGCTCAATTCCACTTTGCAAGTTCTACACTGCTGAGAATGATTTACTGATGAGTGTAAACCCTTTTATGACATCCAAACTCTTCACCAAGGTTACACACATTGATGCAAAGAAAACCCATATGTGACCATGTAGACCTCTGATTTTACTTGAAACGGTCCCTTCCCCAGATATTGTGGGACGTAATCAAAACTGGTTTCTCCCCTCTAGAGAAGTTGGCCCTCAACCCTCTCTTAGAATATTCTCACTCTCCCATCTAAAGCAAGGTCTGTGTTACCCCTAAGGTTGCCCTATACTTCATGCTGAGCTCCCCCTGGGACACAAGCAAAGGCGTTGATCATGCATTAAAACGCTGCCAGGACCGGGTACTGGATAACTGATGTCCTTTGTAAGCTGCAATCCATAGATACTGTTGAGGACTGAACATGGGGAACATCTGTCAAGTGTCCCTGTTGATTGCAGGAGGAAAGTGTAGCTACTCCAAGAAGCCACTGTGCCACTCTGCACTTAACAGTACATGTAAAATGTGTCAAGTGTCTCCTCAAGAAAGTGTCAGTAGGCTATGAGGACACCCAGCTGTGTTAATGGTGATGCCCTGCAGCACATTGATTGATTCTATGATGAGCACACTGTCTTCCTCTGAATGCCACGCTTCTCGGAATCTTTTGCCATGGATTTAAAGACGGACGTATGCTATATAGTGTTGACGCGGAGAACTCTTAGCTATATTTTAGTCACCAAGGACTAGATAGTGGATTTTACACATTAGGTTGATGAACCGAATCAAATCTGTTTCAGAGAAAATATCATTCGAACTACGTCATAGACATCACATATAACAAATGATAATCAATTCAACTCCAATAACCACACCAGTTTATTAAGAAGTTAATGATTTACTTCCCTATATTAACAACGCTAAGGTCATGAAAATAATTCTCAAACACAAATGATACATATAGAGCAACAATAAAGGCTGATTTGAATGCCAGATATTTCTAAGTTTAATCAATGCAAAAAGACAAATTATCTCAATGGTTATTACACAAAACTATAGCAACAGAATCTGAGCAAGAGAAATTGAATACATCTGATAACAATAAGACGCAAGTATCAATGTTTAATTATGAGCATGTGAGTAACACTTCAGTAACCACTAATTAGCATCAACATGTTGGGCTTCATGTAAAAGTTTTAGTAACACAAATTTAGAAAACATCTAGCTATGGCTCTATTAAAAATATGCAGCAGTGTTAAGCATTTGCAGCTGGTATTTGAAAAACAAAAGACAAATAACAATTCACAGCTCATCCATTTACCATATCACTACAGTAGTCAGCAACAACATCTACTTCATCAGTGGGACAGCAACATCAGGCACCAACATCAGGACAGGAACAGATATAACAGTAGGGGTAATGGTTTAGAATTTAGACTATAAGATACACTAAACCTTCTAAGCATAAGTTCAGTATTGAACAAACATAAAGTAATAAAGTACCAGAATGTCAACAGACTATCTGGAAAACATGAAATGTCAAAGTGACAGATCATAAAGTAAGTCTCAGGAACTCAGGAACCTGGAACATGGACAAAGAGCAATTGTACAAGGTATGTTTGATTGATCACAGTGACTGAGCATTAAATTAAAATTGTTAAGTGAAAATGATTGAATAAAGTATGAGGTGATAAAGTATTGAACAATCAGAACATTAACAGATACCAAAATTATACAATTAGTTTACTCTAAGCTCTTCTATCTGCTATTTTATTGACAAAATCTAAACTAATACATTTGTATCCTATATTTCCTCTTCTCTAGCTTCGTCTGTGGATCCATTGTTTTCACTCCACCGGAATACAAAGTCACAGGAAAAAGATTACAAAATATGTTACCACACCATTTCTTTTCCCTCGAGTAAAGACATACAAGTTAGAAACATATATACAAACAATGAAGTTAGTCAGACTACGGAACACACTGCATCTGGCCACTAAATACAAATTTAATTCTGATGGCTATTTTAGCTAAGAAATGCACTCTTTTATAAAGACAGAATAATTCATCAGCTTAAGTTATCATGGAAAAACAAAACATAGGCCGCAAATATGATGATGGCCATTTTGTTAGTCACAATCTTGTAAACACAATATTATAATGAAATTAATTAACACATTAATCTGTAAGTATGACTACATAAAAACTAAACAAATTATTAAGAAAATCTCAGCTCTCACAATCCCTCCTCTGATTACTATGTATGTCATCACACAAAACCCAAAATAAATGTATTTATTTAATTTCATAATTCAGAATCTTGATTCATTCATCTTTTTATAAATTTTCTTTCTCCTTGAATTTTTCCCATAAACATTTTCCATTTGAACATCTACCCTCCTCTGTTTCTTTTCAAATTTTCTTCTTTTAACCATTTGAAATATTGTATATATTCCTCAAAATCCAATTGAACAAAACACAATAATCGAAATCCATTTGACTAATTATAATATAATATCTTCTCCCAAGCCGCCAAGTCAATTTCTCTTTGAAGAAATTCCTTTGCCAGCTTTTTCCCAAATAGTAGTTTCAGTTAATTCTTTTAGTTCTGTTTTATCTTTCATTAAATTGTTAATCAAACCTCTAACTAATTTACTGTTGTCTGGTATGTATGAACAACAGTGACGTAGACCAACTAATTTGCAAACTCTGCCCTCTTTTGCTAAAAGAATGTCTAACGCAAGATGGTTCTGAAGAGCCATAGCTCTTGTAGCAGCCATTTCAGTATCTAAAAGGAGAATAGCTCCTAAATAATCCATTAACATGTTATCCACAACTGTAGACAACTTCTGTATTTCTATTGAATTCAGAACAACTCCCATTGAAGGAATTATTGCTCCAAATATGTCTCCCACAATTGCAGAAATTGATTCTTGCTTGTGTCTCGTTTGAATTTCGGTAAATTTAGGAAACTTACTTAAGTCTTCTAGCTGGTACATTTTTGGAAAGACTATTCCCAAATAACATGTGCCATACCATCCTCTAGGAAGACGATAACAAGCATTCTTCTCACAGATATAATATACTCCAGGCACTGGAGGATCCTGACCATTTAACATGAAATTCCATTTACCCTGAAACAAGAACACATGTCTACATTCACTCATACCCATAGTAACTTTGTGGCCTATATATACAAAGGTTTTCTACATGTTGAGCATCTAATGCTAACTTTCCTTGTTTAGTGGTATCAGTGTAAGCATGATCAATCACAGGTCTACGGTGAACTACTCCCCTACCTATCTTACTTTTATTGCTCTTCTCCTATCTTCTGTGTCATCTAGAAACTTCTTTCCTACAGGTGAAAGTAAACAGGTAAGGTTGTTGCTGTGCGCAAATGCCATCCCAAAAGTTAATGTGGGTTAAAATAAATCCTTACTAAAATTATGTAATTTTCCTTTGCTACTCCACCTAAATATCTAATTGTAGGTACAAAGGAAAATACTACATCACAGTTAGAAAATAAATATTGAATATATTCCTGGTTATAGAATCGTGGTAGTAAAAGACTATAACTTATAGCATAAGTAAGCAGTAAACTAAGATAAGCAATTTCCTCCTCAACAGAGGCTGGAATTTGCGTACAGACATAACTGTCTTTCATATCCATTACATCCACATACTTACTCAAGAAGTGATAGAAGACATTAGAAGAAAGTGCTTTATCTTTAGGTAAGTATGTATCATCTGTTTTAAACCTATCTATTGCTGAAAGAGTAGTAGTAGACTCTAAAGGACTAACAGTTGTGAGTGTTTTTACAGTATGATTGGCTTCATTCGTCTAAAAAAGAATCACACTCATAATCAATAACAAACATACTATTGCATAAACAATTGCCAACCCAAAACCTATACATTTACAACGACTATTTTAGTGTGTTGATTACTAAAGTTTCCCATGGTCTGTAAAGAATCAAAAAATAGAAGTAAAACAAAATTATGACTATGCAGCAAAAAATCAAAAACAAAACAAAAGGCAAAAATTCCAAAATCTTCAATTTTCAATCTTCGATCTTCCATCCCTCCTAATTTTTGTGTTTTTTTTCTCTTTTCAACAGTTTATTCACACTATCAGGATTCTTTGTCAAAAATCAGAAACAAATGGTCAAATCAGTTTGGCAGCTTGTCAAGTCAGGTTATCAAAGTCTCTTTATTTAAGTCTTTTCATTTAATTTTCAAAAATTCAGCTTCAGTCTTTTCTTTTCTCTTCATGTACCAAAATACAAACTTGGAATATCTCTGTCAAAAGAAAAATTCAAAAATTCTTCTTGCCATTCATTTGTAGTTACATATGCCCATTCAGGACCAGAGTATCTTCGATTTGCAACTCTCTTTCTTTTCATTCTTCTTCACTAAAATCTTCTCCTTCATTTAACTCATTTTCTTATTGAATTGGTGAAACCATGTTTATCTTTCCTGCTTCTGAGCTTTTCTCTGGTCAGTTGTCACCTTTCAAAGGTCTTCTTATTACCACTCTTTTCAGAATTGAACTCAAATTCTTCCCCTTTGACGTTCCTGCAACAGGTTCAGGAGGAGTCAACCCCTCTGGGCTTGGAGCTGTCTCAACTGCCTTTCCATTGGGGTCAGTCACATGTTCAGTCTGGTTTGTCAGACCACCTGCTTCTGAGGACACCCTCCTCTGAGCAGTGTTTCTCTCAACCGGTACTCTCTCTTGTTCTCCTTGGACCAGCACTTTCACCCCTTCATTTGTTGTTGATTCACCCTCCTCTTCCAGCATACTCTCCACTTTGTCTGAAACACAAGTGGGTAAATCGATTGGAACTCTTTCAGGTACGGTCTCCAGTTCCTCTCTTTCTCTCTCTTGCCTTGAAATATGTGTAGCTGTTGGTAATCTCAACAGCTCTTCTTCTTGCTCTGTTGGATTGTTCACTTTCCTAGCGTGGCTTGCATGAACCCAGTTCACAAGTCCTGCACACTTCACAGCTGTAGTAGTGATTAATATCACCTGGTAGGGTCCTTTCCACCTTGGCTCTAAGCACAACTTCCTCACATGCTTACGAATGTTGACCCAATCACCAGCCTTCAGGTTGTCTCCTTTGATTTGAGATTGTTGAAGGGTTGTTGCTTCCACCTGATGAGAAAAAGATCGAACCATATCAGCTAGACCTTGCAGTAGTCTAACACCATGTCATTTGTAATATTTATGAGGGCATTTGCAGGTACTGCTGGTAGCCTCATAGCTATACCCATGAGGATTCCATGGGGTGACAATCCTATTTTTCTGTCAGGATTACTTCTCATTGACATCAGAACTAACTGCAAAGCACCAGGGCATTTAAAGTTCGTGGATGCACACATCTTTGCCAGTCTGGACTTAAGAGTTCCATTCATCTGCTGTCCAAGTCCCAAAGCTTCTGGGCGGTAACTACAATGGAGTTTCTGCTCAATGTTTAAAGCTGAACATCGCAACTTAATCAGTTCATTGTTGAAGTGGCTTCCTCTATCTGATTCCAAAGAGACCGGGAAACCGAAACATGGAATTAACTCCCTAAGCAGTAATTTTGCTACTATGAGACTATCATTTCTCCTTGTAGGGTAAGCCTCAATCTAGTGACTGAAAATGTACACAATCACCAACACATACTTCAAACCAGCACATGCAGGCATCTCAATGAAATCCATTTGCATTGCTAAATGGTCCTCCTGCCATGCCAATATGTCCCATATTGACCACCGTCCCATTGCCAACGTTCATCTGTTGACAAACGATGCACCTATGGCAAACTGCTTCAGCAACTTGTCTAAACTTCAGATTAAACCAGTGTTGCTTAAAACATCGAACCGTTGCATCTCTCTCTATGTGTGCTTGGCCATGATAGTATCTAGCCATTTGAGTCAGTAGACTACTTGGCAGAACTACCTTCCCTTCTCCTGTCACCCAGACATCATCCTTCCTCTGGACACATTTAAGCTTGATCTAATCCTTGCGCTCTTCTTTAGAAACGTTATCTTATAGAGCCTTTAGCTCTTCCAAAGTATCAATAATTTGGTTAGTAAAATTTGTATATACGTCATCATTTTCAGGTAACAATTCCCAAGTTCCTTTGAAAGATATGCCATTCAAGGCACAGAATTTTGCAACCTGATCTGCATATGCATTTCCCAATGACACGTAATCCTGTGATCTCTGATGTGCACTGCATTTCACCAGAGCAATTTTCACAGGTTTTTGAACAGCTTGTATTAACTCATGATTTTTCTCACCATTTCTTACTGGTGTACCGGAAGAAGTTAAGAAACCTCTCTGTGACCATATTTGCCAAAATCATGCACAATGACGAATCCATATTGACTATCTTTGTAGATTGTCACTTTCATCTGACTCGAAATATGACATGCTCTACTAAGAGCCAAGAGCCACCAATTTTGCTACTTGTGCAGAAAACACTTCCTGAAGCCATGAAGCATCCAGTATGGCAGTGATAGTACATATTGCAAATCCTGCTCTCAAAGTGCCCACATTATCTCTCAAGTAGGAGCCATCAACAAAAATAATTTGATCATTATCTTCCAGGCTAGTATGTCTAATGTCTGCCCTCGGTTTTGTGCAGAACTCTATAATTTACAAACAATCATGTTCAGTATCATCCAATTTATCTGAACCAATATTTTCAATCGGAAGTAAAGTTGCTGGGTTAAGCACTGTACATCTGTTGATCGTTATATTTGGAGATCCCAAGATTGCGGTCTCATATCTGGTCAGTATAGAACTGGTCAGATACTGAGTCTTTAAATGACTCAGTAAGATCTCTATTGAATGGGGAAACATCACTGTAAGAGGGTAACCCATCGCAAAATTCCGACTTTGAACAATGCTCTGCTCTACTGTAAGCATCCTGGTAAAGCTGCTGTCACTGGATTCAAAGTAGCTGAAAAATATGCGACTGGTCGATTGACACCAGCATATGTCTGAGTCAAAACAGACAAAGAACATGCATCACACTCATGACAAAACAACAGAAAACTCTTTGTATAATAAGGCATACCTACAGCTGGAGGTTGACACAAACTCTCTTTCAGATCAGTGAACGTTTTTATACGAGTTGCATCCATTATTATAGGATCAGAAACATCTTTATGTGTCAGTCTCTGCAGGGGGTTTGAAAGAACTGAAAAATTCAGACTCCACTGGTGACAACACCCAACCATTCCCAAAAACATCCTCACATCCTTATGAGTAATTGGTATTTTCATCTTCAAAATGGTCGCTACTCTCTCTCTCAAAATTCTTCTAGTTCCTTTCTCAATTAGATGACCCAAATATTTCACCTCTCTCTGACAATACTGAAATTTAGTATGGGACACTTTATGACCATTGTCTCCCAGGAAGTTCAACAATGCAATCGTATCATAGAAACACCCTTCCTTTGTCTTTGATTCAATCAGTAGATCATCAATGTATTGCACCAATGTCAATTGGCAAGGCATTACCAATGACTTTAGATACTTTTTCAAGATCTGTTTGAGAATAGATGGTGATTCTGAAAACTCATGTGGAATTCTACATCAACAGTAGACTTTGCTCAAGAATCTAAAACAAAAGAGATACCTACTGTCCTCATGAAGAGGCACAGTGAAAAATGTTTGACACAGGCCTAATACAGTAAACCATTCATGGACAAAGAGCAATTGTACAAGGTATGTTTGATTGATCACAGTGACTGAGCATTAAATTAAAATTGTTAAGTGAAAATGATTGAATAAAGTATGAGGTGAGAAAGTATTGAACAATCAGAACATTAACAGATACCAAAATTATACAATTAGTTTACTCTAAGCTCTTCTATCTGCTATTTTATTGACAAAATCTAAACTAATACATTTGTATCCTATATTTCCTCTTCTCTAGCTTCGTCTGTGGATCCATTGTTTTCACTCCACCGGAATACAAAGTCACAGGAAAAAGATTACAAAATATGTTACCACACCATTTCTTTTCCCTCGAATAAAGACATTCAAGTTAGAAACATATCTACAAACAATGAAGTTAGTCAGACTACGGAACACACTGCATGTGGCCACTAAATACAAATTTAATTCTGATGGTTATTTTAGCTAAGAAATGCACTCTTTTATAAAGACAGAATAATTCATCAGCTTAAGTTATCATGGAAAAACAAAACATAGGCCGCAAATATGATGATGGCCATTTAGTTAGTCACAATCTTGTAAACACAATATTATAATGAAATTAATTAACACATTAAACTGTAAGTATGACTACGTAAAAACTAAACAAATTATTAAGAAAATCTCAGCTCTCACAATCCCTCCTCTGATTACTATGTATGTCATCACACAAAACCCAAAATAAATGTATTTATTTAATTTCATAATTCAGAATCTTGATTCATTCACCTTTTTATAAATTTTCTTTCTCCTTGAATTTTTCCCATAAACATTTTCCATTTGAACATCTACCCTCCTCTGTTTCTTTTCAAATTTTCTTCTTTTAACCATTTGAAATATTGTATATGTTCCTCAAAATCCAATTGAACAAAACACAATAATCGAAATCCATTTGACTAATTATAATATAATATCTTCTCCCAAGCCGCCAAGTCAATTTCTCTTTGAAGAAATTCCTTTGCCAGCTTTTTCCCAAATAGTAGTTTCAGTTAATTCTTTTAGTTCTGTTTTATCTTTCATTAAATTGTTAATCAAACCTCTAACTAATTTACTGTTGTCTGGTATGTATGAACAACAGTGACGTGGACCAACTAATTTGCAAACTCTGCCCTCTTTTGCTAAAAGAATGTCTAACGCAAGATGGTTCTGAAGAGCCATAGCTCTTGTAGCAGCCATTTCAGTATCTAAAAGGAGAATAGCTCCTAAATAATCCATTAACATGTTATCCACAACTGTAGACAACTTCTGTATTTCTATTGAATTCAGAACAACTCCCATTGAAGGAATTATTGCTCCAAATATGTCTCCCACAATTGCAGAAATTGATTCTTGCTTGTGTCTCGTTTGAATTTCAGTAAATTTAGGAAACTTACTTAAGTCTTCTAGCTGGTACATTTTTGGAAAGACTATTCCCAAATAACATGTGCCATACCATCCTCTAGGAAGACGATAACAAGCATTCTTCTCACAGATATAATATACTCCAGGCACTGGAGGATCCTGACCATTTAACATGAAATTCCATTTACCCTGAAACAAGAACACATGTCTACATTCACTCATACCCATAGTAACTTTGTGGCCTATATATACAAAGGTTTTCTACATGTTGAGCATCTAATGCTAACTTTCCTTGTTTAGTGGTATCAGTGTAAGCATGATCAATCACAGGTCTACGGTGAACTACTCCCCTACCTATCTTACTTTTATTGCTCTTCTCCTATCTTCTGTGTCATCTAGAAACTTCTTTCCTACAGGTGAAAGTAAACAGGTAAGGTTGTTGCTGTGCGCAAATGCCATCCCAAAAGTTAATGTGGGTTAAAATAAATCCTTACTAAAATTATGTAATTTTCCTTTGCTACTCCACCTAAATATCTAATTGTAGGTACAAAGGAAAATACTACATCACAGTTAGAAAATAAATATTGAATATATTCCTGGTTATAGAATCGTGGTAGTAAAAGACTATAACTTATAGCATAAGTAAGCAGTAAACTAAGATAAGCAATTTCCTCCTCAACAGAGGCTGGAATTTGCGTACAGACATAACAGTCTTTCACATCCATTACATCCACATACTTACTCAAGAAGTGATAGAAGACATTAGAAGAAAGTGCTTTATCTTTAGGTAAGTATGTATCATCTGTTTTAAACCTATCTATTGCTGAAAGAGTAGTAGTAGACTCTAAAGGACTAACAGTTGTGAGTGTTTTTACAGTATGATTGGCTTCATTCGTCTAAAAAAGAATCACACTCATAATCAATAACAAACATACTATTGCATAAACAATTGCCAACCCAAAGCCTATACATTTACAACGACTATTTTAGTGTGTTGATTACTAAAGTTTCCCATGGTCTGTAAAGAATCAAAAAATAGAAGTAAAACAAAATTATGACTATGCAGCAAAAAATCAAAAACAAAACAAAAGGCAAAAATTCCAAAATCTTCAATTTTCAATCTTCGATCTTCCATCCCTCCTAATTTTTGTGTTTTTTTTCTCTTTTCAACAGTTCATTCACACTATCAGGATTCTTTGTCAAAAATCAGAAACAAATGGTCAAATCAGTTTGGCAGCTTGTCAAGTCAGGTTATCAAAGTCTCTTTATTTAAGTCTTTTCATTTAATTTTCAAAAATTCAGCTTCAGTCTTTTCTTTTCTCTTCATGTACCAAAATACAAACTTGGAATATCTCTGTCAAAAGAAAAATTCAAAAATTCTTCTTGCCTTTCATTTGTAGTTACATATGCCCATTCAGGACCAGAGTATCTTCGATTTGCAACTCTCTTTCTTTTCATTCTTCTTCACTAAAATCTTCTCCTTCATTTAACTCATTTTCTTATTGAATTGGTGAAACCATGTTTATCTTTCCTGCTTCTGAGCTTTTCTCTGGTCAGTTGTCACCTTTCAAAGGTCTTCTTATTACCACTCTTTTCAGAATTGAACTCAAATTCTTCCCCTTTGACGTTCCTGCAACAGGTTCAGGAGGAGTCAACCCCTCTGGGCTTGGAGCTGTCTCAACTGCCTTTCCATTGGGGTCAGTCACATGTTCAGTCTGGTTTGTCAGACCACCTGCTTCTGAGGACACCCTCCTCTGAGCAGTGTTTCTCTCAACCGGTACTCTCTCTTGTTCTCCTTGGACCAGCACTTTCACCCCTTCATTTGTTGTTGATTCACCCTCCTCTTCCAGCATACTCTCCACTTTGTCTGAAACACAAGTGGGTAAATCGATTGGAACTCTTTCAGGTACAGTCTCCAGTTCCTCTCTTTCTCTCTCTTGCCTTGAAATATGTGTAGCTGTTGGTAATCTCAACAGCTCTTCTTCTTGCTCTGTTGGATTGTTCACTTTCCTAGCGTGGCTTGCATGAACCCAGTTCACAAGTCCTGCACACTTCACAGCTGTAGTAGTGATTAATATCACCTGGTAGGGTCCTTTCCACCTTGGCTCTAAGCACAACTTCCTCACATGCTTAAGAATGTTGACCCAATCACCAGCCTTCAGGTTGTCTCCTTTGATTTGAGATTGTTGAAGGGTTGTTGCTTCCACCTGATGAGAAAAAGATCGAACCATATCAGCTAGACCTTGCAGTAGTCTAACACCATGTCATTTGTAATATTTATGAGGGCATTTGCAGGTACTGCTGGTAGCCTCATAGCTATACCCATGAGGATTCCATGGGGTGACAATCCTATTTTTCTGTCAGGATTACTTCTCATTGACATCAGAACTAACTGCAAAGCACCAGGGCATTTAAAGTTCGTGGATGCACACATCTTTGCCAGTCTGGACTTAAGAGTTCCATTCATCTGCTGTCCAAGTCCCAAAGCTTCTGGGCGGTAACTACAATGGAGTTTCTGCTCAATGTTTAAAGCTGAACATCGCAACTTAATCAGTTCATTGTTGAAGTGGCTTCCTCTATCTGATTCCAAAGAGACCGGGAAACCGAAACATGGAATTAACTCCCTAAGCAGTAATTTTGCTACTATGAGACTATCATTTCTCCTTGTAGGGTAAGCCTCAATCTAGTGACTGAAAATGTACACAATCACCAACACATACTTCAAACCAGCACATGCAGGCATCTCAATAAAATCCATTTGCATTGCTAAAT
Organism: Pleurodeles waltl; assembly: GCF_031143425.1. NCBI lineage: Eukaryota > Metazoa > Chordata > Amphibia > Caudata > Salamandridae > Pleurodeles > Pleurodeles waltl. The sequence continues at coordinate 598,909,188 of NC_090444.1, read as the reverse complement.
GGTCCTCCTGCCATGCCAATATGTCCCATATTGACCACCGTCCCATTGCCAACGTTCATCTGTTGACAAACGATGCACCTATGGCAAACTGCTTCAGCAACTTGTCTAAACTTCAGATTAAACCAGTGTTGCTTAAAACATCGAACCGTTGCATCTCTCTCTATGTGTGCTTGGCCATGATAGTATCTAGCCATTTGAGTCAGTAGACTACTTGGCAGAACTACCTTCCCTTCTCCTGTCACCCAGACATCATCCTTCCTCTGGACACATTTAAGCTTGATCTAATCCTTGCGCTCTTCTTTAGAAACGTTATCTTATAGAGCCTTTAGCTCTTCCAAAGTATCAATAATTTGGTTAGTAAAATTTGTATATACGTCATCATTTTCAGGTAACAATTCCCAAGTTCCTTTGAAAGATATGCCATTCAAGGCACAGAATTTTTCAACCTGATCTGCATATGCATTTCCCAATGACACGTAATCCTGTGATCTCTGATGTGCACTGCATTTCACCAGAGCAATTTTCACAGGTTTTTGAACAGCTTGTGATAACTCATGATTTTTCTCACCATTTCTTACTGGTGTACCGGAAGAAGTTAAGAAACCTCTCTGTGACCATATTTGCCAAAATCATGCACAATGACGAATCCATATTGACTATCTTTGTAGATTGTCACTTTCATCTGACTCGAAATATGACATGCTCTACTAAGAGCCAAGAGCCACCAATTTTGCTACTTGTGCAGAAAACACTTCCTGAAGCCATGAATCATCCAGTATGCCAGTGATAGTACATATTGCAAATCCTGCTCTCAAAGTGCCCACATTATCTCTCAAGTAGGAACCATCAACAAAAATAATTTGATAATTATCTTCCAGGCTAGTATGTCTAATGTCTGCCCTCGGTTTTGTGCAGAACTCTATAATTTACAAACAATCATGTTCAGTATCATCCAATTTATCTGAACCAATATTTTCAATCGGAAGTAAAGTTGCTGGGTTAAGCACTGTACATCTGTTGATCGTTATATTTGGAGATCCCAAGATTGCGGTCTCATATCTGGTCAGTATAGAACTGGTCAGATACTGAGTCTTTAAATGACTCAGTAAGATCTCTATTGAATGGGGAAACATCACTGTAAGAGGGTAACCCATCGCAAAATTCCGACTTTGAACAATGCTCTGCTCTACTGTAAGCATCCTGGTAAAGCTGCTGTCACTGGATTCAAAGTAGCTGAAAAATATGCGACTGGTCGATTGACACCAGCATATGTCTGAGTCAAAACAGACAAAGAACATGCATCACGCTCATGACAAAACAACAGAAAACTCTTTGTATAATAAGGCATACCTACAGCTGGAGCTTGACACAAACTCTCTTTCAGATCAGTGAACGTTTTTATACGAGTTGCATCCATTATTATAGGATCAGAAACATCTTTATGTGTCAGTCTCTGCAGGGGGTTTGAAAGAACTGAAAAATTCAGACTCCACTGGTGACAACACCCAACCATTCCCAAAAACATCCTCACATCCTTATGAGTAATTGGTATTTTCATCTTCAAAATGGTCGCTACTCTCTCTCTCATAATTCTTCTAGTTCCTTTCTCAATTAGATGACCCAAATATTTCACCTCTCTCTGACAATACTGAAATTTAGTATGGGACACTTTATGACCATTGTCTCCCAGGAAGTTCAACAATGCAATCGTATCATATAAACACCCTTCTTTTGTCTTTGATTCAATCAGTAGATCATCAATGTATTGCACCAATGTCAATTGGCAAGGCATTACCAATGACTTTAGATACTTTTTCAAGATCTGTTTGAGACTAGATGGTGATTCTGAAAACTCATGTGGAATTCTACATCAACAGTAGACTTTGCTCAAGAATCTAAAACAAAAGAGATACCTACTGTCCTCATGAAGAGGCACAGTGAAAAATGTTTGACACAGGCCTAATACAGTAAACCATTCAGGATCACAAGGGATCTGAATCATAATCACACCTGGATTTGGGACAACTAGACAACAGTTAATCACAATGTAATTTATTTTTCTCAGATCCTACACAAGACAGATTTTCCCACATGGTTTTCCCAAACCCATTATTGGTGAGTTGCATAGGCTGCTCAACACCTCTTTCAAAATTCCTTTCCCCACAAACTGCTTGATCAAAGGTATTACACCTTCAATTGCTTCAGTTGACGTAGAATATAGTGAAGTCTGGGGGAAACCACATTCGGCTTTACTGCAACTCTTACTGGATCTACTCCTTTGATCTAACCAATATCCTTTCCTGAAAGATCCCAAACTTTAGAATTAACAGTCTTCTTCAAATCAACTGGAAGATCTTTTATTTCACAAACTGGAAAGAAAAGAATCAAAGGTGCTTCTTCAACCTCTGGCTCATCCAAACAAATCAAAGGAAATTTCTCAGACACCAACTCATCGTTAAAAGTTAGTGTCAGTTCTTCATCATCACTGTTTGTCTGAATCTCAATTCCCTCGTCTGTGCAAGTAATTGAACATCTTGTTTTTGCACAACAGATCTCTCCCCAGGAGCGACACTGGACTTGAGTCACAAACCTGTGCAAACCCTAAAGTTACCATTTTTAACAATAACTGGTTCTGTAAAAGGATTTGTTAAATGTTTCTTTGCAACACCCACAATCTGAACTGTTCTCCCTTACAAGGATAAATCTAGAACCTCTACAGATCTCACCGTTGAGCGTGTAGCTCCAGTATCAACCAGAAAAGAAACTTTGTGACCAAGCACCTTTCCTTTAACACAAGAACCTTTCTGATCCACTTCTAATGATGCCTCCATCACATACTCCTCCTCATCTGAACTATTTATTTCATTCTCACTATGTAAAGGAAATTGATTTACTGTATTGTCATTCTGGTTTGATTTCTCACTTGTGGCCACCTGAGAAAGCATCACCTGTTGCTGATCCATAGAGCGTTGCAGTATTTGCAATTGTATGGGCAATTGAATTGTTGTGCAGGCATCATATGCACTTGTGGCTGTATCTGCTGTACTTGTGGCATTTGTATCTGTTGTACCTGTGGTTGTACATTTTGCACATGCTGCATTGGTTGTAAGGGTTGGAAACCCAACATCGGATTTACATCATTCTGAAATATTTGAATTTGACCTCTCGTTCTTGGTCCTCTCATGCTCTGCAAAGTATTGATAGCATTTGTCTGGTGAGCAACACCTCCCTGATTTAGCATTGGGCACTGCCGTATACAATGTGCAATTGACCCGCAAATGTGACAAGATAACATCCTTTTTCCCTGTTGCTCTCCTTGCATCATTACAGAATTAAAATCCACACTTCAATTAACAACCGGAAGTGTCATTCCTCCAGATCCTCTACCTCTCCCTTGATTCTGAAACATACCATTTCCCTATGGCTGCTGCTGAAAATGTCCTTGAATCCCTGTCTGTGCAGCTTTAATCTGCATCACCATTGCTTTCTCTTTCAACTTTCTTTGTTTCAATTCAGTCTCATCACTACAGAATTTTGCATACTGCAACACCTCATCGATCGGTTTTGCTTGCCAACAAATCAAACGACTCTTAAACATCTGGCTAATCTCTGGTCTCAATCATTCAACAAACCTGAACACAAAATGAATCATGTCTTTTGGCTCGATTGTTTCTGTACCACTGTAATGTTTAAATGCTTTTAACAACCTTTCATAGTACGCATGAATCGGTTCTTTCCCTTCTTGAGCCGTCTTATCTATGCGTTGCCAATCAATGTTTTTCAGCAAAATTCTCATCTTCAGGAACTCAATGACCTTATAGTAATATTTCATTACTTCAGGAGATGGTGCACCTGTATTCTGATCTCTTTGCAGTTCGCTTGTAGGCCAATCTACACTCAGGGGGTTATTCCAACTTTGGAGGAGGTGGTAATCCGTCCCAAATGTGACGGATTTACCACCAGCCGTATTACGAGTTCCATAGGATATAATGGACTCATAATACGGCTGGTGGTATATCCGTCACTTTACCGTCACTTTTGGGACGGATTACCACCTCCTCCAAAGTTGGAATAACCCCCTCAGTCCACAAATCTGCTGGAACAACAATCTCAAAAAGAATATTCAAGTCCTCCCACAGGCGTTTTGCAAGTTTCACAAACCTATCTATCTGCTGATACCATTCCACAGTATTTTTCTCTCAACCTGGGGTTATCATTTGTAAATGACAAAATGTCACTTCTGCTCCAAGGTATATGTACAAAATTCCATCCCAGGGTCTCTCTCATTGGCACAATTTTTACTGGTTCTTTTGTTGCATTACATCTACAAGAGGAGTATCTGAACCTTTCCTGGCCACTTTTTTTACTTGACCCATCTGCCTTCCTATTTTTCTAATGCTCACCAGATTTGTACTTTTCAAGTAACTCTCTAAGATGTGTTTTCATCCCTGCAGATCTCATGTGTTCAAAACCTTCAGTCTCAAAATTTAATCTATAACTTCTCTTCAGGTTCTTTGTTTTTGTAAGATCTATACCGTATTTGTCTGCTAATTCTTGTAATTGCTGATGTACTTCAGCTGCTCCCTCTGTAATTAATAGACACAAATATCTGAACTGAGCTTCAGTATATGATTGAAGTCTATTCACTCTCATTGTCCCTTCAAGAAGTTCACCTGCTTCCATTGACAATCTTGTTTTGTTTAAAACTTAATTTCCTTTATTTTGATTCTCTGGGACTTTTGATACACTCAAATATTCTAACCATTTCATTATTTCCTGTGCAGTCAGACCCTTTAATAAAATATTATCAGGCTGAACACACAGTGACTGCTGCTGCATTGGGCTCACATATTGAGGTGTTGACAATCTCCTCTCCTGGCCACTGCATGATCCAGTTATTTCAGAATATCTAACAGGAGTGAAATCTATTAAAGATCTTGACTTGTTTAGAGTAATGTTTCCATTCTGACTTTGAACTCCTAATTCACTACACCCCTGTTGCCTTGAACATATAAAGGTACAGGTGAACCAAAGTAATTGGTACTGAAATCGCATCTAGGCTCCTGGTTTCTGCATTCTGAGACTGCATTATTCCTGTATTCTGCATTTGTGGTAACAATATCGGAGTAGGCTCTTTCCGAATCAATCTCAGCTCCCCGTAAGTTCTGACCTGAAGATAATACTAAATTAGTGGTAGTTTTCATGATTGGTGCATCAGGATAGATTGCAGCAACATTAATCTCTGGTAGCTGTCTATTGTCTGTGGACTGATTAAAGCTACTTTGCATTGGTGTTTGCACTAAAGGACTAGTCTGTCCTGAGCTCTGTGAACTCTGTCCTGAACTCTAGTTCTCGTTGCTAGGTTTAACCCATATGAAATTCTCAGTTGTGTTCTGGTCGTTCTGAACTGAAGTCTGTGTCATTACAGCTGATATCAGTGCAGTAGGATCTATGCCACTGGTACTTGACCCTTCTTGAGCCACATATGGTGGTGGACGATTTCTCAAAATCTGTGTAATAAACTCATCATCGTCTGATTCATCATCATTAAACAAAACCCTTTTAGGCTCTTTTGATGTCTGCTCTTCAACTGCTAAAGAACTCTTTTTAAACTTCTTTGAAAACTTGTTTATCTCTTTTTCATTGTCTTTTGACATTGCCGGAAACAATCTAACACCTTGTAAGGTGTGGAGTCTCCACTGTCTGTGCTCACTGTCCCATCTACCTTCCGCTAGTGACTTTTCTGCCCTTCTCATTCTTCTCTCAAATTTCAAAGACTGCTGCTGTCTAGCTACTATCTTCCAGATCGCTGAGGCTTCGAACTGACCTGGTCTTGGTGGAGGTCTCAGACCATACCTCTTCGGTCTCAAATTCGGCAAAATTCTCAAATTACATGTACCGGTTTCAGGAAAAGCTAAACAACCTTCCTTCTTTGTGATCCTAATCCAGTGACATGTTCCGGTGCCTTTCTCCTCAATCACAATATATGCCGGAGTACCCTCTGGCAGACAAACTTCTCCTTCCCTTGCCGGAGTATACTCATCTCCTCTAAGAGCACTTTTTAAAGCTTTGAAATTTTTTATTTCTGAAATCGATAATCAGGAAGTGACTACAATCCCACAATCCTCTTCAACTCCTTTTTCATCCAATACGCTTCACGATTGTCCACCAATCTGTACGTGACTCTTCTAACTAACCAACCTATCCCAGCACGGCACAAAACTGATATCACACTTACACACAGCGGCTGACAAAGCTCAACATGAAGGCTGACATGTTGATGCTAATTAGTGGTTACTAAGGTGTTACTCACATGCTCATGAATGAACATTTATACTTGTGTCTTATTGTTATCAGATATATTCAATTTCTCTTGCTAAGTTTCTGTTGCTGTGCTTTTGTGTAATAACCATTGAGATAATTTGTCTTTTTGCATTGATTAAACTTAGATATATCAGGCATTCGAATCAGCCTTTATTGTTTCCCTATATGTATCATTTGTGTTTGAAAATTATTTTTGTGACTTTAGCGTTGTTAATATAGGGAAATAAATCATGAACTTCTTAATAAACTGGTGTGGTTATTGGAGTTGAATTGGTTATCATTTGTTATATGTGATATCTCTGAGGTACTTTAAATGACATTTTCACTAAAATAGCTTTGGTTCAGTTTATCGACCTAATGTGTGAAATCCACTATCTAGTCCTTGGTGAGTAAAATACAGCTAGGGTTTCTCTCAACAGTTTCCGAAGAGCACACTGTCTTCCTCTGAATGCCACACTTCTGGAAATCTTTTGCCGTGGATGTAAGATATACGACTGTATGTTATATAATGGTGTCCGATACTATTGCATCCTTGCTCATACCATGGCGGTTAAATGGTTAGTTGTTTATTTGCTAGGCTGCAGCATTTTGGAACATTCTTTAGCAAGTGCGTCCAGTGAAAAAAGCATTAGCAATATTATTAAACAGGAAGGGCATATGGGAAGAACAAAAGCTGTACTGTTCTTACGGCATACTATCCCAATTCTGGTTAAAAAAAAACACACACACTTGCTGTAATGTGGAGATTCACAGTTGTGTGAGAAGTGGGGATCTGCAGTATAGACGTTTTGCAGCACATAAGTGCTATGTGTCTCTATGCCAGCACTGAAAAGAAGCATGGGGTCCCTTGAAGCGTGTGTGAAATTCTGAAATACAATTCCTCTTTTACTGGGTTAATGTAGCTCATCTGCTATGCAGTTATTTTTGTAATGCTTCCTTTAGATAACAGCATGAATATCTAGAAGTATTGCTTTGGGTCACTCCAATAATTACTGAAAGGGGCTCACCACAGTCCATCTCTGTATATATAGTTTTTTTTTATCACATGAGCTCAGGCAGTTATCTAAAGCTATGTACAGCTAGATCTAAAACTTTCAGAGGAGTATTCAGAATTATGGAAAGTAGGTGGTATTTCTACAAAACGACATTTATTATAATTGAATGAAAGAAAGTCCTTCCTGGACCTGCAGGCCGACCATGGCCTTGCTCCGAAAGGGACTTTCCTCAATCATCTGCATTTAGGAAGATAACAGTGTGTACCATAGATGTGAAGGCAGGGAAAAAATAATTTTAAGACCCATTGATCTGCATGGGTGCCAAATAGTGCAAGTAATGATGAAGATATGAAGGCCTCATGGGCAAGTAAGACCAATGTATTATTAGTGGATCTGAATGGCATATATTCTGTCTCACTTCCCACTATCTTCTGAGAGAAGCTCAGCTGAACAGGATGCATTTCTTCTGTGCAGTGTCATCTTAAGGATTTTGAGGCTTCTGGCCAATATATTTTGGGGCTCCTCTGCAGAACAAATATGCTTTTTATTACCTATTTCAAGCCTACATGATGCCAGCCAAAACTAAGTTGCATGTAAAATATGAACAAAGTCATACCAAAGCACTTAAAATATGTCATGTCTGGGACTCCAAAAAATCCTTAAGATGATGCTAGTTTTGAGAAGCAGAGATAGAGGTATCAGTAGGCAGAGACAGAGTGAGATTTAGTTTGAAAAATATAATAGACAGAAATCAAATACAGGCAAATATATGTTTCGAGGGGGTTGGGGCCTTAGAAGGAGGGGCCCTGGGCAATTGCCCACTTTCCATGTGCCTTAAAACATTTCTGCTTCTGTGTGTACCACATGTACTGCACCCTGCCACATTAAACAAGATGCACCAGTGAGTAGTTGAGCTCTGTGCTACTTGCAGACAAATATTTGAGAGCACATGTTCTGGATGTGTCTTTTCATAACTTTGTCTGGGAATGAGTGTTTCGGAGGTACACTCACATTTGCAACTGAGCATCAGAATTAATTCTCAGACTTATTGTGTTGGGGAAATGTACAGCTCTGAATTTTAGAACTAGGAAACGTGAGAAAATATGTAGTGTTATTATTGCTCTTGTGGATGCAAAACTGCACCAGGGAATAATCCACCTTAGTATTCCCTGAATCCTTTAACCACCGTCAGATTTCATGGCACTTGTGAACACAGCCTATAATCTGAGGATGCTATATGATAAATTCAGTAATGGAAAAGGTATAACCGAAACTGGATATTCTTCTTCTTATGATTGTTCTTATTATTCTTAGTAGTTGTATCCGCATTTGAATTATTGTTGTAGCTGTTATTGCAATCTACTATTGGACTTCACTGAAATTCCTGATATTCAATTAATTGGTGTAAACAAGACACCAAAATCATAAAAATAACTTTGGTTGACAACAGTCTCAGACAAGGAGCTACTAAAACTATCACATGTAGTGAAAGCATGGGGGGGGTCACAAAGTTCATAGAGTGATGAGCACCGCCACAGAGGTGGTGGATTCAAGCTGGATAAATGAGGCAGTGCAGCTGCATCCCTAGAGTCTGGAACCTTCCACTCTGCCCGATCTGATCAGCAAGGAAGCAGAAGTGATATCTGATGGCCACTTACAGAATTACAAATCACATACGAGAACTTTAGGTGGTGTCCACCTGTGAGTTGGCTTCCCTCTTTCTGATTTTCTCTGAGCATACAAGCATGAATTACAAGTTGACAAAGAAGCACTATACTATACTTGAAGTCTACTGATATAAGGAACAGAATAACGTACGTCCCTATGGTGCTTCTTTTCTTAGAAAAATCAAGGTTTTACACGTGGGCCGTAAGAATGCCAAAATAATTGTAGTTGGAATGCAAATAATAATTTGGCGTGTGTCCTGCCGGTGCAGGGATCAGCCAAATCTTTCAGGGGGCCCAACCCTTCAAGGAGCTCCAATTCAATGAATAGCTGTGAGATACTGGAAATCCAGGGAGCCCCTCGTCACTTTCTGCAGCCCCTCATCACATTCTGCGGGGGAGGCTAGCCATTTTTATGTAGATTGAACAACCAAAACGATTCTGTAGAATCTAATCAATTATAATGCTAGTTTGTGTTAAACGCAGTAAATAGGTAAGTATTACACAGCACAGTGTACTCATTATGCTGTATACTGCACTATAATACAGGCAAATTAAATCTGCCAATTAGGTATAAGCCAATCAGACCACTTTAGAAAGGAGAGCACCTGCACTTTGGCACTGATCAGCAGTGATAAAGTGCTCAGAGTCCTAGAGGCAACAGCGAGAGGTCAGAAAAAATAGGAGGAAGGAGGCAAAAAGTCAGGAGATGAACCTGCCAGAAGGGCCAGGTCCAACAGCCAACAAATGGAATACCGTGGACATTTATAAATAGTGAGAAAAAGAAGGATTTATATTTTAACACTTCTGAAAAGAAGGCTAACTGGTAGCATTGCAAACTTATTTACATTTTTAAACGGCAGCAAATAGAAAAAAGAGAATGATTTATTGATGGCATTTAAAACTAATGCAAGAAGTAAATTAAGCACTAGAAATGCATTAGTCCAGGTGAAGCTATAAGGAGAGCATTTAAGCCATCCATCGTGGCGGTTATTTAACACAATCTACTGATTTGTTAAGTGCAAAGCTTCAGAGACTGATTACCTAGTGTCACAAAAAATAAAAGAAAGGTTAAAATAAGAGTGGTAAATAAATGAAATAAAAGTAAAGTGCCTTACCTCAGTACGCCCACAGACCGGTACAATAGAGTATGGTTGAAAGGTGACAGTTAATGAGTGCAGAAGAAAGATACTTAAAATTGCATTCTTAGGGCCTCGTCTCGGCATGATCAGTAACAGGGCATCTCCAAAAATACACAGTAGCTTTGTTACAGGCCTAACTCCACTTTTCCTCAATGCATTTAAAGTACAGTGAATATCAGCGTTCCCAATTGCCGAGTTGTCGCCAGTTCTACAATTGGAGGCACCCTCTACACAGTCCTGGAGATTGAAATGCCGTCGGATGAGCCAACCAAATAAGCGTGACCCCTCCAATGTAGTTCGCCTCAGCAGAAATTCTTCCCGTGACCACCACTGAAACATGTGTTGCCCTGAAGTGCAAAGTTCTCTAAATGCCCCCTGTGAACTTCGGGCATCACCCAGTACACCAGGTCATATTAGTTATGAAAGACTTGAGGATGAAGGTCCATTTTGATGGTACATCTTGAGGAATTGGATGACAGAATTTCCGCCATGGCATTTTAGAACGTCTAGGTCCAGATTCTGAAAGGCGTTGTGGAACGCAGCTCAGCAGGTAAAAATGCTGCACTGCATTGTGTGACAGTGAGAGAGCAGGAGAGAGTTAGTAGATAGGGTTTAGCGTCAAAAAGCATGGGTGGTTGCATGGGAACACTCATGCAACACCCATGTAATGCCCATTTGACGTAAAGTAATGCAAAGCAGCATTTTGCGCTGCTTTGTGTTACTTTTGGGTACGATCCAAAGCAAAATAAGTTTTGCACCAGAAAGTGAATCAGGAAAAAAACATTTTGCACTAACCCAGGGCAAAATGTTTGAGAATCTCCGTCCTAATGTTTTCTCACCAGAAAAAGGCTCTTGCAAGAGACACACGAGCCTTGCCAGGAAAAATCATTTGCCTAAGGCTGTCAATACTGGTTCAGGGTTAAATTCTGATAGAGTTTGCTCAAGGATCAGAATTACCGAGTTGTGTGATAATTATAACACTCTCCTAGTTTTCTCATGATAAATTCCAACAGGTCAAACTTGCCGAAATTTCTCTGGTAAAAAATTGCCTGCCATTGGTCAGAACTTTGTCGCGATAAGCACCAAAATCCACGTTAATCACCAAAAACCTGTAATTGAGGGATAGTTATCACACCCGATAAATTCTGAATCTACAGAGTCGGATTTTATCAGGTGCGATAAATATCAAACCATTTATGGGCTGTTCATACCCAGGGCCTAACTGGAAACAACTGTAGTTGAGATGTCCTGGCCGCTGTCACACGGCTTACTCAGTTACACACTGCACACCACTCAAACCATACATCTTGAATACTGCAGACCTGCTTGAGATAAACAACAAAACTCTTTATCCAAAGTGATGAACAATGTCGAACATACAATCTACATTATGTTATGCCTCGCATGAATATTAATATCTGCTTTTTGTGTAATCACAAAACAAGCCTTAAAGCAAAATTATTTTTATAAAACAATTATTTCAATTGCATCACCTCAGATAATATAATCAATAGTAAAAATATACAGCAATCTCAAGTGGTCTAGAAAAAGAGGCTTCAGTGTTTGATCTCCTCTGAACTTTCTCATTAAGACTCATGTTAAATTCTATTCTCCCATTTCATGAAACATCAGATGGGTTATTATAATAATAATAATAATAATAATAATAATAATAATAATAATTATTATTATTATTATTATTATTATTATTATTATTATTATTATTATTATCATTATTATTATTATTATTATTGATATAAGTAATATTATTGTTATTATTAGTTGTATGCAGCTCAGCCTACACTCCAAAAGAAGCGTCTTGAAACTGGTAAGTGGTCAGTCTGGAAATCAAACAGGCAAACTAGTCATTAAATAGTTTTTTTGGCTTTCATAAACCTCTGAAGGGTTTGCCGGGTACGGATCTCAAAAGGGATCTTCTTCCAAAGGGCTGCAGCTTAGACCCTGAAAGATGGGATTTGCCATTTGGAGTATCTGGAAGTAGGGACCACATAGTTGGCTTTGGTGCCTGAGCTTAGTGATCTAGTAAGCACATGACAGTTGAATTCCGGGGCAAGGCTGTGAAAGATACTGTACATGATACAGCATGTTTTCACTACAGGATGGAAGCCTGTGTATCTGACACAGATGGAGTGAAGAAGAGCCAGTGTTTTAAAGATTGAAGATGGTTATCACTAGGTATTGTTGGACCTTTTCTAATCATCATATACATTTTGCTGGTAGGCCAAGATATGGTGAGTTGCCATAATCTACTTAAGACTACAGAAAAGCATTGGCAACTGTGATTTTGTGGGTGTAAGGTAAAAATGGCATTAACTGTTCAAAAAATGCTGATTTGTAGAAAATGGACATTTCTGATGCTAGAGATCTGGATATTCAGATTAACATCGGAAACTTGTTAAACTTTGAGGTCACATAGTGCAGTCACTGCCTGACTGCATTCTCCTATTTCTGGGGACCATAGAGAGTTATCCCAAAAATTTAGTTTATTGGATATGGAGCCAATTTTTGCATTGGTGGGATGGGATTGATTTTAGCTAGATGAATCCCACACATTTCATGATGAATCTCTTGATAGTTTGGAAGTTGGTAGTAGGACTGAAGGAGTTCTTATAACAATTAATGATTAGTTGTGTGTTATCAGAATAAACATAAGACTTAAGTCCATAGGTCCCTAATAAGTCCCTAATATCATGAAACCATTAGAGCATACCATTCTGAAATCAAAAAAGCCCAGGCTGTATATTTTGAGGAGAAAATCAATGGTGGCTCAAATTCTCCACGCAAAATGTTTCACATGATGAAAACTCTTCTAGAGCCTCCCTCAAATGGTCCAGCCTCCACTGCAAGGTGTAATGACCGAGCAACCTTTTTCCAGCTAAAAATCCAGGTTATATATGACAAGTTCACAGACTGGATGTGCCGCTTCTGGTAATTTTAAGGGAAATATGACCACACTAACCTGGCCAAACTTACCACATTTTCTTCTCTGACTTTGGACTGTTTCTCTTAGCTCTCAACTAAAATCAAACCAGGCTCCTCAAAGGATCCGGTATCCCAATCTGTTAGACCTGACATGCTTTAGGGTGGTCACCCCTAACTTTTTGCCTGTCTCCCTCCACTTTTTGGACTCTGTTTTTGCTGGCTCTTAGACTCTGCGCACTTTAACACTGCTAACCAGTGCTAAAGTGCATATGCTCTCTCCTTTTAAACATGGTAACTTTGGATAATACCCAATTGGACTATTTAATATACTTATAAGTCCCTAGTAATGTGCACTGTATGTGCCTAGCGCCTGTAGATTAAATACTACTAGTGGGCCTGCAGCACTGGTTGTGCCACCCACTCAAGTAGCCCCTTTACCTTGCCCCAGGCCTGCCATTGCAAGGCCTGTGTGTGCAGTTTCACTGCCACTTCGACTTGGCATTTAAAAGTACTTGCCAAGCCTCAAGCTCCCCTTTTTCTACACATAGGTCACCTCTAATGTGTGCCCTAGGTAACCCCTAGAGCAGGGTGCTGTGTGGGTAAAAGGCAGGACATGTACCTGTGTAGTTACATGTCTTGGTAGTGTAAAACTCCTAAATTCATTTTTTACACTACTGTGAGGCCTGCTCCCTTCATACGCTAACATTGGGGTTGCCCTCACACATTGTTGAAGTGGCAGCTGCTGATCTGAAGGGAGTAGGAAGGTCATATTTAGTATGGCCAGAATGGTAATACAAAATCCTGCTGACTGGTGAAGTTTTATTTAATATTACTATTTTAGAAATGCCACTTTTAGAAAGTGAGCATTTCTCTGCACTTACATTTTTCTGTGCCTTACAATCCACGTCTGGCTAGGTTTAGCTGACAGCTCCTTGTGCATTCACTCAGACACACCCCAAACACAAGGTACTCAGCCTCACTTGCATACATCTGCATTTTGAATGGGGCTACCTGGGCTGGGAGGGTGGAGTGCCTGCTCTGACACAAAGGACTGCCACACCCCCTACTGGGACCCTGGCAGACACGATTGAACTGAAAAGGGACCTGGTGCACTTCTAAGCCACTCTTTGAAGTCTCCCCCACTTCAAAGGCACATTTGGGTATAAAACAGGGCCTCTGCCCTACCACCTCAGACACTTGCTGGAGAAGAAACCTGAACCAGAACCTGCATCCTGCCAAGAAGAACTGCCTGGCTGCTCAAAGGACTCACCTGTCTGCTTTCTACAAAGGACTGCTGCCTTGCTGTTGGCCTGCTGCCTTGCTGAACTCTTGTCTGGCTGGCAAAGTGCTCTCCAAGGGCTTGGATAGAGCTTGCCTCCTGTTCCCTGAAGTCTCCGGACCAAAAAGACTTCTCTTTTTCATTTGGACTCCTCGTGCCCGAACAATTTGACGCACAGCTTGCTCCGCGGTGAGAAAATCGCCGCACGCCGACGCTGCCCAATGCGACGTCTACGGGGCGACCACAACTTCGACACATGGCCTCGCATGGACAACACCGCCCGGCTTCCAGAGAGGAAATCGACGCGACGCCTGCAGTGAGAAAGAAAATTCCACGCACAGCCTCCCGGAACGACGCGCAGCCGGATAACAAACCGAGTAATCCACGCACAGACCCTGGGATATCTGGTAATCCTGTGAACCGTAGAAGGAGTCACCTTGTGTGCCGGAAAACAACGCACGTCTTCCCCGAGTGAAAAATAACAACGCAAGGCCGTGTGTAAAGGGGCGAAACCGATGCACACACCATTTTTCTTCCTGCAGAACGACGCACGTCTCCCCGCGTGAAAAATAACGACGCAAGTCCGTGTGTGAAGGGGCGAAACCGACGCACACACCATTTTTCCACGCATCTCCTCCTCTGCGGCCCTCTGCGGCCCTCTGCGGAGACTTTGCACTCCAAACCAGGTACTTTGTGCTTGAAAGAGACTTTGTTTGCTTTTTATTTTATTCTATATTTTTCTAAACACTGTGTGGTGTATTTTTGTGGTGCTATATGGTGTTATTATATGATTTATTGCACAAATACTTTACACATTGCCTTCTAAGTTAAGCCTGACTGCTCGTGCCAAGCTACCAGAGGGTGGGCACAGGATAATTTGGATTGTGTGTGACTTACCCTGACTAGAGTGAGGGTTCTTGCTTGGACAGAGGGCAACCTGACTGCCAACCAAAAACCCCATTTCTAACATTGGTGATCAGCGGTGAGGATAGGACTTGTATTTGTGCAGTGACATACATTAGCTAAGTATTTCACTACCTACTCACAGTTGAAGGTCAACTTGATTTTTATCTCTTTTTTGCAAATTCGTTTTTCCTGACAATTTTCAAAAACTAAATCCTCACTCAACATGTCTCTGGCTGGGTCTCAAGTGGGAGATGTGGACCTAGCCCTGTTGGAGACATATACTGTCAAACAGCTAAAAGGGTTCTGCAGGGTGCTGAGAGTACCCACCCAAGGGGCCTCCAAAAAAGAGGACTTTCAAGTGCCACTGAGGACCTGGGCAGAAGCCCATTTAGAGGAGGATGAGGAGGAAGAGGAGCCAGAAAATGGCCTCTCAGAGGATTTATTGCCATCAGTGGATAATGTTACCACTGCAATTATGCCCCCTTCCAGACCAGGGAGCAGTGTCTCTGAGCAAAGCCTGACCGCAGAGGAAAGGAGAGAGGAAAGGGAGTTCCAATTGCAAATGGCAAAACTGAAAATTGAGGCCCAACAGGAGAAAAGGGAGGCTGAAAGAGCAGCCCAACAGGGGGAAGCTGAAAGAGCTGAAGCTGCAGCTGAGAGAGCTTTGGCTGAAAAGAAACTATTGTTGGCTCATGAACTGAGTCTCAAGGAGCTGGAGATCAAGGCGAGACAGTCTGAATCCAGCAATAATGGTGGCAGCATACAGACAGGACCTGCTGGAGAAAAGAAGGTTTGTATACCCAAAAATGTGGTGCCCAGTTTTGTGGTGGGAGATGACAAAGATAAATGGTTAGCTGCTTATGAAGTTGCACTAAGGGCTCATGAGGTTCCTGAAGGGCAATGGGGTACAGCTATGTGGGGTTATGTGCCGCCATTGGGGAGGGACACACTTCTCACATTGGATCAACCAGATCAAAACGCATACTCACTTCAGAAAGCCACTTTACTTGCCAAGTTTGGGCTGACCCCTGAGGGATACCTTCAGAGGTTCAGGGACAGCACCAAACAATCCACACAAACATGGGTAGATTTCTTTGACTTTTCCAGTAAGGCCCTGAATGGATGGGTGCGGGCAACAAAGTAGATGATTATAAAGGGTTATGTGACTTGATTCTGAGAGAGCAGATGCTCAATACTACTTTTACAGAGTTGCGCCAGCACTTGGTAGATAGTAAGCTGACTAATCCCAGGAAGCTTGCTGAGGAGGCAGACCTCTGGGTTAGCACCAGAGTGTCCAAAAAGGTACCTGGGGGGGACGCCCACAAAGGGGGTCAGGGTTCCCAACAGAAGAAAGAGGGGGGAGATAAACTTACAGATAAGGAACTCTCAAAAGGCCCCAAAAAGAATTCCCAGGGAGGGGGTGGTAACCATTCCTTTTCCAGATTTGGGAAAAAGCCAGGGACGTATGATAAATCAGGGAAATCCAACCCC
The DNA here is from genome assembly GCF_031143425.1 of Pleurodeles waltl. Classification (NCBI taxonomy): domain Eukaryota; kingdom Metazoa; phylum Chordata; class Amphibia; order Caudata; family Salamandridae; genus Pleurodeles; species Pleurodeles waltl. The sequence goes on along the minus strand of NC_090444.1, from coordinate 598,892,444 downwards.
AAATGCATGGAGTGCTATCAGTATGGTCACTATAAAGGCGACCCCCAGTGCTCAAAGAGGGCACCGTCCACTGCCGGACAGACACCTGGGTTGACTAGTGTAGCGCTCGGGGGGAGATGGACCCAGATAGCTTTGGGGAGCAGGTAGAGATTTCCCTAGTGTCCCTGGGAGAAAGAGAAATGGTGCCCAAAGCCCACATGCCCCGAAATACTTCCAAGTACAGGCAGTGGGTCACCATTGATGGGCAAAAGGTGGAGGCTCTGCGTGACACAGGAGCCAGTATGACTACTATCAAGAGTCAGCTGGTGTCAACAGAGCAGATAGTCCCTAATACATTCCACCAGGTCATAGTCGCTGACAATCGTGAGAGTCACCTACCGGTGGCTCTGGTTCCCTTTGAGTGGAGGGGGGTCTCTGGTACTCTGAAAGTAGCTGTGAGTCCTGCCATGCGTGTAGATTGTCTGTTAGGCAATGATCTTCAGCATACTGCTTGGAAAGAAGTAGAGCTCAGATCTCACCTGGAGATGTTAGGGTTACCTGAGTGGGTCTGCATGACCACATGGTCCATGGCTGCCCATGAAGGGAGTCAAGGGCATCTGGAGCCTGGAAAGATGACCCAGACAGCTGCAAAGAGGAAGGGCAAGAGGCGCGGGAAACCTGCCTCAAATGTTCCAATGGTGGTGGACGAGGCCCCTGAGGAGGAGGAGGCCCCTGAGCCAACTGGGGAGGACATAGCTGACCTGGGTAACCTACCTGAACTTGCTGGCTGGCAAGTAGAGGGGGGGGCAACCAGGGCAGCATTCTGCAAGGCGCAGAATGAATGCCCCACCCTTGAGGGTCTGAGGCAACAGGCCACAGCCCAAGCAGCAGGTGACGCCTCTGGCGCTCACCATATTTACTGGGAGAATGATCTCCTTTACATTGAGCATAAGGTTCCAGGTCCTGGGGCACCCCGTGTGCTGGTGGTCCCCCAGTGTTACCGGAACTTCCTACTGAGCCTGGCTCACGACATCCCCCTGGCAGGACACCTGGGCCACGACAAGACCTTTAACAGGCTTGACAACCACTTCTATTGGCCCAGAATGAGGACAGCCTCAGATAACTTCTGCAGAGCTTGCCCCACCTGCCAGGCTAGTGGGAAGACAGGGAAATGACTTAAAGCTCCCCTGCTCCCACTCCCAGTCGTTGGCAGCCCCTTTAAAAGGGTGGGCATCAACATTGTTGGTCCCTTGGACCCCAAAACTGCCTTGGGCAACAGGTTTATCCTGGTTTTGGTGGACCATGCCACCCGCTATCCAGAGGCAATCCCTCTGAGAACAGTAACTGCACCTGTGGTGACCAGAGCCCTGTTGGGAATATTTACCCATGTGGGATTCCCTAAGGAGGTTGTGTCCGACAGGGGCACAAACTTCATGTCTGCATACATGAAGTCCATGTGGAATGAGTGTGGGGTAACCTACCGGTTTACCACCCCTTATCATCCTCAATCCAATGGGCTTGTTGAGAGATTCAACCAGACCCTGAAAGGCATGATTGGTGGCCTGACTGATGCCATGAGGCGTAAGTGGGACGTCCTCTTACCCTGCCTGTTGATTGCTTACAGGGAGGTGCCCCAGAAAGGGGTGGGGTTCAGCCCCTTTGAGCTTCTCTATGGTCACCCTGTCAGGGGACCCCTAAGCATTGTTAAGGAGGACTGGGAGAAAGCTCCCAAGTCACCTCCCCAGGTTGTGGTCAGCTACATGCTGGCCCTCCGCAACCAAACCCAATGCTTCCGAAAGCAGGCCCAGAGTAACCTCGAGGCCAGTCAAGTGGTGATGAAGGAGTGGTATGACCAGAAGGCCACTCTAGTTGAGTTCTCACCTGGAGACAAAGTTTGGGTGATGGAGCCAGTAGAGCCCAGGGCTCTCCAGGACCACTGGACTGGCCCCTTTGAGATCAAGGAGCGTAAAGGGGAGGCCACTTACCTAGTGGACCTCAAGACCCCTAGGCACCCCCTAAGGGTCCTCCATCACAACCGGCTCAAACCTCACTTTGAGAGGTCTGAGGTCTGTATGCTCCTGGTCACAGATGAGGACATGGAAGAGGAGAGTGAACCTCTCCCCGACCTCCTCGTTGTCAAAGAAGGGGATGGGTCAGTGGAGGGTGTCATTCTCTCTGACTCCCTGACTCTAACCCAGAGAGGGGACTGCTATGAGCTGTTAGAGCACTTCTCCCCCCTGTTCTCTCTTACTCCTGGACTAACCCACCTCTGTGTTCATGACATTGACACAGTCCCCCTGTGAAGAACAAAATTTACAGGTTGTCGGATAAGGTGAAGGCCAGCATCAAGGAGGAAGTCTCCAAGATGTTGACTTTAGGGGTTATTGAGAAATCCAGTAGTCCCTGGGCCAGCCCTGTGGTATTGATTCCTAAGGCTACTGCCCCAGGTGCAAAGCCAGAACTCCGGTTCTGTGTGGACTACCGGGGTCTCAACTCAGTCACCCGGACTGATGCTCACCCCATCCCCTGAGCTGATGAGCTCGTTGACAGGCTAGGCGCTGCCAAGTTCCTGAGTACGTTTGATCTTACTTCAGGGTACTGGCAGATCAGCCAGACTGAGGGGGCTAAAGAAAGATCAGCATTTTCCACCCCTGATGGGCATTACCAATTCCGGGTGATACCATTTGGGCTGAAAAATGCCCCGCTACCTTTCAACGGTTGGTTAACGGGGCCCTAGCTGGTAAAGATGCCTTCTGTGCAGCTTACCTGGACGACATAGCTGTCTACAGTTCCAGCTGGGAGGAACACCTGCTCCACCTCAAGGAGGTGCTTCAGGCTCTGCAACAGGCAGGCCTGACTATCAAGGCTAGAAAGTGCCAGATTGGGCAGGGTTCCGTGGTGTACTTGGGACACCTAGTAGGTGGTGGCAAGGTGCAGCCACTCCAGGCCAAGATTGAGACTGTCAAGGCCTGGGAACCACCTAGAACACAGACCGAGGTGAGATCCTTTTTGAGCCTCACTCGATACTACCGCAGATTCGTCAAGGGTTATGGTACCATTGTATCCCCCTTGACAGACCTCCCTTCCAAGAAACAACCTAGGTTGGTGAATTGGACAGAGGCTTGTCAAAAAGCCTTTGATTCTCTGAAGGAAGCCATGTGCACTGCCCCCGTGCTCAAGGCCCCTGACTACTCCCAGGAATTTATTGTGCAGACAGACGCTTCAGAGCATGGCATAGGGGCTGTTCTAGCACAGCTAAATGAGGAGGGCTCAGACCAACCAGTAGTCTTTATTAGCAGAAGACTATTACCACAGGAACAAAGGTGGAGTGCTATTGAGAGAGAAGCATTTGCTGTGGTCTGGGCACTGAAGAAGCTAAGACCCTACCTGTTTGGGACTCACTTCCGGGTTCAGACAGACCACAGGCTCCTCAGGTGGCTCATTCAGATGAGGGGGTGAGAATCCAAAACTCTTGAGGTGGTCCATTTCCTTACAGGGGATGGACTTTATGGTGGAGCATCGCCCAGGGGTTGACCACGCCAACGCTGATGGCCTCTCCAGATACTTCCGCCTTAGTGATGAGAGCTCCCAGGAGGTCGGGTAGCTCTCCCCACTTTCAGCTTGGGGGAACACATATTAGACCTGACATGCTTTAGGGTGGTCACCCCAAACTTTTTGCCTGCCTCCCTCCACTTTTTGGATCATACCCAATTGGACTATTTAATATACTTATAAGTCCCTAGTAATGTGCACTGTATGTGCCTAGGGCCTGTAGATTAAATGCTACTAGTGGGCCTGCAGCACTGGTTGTGCCACCCACTCAAGTAGCACCTTTACCTTGTCCCAGGCCTGCCATTGCATGGCCTGTGTGTGCAGTTTCACTGCCACTTCGACTTGGCATTTAAAAGTACTTGCCAAGCCTCAAGCTCCCCTTTTTCTACACGTAGGTCACCTCTAATGTGTGCCCTAGCTAACCCCTAGAGCAGGGTGCTGTGTGGGTAAAAGGCAGGACATGTACCTGTGTAGTTACATGTCCTGGTAGTGTAAAACTCCTAAATTCATTTTTACACTACTGTGAGGCCTGCTCCCTTCTTAGGCTAACATTGGGGCTGCCCTCACACATTGTTGAAGTGGCAACTGCTGATCTGAAGGAAGTAGGAAGGTCATATTTAGTATGGCCAGAAAGGTAATACAAAATCCTGTTGACTGGTGAAGTTTGATTTAATATTACTATTTTAGAAATGCCACTTTTAGAAAGTGAGCATTTCTCTGCACTTAAATCTTTCTGTGCTTTACAATCCACGTCTGGCTAGGTTTAGTTGACAGCTCCTTGTGCATTCACTCAGACACACCCCAAACACAGGGTACTCAGCCTCACTTGCATACATCTGCATTTTGAATGGGTCTTCCTGGGCTGGGAGGGTGGAGGGCCTGCTCTGACACAAAGGACTGCCACACCCCCTACTGGGACCCTGGCAGACACGATTGAACTGAAAGGGGACCTGGTGCACTTCTAAGCCACTCTTTGAAGTCTCCCCCACTTCAAAGGCACATTTGGGTATAAAACAGGACCTCTGCCCTACCACCTCAGACACTTGCTGGAGAAGAAACCTGAACCAGAATCTGCATCCTGCCAAGAAGAACTGCCTGGCTGCTCAAAGGACTCATCTGTCTGCTTTCTACAAAGGACTGGTGCCTTTCTGTTGGCCTGCTGCCTTGCTGAACTCTTGTTTGGCTGCCAAAGTGGTGTCCAAGGGCTTGGATAGAGCTTGCCTCCTGTTCCCTGAAGTCTCAGGACCAAAAAGACTCCTCTTTTTCATTTGGACTCCTCGTGCACTTAAAAATTAGACGCACAGCTTGCTCCGCGGTGAGAAAATCGCCGCACGCCGACGCTGCCTGACGCGACGCCTACGGGGCGACCGGAACTTTGACGCACGGCCTCACATGGACAACGCCGCCTGGCTTCCAGAGAGGAAATCGAGGCAACGCATGCCGTGAGAAAGAAAATTCCACGCATAGCCTCCCGGAACGACACGCAGCCGAATAACAAGGCGAGGAATCCACGCACAGACCCTGGGACATCTGGTAATCCTGCGAACCATAGAAGGAGTCGGTCCGTGTACCAGAAAACAACGCACGTCTTCCCCGAGTGAAAAATAACGACGCAAGTCCGTGTGTGAAGGGGCGAAACCGACGCACACACCATTTTTCCACGCATCTCCTCCTCTGCGGCCCTATGCGGAGATTTTCCACTCCAAACCAAGTACTTTGTGCTTGAAAGAGACTTTGATTGCTTTTTAAAGACTTAAGACACTTTATATCACTTTTCAGTGATATTCCTACAAATTCTTATTGCATCTTTTATTGTGTTGATCTACAAATATCCAGATAAATATTCAATATTTTTCTAAACACTGTGTGGTGTATTTTTGTGGTGCTATATGGTGTTATTGTATGATTTATTGCACAAATACTTTACACATTGCCTTCTAAGTTAAGCCTGACTGCTCGTGCCAAGCTACCATAGGGTGGGCACAGGATAATTTGGATTGTGTGTGACTTACTCTGACTAGAGTGAGGGTTCTTGCTTGGACAGTGGGCAACCTGACTGCCAACCAAAAACCCAATTTCTAACACAATCTATTCTAGCCAAAAGTAAAGTAGCCAATGTGATTTTCCCCTCATTGCTCAGATCTGTGTGACCTTTTTTTACCCAAGGGTATGGTCCCAAATTTGTGGAAACACATTATGGTTAAAGTGCTTCTGAAAAAAACCTAAATGTGACCCTCAGGAGTTAGGTAATTATTGTCCTATACCTCTCTTGCAAAACACTAGAAAAACGTGTAAATAATCAGCTTTCTGATTTTTTAGAGGAAAGCAATTTTCTACATGCTACACAGTCTGGATTCTGCCGCTATCATGGCACAGAGGTAGCTCTATTGATGGTGATTAAAGAAGTTAAAAAGTGTTCCCATCAGGGAGGATTAGCTGCAATCATTCTTTTGAATTTCAGCTCAATGTTCAATACTGAAAGTCAAGATATACTCATGGACAGAATACACAATCTTGGAATTACTGATACTGCTTTAGCATGGCTAAAATCCTTCCCAGGAGACAGGACTTTTCAGATTTTTGAGAGGGATTGTACCTCAGATATTTTTCCCCTCAAATGCAAGGGATCCTTGTTGAGTCCTACCTTATTTAATCTCTATATGAAACCATTGACTGATATTGTCCTTTGCTTTGGGATCTCAATAGTTTCATATGCAGACGATACCCAACTGTTTTTTACTGATCCAGAATCATGACTCAGCATCCCCTACCCTGGGCCCCTGTCTTGAATTGGTTGACAAGTGGATGGAAGCTCTTTTATCAAACTGGATGCGGACCAAACAAAGCTGATAATCCTGGGGAACAACATGAACCCTTCTCCTGACATAAGTTGGCCTAGGTGTCTAGGCATTCCTCTGGTTCCTAAATCAGCCATAAAAAGTCTAGGAATGTGGCTGGACACATCTTTAACATTTGACTTCCAGGTTGTAAAACTAGTGGCATACTCTTATGGATTTCTGAGGATGTTATATAAGATTCTGCATCTTCTTTCTTGTACTTCAAGGAGTTTGGTGGCTCAGGCGCTTATCTTGTCAAGCCTGGACTACGTCAACTCATTGTCTATGGGCGCTCCCAAGGTCACATTAAAGAAACTTCAGGTAGTGCAAACCTCTGTGGCACAGATACTAACATACAGAGACATCAATCTGCCTAGCAGGCAATGCGTCATCTACACTGTCTCCCTGTAGCAGAGAGGATCACATTTAAGTCATTCTGTACTGGCCACAGGGACTTATGTGAAAAAGGGCCACTGATTTCACACCCTTTGTTATCTTTTTATACACCTGGGAGACCCCTGTCATTAAGAGAATTAAATATGGAGGGTGTTCATTTTCATATAATGCAGCCTCCTCTCTCTTTGCTCTCTCAATAAGGAACTCCCCTTTATAAAAGCATTAAAGACATGGCTCTTTCAAAATGACTCTTTGTAAATCTCCTTACTACTCTGTGGTTTGCTAACAGCCCTGGGATGCCTCTAGGTAACTATGCGCTATACAGGGAGTGCAGAATTATTAGGCAAATGAGTATTTGGACCACATCATCCTCTTTATGCATGTTGTCTTACTCCAAGCTGTATAGGCTCGAAAGCTACTACCAATTAAGCATATTAGGTGATGTGCATCTCTGTAATGAGAAGGGGTGTGGTCTAATGACATCAACACCCTATATCAGGTGTGCATAATTATTAGGCAACTTCCTTTCCTTTGGCAAAATGGGTCAAAAGAAGGACTTGACAGGCTCAGAAAAGTCAAAAATAGTGAGATATCTTGCAGAGGGATGCAGCACTCTTAAAATTGCAATGCTTCTGAAGCGTGATCATCGAACAATCAAGCGTTTCATTCAAAATAGTCAACAGGGTCGCAAGAAGCGTGTGGAAAAACCAAGGCGCAAAATAACTGCCCATGAACTGAGAAAAGTCAAGCGTGCAGCTGCCACGATGCCACTTGCCACCAGTTTGGCCATATTTCAGAGTTGCAACATCACTGGAGTGCCCAAAAGCACAAGGTGTGCAATACTCAGAGACATGGCCAAGGTAAGAAAGGCTGAAAGACGACCACCACTGAACAAGACACACAAGCTGAAACGTCAAGACTGGGCCAAGAAATATCTCAAGACTGATTTTTCTAAGGTTTTATGGACTGATGAAATGAGAGTGAGTCTTGATGGGCCAGATGGATGGGCCCGTGGCTGGAATGGTAAAGGGCAGAGAGCTCCAGTCCGACTCAGACGCCAGCAAGGTGGAGGTGGAGTACTGGTTTGGGCTGGTATCATCAAAGATGAGCTTGTGGGGCCTTTTCGGGTTGAGGATGGAGTCAAGCTCAACTCCCAGTCCTACTGCCAGTTCCTGGAAGACACCTTCTTCAAGCAGTGGTACAGGAAGAAGTCTGCATCCTTCAAGAAAAACATGATTTTCATGCAGGACAATGCTCCATCACACGCGTCCAAGTACTCCACAGCGTGGCTGGCAAGAAAGGGTATAAAAGAAGGAAATCTAATGACATGGCCTCCTTGTTCACCTGATCTGAACCCCATTGAGAACCTGTGGTCCATCATCAAATGTGAGATTTACAAGGAGGGAAAACAGTACACCTCTCTGAACAGTGTCTGGGAGGCTGTGGTTGCTGCTGCACGTAATGTTGATGGTGAACAGATCAAAACACTGACAGAATCCATGGATGGCAGGCTTTTGAGTGTCCTTGCAAAGAAAGGTGGCTATATTGGTCACTGATTTGTTTTTGTTTTGTTTTTGAATGCCAGATATGTATATTTGTGAATGTTGAGATGTTATATTGGTTTCACTGGTAATAATAAATAATTGAAATGGGTATATATTTGTTTTTTGTTAAGTTGCCTAATAATTATGCACAGTAAGAGTCACCTGCACACACAGATATCCCCCTAACATAGCTAAAAATAAAAACAAACTAAAAACTACTTCCAAAAATATTCAGCTTTGATATTAATGAGTTTTTTGGGTTCATTTAGAACATGGTTGTTGTTCAATAATAAAATTAATCCTCAAAAATACAACTTGCCTAATAATTCTGCACTCCCTGTATAAGCTCCTATAGAATAGAATAGGTTGTTTAGCAACACAACCATTAGCTGTTCATGAGCAGTGAGGATAGGGCTGGTCCACAAGGTATACCCCAAAGGGAAGGCCTGGAAGAAGAAGGCAAATTGTCCAATTAAACTCCCTGGTTTCTGCCTGACATAAATGAATGAAGCCGTAAATGCACCTCACCATGAATGTTGAAAGGTGGCTGAACAGGATAGAATAATTGATAATATTGAATACCGTGGACAGATCCAAGAAGATTTTAATTGCTAAATCTTCCATGTCCACAGTAATAAACATCTATGACAGCCCTGATCATAGCTTCTGTGTACAGACTGGGCCTGAATCCTACCTGAGTTGGGATGAGAATATTGTTGGTCCCTATAAAGCTTTTTTCATGACCATTGTCTTCAAGAGTTTGGATGCAAAAAGAGTTCTGCTATGGGCCTGAAGTTGGCTGGATCACTGGGTTGAGATTTAAGTTTTTTTAGACTGGGGCAAATTATTGCTTTTTTTAGGATGTCCGGTACTGATCTGACCTTAAAGGAGGCTTTGGTGATAGCTGTGATTGCTGGAGCTTTTGAGGAGTGTAGAGATTTTAGGAGTGCAGCCAGGCAGGTGTGCAGGGGAAAACCAGAGGGTTTACTGACTGGGATTAGTTTGAGGCCTTCCATCTGAGAGAAGGGAGTGAATTCAGATAGTGGTGTGTAATTATCTAAATTTGTGTCCCCGGTTTTATGGAATCCTGTCTCTATTTGTCAACCTCCAATAAAATTTTCACACACTTTCTGATTTTATATCTGCAAAGTAAAGATATAGTTTGACCCTATTATTGAAAAATGAGGGGTTGCGCTTTCCGGAGGCAGGGGCAGGAGCCGGGTCCCCTTGCCAATTGGCTGTTGTACTTTGGGGCGGGAGCAGCCCCTTTAAATTTCATTGCGCGCCCGCTCCCGTGGGTCGCGCTTTCCGGAGGCAGGGGCAGGAGCCTGGTCCCCTTGCCAATTGGCTGTTGTACTTTGGGGGGGGAGCAGCCCCTTTAAATTTCATTGCGCGCCCGCTTCCGCGGGTCGCGCTTTCCGGAGGCAGGGGCAGGAGACGGGTCCCCTTGCCAATTGGCTGTTGTACTTTGGGGCGGGAGCAGCCCCTTTAAATTTCATTGCGCGCCCGCTTCCGCGGGTCGCGCTTTCCGGAGGCAGGGGCAGGAGACGGGTCCTCTTGCCAATTGGCTGTTGTACTTTGGGGCGGGAGCAGCCCGTTTAAATTTCATCGCGCGCCCGCTTCCGTGGGTCGCGCTTTCCGGAGGCAGGGGCAGGAGCCGGGTCCCCTTGCCAATTGGCTGTTGTACTTTGGGGCGGGAGCAGCCCCTTTATATTTCATCGCGCGCCCGCTTCCGCGGGTCGCGCTTTCCGGATGCAGGGGCAGGAGCCGGGTCCCCTTGCCAATTGGCTGTTGTACTGTGGGGCGGGAGTAGCCCCTTTAAATTTCATCGCGCACCCGCTTCCGCGGGTCGTGCTTTCCGGAAGCAGGAGCAGAAGCCGGGTCCCCTTGCCAATTGACTGTTGTACTTTGGGGCGGGAGCAGCCCCTTTAAATTTCATCCCGGGCCCATCCTGCGCCAGTCAGTTACCGAAAGAGGCCGGGCCGGGCTACACCCCTTGGTTTTTGTTTTTGGATTTGTCCTTGCGGCTCGTGAACAGTAGGGATTGAGGAGTCCATAAGTCTTGTTCTCAGTGAGGGTTTTTTTAGCGGCAGAGGGTGGGGCCCGTAGGCCTAACACGCCTCCAGCCGGGGGCTTATTAGAGGCCCCTGGTATCAAGGAAGGAAAATGGGTCGACGACGTGGGGGGGGTGGAAGGAAAGCACGGTACTAACAAAACCCTAGATGGATTCTTGCAAAAGGCTGTTGGGGAACTTGAAAAAGAAATAGAGTTAGTGCAGCGACGCTTAGCTGTCCCCCCTTTTCTAGTTAATAGCCCAGTCCACGACAGCTCTGCCTCACAGCCCCCCCTGCGAACAGAATTGCAGCCTGTTCTGACTACCCCTCTTCCCTCCCCCTCCAGAATCCCCCAGGAGTACCAGGATGAAACGCTAAACGCAACCAATACCCGCGCCGCCCCAATTTTGCTGGCTCAGAGTCCTTCAAATGAAGGACCCTTAATCGCAGTAGATTCTAATACCAAAGGAAAAAGGAAACGAAGGGAACCCGCTATTAAAAACAAACGAACCAGGACTTTGAGCCCCTCTAATTTGGCTCAGCCCTCTAACAAGGATGTGATTCTAACCTCCTTACATAACACTAACGAACGACAGGCAAATGAGCATACTAGGGATCTCATAAGAGACAAGCTGTCAAAACTGTTTCTTCCTATTTTAGCTTGTCTCCAAACAATAGAGGACAAACTGGAAAGTCTTATCAAGAGCCAGCTCTCACCACCTCCCCCAATTGTAGAAACTCAATTCCAATCCCCCCCTATTCGAGACCTCATCACTGCTAATAGACCACCCGGCCAAATGGCCAAGTCTCCTCTTCTCTCTATAAATCAAGATTGGTCCAGTTCTGTCAAAGTAGCTAGCATTTCAAAGAACAAGCTCCCCACGGTCTCAGCTCCCCTTCCAGAAGGAATTGCTCTATGGAACAACCCAGTAACTAACACGGGAGAAGGCAACTCTAACTGTGAGCATCCTCAATCAGGACCCCAGAAAAGGGCCCAGATCAGTGGTTTGTCTGATCCAAGAGTGTTGCATCTTCCACCGGAATCATGCCATATGTTCTCGTTATATCTAATGCACCTGAACTCAAACCCAATTCCACGGAATCTTTTATCGAACTCAAAAACAAGGTCATTCATTGGTTGCACGTTAATGCGGGGTTTGCATTCTCCATGATACCCTCGATATTGATGGTGAGAAGGGTAGGGTGGGTGGGCTCCTTAGCGAAGAATGGCCCAGGGGATTGTATTGTTATTAACTTTAATTCTCCTGACCTTGTACAGCAGCTCTTTTTAAATGCCAATAGACCTTATCCTTCAATAGGTAAAGCTTCCCTTTGCAGGTTACAAGTGTTTTATCCTCCCTCTATGCCATTAGTGAGTAGGCAATTGGCGTTGTTGTACGGAGCTTCCCCCGTTACCCAAACACAGCCTATCCCCAAACTTGGCCTTAGATGCCTTTCGTCATCTCTTTAAGAGATAGATTGACTATGAGATGACCCTTCGGAAGTGGCTCTGAGTATCTGTGAAGTTGAAGACACTCACCATCTTGTCCTCAGCGTTTCTAATTCTGTTATTCAATCGACTTTGGCAGACTTTGACAATCAAGGATCCTCCGTAAGCACCATGTATCAAGTTAATGAGGAAGGGGTTCTTAGCCTGACAATCGCTCCTTGTAATCTGGGGTTCACCCATTTGGATAATTCACCAGATATGAACATAGCTGGTGTAGCATCCAGCAAGGTGAACAAAGCACAGAGTGAGATAGCTACAGGTCACAGTATGCCTGGGGGAAATAGTATGGTTCTTAGCTGTATCTCCCCTTGTAGGAAATATCCCCAGAATGAAGTAGGGTCTACTAAAACAGAGGATTTTGACAAGGTACTCAGCTGGAACATAGCAGGGCTGGAAAGTAAATTACAAAGCCCGGGATGGGGCAATTTTATTGACGAACACCAGATTTGTCTTTTTCAAGAAACGTGGGCATTGGAACCTAAATACAGATTAGGCTTCAAAAGCTACTGGGTTGCAGCACGAAAGTCGTCTTTTGGGAGACCATTGGGAGGGCTGCTTGTTTGGTTAAGCAGTTCTCTTAGGTGCAAAATAGAAGGAATAGATATTGGTTGCCCTGATTTGTAGGCCTTATTAATTACGACTTCCGAAGAGAGATGCCTACTATTAATTAATATCTATAATAGGAACGCGGGCTCCCATTCCGACTCTGATGCTCTGTCTATTCTGGACAGTTTTCTTAAAAACAATTCTACCCATTTTATCTTGATTGGAGGGGACTTTAATGTCACATTCGAGCCCAATCCCTTGGTTCAAGGGATATGCAAAGAAGAGGATGCCTACTGGGGTATCCCTCAGCTAGTCTCCAACAAAAGACCAAGACTGAATAAATCTGCGCGCTTACTGGCTGATATTACACTAGCGCATGGTCTCCGAGCTTGTAATGGCCGCTCTCGCTCGGATACCAATTTGCAAGCCACCTTTAGGCGCGGAGGGCATAGGAGTCAGATTGATTACATACTTCTTGACATCCGACTGTGGAGCCACATGTTTGACATGAGGGTCCAAGAGCATGTTGAGAGTGACCACGACCCGTTGATTTTACTGACCAGAGGACTCTTTCCTTCGCTTAAAGCTCCCCACTCCAAGGCTTATGCCCTACAGCTGGCCTTAACAAACAATAGACGCAATCTAAAATGGGAATCTGTTATTTCATCCCCTAAACACCTTGCATCTATATACAACCTGTTAGCCAATCAATTGGAGTGTATGATTTGGTTTAATGAGGAGGGTGAGGGTGACAGACTTTTAGCAGCCCATACTGAATTGTTTCAATCTCTAAAGCATCTCTTTACAAAAGAGATTTCCAACAACCCAAATAAAAAGCATTGCGCTCCCTGGTTCAATAATTTATGCAGGGAAGCACAACTAACTCTTTTGAAAGCGCTAAAAGAAGGCCATGCAGAGTCTTTAAGAATAGCCAGGAAGGATTATAAGAAGGAATGTTCCAAGGCGCGCAGAAGCTGGGAAGAGGCCAGATGGGTCACTATCCTGGAGACTGCCAAATCCAACAACACATCCAGGTTCTGGAAGCTAATAGCTGATGATTTCAGAGATTCCCCCACCGTACCTGGCTCCTCAATTCTCTCTGCAGCATGGGTGGAGCACTTTGGGCAACTATATGAAGGACCATCTGAAGCATCTTTTTGGGCCCCTGATGCTTCAACAACCCAAGAGACCACCCCGATTATATTCACTCTAACCGAAACAAGAGCAGCAATAGATTCACTGAAATGGGGAAAGGCTCCGGGCCCAAATAAGATTTCAGGCGATTTATATAAGTCAAGACCTGATATATGGGCACCATATCTTAACCTTATCTGTAATGCAATTGCAGCGGGGGCTCCCGCTCCACCTACTTGGAAAGGGGCTGAAATAGTACCCATTTTTAAAAAAGGTAACCCCAACACCCATGCCAATGATCGACCGATTTGTCTTCTTGATAATTCCCAGAAAATGTATGCAAAACATCTTTTGCTCCATCTCGATGAATGGATTTTGGAGTCTGAAGCTCTCTCTGACTTACAAGCGTGATTTAGACCTGCAGTGAGTACCATAGACCAAGCCCTGAGATTCCTGTCAATTAAATGGAAGAATGTTGACATGGGGGGGGAAATCTGTATGTGGTCTTTATAGATCTTAGAGCCGCATTTGATTTGATCCCCAGGAACATGCTATGGTCAACACTATCAAACATGGGGGTTCCATCAGGTCTCTTGAAACTCATTGCCCAACTGCATGATAATACCTATGCTCAAATTAGATGTGGTAAGGGGGGTGAGTTGACTGACCCCGTAGCTATTAAAAAAGGAGTTAGACAGGGATGTGTCTTGGCACCCACTCTTTTCCTGCTCTATATTAATAACTGTATCCACTACTTAGAGAATTGCACAAATGACTCACCTAAATTGGTAGGGAAAAAAATCCTGTGTCTGCTATATGCAGATGACACAATTTTGCTATCGAAATCACCAATGGGAATTCAAAACTTGATTAATCAATTTTGTGTCTTTTGTAGTGACTATGGTCTGGACGTAAACGTCAAGAAAACAAAACTCATGATATACAGTACTTCAAGGAAACGACTGCGCGCTAGAATAGAAATGAACTCAATTCCGCTGGAAAAAGTGGAAGAGTTTGATTACTTGGGTATCAGACTATCGACCACAGGTAAATGGAAGGCAGCTATTGACAAAGGGGCTCTTATTATAAGCCAAAGAGGTGGGGCCCTTGTTCGTAGGTCTAGAAAGGTTCTGAGTCCCCCCCTTGAACATACTCGCGGAGATTTACAATGTCCAAATCCGTGCGGCGGCCCTATATGGAGCGGAACTTTGGGGGTCGCACAAAAATGTGGACATTCTGCAAACTAAAGAAAACCATTTCCTTAGACAGGTGTCCCGGTTAGGTATGGGCACACCAATGATCCCTCTTAGGCTCGATTTAGGTTTAAATAGCATCAAAACCACAGCGGCCCTAAGACCTCTTTCCTATTGGATTCGTCTATGGAAAACTGTTGAACTCAAACCATTCAGGTTGGCGATAAGGGAGCTCATAGCCTCCCCCCGGGCCCTGGAAAAAATCCTTTGGTTGAAGGAGATTAAATCCGCCTGGGATATAATAGGACTCCCCCATTACTGGAAATATCCGGAACTAATCCCCAACAATTCAAGGCAACTCGTTACAAGAAGATATTGGGAGAAAATTAATTAAGATTCCTTGCACCAAAAGGGGGCGGGCGGGCTAACAATGGAATTTCTTCAACTTAAGCATGAGCCCTGGCCCGAGAACTTTTTGAATCTTTCTATGCCTCCGTATGCCCGTGTCTTATATCTCCAGCTAAGATATGGTACATTGCCCATCAATAGTTACACGGCTCACTGGTCATCTAATAACTCTTCAACCAATAGATGTATTCTTTGCCAACATTGTAAATAAACAACAGAGCATATACTATTTTTCTGCCCTTTGTACAAGAGTCCCAGAGGGAGGTGGATCATTCCCCTCTGTAAAAATTTATTACTGCAGGACAGAGCTAATGCCACCAGAATTTGTACATATGATACATCTTCTCTGGTAGCTACTTCAGTTACCAAATATCTATCGGAGGCTTGGTTCATCCGCCGTAGGTTTATTGTAGCAAAGGGCATTTGAGTTAGTTTGGCAATAGCCCACAGAGGGAGATTTAATAAGACATAATTGTTATTGATGCCTTTTTCCCTCTTCTTTCATGTAGTTTTCGCAGGAATTTCATTAGAAACTAGCGGCCCTTCATATGACCAGTAGAGATTGTATAAGTTTACAGAGACATTTCTGCACTCGAAATTTGACATGCTTTTTGACAAAATATTTGATATCTGGAAGTGAATTTTATCTGGTTTTTTTGGACGGGCGAAGGCCAGGTTTCATGAAAAGAAATAGCTGCACACATTGGTATGATAGACATAAGTTTTTATCACAGCTTTTTCCTTTTTTTTATTATTATTATTATCTTACCTATGTCTTATCTATTGCATTTTATCTATGATCAAAAGCTTAGTTTTGAGGATTTCACAGTTATATTTCTCCGATTGTTATTGGTCTTATCAGCACTATGTATTGTTATTATGAATTTTAACATATTTTATTTATCATGTAAGAGTGTTATCCTTGTAATTTTAAATGGTCTAGAACTCTAGACCGAATGAACCTAAATAAATAAAATAAACAGGAGTGAGAGATTTGAATACGTTTTGTAGGTTGGTATGAGCTTGAATGATTTTATGTGAATAAAAATGTCTTTCTGCTTTACAGAGTATGTTGTTATATTTACTCACAAGTATTTGTTTTTATCACAAGGATCATAATTTTTCCTCCAATTTCTTTCAGTTTTATTTAGGAGTTTCTTTTCTTTCTTAAGCTCATCTGCAAACTATGGGTTCTTCAGGGATTTAGATATAATACTCTTTATTTGTACTAGTGCCAGTATTTTCAGTAACTCAGCAAGGATGTTGCTTAGTTCTTTTAGTAACAGAGACGGATTCTTATCCATTCTATTATGAAAGGATTAATTTAATATCTCTTGGATAAAAGTATGCAGATCCTCCTTGGGGAGTGCATTACAATTGTATTTTGTAATGGTAGTGGTTTGACTCTCTTGTGGGGTTATAGTTTTGCCTCTATAAGAAAAGTACTTAGGTGGTCTGTTCAGGAGGTATTTGAGAGGAGGATTGGCACGCTGTGTCCATGAAAGAGGGCCAAATCAGGACAATTTTAAGACCTGTTTAATGAGTAGCTCCCTTGACCAGTTGTGATAACCTTAAGGAGATAAGGACTTCTTGGGGAATTCTTATCAGAATATTGATGTTTCTGCCACACATTAAACTCCCGTAGTACTACTATGTCTGTGGCATGTGTACAAAGTTCAGGCAAGGATTATGAATTCCTCTAGCCAGTGTGGGTGATTGGAGTCAGGTTTAGGAGAGGATGAAGCCTGAAGAGATATCAGGAGCCAAATCAAACCTGAAGAGGAGGGTGCCGGTCCTCTGGCAGTTATGGTGGTATTAGGACTGTCTCTATAAATATGATATACACAGCCACGTCTTTTATCTTGTTGGTTGCATCTAATATTTTATATTTAGTAGGAATCAGTGCTTCCAGATCGATTACAAATGAGACTTAGTCATGTTTTGGCTAAAATTAATTTATCAAGATTGCATTTCTTTTAAGCTGGCTCGATACTGCATACCTCCACCTGAAGTGGATTATTGGCTTTGGATAAAAGATTTACGGATTTGTGTGTTTTAACTGTTTGAAGCAAAATAGACTGGAGCATAATGGACCTATTGTGTATACATTTAGGATTGTTTGAACTCTTCAGCAGCCAGGTCAATCTCAGTTAGAATGTATGTTCATTGAGGACTGGTTGAATTTTAGACATTTTTTATAATCTCTGAAAGGGAATTTGTCCTCATTTAGAGGTGGGCATAAATGTTCAGACCCCTGGTTAGCTGTATTGTGTTAACTCTGCTATGAATAGACTTTCTGACCGTAAAAACCACCAGAAACAGGATGGCGGGAAGGGTGTCATGGGGCCCCTGGGGACCCATGCACTGCCCATGCCACTAGCATGGGCAGTGCAGGGGCCCCCTAACAGGGCCCCAACAGACAATGAAAATCGCGACGGGTGCAACTGCACCCGTCGCACCCCTGCAACTCCGCCGGCTCCATTCGGAGCCGGCTTCCTTGTTGCAGGGCCTTTCCCGCTGGGCCGGCGGGCGCTCTTTTGGCGGTCGCCCGCCGGCCCAGCGGGAAAGCCAGAATGGCCGCCGCAGTCTTTTGACTGCGGAGTGGCCATTTGGCGGTAACCGCATGGCGGGCGGCTACCGCCGCCCGCCGCGGTCAGAATGACCGCCTAAATCTTTATTCTGTGGGCATATTATCCAGGTAGAGAGAGTGAGACCTAGTCCCAGACAGGGCCAATATTGTGTACATTAGACCTGAACTTAAATTTAATAAATAGTATACACACATTGAATATATATGCTGCACAAGAGCATATTTCATATTTAAGATTAAGACGGTCATTACAAACATGGCAGTCTGGACTGCCATGCCGGTGGTGGCGGTAATTTCTGCCACCGGCATGGCGGTCCAGACCACCATATATTGTAGGTGGCAGAACCGCAACGGATGAAGCGCTGCCACCACCAGGCTCCTGCCACCAGGCAGCATGGCGGTGGTGGCGTTTCTGATCTGACAGGGCAGCGCTGCAAGTATCGTTGGCAGCCGGATAATAAGTCCGATTCCCCCAGCCTTTCCCTTGCGGTTTACACTGCCAGGGAAAGGCTATCGGAATGGGTGACTCGGGGTCACCCTGGGTGCCCCTGCACTGCCCATGCACTTGGCATGGGCAGTGCAGGGGCCCCCATGTACAGCCCCATCGTGCATTTCACTGCCCGATTTACGGGCAGTGAAATGCGCAACGGGTGCTGCTGCACCCGCCGCACTGACACATTGCCGCCGGCCCAGCTGGATGTTTGTAATGTGGCAAGCGGGGGGGTTCTGCCCAGTGGCGGTCTTCAGTTGACCGTCAGTGCCGATCTCAGCAGGTTTTCCCACCAAGATTGTAATGAGGGCCTAAATGACTAAACCATAATTCTATGCTGGTGGCAGCTATCTTCATGAAGATGATATGATATGCGTAATGTACACAGAAACTAACAAATGCATTTCTTTGAGAATTTGATATTTATATTTGTGAAGAATTGATTAACACTAGCAGAGTAATTTAGAAACTAATGCATTTCTGATGCATGGTGTCTTCACCATGCAAGCGATTTCTTCTACTGGACTGACTGTTAGGGGTTTTACAACTGAAACACTGCAGCATGGCAATGAAAATTCCATCTTTGATAAAAACCGCCAGAAACAGGATGGCGGGAAGGGTGTCGGAATCTCCATGGAGGCGCTGCTTGCAGCGCCGCCATGGAGATTCTGCCCATGCAGGGGAAATCCGGCGGGAAACCGCCGGATCCCCTTTTCTGACCACGGCTTTACCGTCGCGGTCAGAATGGGCACTGAAGCACCGCCAGCCTGTTGGCGGTGCTTCCGTTGCCCGCGGCCCTGGCGGTTTAGGACCGCCAGGGTCAGAATGAGGCCCTTACTCTTTTGAAGCAAACACAAAGGATGAGGGAGAAAGAAAGACCTCATGGCTCAGCAGAGTCCAGAAGTCAGAGTGCAATAAGGTAAAATGATTTGCAGACTTTAGATGTAGATGAAGATGACAGATTTTGATACAGTTAGAATTTTGGTATAATAGGTGTATGAGTAAATTATTAATTGAAATAAGGAACATGTCTTTCTTAAGGTAGTGCACAGTGGACACTTAGGCCCTCATTAAGACTTCAGCAGACAGAAAAGCCTGTCCGCTGAAGTTCCGATGGGGAGGTTGCTGCCAATGCGGCTGCCTCCCCACCATGGACATTACGAGTTTCTCGCTGGGTCAGCGAGTGGAAACTCAGTTTCCGCTCGCTGACCCAGAGGGAAACGACCTACAGCATTGTCACCGGCTCGTAATAGACCCGGTGACAATGCTGAAGTGCGTAGGGTGCACCAGCATCCATTTTAAAGTTCACTGTCTGCAAAGCAGACAGTGAACTTTGCGACGGGGCTGGCCAAGGGGGTCCCTGCACTGCCCATGCCAAGTGCATGGCAGTGCAGGAGCCCCCCTGGAGCCCCCTGCACCCCGTCTCCACCAGCCGAATCAGTGCTACTTCCATGAAACCACTGGCGGAGAAGGGAGTCATAATCCCCAGGGCATCACTACTTGCAGCACTGCCCTGGCAGATTAGGACCAGCAACACCGCCACACCGTCCTGTGGAGGAAAAGTGGAGGTGCTGGTGGTCCGACCATGGCGCTACCGCCATGGTCGGAATTTGGTAGTTGGATGGCTGCATCGGCGGCGGTCCAATCACCACCACGACCCAGTTGTAATGAGGGTCTTAGACTCCTCAATATATTCATGCAATGTCCTCATTTTGTGGAATTGTATTAGTATATCTCTCTCGCCTCAGGGTACCCCAAATGCCCAGGCATATTTAGAATTAAACAAAATATAATTGGATTACCAGGGATCATTTATGTCTTAGATTGCAACAATCAGGTTGATTAACATTCTTTTATTATCAAACTCTAGTTTGTGAAGCTCCTCTCATCTCTCATCTACTTTATGAGTTCTTCCGGCTGTGTGGATCACTAAAGTGCACCCTTAGAAGAATCAATTGTCTTTTGGCAACATTATTGAGTGATGCATTTAAATCAACTTGGAACTTTTCTTTTTCATAACATAGAATTGGGTAAGAAACAACTTATAATAGTCATTACCAGTTTACTTCTTACAACAAACAACAACATACTGACTTCCTTATGGAGAATGGTCACATTTTATTCAACATTTTACATAATTATCCTATGAGAAGTGGGTGGTCCAACTAAAGCTTCAGTGACAAAGGACATCAAGTTAAGTTGGTTGAGGAACACAGGAAAACTATGTATTGCATTAAAAATAATTATCTTCATTTTCAGCTTTACAGCAGATGCCATTCTTAAAGGGCTGAGGCCTATCTTGATGAAAATAGAAGAGACCAGATGTAAAAACTTCTACCATAAGGGTGTTAGATGGGGTAGGCTACATGTTATTATTGATAAAGTATTCATAGTGCATGTTTGGACTGTACAAAGGTGTAAACCTTTCCTATTGGGTAGAGAGTTCCATTGTTTTACTGATCAAAAACCATTTGTGAGTGTACTAACAGGAGTTGGTAGAGAAATATGTCAGAAACTGTGCCACGATTAGCATGGGAACTAAATTAATATGCACAGTAGACTATATACTAATGCACACGATATTTGTGTTGATTACTCATCATGCATTCCTTGTTATAAGAATGTGGTGAAGCAATTGGAAGAGAAAGTTGGTGAGTGAGAATTTAACAATAAATGAAGGCATAATTGAGCAAACTGGAGAGAAACTAATCACAGTCACAATATTTAAAAGGAGTTCAAAAAGCCATTTAGGTGGACCTGGCCAATTAAAAAAAACTTGGATAACACATTTCTACCATATTGTGGGATGTGTAAATTATGAGTTGTCACAAGAAAGGTAACTTCAATCAGAATTAATATGAAAATTAGTACTGGTGGCGTAGAATGGATGAAAATATAGAGGTTCATGTATGAGGTTGTAAAATATCTTGAACAACATACAGAACTGTCAAAGTGAAGGCATGTTCTATGACACTAATCAAATTCCCAAGAAAGACCAGGGTAGAAGCTTGGAATTTGTTTTATAGAAAACGTATGAGACACTACTGAAAAATGCAGTATGTCAGGCTGCCATTTGGTTACTTTAATAAATTCAATGGACTATTGTGTGTCAAGTTAGAGGAGACAATGAAGTTATTGAAGAAGCATTCATCTGGATTGACTTCCTGATCAATCTGTAGAAGACAGTAGTGTACACTATTTAGGTTTCACGGAAAGCATCATTTTATGTAGAGTGGTATAGTCCACATCACATCATGCTCAAAATAATACAGTTGAATATGAATACTGAATGATACAATACAAATGGGAAGACTGTCCATAAAATAACTTGGCATTCTGGCTTGCATCCTGGTGTATCATACTACTCCATATGACATAACTGGCAAAACACCTTTTGAATTGTCGAGAGATTAATTTCTGTTTGTATGTTATATCACTTTTGGATGAGGTACCGAGCAGAACAATGTGGACTAAATATCATGCTCTAAAAATATGATGACCTGAATATCTACTGGCAAAACATTGTGAAGGTAAGTATAGGTTTAATATGATAACACCACATACAAATACTTTGGTCATATATATGTTTTCAAGGTTTGTAGATGTGGAGTTAGGAATAGGAAATCTATACTTACCAATAAACACTCACCTTCACAGTCCTTTGGTTGTTGATATTTTGACCGAGATATTATTGTAAGCTTAATGGGTATAATCTTAATATTCTGGCATACAATCGCTGGATGCATATGTAGGATACAGAGTTGAGATGAGATGCACAAGTGACAAAAAATGAAAATTATATTATGAGATGCACAAGTGAAAAAAATGAAAATGATATTATGTCAATCAAAAGCAAAGTCACACAATGTCATGAGATAAGGAAATTATGTGAGAGTAAGACACCCTGAATGAAAAGGCCAAAGGAGCAAATTTAGTGAACACGTGAATGTGAACACAGATAATGTCAATTTAATTAATCCAAAGAATGAAAACGGTGGACAAGGCATGTTTGTTGATGGTCAAAGCAAGTAATGGTGGAAGTGAAAAGAAAGAGAGTGTTTTTGATGTTAATAACATTGTGAACGGAGAGTAAACAAGTAAATTCTTTGGAGCTGTTGAGGCAAGAAGTGGTGACCAGTGTGACAATAAAACTGAATCTGTTTCACAGTGCATGAAAGGATAAAGGTAAATTAGATTCAGATTATCAAAAAATAAATAAATGTCTAAAAATCCACGATTGTGTAATGGATTCGTTTATTTCTTTCAAGAAGAGAATGAAGTAGTATTTTATGTGTGCTTAAATTATGTATGGTGTGTGGAGTGAATGCAGTGGCTGAACATGAAGCTGCATGCTAAGTGAATATGGATTCAAAGGTACACTGTAGCCTTCATTATGAGGTGCTTGGAAAGGTATTCTCAGGGGGGTACTGGTCTAGGCGACTACATAATTCAAGTGGTCCACCCATGGAGAATTGGAGGACAGGGCTTCCAGGCAGAGAGACAGCCTGGCTACCACCCAACTCTCAGGCGACAAGAGGGGAGTAGGCAATGAACCCGCGGGGAACCTAAAGTCTTCTCACGCCCCAAACTTCTACCTACCCCCTGCTCCACACACCAACTGCCAACAGTCACCCAACAAACATTTACCACCTGCAGGGTCTGAATGGGATCATAGTTAGGCCCGGGCAGCATGAGCGTCCGAGAATCTTTTTCAGAGGGGGCGTTCCAGACTGTTTTTGGCAGGGGCCATATTAGTGCAGGCAGCATAACGCTACAGCGGCCGTAGTGTTATGCTTCACTGTGAGCCTGCAAACCTGGCTGTATCTAAATCTGAAGAGCCACAACACCTGATCAGTCTATGTGTGCCATCTGGCGACATGGCAGGAAAATAAAGAAAAACACCTAAAGCCGAAATTTTTACCTCTGATCACTGTGTACTTTAAACAGTAGACAGAAGGCAGAAGCACTTAAAAATGTGCTCTAAAGCTGCCTTATGACCAATAGTCAACTAAACAAAGGCATAAAATCCATTTTATAATGAAATACGGATGTTTTTATATATAGAGCCCTCTTTAGTTATCTTGCTATAGCCTTTACAGAATCTTAAAGCATGGACTTTTTTGAGTGTATTTATTTTTTGTATTTTTATATGGCGTGGACGCATTCCTCAGGGCACTGGCGTGATTGATTAGTTACATAACACAAGATCAAATTATTATTATTTTTTAATTTTAAGCTTAGAGAGATTTGCCTAGATTCAAAGAATGTTGAGCCTATGCCGGGACCCATTGAACATAGTTCCCAGTTTTAAAGTCGGCAGCTCTGACCTTAACTCCATTAACCCCTGCCCTCACGATGACCTGAATGTAATGACCCAGCCGGGGAGGGGTTTTGGGGAAAAGACACTGCTTCTGGGCAGGGCCGGCCCCACCGGGGGCAGAGGTGAGAATGGCCGAAAGACCGGAGCAGCACCTTGCCACCAGCGAGGGTGCATCTCAGACTCAATGGCTCCCCCAACCATATTAGCCTCATGGAGGTAGCCTGGAAGGGGAGATATGAGGGAAAGGACATGCCATGGGCCTTTTGACAGAGGCCCTAAAAACACCCAAAGGTCACCCTTAGGCACTGGCCCATTTGCCAATGCCCGCCTTACCAATCCGACCCCGATCACACCTGCTCGGAGCAGGTGGTACATTTAGTTTTAACCTCCCTGGAATCAGGCAAAATCCGCAAAAGATGCACAAAAGAACCCAGTAAGTATAGGTCGAAAACGTTATACCCCACTCCAGGGACCTTAACTTGTGATCCCTATATTCTCACAAGGAAATAATGGCTGGAATCATTCATTCCGTCTCTGGTATCTCCATGCAAAGAAAATAGGGAACTCATCACCGTGGCATAGGAAAAGAAGTAGAGGAAGAATGAGGAACTAATGAGTGAAGTACCTGAATATGTAAACAGTCAAACATATTGTCCTCTAGTTATTCCATCGTTACTACAGCGGGGCCACAGTGAAGATTAGAATCCGACTTTGGGAACTAAAGAACATGAGAACGAGGTGTATGGGGCGTAAACTCCAATGCATGTTTTAATAGTAAAACGTGAACCTCCTAACAATAAATAAATATAGTATGATGTACACCAATTCTATATTTTCATGACTGTACCTTACACATGTTGCAGATATGCCCCTGAAATCCTAAAATGTTGGTGTATGTTGTGGCAGCGACAACGGTGAGGCAAGAAAAGCGTGTAAACACTACCAGAAAACAACGTAGTCTCGATCACAATACTCGCGTCCTCTGAGCAGTTTTCGTCCTTCATTTAGAGGCTGAAAGGTCTTGCCAATGTGATTTTTTATATTGCTGTGGCAATAATAATCCCCGGAAAAATGAAGCCATGACCTTTCATGGAGAGGTTACCACTTAGGCCAGCCCACGTCACTTCATTTGCATCCGGGATGATATTTCACAATAATTGTATTCCCAGGCCCCTTGGGGCTAACTGAACTGGAAGCTTCATAGGAGGCCTGTGAAGATATAACAAATAAAGTCAACGAACCATTGCCGCGTATTTGCACATCAAACACCCCAACAGAAGAGTCTATTAAAATCTACCCTTTCGAGCCTGTCCCTTTATCTAAAATGTGCAGTGGTCTCAGAATTGTGATTAGAATGTGAAAAAGAGGAAAGGTAAAAATGCTTAATTTGAGGCTTAAAAAAGGAGTAAGTGTCTCTCACTGCCTACAAAAGATATAACAGGGGCAAGATTCACTTTGATTGCTGTTGCTAAGCAACCAGTCTAATGGCCCTCAGACTGCGCAGTGCCTGGCCTTCTGATTGCAAGCTTTGACAGCGTTGGGGACTGTCAGCAGAAACCGCTGGCTGCGGTTGAAGTAATTCTCCAGCTGACAAATGGAAATGTAGTTTAGTGCAGCCATGAGTTCAGCTTCAGTGTGATTTACACAAAATGAAGCGAACAATGTATTATTGCACGACAAGGAGTAACTCTGGCAACCGGCATCATCCATAGCGGCATAAGCTTTGCGCTGTGTATCTGAAAGTCACTAGAAAATATCTGAAAGAATATGCTGCACGCTTGTTTACTAGAAAGTTATTTATGTGGCAACATATGAAATTTGTAGCGGTAAAACATTTCATATTTATAAATTATAGGTACAGTTAATACGGTTTTCATTTCTAAATTCCATTCGTAGGCGGCCTGTCAAATTAAGTCTGATGTTCGATATAATTGCAAATAATTTTGGCAGCTCTTGGCATTACAAAGTATTACACGCAAGTCTTTGAACGTATGATGGATCTGAAACACAATTGGGAAATTCTTTTTTGTTGTTTTGCATTTTTGTGTTCTTGGTACTATAATTAATTACACTTGGGTAGAATGCAATGTTCCGAATGACAAATATTTTACAACACCTCGACAGGAACAAGATCAAAGAAAAAGAGGGCAAATTAATTCCAGAAGGTTGAGAATATTAAAGGAATTCCAGTTACACATTAACAAATCATTAAACTCTGTGATCAGGCACATGTTGTGTTTTACCAGAACATCTATTAAAAAAAACAGACAGGAGAGACAGTCACACTGAATGAGAAACAGTTGTACTAGTTAAAATGCTGACTCCAAACAGCAACAAGGTCACCACTCTCACTTCACAAAACTTTTAATTTCATTTTACATGGTTACCATCCCCCCCACAATAGTTTTTTGGTAACAACGAACAATTGTTTATTAATGAAAAAGTCTAAACATGTTCAATGTGAATATGTCCCTGTAGGAAAATGACTCTTCTTCTATGGTTACCAATGCTGCTAGTTTTTGGACAGTGTGCACCAGGACAGTGCTAACCAGACTTCCGTGCACGTGCTCTGACCTCTAAAACATGTTGAAAATGCTTCCACTCTTGAATGGCATATTTAACTTACATATACGTCACTAGTATATTGTACAAAAGTGTTCACATGGCCTGTAAAGTAAATGTCACTATTGGACTGCAGCAAATCTTTTACTAGCCCTACATTTTGCCTTTTTTACTTATAAGTCAGCCCTGAAGTATGGCCTACTTATCCACAGGGCAGGATGCTTGGTATTTAAAATGTAGAACGTTCCTACTGAAGTTTTATATGTCCTGCAGTGAAAAATCTCCAAAATCTTTTTTGACTGTGACAAGGCTGGCTCTCCCATAGAAAATAATTGGGTTACAATATACCACCTTATACTGCACATCAGGTTGGGAATAGCTAGAAAAAAATATTCAAGTACTCATTTAAATAGTAATTTAACATTCAACTTAATGGTCAAGTCAGATATTATATTACTATTTTGAAAATTACACTTTTATAAAGTTGCACTTTTCCTTCATTAGTCAAATTTGCCTTACTGTCAGTGTTCAGTGTCACCTAACTGTTAATTCCTCTCCTGTGGTTAGATGTGTATTGCTCCCAGATATAGGACCAAAGGCTGTGACTGTGGGAGATGTTTTTTCCTGACAGAATGCCATCTAGGTTGAGCCCAGGACCCTAATAAATTCAAAGGGTGCCTATCCGGTCACAGGCAGAAATAGCTCACACCTGGTCCCGATCCCCTCCAATGTCCTGCTAGCCAGCCAGGCACCAATCCCAGTGGGATTAGGGCTGCCCCGAACCAGCTTTGAGTGACTTCAAGGGAGGGCTTGCCCTTTATCTTAGACACATCTGTACAGGGGATGAAAGATTTAACCAGGTTGGCTTTTGGTGGAGAAGTGCACTGTACGATAGTTTAAGTAAAACACACAGAAAGTGCTGCAAAAGTGAATAGGGTCAGCCCTGGGAACATTCACCCTAATATTGGTTAGGGAGTGGCCAGGAGATTCCCCCATTAACAGGCTAACTCCGGGCATACATGTAGCACCCCAGAACCTCAGAACATTTCTGGACCCCTGGAAAACAAAGGAAAGAGTGCACCCGCTGTTGTGACCTTTGAGGAGACCCTCAAGGGCTAGATCTGCTCCCACCACGTTTACCCAGGACTGAGAAGTGGACTTCAAGGGTCTGTTGGCTGATCTGTTAGGCTACAGGGAGACACATGCTTGAAGAAGCCCATCTTTCTGAAGAGTCCAGCTGACCAGTTCAAACTGGATCTGCCTTGAACTCTGCTGGTTGCTTCCCCTGGAGTGAATACCGACCCCCAAATGGTTTCCCTAAGGTCCTAGGGCCCATGGATAGGTGCCAGAGTGTACTCCTTCTGCCTAACCCTAAAAGCCAGGATTTAAAGACTTTTTCAAAGAGTCCTACTTTGAAAACCGACAGCAGAGCAGGGCCTACTTGCAAGCTGATCTGCCAAGGTCACACCAGTGAATGGCCTGACTGTGCCACAGCTCCAACTGCATTCTTCTCTGCAGCAGCAAATCTGATTCATTATTATTTGTGGTGGACTACCCCCACTTCCACTAATCCACTTTTTCACAGTCACAATATTTATTTTTTGTTTAGTATGATGAGAATACAAACATCATCATTAGAGATAATGTTCATGATGATAGAGTCATTGAAAGTTTGCTTTCAGGATCACCCATCCAGTGGCTGTTATGTGCCGAAAATGGTGGTGAGTCCGTCTCAGACTTAGTGCAGTAGTCTCAGCACTATTTTCAGTGACATCACTCCTGTGCAAATCAGCCATTATTGAGATTGCTATATAGCACGGAAAATTAAGTAAACAGCCATAAAATTCTGGGTGAAAACTACTAGCACCAGTACACCAAAAGTGTGTACACCAACACTTTAGCAGTGCATTTACAGGAAACACACTGTTTCTACAGGAGGGGCAAATTAGGTGGGAACAAGTCACCATGGTGTGAACCAAGAGGGGACGTTTGAAATAAAACCAATTTCATTGGTTGGAAGCTCAAAGTAAAGTGATGTTTTTCAGAAAAAGATTGGGCCACTGTTTTGGTAGGGACAGTGCAAATTTCTTAGAATGTCAATAATTCTTGTAGGAAATGTGGTTAGTGGTTGAGGGGGGGTGTAACCCTTCTCAAGCAGCAACCACAATACTTTACATGGTGAAGACACAAGCAAACCCTAAATTAACCTGTGCTCAACCCCAGGTAGCTTGGCATAGAGCAGTCAAGTTTAACTCAGAGGAAATGTGTAAAGTATTTCTGCAATACTTCAAACAGTAACACAGTGAAAGCACACCACCAAAGGAGCCCGTAACAGAGTTAGATAAAACAAGTATTTTTTAAATAATAAAACAAGCCCAAGATGAGAAAAGCTAACCAGTAACACTAGAGATACTCAATTTTAAAGATTTTAGTAAAAATAGCGCAAAAAGGCATAAAGCACCAACTGTGGATATCTGGTATCGCCGGAATGGGACAAAAGCACCAGTTCAGGCTCACCCGATGGAGTGCAGGCCAGCTACAGGGACCCAGTTAAGGTAGTTGAACTAAATACCTCCAATCATGACTTGCGGAGCAATGTGAGGATCCACATTGAAAATGTGTCATGCACCCAAATCGATACGCTAGTTCTGAGATGTTATAAGGCTGTGTTGCGAGGTCCTATTGCATCACTTTGGAAGATCCTGTTAACAAGGGCTTACAATGTGATGTCTGGAGTCAGGGATGTGTCTCGCAGTCTGGTGGATGTGTCAGTCCTGAGGAACTACAGGTCTGCGATGCAGAGTCCGGCATCATAGATGAGGTTGCTGTCTACAAGAGATGCAAGGGCTTTCCCTGAGGATGCATTACTCACCAGTAGTTCCGAAGGTGATGTGGGTCTTTTTGATGGGTCCACTCCTTGCAGCAGCGGAGATGTATTAGTTCTGCTCGGGCTGTACCGTGCAGCAGATGAGAAGCATCAGTTCTGCTCGATCCACAGGGGCTGGCAAGGCAGTCTAAGCCCACTTACAAGGTTCAAGGACTGGGGTGGCACGACTTGGCAGACTCGCAGATGCCAGAGTCCTGGTGCAGACCAGGTTCTTGGAGCTTTCTGTCCCTAAGGCTCAAGTCAGGAGGCCAACCCTGGGTTTAAGATGTAGATGCAGTCCTTCTCACCTAGGCAGGAGGGCAGGAGGGCAGGAGGGCAGCAGGCCAGAACAGCAAAGCAGCAGCATAGTTAGACAGTAGTCCAGCAGAGTGCAGTCCAGCAAAGTGGCAGTCCTTCAGCAGCACAGCAATTCTTCTTCCTGGCAGAGCTTCCACAGGTACAGAAGTGTACTGAAGTGGTGATATCTGAGGTTCTGTGTTTATGCCCAGTTGTGCCTTTGAAGTGTGGAAGAAGCTTCTAGAGATTTCACTTTGAAGTCCCCAGGTGGCCCCTCTCCCATATCCTGGCTCAAGAAAAACTACTGGGTGTACGCAGCCTTTTGTGTGGAGGCAGGACACATCTGATTCAAGTGTAAATGGGTCTGTGCCCAGCTGTTCTCTCCCACCCTGCCAGTGTTAGCTCATCTAGGAACACCTAAGCTCCCTATTATTTCTGGGTGTCTAGGAGGAGTACACAAAGCCAAACTGTCGGTTACACCCAGTCATTTGAACCAGATAGAGACTGTAAACACCAGATGGTTAGGGCAAGAAAATGGCAACTTCTAAAAGTGGCACTTTCAAATTTGTAGTTTAAAATCTGACTTCACCATAAGCTAGGATTTTAATTTATAATTCAATAGACACCAAACATGATCCAAGGCCCCATTCCCATTTGGAAATTACACTTATAAAATGTAATGAGGTAACTTCAGTGTTATCCTATGGGAGAGGTAGGCCTTGCAATAGTGAAAAATGAGTTTACGAGTTTTTCCCTACCAGGACATATAAAATGTAAATATACATGTCCATTTTTATATAAATTCTGCACCCTGCCCTGTGGACTGTTTAGGGCCTGTCCAAGAGGTGACTTTTGTTTTAAAAAGGACGTTTGGGCCTGATAAAAGGTTTACTTTACAAGGTCGAAATGGGACACAGACAGGCTGGAATGGCAGGTGTGAAACATGTTTGAAGTGCTTCTTAAGTGTCAGGCCTACTAGTAGCATTTAATGAATAGAACCCTTTACTAAGGACTTACAGGTAAATTAAATATGCCAATTGTGCAAAAGGCAATCTTACCATGTTTTAAGGAGAGAGCACAAGCACTTTAGCACTGGTTAGAAATGGTAAAGTGCATTGAGTCGAAAACAAAGATGGCAAAAACATAGGAGGAAGGCAAAGAAGTCTGGGGATGGTCCTGCATAAAAGGCCAAGACCAACAATTCTCATCTATGAACATTTATGTCATGGATAACATGACTGTTGTCAATGGTTTCCCATTTCTTCAGGTATAGGTTGCTAGCATGCCATAGAAAAGCCAAAATATCACTAACAAAGCCCACAATTGGTTCGGAAGAGGTAGGAGTAATCTGAATGACACCAGCATTCTCACATTATGTTATAAGCTAGAGCACTATTATGTCACTGATAGACATAATATGTGCAAAAGTACAACTTTATGTCAAGAATGGGCCAATGTTAGCCAGAATGTCACCAACAAGCCAACAACATAAGATGGATGTCCATTATGCTTCATGCCGTAGCCCATCTCAGCCACTCACCCAAACATATACATAGACAGAATACACATTCTGAAGTTCACATATGCTGATGAGGTAGGCACACACATACTCACACTCTCACTCTTATTCCTCTAACTCACATTCCTCTCAATGTGCCTCTCTTCTCACACACATAATGAATCACACTTGCACTCCTACTCACAATCACTCCTTTCACTCTGGCTTACACCCTTCTCACACTCATTCAGGCTCTACTCACACTTTTTTCATTCACACATGTATTTATCCAAATACACACAATCACACTCTTCTTACATTTTTTAAACACACTCTCCACACACTCATCATATATACAGCTGTACACACACACACACACACACAATATCACCCGTCACATGTTGACCCGCAATGCCACGGAAAAAATATTGATCAGAACACATCCCACTTTGTCTAGGTGTACTCATACATGTATCTTCTCCTCACTTAAGGGTAGCTCCATAAGACTTTGAATCTTTGGGTGAACAGCATGCTGAAGTAAGGGTAACGCTGGTGGTTGACCATTGCTTTTCTTATGCTCTCTTAGCTTCTGATTGGACAAGGGGTGAAATTCCCAAAACATTGTCAGTGTCCTGTTCATTCTCCTTACTTGACAAGGTGGGTAAGCCATTTTTTAATACACTGATGTATAGTGTAGTCTCAAAAAGTTGTTTATTTTTGCCCTAGCCTTAACTTGGGGAGTTTTTTGCTTCCAGTGTCTACGGACTATTGCAGTGTTCTTTTGCTAGTCTTAACTGCCACTGGTAACTAACAAGCATTTTGCATACTAGTGCATACATTGCTTACCTTTTTTGCCACATATTCTGAAACTCAGTGTTACTGGTTATTCAAAATAATTTTGCATGGAAAAATGCTTCTTGTTTAGCTGTTTCTCAGCAGTGACTGAAACAAAGAAAGTGTTGGTGAAATTCACAGTTTTCATGCAGAAGTACACTCATGCAGCATGTAGTCTCTGAATTGTTTTTGGAGTTATTGTGAGAATAATAAGCACTTTGCACTGAAAAGGCTACATGGCTTTCCACACTCTGAATTGTGTACTACCTTCATGGTGAGTGTATTATTACCTGAATACATTATTCACACATATTCAATGCATGGCTTAAGGAGTACTCTTGATCCCCTTTCCCTGTGGGAGACTCATTTGCACTTTGCGCCATCATAGCAGAGGTCAGAGAAATTAAATGAAACTAACTGACAATGTCCTGGTAGGGCACTGCCCTACTGCCAACTATGTGCCAGCTGCCACTACTGTGAACATTTCTTAAGGAAGTAGTAGGCACAACCACTCCATTGTTAAGAAAATTGATCAGTATCTCTGTGTCTAAGATGTAATCCTATCTGTGCTGAAACAATAGCAGGAACTCTGCACTTTAAGAAAAATAATTAGGATCCAAGCAATCCTATTAGTTTTCAGCCATTATCAAACTGTCTTTCATGAAAAAGTTGATTGAAGAAATAGTCACTATCATATTGCATGCATATTACGAACAACTTAATCTGATAGCCTCATCTATAGACTTTGAGGCACACCAGTACCCTTACACAAATGCAAGCAATCTCTGCCTGGTAAAAACAGTTCAGAAGTCAATCTTCATTTGTTAGGTAAATTCTTCTCAACAGGTAAACCCTCCACTTTTCAAATAACATCTCCAGTATCTTTCATAAATGAGGGGAGTGCAGCTACCTATCATATTAAACATTTGCATAGATATTTCAAACTGTTTTCAATTTTGTCTATTAAGGCACAAACCTTAAGGCTCTCTCAATGCACCCCTTACCCCAAGGGATGTGACAGTTACTATGCAGCAGAGTAAACAATCTTTCTAACTCAGGTATTGTTCCAATATTTCAGGTATGTTCCAATAGCTGATCATGCAGACAACAGCCCTAGCTGCATTGCCACTAAAACCATGCAATCAGTGCACAAAATGATATCTCTGTGGACAAATAGGGACATAGTTATCACATTTTCATTCAACACAGAGCAGTAAGCTATCTTGCTGTGCTGCTATGCTGTGTGAAAGGGGGAGGGCAAGAATGTGCATTCCTCTCATTTCCTTATGCTGGCACCCTTTTAACTACCTACCATCAGGATTGTTTTTGTGCAGGAAGTGGCACCTTATTTCCTGTTTGGGACCGCAGGGAAATCCTTCCAGTGACTGTGCTGAATGGTGTGACAGTGGTTTTCATCAATGTTACATCAAATTGATTGTTTTTGCTTACCCATAATGCTCCTTTTGTACAGCCAAGTCTGAATTTGAGGACCCTGGCATCTACATAATTTGTGCAAGCTGTTCTATTCATCTTTGCCAGTAGGTTATCTCACCAAGAGCTTTGAGGTCACATTGCCTTTATTTTTCTTTAGTCCGCCAGACGAATCCTTATATATTTGTTTGGATATATACCTGATACTGCTTTTCCACTTCGCTTCCTGTCAATCAATAAACTCTTGATGGTCATCCTGCCTAGGTGCAGGAGGGGGCTCATGTTTTTTGCAATTTCTCATTTTTGGGTTTACCTTATTGATGCCATTTAATTGTTTACTGAAATTTGCCAAAAGGCTATAAATCAGCACAAGCATGTGGTTGGGCCATTATCATGTGTTTTGACCTCTGGTAAACTATGCCATTGAGGTGCCTGGCCTGATTTAGATCTTGGCAGCCGAGAATACTCCATAATACGATTATGGTGACCATCTGGTATTGAGGTAAATTCTGGACAGGACAGTAAAAATTTCAGGACAAAAATTGAGGATGAAGGGTCAAAATTCAGGACACAAATTCAACAACAGATGTCAGTTTTACATACATATCCATAAGAGGCCATACCCCATTACATTATCAGAGCATTTCTTTACTCTTTTTTACATAGCACTATTTATTAACTGTGGTCTTTTTGTGATTGCCTCCTGGTGTGCAACATTCAGGTGTCACATTACGTCCTTGTTCAGCACTGTGTCCAGGCCATTCCCCCCTTCCCAAATCTACCCAATCTTTCCTGGAGAGAAAACAACAGCAACATTTTGATTATGTTTCTAAATATGTTAAAAACCATGGCAAACAATTTGGGAAACATTAAGGTAAGTAATACTATGCTAGATTAAACAAGTTGAACAAAAACATCTGGCTCACCTCAACCTCCAATGGACTTTCAAGCTAAACAAAATTTAATGAGGCAGAGCAGATGGTGCGGGCGACAGTCTCACACCTAATGTCAGGATGCTAGGTACCCACAGCCTTCTGTAGTCTCACAGCACTACAGTGTATGTCAGGGACTCTACATTTATCTCAGAACTGGGAGGTCGGACTACCAATCAAAGATAATAAAAGAGGAGGATGAAATCAAGATCAGATGAGAGATCTACAACAACTGATTCAAAGGGTTGTTGCTAAGAACTGGATAAATAAGGAACAGAAGAACAAGGTGGGACAATTCCAAAAATCAGACAAGATGGGCCCACTAAGAGTAGCGCAAGGTATTGCATACCAGCGGAGTTGTCTCTGCGGACAGGAGGGAAACAGAAGAGCCACTGTCAAATACCTGAACAAGCAGCACCATCCCACCTTGGCAAACTCTTCTGGTGCAATGGCCCACTGTTCGTGCTTGTGAAAGGTGAGCAGGGGCCAGCTCCCTTGCAAGGTTGTTTAGGCAATTGCCCACTCTGTCCATGTCTTAAAATGGTTTTGCAATTGAGCAAAAGCCAAACCAGTGATCTGGCTTATCCCTATGTGTCAAGGTACACATAGGGGGTTATTCTAACTTTGGAGGAGTGTTAATCCGTCCCAAAAGTGACGGTAAAGTGACGGATATACCACCAGCCGTATTACGAGTTCCATAGGATATAATGGACTCGTAATACGGCTGGTGGTAAATCCGTCACTTTTCCGTCACTTTTGGGACGGATTAACACCTCCTCCAAAGTTAGAATAACCCCCATAGAATCTTCACAATATTTAGGATGTAAATTGCACAACCAAAATGTAAGAATATGAGAACGATTTTAAAATGTAATGAGTGTTTCTTTAACATATGATACTGTTTTCCTCTTTCTATACAATTAGACCTCAGATTGAACTGGGCACCAGTTAACCTTAGATACCTGGGATTAATATCTACCATTTCTTAACTAATTTGCAGGATGCAAATCTCAGCAGAGCGATATGGTCCCTCTGAGCCCAGTTTGTTTTTGGTCCTCTCTTCTGCTTTCTGTAGTGGACCATGTGGCACAAGTGAACATGTTGTGCTACCCTGATTATTGGATTACTTTCCAAACCTTCCCTTGCTCATCCCTCATTCCTTCTTCAGACACTCTCACATCAGATTTGGTTGCTGGGATGCCGTCCAGTAGCTCTTTCAACTCTAACGCTACCCTTGACTGTGGGTGGATTAGTCCTTCCAGACTTTAAACACTATTATTTGGCTGCAGAGATCCAATGGGTTGCTCACTGGCTGTCTGCCCACACCCCTGCACGAGATGGGGTTTATCCATAAAGACTTTAAGGAGGGCTTACTGCACTGCTCATTGTTTCCTACTGACCACTCTACAGAACATCATCCACGGTTATCCTGCACAGTGTTCTCTTGCTCGAACCTGAAAACTCACTGGCACGAAGAAACCTTGTACTCCTGCATTACCATTGTAAGGCCTTCCTACTAACACAGTACTGCTGCGCTCAGGGCAACTCCATTGGTGGCATGATGCAGGTGTCTAAAATTGGGAGATGTGTTTTTGGACGGTGAGCTACTAGATTTCCAAACTTTTGTGGCAGGCTGCCATCTTCATCCGGATCAACTCCTTAATTACAAACACTTAAAACAATCATTAAAGTCCCTATTTCATGTCTGTCCCCTATCACTAACCCTACATGAGGTGTGGCAGAAGCTGTACACCATAGGGACTGGTGGCAAACTGATAAGATGGGTATACAGACCTTTCCTGCAACATGGAGACCACTCCAGGGCGTCTTGTCATACTACCTGGGAGATTTATGTGACCAAACCACTGCAAGATACAGACTGGGCTGAAATACTGGGATTTACCCACAAAGAAACCTGTGGCTGCCATTTTAAGAACATTCATAGAGCTTCCCTGGGAATTAATTCAGCCCGTTGCTTGCCATTGGCTTAGTGGGTTGTAGCTCACATTTCGTTGCTATCAGTTTGCTGGCTTCCAACTTGAGTTTGTCCCTTCCCTTGCTCAAACATTATTTACAGTATCCTTCCAAGTGCCCCCTTTCTGTAAACAGGTCTGTAAATCTTGTTCTTATCTCATTACATTTGCTGTGCATTCAAAGAACAAGGGAAAATGTCAGGCTCTGTCTTCGGTGGGAGCTTGGTGTTTACTTTTCTTTCTCTGGTTTCAAAGTGAGGAATTATGTGACAATCTTGCTGGATAATGGGGGTAGAAAAGAGTTTTTGTCTAGCACGCAACAACATTTAAGTGAACTGTGCGAGGATTTGAGAATATATCAGAATTAGGAACACAAATGAAGAACATTTTTGTTCATTCTGAACTGTGCTGGAAGCAAATACATTAATATGATTAGAACACATCATTACACTACGTGATGCAATTTCCACATTTTGTCTGTGCACTGTATAGTTTTATTAGAAAAACTGTAGGTTTGTGCAAGTGTAATGGTCATTTCAATCAAAAACATGTTGTCTGTAATGGCAGTGTGCTACCACACTATGCATACTCCACTCAACTCTACTCTGCACCACTCTGCAGCACTACACCCTACTCTGTACCACTCCACTTTACACCACTCCATGCCACTGCACTCTGGAACAAGGCAATGTACTCAACTCTGAACCATTCCATTCTATGCCACTGCACTCTATGCCACGTCATGCTACAGCTCTCTACTCTACTCTGTATCACTTTACTCTATTCCATTGCCCTTTACGCCTCTGCACACCACTGCGCTGTGTGCCTCTGCATGCTTCACCACTCCAGTCTAGGCCAGACCAATCTACTCTGTACAACTCAACCCTATGCCACTCTGCAACACTGCACTGTATGCCACTACACTCTATGCTCATGCACTTTACTCTGTCACACTCAACTTTATTTCCTGTACTCTACAGAATACAGTGTATATCACTCTAATCTACTCTGCACCACTGCACTCTAAGCCACGGCACTCTTCACCACTTTACTCTATGCCATTACACTCTATGCCACTCTACGCAACTGCCAATACAGGTTTCCAAGCCCCTTTATATTTTCAGATTTACCAGCTACACACATTTGAATTTCTTTTTTCAAGAAGGCCTGTTTCTTATCTGTCTGCCCCCTCCCTCGGGATCAGAGCACAGGAGACTCCCTGCCTTTCAATCCAGCTGGGGAAACTGAATTGCCCTAATTGCATTTGTCCTTTAGATGAAAGGTTAAAATTACAGAGAAATGCTGTCCGTTGAGCCATTCATCACAGACAAAGGATGGTAGGGCTAAATTATGGGCAGTCTGTGAAAATTATGATGGGTGGCCACCCTAATTACGATCCTATTATATCTTATGGAGATCGTAATAAGGTGGACAGGATATCTGTCACGTTTGTGATGGAGTATTCCCTCCGCTAAGATCTAAATCATAAACTCTGCCTGCTCACCCTCCTCACTTGCCATTGATTCTGAGTCCACTTCATCCACTTCGATCTTGTTTTTTTTACTCATTTATTTAGATTGAAAATCAGGTAGATGAAAAGTGCTAGTGGGCAGCTTGTATCTCTTTTCGGCTTTTCCACACATTTTGGCCCATATTTATACTTATTTAGCACGGCATTTGCATCATTTCTTGACGCAAAAGCGGCACAAACGTACAAAATGCAATAGTCATTTGTAAGTTTGCGCCTCTTTTGCGTTAAAAAGTGGTGCAAATTCAGCGTTAAAAAAGTATAAATATGGGCCTTTAATTTGTATCTTTACTTTACTGCTCTGAAATTCCCGCCAGCCATTCGGGAACAACAAAATGGCTGCCGATACAGCACAACATATGTAAACAAGGTGTGGCTGGGCTCTTATATTGGCACACACCGTTAAAATGTGAAACCTGTTGGCTTTGGCAATGCTAGTTGTATTTTTGATGCTAGATCAATGTATTTTTAATAATACATTTTTAAGGCAAACATTAGTAGTTCCTACATTGTTGCGATAGGACCACAAAACCTGTCATTACTAACACTTGTTTCAGTCAACAGAATGTCATCTTTCCATTCCAGAGCCAAAGTTAAAAGTGTATAATTAACAGCCTATTTTACCACTTTAGCCCGAGTTTCTGTGGAACCATCTACCCACAGTCTGAATCTAATTTAATGCTGTTATGTAGAAACAAAATGAGGTGAATCACCTTGAATCCACACAACATATACAATTTACAGGATCAAAACCGTCAAATACGATTAAAAATGAAATATGCGTTCCTGTGCAAACCGATACTCTTTCGGATTGCATTGCAACAATTTGATTGTTATCCCGGTTTAATTACTATTCCGGCCACAAATCCCCATCCCTTGGCCATTTGCCTGGTAAAGAAGTGAAAACATCAGAATGCTGAGACAAACATTTTCTGGCTATGAGACACACCTTTAAACAGTTCTGATTTGCATACTACTCAAGATCATTTAAAGGTAGGTAGCTGCAAAATATTTTGTAGCAGTTATTATTTACGGAAGTTAGGTGGCTGCTAGTGAGGGATTCACGTGATCCCTGTTTTTAGAAATGTTTTAATTGTCTTTACCCTACAATTATTATAATGATAATGCATCCATTGAATTCAGTTCCTCATTTTCTGTAACTGCCTTTGTTCACACTTGAGGCCAGGGTCCTTCCTTAATAATCTATCCAAAGACAGTCCTAAAAATGCCTTACTAATTTTCTGTTTCTTTTAAATGAGCACCAAAATAATCCTAGTAAACGCACCAATGTACAATGATCCATGGGAGTGTGAATACCAGGACTGACAAATGGAAGAGAACCTCAGGAAGGTTCACCTA
This sequence comes from Pleurodeles waltl, assembly GCF_031143425.1. Taxonomy (NCBI): domain Eukaryota; kingdom Metazoa; phylum Chordata; class Amphibia; order Caudata; family Salamandridae; genus Pleurodeles; species Pleurodeles waltl. Next base: position 598,853,611 of record NC_090444.1, on the reverse strand, counting down.
CTTCCGCTTCACACCAAATGTGTTATGGTATGCAAGATTGCATCTGTTGGTGCATCTGACCTTAATAAGTAAACCTACAAGGGGACATGAATAGGTTGATGAACCTTTTGACTTGCATTTAAGATGTTCCCGCCGTATATCCCGTACATTCAGGTCAAGTAATCAATAACCAATCAGTAACATCAATAATCAATGATAATTAATAGAATTAGTAATCAATTGGGGTCAGTAATTATCACACACAATGAACTTTCAGTCATGAATAACCACTCCTTTTAGTAAAAGTTAGAATATTTATTTCTCTATAATAATAATGCTAATGTCACGTAAAATAATCTCAATATGAAATGATAGACATACAGAAACATCACTGTCTGTCCAAATCTGCGAAAGAAATGCAATCTAATCAAAGCTTGAACAATTACACATTCTAAGTTTACGGTGCAAATTAATAACAAGAACAATTATGCAAACGATATCACATACATTTATATTCAGCAAAGGAAAGACATCAAATGTTACTCCATATAGCGAACTTTCATTAGTGAGGATCCTTATCTAACACCAGATTAGCATTAGCATGTTGGGCTTCATGCAAAACAATATAGTCAACACAATATGGAAAAACATCCACCTATGGCTCTATCAAAATAGTGTGGTAGGTACCTAGAAAGAAAAAGCAAATAGGCATTACAAAACACATATGTGACAATATACCTCTCCTCAATTAGATCAGCAAGCTAAGGTAGTCTTCATCATCAGGACATCAGTTTGGTCAGCAAGGCATCACGATTCAGCATCGAAGTCCAGAAAATGCAAAGTCTTTAAGCAATTCGAAAGAACAGAGGTAAACCCTCGAGAAGAATGGGGAGAATGGCGCATCTCCTCTTGGTGCAGTCTAGCTAAGTTAGATTTCCTAAAACTACTTCCCAAGTGCCTATTGGTCAAGGGATTGCATGTTCACACTTTGTCCAATAAAACAAAAATATAAAATCTCCAGTTTCTACTAGGACACGGTTCACATGTCGTTGATTGGCTTTTCTTGTAATGTCCTCATCATCCAGCTCGTCTGGTAACAGTATTGTTGCAGCTTGTAGTCCAGTCAGTGTGGTTATTGTTCTCCTCCTGAGAAAGTCAGTCTTACACATATTGCACTTCTAATGTTACATTGTACAAGAACAGCATCTTCTAGCAAACGGTTCTCATGAGAAAGACTTTTAGCTATGAGCACATTTGGTGAGCACAGTGGAATATCACAATTTAATTCTCTAAGCAAACATTTTATTAATCAGTTCAGAAATACAGCTTGACATGAGGCTGTACAACTAGGCCCAGACCTCCGCTAAGTTAAGGCCTATGATTAATAAAGCTAATACATAATGCATAACCCTAAACATAACATATTACTACATTAATCAAACAAAAGCTCCATATTTCATAATAATAAGCCATTAATAGGTACACTTTGTGAACATTGGCGACCACTAATGTGGACACATTTTCAAAGGCATACATTATTTTCCTCCATATTAATACATTTTCTACGCACATCCATTACTCAGAATACATGAATATTCATTAATATAATATATTTTTTTATTAAAACACCTGCTCTAGCAATCCCTACTCTGATGACTAAGTGTGTCATTAAACTAAACTATCACTCACACAAAAAAAATTGTATCAGCTAAAATTCTGTCATTTCAATCCCTTCAAATCTTTGTTCCCTTTTTGAATTTTCCTTAAACAATTTTTCCCTTTTGTTTTCTTCCCTCCTCTGATTATTCTTTTTCTTTTTCAATTTTATTCTTTTACACAATTTACATATTCCCCATATCCCAATTAGGCAAACCATGATAATTAACATCCCCTGTATAATTTTCAATAAGATCCCTTTCCCAATGTTGCTGAGCCAATTTCCCACTTCAAAATCATTACCAGCGTTCTCCCAAACACCTGGTTCTTTCAATTCTTTCAAATCAGCACTTTCATTAGTCATATTAATAAGTAAGCTTCTAATTTCTCTATTATTATCAGGAATGAACGAGCAACAATGCCTAGAATTAAGCATTCTACAAACTCTGCCATCCTTTGCTAAAAGAATGTCTAAAACAAGGCGATTTTGAAGCGTCATAGCTCTTTCAGCAGCTAATTCAGTATCTATCAAGAGAATGGCTCCTGAAAAGTTTGTCAGCATGTTATCTGCAATAGTAGACAACTTTCGAATCTTTATCGAATTCAGAACAACTCCCACTGAAGGAATTATTGCTCCAAATATATCACCCACCATACCAGAAGGAGACTCTCTCCTCTGTCTCATATGATGTAATTCAGTCATTTTCGGCAACTTCTTTAAGTCATCCATTTGAAAAATCTTTGGGAAAACTATTCCCGAATAACATGTCCCATACAGTCCTCTCGGAAGACAATAATAGGCATTAGGACCACAGATGTAATATATTCCAGGAATTGCTGGATCCTGTCCATTCAACATAAATGACCATTTACTCTGAAACAAAAACTCATGACTACGTTCAATCGTTCCCACAAATAAAGCATCAGTGCGTGATTTAGGCCTATATCTACAAAGCTTCCCTACATGTTGCGCATCTAGAGCTAATTTCCCTTGTGTTTTAATTGCACTATAAGCATAGTCATTCTTGTAAGTCCTTTTTTCTAAGCCTTTTTCTAACTTCTCCTTCAACGCCTTTCTCCTGTCATCTGTGTGATCTAAGAAGCTCTTCTCTAAAGGTGTAAGCAAGCATGACAAATTTTTGCAGTGTGCATAAGCAGTGCCAAATGTTAATGTAGTTTCAAAGAAACCTCTAACTAATACTATGTCATTATCCTTAGCTACTCTGCTCAAATACCTAATTATAGAGACAAACGAAAACACCACGTAGTGGTTGGAGTAAAAGTATTGGATGTACTCTTGGTTATAGAATTTTGTTAGTAACAGACTACAACTTATCCCTTATGTGAGAGGCAAACTGTGATAAGTAACTCCTTCTTCGACTGATGAAGGAATCTCCGTACATACATAACAATTCTTCGCATCCATCGTCTCAACATATTCACTCAATAAGCGATAAAAGACATTAGAAGAAAGTTCTCCTTGTGCATTGGTAACCTTGTTGACATCAGAGGCCCCACACTAATCCTCTCACCAGCCCAGACAGAATTCTCCAGGATGGAAAATAGCCTCCCTTCTTCCCTTTGTGGTCAGAGTAGGGAGATCTGTACTTGGGGAGCTAGTAAAGAGGGCGAGGCTCATGAGAGCAACCCAGCCACGGAATCAATAGGTTCCAACAACCGTGGGTCTACCCCATCTGTCCGGGTACTTGAATCAACCATGCCAGGCCCGACCTAAATGGGGCGAGTAACACTTCGGGTGATAAGGTAGTGGAAAATCTTACTGAGGTTAGTCTAGCTATGATTGAGAGGGGTATTAAACCCCCCCAGGGCACTTCATTTGCTAGAGGGTACTTTACGGTTAAAACTCTCCAAGGTAGAATAGATGGTTTAGACACAGTTCTTAGCTGGAACATCGCAGGGCTGGAGAACAAAATGGGTATCCCTGAATGGGGCAAATTTATAGATGAACATAAAATATGCCTTTTTCAAGAAACGTGGGCAATGGAGCCCAAATATAGAATTGGTTTCAAAAGCTATTGGGTCCCAGCACGCAAGGCGACCTCCGGGAGACCTTCAGGCGGGCTGCTCATATGGATCAGCTGCTCCCTCAAATGGCGGGTTGAAGCAGTAGATATGGGCTGTCCCGATCTGATGGGTTTAACAATACCATCCCTTAAGGAGAAACCGCTCCTAATAATTAACATCTACAATAGGAGCCTGGGCAGTAAATTTGAGTCAGACGCTTTGACTATTTTGGATAGTTTCCTCTCCTGCAAAACCTCCTCCCACTTTATTCTTATCGCAGGGGATTTTCATGTTACCGTTGAGCCCTACTCGTTGGCCCAGGAACTATATAAAGAAGAGGACGCATACTGGGGTATCCCTCAATTGGTGTCGAGCAAAAGACAGAGAATGAACAGATTGACACACCAAGTCGTGGACATTACACTGGCACATGGTCTTCGGGCCTGTAACGGTCGTTCCCGCTCGGACGTTGATCTTCATCCCACATTCAGGCGTGGAGCCCAGAAGAGCCAGATAGATTATATTTTGCTTGACATTCGGTTGTGGGGTCGTATGGCTGATATGAAGATTTTAGAACATGAGGAAAGGGATCATGAGCCACTGATCTCATCGGTTAGGGGTCTATTACCTCTACTTGAAGCTCGTTGTCCTAAGATTTATGATCAACAGCTCGCACTGACAAATAATAGACGAAACGTCAAATGGGAATCTGTGAACACTGACTTAGGTTCTATGACATCTTTGTATAGCCTGTTGGCTGACCAAATGGAGCGCATGTCCCTGCTTTCAGAAGATGGCGAAGGGCTTATAGCAGCCCATACACATTTATTCAATTCTTTAAAACACATTTTCACCAAAGAGATAGCTAGTAAAGCAAAAAAGAAGTGTAACGCAAAGTGGTTTAGTGCCGCATGCAGGGAAGCACAGCACAAACTACTGAAAGCTCTAAGAGGGGGCCAGACAGAGCATATAAGGCAAGCAAGGAAAGACTATAAACAGGAACTTAGCAGGGCCCGTAGGAGATGGGATGAGTCTAGATGGGCTTCCCTTCTGGAGTCTGTAAAAGTTAATGATTCTTCGAGATTCTGGAAACTGGTTGCCGACGCTACTGGGGAACCTAACCGTCTCCCTGGTGCCTCAATACTCCCTGTAGAGTGGGTAGATCACTTTGTCCGATTATATTCAGGGCCCACAGTTGTTACTTTCAGGGAACTGGACCATATTATGACCCTGGAGGCCTCTACAATCGAATTTACCCTGGCAGAAACCAAGGCTGCGATTGTTTCACTGAAATGGGGAAAGGCCCCTGGCCTTGATAAAACCTTGATAAAATCCCAGGTGACTTGTACAAGACAAGTCCGGATATATGGGCCCCATACCTGAACTTGGTTTCTAATGTAGTCGCTGCAGGAGCACCTGTCCCGAGCTCCTGAAAGGGAGCGGAGATAGTTCCTATTTTAAAAAAAGGCGGCCCCTCTGACCTTGCCAATTATCGTCCAATTTCCTTGCTTGACAATTTTACAAAGCAAGTCCTGTTTCATCTCGAAGAATGGATTCTAGAAACCAATGCCATCCCTAATTTGCAAGCAGGGTTTAGGCCAGCAGTTAGTACCATAGATCAAGTCTTAAGATTCCTAACAATCAAATGGAAGACTGTGGAAGTAGGAGGGGGTAACCTGTATTTGGTCTTCATTGACCTTAGAGCCGCATTTGACCTGGTCCCCAGGAACCAGCTATGGCTGACATTAGCCGATATGGGCATCCCCAAAGGTCTTCTGAAACTTATGGTCCAACTACACGAGAACACCTATGCACAAATCAGGAGTGGTAAGAAAGGTGATTTAACAGATCCAGTTGCCATTGAAAGAGGAGTCAGACAGGGTTGTGTCCTAGCCTCTACCCTTTTCCTCCTATATATAAACAATTGCATCAATTATCTAGCAAACTGTACCAATGACTCCCCTAAGTTGGCCGGGAATAAAGTGCCATGCCTGCTTTATGCGGATGACACTATCCTGCTGGCCAAGACTTCCATGGGAATTCAAAATCTGGTCAATCAGGTTTGTGCATTTTGCAGAGATTACGGGCTGGATATCAATGCTAAGAAAATAAAACTTATGATATATAGCACCCCGAATAAGATAACAAAAGCAAATATAGTGATGGATTCAGTCCTTTTGGAGAGGGTAACGGAGTACGATTATCTGGGCATCAGAATATCGGATAAGGGCAGTCGGGATGCAGCAATAAGAAAAGGGACACTTATTATCAGTCAAAGAGGTGGAGTGCTAGAACGAAAGGCAAATACCATAGTAAGCCCCCCTCTGATCCCTATTTCCAAAATCAATAAAGTCCAAATCCGTGCTACTGCCTTGTACGGAGCAGAACTCTGGGGTTCATACAGACAATTGGATACCCTTCAAACCAAAGAAAAAAAAATTTCAGACACATATTTAGGCTTGGGAAGGGCACGCCGATGATTCCCCTAAGATTAGATCTGGGTATAAATAGTATTAAAGACACAGCAAGCTTAAGGCCACTTCTATATTGGGTCTGATTATGGAAAACGGAAGAACTTGAGCCCTTTAGGTCGGCAATCAAAGACCTTATACCACCTTTCCAGGGATGGGAAAAAGTTTGTTGGTTGAGTGAGATGAAATCAGCCTGGGTTAAGCTGGGCTTCTCCCATTATTGGGAGAATCCAGAGATGATTCCTGCTAACGCTAGACTGTTGATCAAAGAGCGATATTGGGGAAAAATTTACGATGAGTCATTTCATTGTAAAGGGCCAGGGCGGCTGACAGCAGAGTTCCTGCTGGTCAAACACGAACCCTGTCCTGAGAATTTCCTGGATCTCCCCATACCAGCATGTGCCCGAGCCTTATTCCTTCAGCTCAGATATGGAACATTAGCAGTTAATAGCTTTACGGCCCATTTGTCGACCAACAGTCCCATGTCTGATAAATGCATAAACTGCCATTTATGTAAAGAAACTCCTGAGCATGTTTTATTTTTCTGCCCCTTGTATAAATGTCCTAGAGGAAAGTGGATTATCCCCTTGTGCAAGGTATTGCTATTGCATGATCGAACTAGTGCCTACAGATTATGCAAATATGATACTTCCACGTTGATAGTAAGCTCTGTTTCTAAATATCTGTCAGCAGCATGGACAATTCGTAGCAGGACTATTTTAGACCCTAGTCTACTGGCTGAAGAGAGGTCCAGCAGCTAGTGGAGGAGGATTTCAGACGGTTAGGAACTTGAATATGATTATCTGCGTTGTTTTACCTATGATATTAGATTTTATTCTTGTCTGTGTTTTTTATTGGGTTTTCTCATTTAACTGACTCATAGTATTGTAGCATATAGCACTTTGCAAATGGCAAGATTTAATTCCCATGAATAATTTATTCAAGAAATTAGGTTAACCCTATGGTATCCTTTTTAATGTTTGTTTTTTAATTATTGCAAGCACAAAGTATTTTATGAAGTACCACAAACCACTTTTTATGCATAATTTGCATTAGAACAGTTTTTATAACATCAGAAAAGATTTAGTATACTATCCGTTTCCCTTTTAAACTGTTTTGGTAAATGGTATCCAATAAGCTAGGAGGTATCAACTAAGAAGTATCATTTAACATTTGGTCTGTTGGACAAGGAGTGTGTTAATTCTTGTTTTATCATGTATGTATGGTTTGTTTTTATCCTTTTTAATGGTCTAATTTTAGACCGAAAAAACTAAATAAAATAAAAACCTTGTGCAAACACTTCTCATCTAACCTAAACTTCTCTATGTTGTTAGTGCAGTAATTGTCTCTAAAGCGGAAGTAAGGTTGGCTTTGCTCTTATCAAGAACATTCATTCCCACACTCAATACCACAAACAATATCCCACACACAATTGCCAAACCAATACTCACGTATTTACAGCACCTATTTTTCCTACCCTGCTGGCTAATAGTACTCATGATCTGTAAAGAATCAGAAAGAAGAAGAGAAATTTAGAAAAACTGTCTCAAAATCAAACACAAAAATACTCCTTCAGCAGTTATTTACACCTTTCAGTCTTTCTTCCATAAACCCTTGTCAAAAATCAGTAAGCAGTTTGTCAAAATCAGGTATACTTTCAACAATCTCTTTCAAAAACATTTTCCCATTAGTTTAGTTCATCAGCTTCCTTCAAGTGCCAAAATGTTGACCTGGAATGCCTCGATCAAAACAAAAAGGCAAAAATTATTTCTGCCATTCACTTGTAGTTGCATGCGCCCATTCAGGACTTGTGTATCTTCGACTTGCTATTCTCGTTCTTTTCAACTTCGATAACCATTCAATTCTCCTTCATGTAGATCTTTTCTCCTTGTTGTATCTACTTCTTCGATTGTTGTTTCAACAACCACTTCCTTTCTCTTTGCTTGTGACTCCGTCCACTTATCTCCTTCCAGTGGACCCTTGGTCAATGTCCTTTTCAGTGTTAAACTCGAAACTTCTCCTTCCTCTATGGTGTTTTCTCTTGACGGACCTGCAACTGGTTCAGGAGGAGTCAGATCACAGTGATGTTGATCCGCCTCAACTCCTTCCCCCTCAGGGTCTGCCAATTGCTCTGTTTGTCTCTTAAAATCATCAGCTTCTGTGAAAGCCCTCCTTCGACTAAGCTCTCTTGCTGCCTCAATTGAGATAGGCTCACTGTCACTCTCCTGGAGGTCTTCTCCTTCGTCTTCCCAGAAGTGACTGAACCATCCTCAAAGGGCTCAGATCCTGTCTCAGTTCACCTTAGTTCTCCTTCCAGCTCTGAGACTTTTTTTGCTGTTGTTGGTACTTTCAACAACCCTGCTTCTTCTTCAGTCGGGCATATCACTTTCTTCGTGTGACTGGCATGGATCCAGTTTGGAACTCCAGTGCACTTCACGGCTGTGGTAGTTGTCAGAACTACCTGGAAAGGACCCTTCCAACGAGGCTCCAAACATGTTTTCCTCATGTGTTTCCGGACCACAACCCAGTCACCGGCCCTCAGATTGTGCCCTGGGTCATAGATTGGTAGCAGTGTGGTGGCTTCTACCAGCTGAGAGAAAGAGCTAACCACATCAGCCAGACCTTTGAAGTAGTCCAACACCATGTCATCTGTAATGTTGAAAAGTGCATTTGCAGGGACCGCTGGTAACCTCATGGCTCGGCCCATAAGGATCTCATGTGGCAACCATTCTGTCTTCCTGTTGGGTGTGTTTCTCATTATCATCAGAACTAAAGACAATGCGTCGGGCCATTCTAGATTCATGGACGCACACATCTTTGCTACTCTTGACCTCGAGGTACCATCTATTTGTTTCAATAGTCCTGATGCTTCAGGGAGGTAACTGCAATGCAACTTCTGCTCAATGTTCAGTGCTGCACACAGTAATTGAATTACTTGATGTTGAAGTGACTTCCTCTATCTGATTTGAAAGAGATCGGAAACCCAAAATCTGGTATTAGTTCCCTAAGAAGTAGTTTTGCTACTGTGAGTCTGTCATTTCTTTTTGTAGGGTAAGCTTCAGTCCATTGAATAAAGATGCAAACAATCACCAACACATATCTCAAACTTCCACATACAGGTATCTCAATAAAACCCATCTGAATTTTGCTGAATGGACCTCCTGCTCTTCCAATGTGGCTCAAATTAACCACTGTCCCTTTCCCCGCATTCATTTGTTGGCACACTGCTTCAGCAACCCATCCAGAACTTGGGTTGAACCAATCATGCTTGAACAACTGAATTACGGCATCCCTCCCAACATTTGCTTTACCATGATAATTCCTAGCCATTTGAGACAACAAACTATTAGGCAAAACCAATTGACCCTCTTCTGAAACGCATAATTCATCTTGTCGTTGCACACATTTCATTTTGCTCCATGTACATTTTTCCTCCCTGTCAAAATTATTCTGCAACATTTTCAATTCCTCCAATGTATCAATTACTTTCAAGGTAAAACTTGGACATGTTTCATTTTCTTCAGTTAACAGTTCCCACTTATCTTTCAAAGATATACAGTTAAATGCGCAAAACCTTTCAACTTGATCCGCATACCCATTTCCCATTGACACAAAGTCCTAAGAATTCAGATGTGGACGACATTTCACCATGGCAATCTTTTCGGGCATTTGGGTAGCATGCAACAGATCTTTAATTGTCTCACCATTTCTCACTGGTGAACCAGATGAGGTCATGAAACCTCTCTTTGACCACAACTTGCTAAAATCATGGACTATTCCAAATCCATACTGGCTATCCATATAGATGGTAACTTTCAGTTGAGCAAAAACATGTAAGGGCTACCAGTTCCGCTACTTGGACAGAATACACTCCTCAAAGTCAAAAGGCTTCCGGGATACCAGTAATTGTGCACACAGCATATCCTGCTCTCAGTGTCCCTGTACTCTCTCTTAGACAAGATCCATCAACAAAGACAATCTGGTCATTTTCTTACAATCAGGTATCTCTAATGTCAGGTCTCAGTTGCACAAGTCAGTTATTCAAGACAATCATGCTCAATGTCTTCCAATTTATCAATTTTAACATTTACATTAGGAAGTAAGGTTGCCTGGTTCAGCACTGTACATCTTTTCAATGACATATTTGGTGATCCTAGAGTACTCGTTTCATATCTGGTCAACCTTGCACATGTTAAATATAATATTGGGTTTTTGTCTTTATAAGTAGGATCTCAATAGACTGAGGGACCATTATAATCAAGGGATATCCCATCACAATGCCCTCACACTGTGTAAGGCTCTGTCCAACTGCCGCAAATGCACGCAAACAATCTGGTAAAGCTGCTGCAACTGGGTCCAAAATAGCTGAAAAATATGCTACTGTGATGTTTACATCTCCATGGACCTGCGTCAAGACAGACAAAGAACATGCATCATGCTCAAGACAAAACAATGTTAAAGTTTTCATGTAGTCAGGCATCCCCAAAGCCGGAGCCTTGCACAGACTCTCTCTCAATTCAGTAAAAGCTTTTATTCCAGCCTGGTCTAACATTATGGGATCGGTGACTTCTTCATGAGTCAGTTTCTGCAATGGTCTTGAAACGACTGAAAAATTGGGGATCCATTGGCGGCAGTAGCCTACCATCCCAAGAGGGGACACTTTATGACCATTCTCTCCAAAATGGTTCAAAAGCAATTGTGTCATTCTTGCACTCGTCCCTTGTTTTGGACTCAATCAGCAAGTTATCAATGTACTGTACCAAGGTCGATTGGAAAGGCAATTCCAACAACTCAAAATTATTTTTCAAGATCTGATTGAATACAGAAGGTGACTCTGAAAACCCTTGAAGAATTCGACACAAACAGTAAACTCTGTCCAAAAATTGAAAACAAAAGAGAAATTGTCTGTCCTCATGACAAGGCACAGAAAAGAAGGCTTGCGACAAGTCAATGACAGTGAGCCACTCAGCAACACATGGAATTTGAAACATTAGCACAGCTAGATTTGGCACCAGAGGGCAACACTTGATCACAACATCATTTAATTTTCTTAAATCCTGGATGATTCAAACTTTCCCACAGGGCTTTTTTAAGCCCATTACCAGTGAATTACATGGGCTGCTCAACACTTCTTTCAGAACTCCTTGTTTCACAAATTCTGCAATTATTTGAGCAACCTTCATAAGGACATCTTGTGGCATGTGGTACTGTGGAATTTGAGGAAAAATAGCATTCGGCTTTACGGTAACTTTAACTGGCTCAACTCCCTTTATCAGACCTATCTCTTTTCCTGTTAGATCCCACACCTTCTTCTTAACTGTTCCCTCTAAATCAGGATGAAGCTCCTTCACTGTGAATGCGGGGAAAAATTCAATCAGAGGGTATTCCTCATATATTGTCTCACACTCTGTCACTGGGGCTTGGTAATCTTCATCATCACTGTTCATTTGAATCTCTATTCCATCATTTGAAGAAGTAATCGGCGCATCTTGTTTTACACAGCAAGTCGCTCCCCAGTGGGGATACTGGACTTGAATCTTGAATCACAGACGACGAATTTGTGTAATCCCTGGAAGTTAACAATTTTAACCTGAACTGGTTCTGTAATCAGATGGGTCAAATACTGATTCGTTACTCCTACAATCTGAACTTTTTTACCTGAGAGGGGCAAGTTTGGAACTACAACTGATCTTACTGTAGAGTGTGTAGCTCCCGTGTCAACCAAGAATGAAACTCTGTGACCCATGACTTTTCCCTTCACATAGGGACCTCCCTGATCTACTTCTAAAGAGGTTGCAAGCACACATTGCTCCTCATCTGAACTCTCTCTCACCCAATCATCGTTTATTCCATTCTCACTGTGTAACGGGAATTGGTGTACTGTGTTATTATTTTGCTTAAACCTCTGACTTGTGATCTGTTGAGAAAGCATCATTTGCTGCTGTTTCATTGGGACTTGAGGTATTTGAATTTGCTGTCTAGGTACCATGGGAACCTGTTGCTGCACTGGCTGCAACTGTGTCATTTGCACATGTGGCATTTGCACATGCTTCATGGATTGAAAATTCTGCTTTAGATTCACATTATTTTGAAAATTTGGATTAGTCCTTTCATGTTCTGAAGAAATTGTTGTCATTAGTTTGCTGAACAACACCCTCCTGCACCAACATTGGACACTCCCATATCCAATGTCCAACGGCTCCGCCAGTGTGACAAGGCAACAGTTTTTTCATTCCCTGCGCATCATTCTGAACTACTCTAGACACAAGTCTGGACCACGATTTATATCTCATCTGGGGCGGATACACCATGTTTCCCTGTTGCTGCTGTGGTAGCTGTTGTGGAAAGTTTCCCTTCATGCCTGTCTGAGCAGCTTTACTCTACATCACCATCGCCTTCTCTTTCAGCTTTCTCTGCTTCATGTCAAGTACATCGCTACAGTACTTAGCATACTACAACACTCCCTCAATCGTCTTTGCTTGCCAGCAAATCAAATAATTCTTAATCATCTGGCTAATTTCAGGTTTCAATGCTTCCTCAAATCTGAACACAAAATGAATCATGTCCTTTGCCTCAATTGTCTCTGTAGCACTGTTATGCTTGAACGTCTGTAACAATCTCTCATAATACACATGTACTGACTCCTTTGCTTCCATGGACTGTCAATTCTCTGCCAATCAATATTCTTGGGTAAAATTCTTGTTTTCAAAAATTCAATCACCTTATAGTAATATTCCATTACCTTGGGAGATGGTGCACCTGTCATTTTATCTCTCTTTGGTTCTCTTGTTGGCCAATCTAAACTCCTCTTACACTCTATCCACAGATCAGCTGGGACCACTATCTCTAATAAGGTGTTGAAATCCTCCCACAGGCACTTTGCAAGTTTTACAAACCTATCTGTCTGCTGGTACCATTCTACTGGCTTCTCTCTCAATTTTGAATAATCATTTGTGAATGATAGAATATCACTTCTGCTCCAAGGGACATAAACAAAATTCCCTCCTGGAATCTCTCTCATTGGTAAAATCTTCATTGGATCTTGGTCTTGCAGCAATTTTGCAGTCAGCTCCAAGGAGTCCCTTTGTCTTTTGTCCCCATCTGCCTTCCTATTTGCCTAATACTCTCCAAGTCTGGGCACTTTGAAGTAATTCCCTAAAGTGTACCTTCATTCCGGCAGATCTCATGTGTTCAAAATCTCTAGTCTCAAAATCTAATCTGTAACTCCTTTCCAATGCTTTGTTTTTTCTATTTCTATGCCATACTTCTCTGCGAGGTCTGCTAGCTTCTGTTGCACATTGCTCACTTCCCTTGTAATCTTCGGGCACGGTTATCTCAACTCTGCTTCTGTGTAGGATTCTAACCTGTTCGCACCCATAGTTTCCTCAATGAGCTCACCCGCTTCCATGCTTAGCCTAGTGTAGTTCAAATACTCCTCTTCCCTTAGGAGCACTCTGCGGGGTATTCACCTTGTCTAACCTTTCAGACAACTGCTGAGCAGTCAAAACTTGAACAAGATGTTGCTGCCTTGGACAGATGGTAACTGCTGTGCAACTGCATTCGGGGTCTGCGGTTTCAGCAATTTCAAGCTCTGGCTAATGTTTGACCCTATCATAGTATTTGGAAGTTCTCCAAATGGGCTAAGGTCCAGCAGTGATCTTGATCCGTCAAAGGAATGTCCCACAGAAGAGACTACTCAAGTGTTCTCGCTATGTTCTTCCCCCTTTTCATTCTGTGTTATGACACCGTGATCACATACACTAGGTTTCTTTTGTGCAAATAAGAGTATGGCCGGACCAACAGTAATAGGTAGGGATACAGCATCTGGTGTTGGTCTGGTGCATATATTCAGTGGGAGAGTAGCTCCCAAGTTCTGATTCATCATTGAAGACATACTTAACTGTGTCCAGCGAACAGGGAAGCATCAGCATAAGCCCCCCCGACAGCCAGCAGTAGCCATCTACCTTGTGGGCAGCACTACCACCAAAGGGTGCAGACCAGACCCATCTTTTGTGAGGAGGAGGTGGCAGCACTGGCTTTCTCTGTGCAGCACAACCTCCCCTCCATGCTGACAGCAGGCAGCAAGCCTGGCAGTGGTTACCCCCTTCGTGAGCATCGGCTGCGTTGAGCTAAGTTGCGCAGATGTGTTTGGAGCACCACCCATATCAAGTGCACTACCCAGCAGCTGACACACGACTGGGTGGATATCATCAACTGCGAGCAGGATCTGTTTGACCTGCTAGGCATGGAGATTACAAGGTTTGGCAAGTATTCACTATACTATTGTGTTTGTGTACTACAATTCATTTTTTTCCGAATAGCAGGCTACTCATACTCAGAAGTAAGTAATGTTTAGTTTACCTTAAGAATATTATTTATTATGTGATCCAGGTAGAGCAAAGCAAGTGCTCAGGGCTACATCATCATACTCGTAGGCACTCACCTTAACTGACTACTTAAGAAGCCATTGCAATGCATACTCCTCTGTCCTCCTGTCACCATAATAAGTTAGTGATATCAGTGAGTTAGCGTTCTCTGTGACTTTCTTTATATATGTCATACAGTTCCAAGCAATCACAGTGATTTGTAGTGTTAGTATGCATCTATGCATTGCAAGAAAGAAAGACTGAGTTGGTCCATCAACAGGGTTGAGAAAGGAGAACACAATCAAAGATCATTTATTGCAATGCATTAGTTCCAAATGTAGTTTTTGTAAAGGAAAGTTGGAATGGGGATTTTAGGAGTTTAGCCAACTTAAAAACAGTTGACCATACTATTCCCATAGGCAATCTGATTTAAGTGCAATGTTACTGCATTTGCCTTTTATATAATAATTTTGTGGAGATTAACTGTACCACTATTCAATTTTTTTATCTTCTTTCTTTCTTATATCAGCACCCAGGGCAAGAAGAGGGGCACAGCTGAGGTAGGTCCAACTGGACCTGGGGAAGCGCCGACCAGCAGCGCCAATTAGGTCCTTTTACCTAATATAATTATCATTTCCCTAAGTTTTACCTCTGTTCCCTATTATACTACTTTTAATTGTGCCTTGTTTTCTTTTTTTATACTGTTAAGTTTTTCCCCAAATACCCTATCCAATTTTTGTTTAATTTCTGTCATCCTTGCATTATCTTTTTTTCTGACTTTCATTCAAATCAAATCAAATTAGGGTTTCTAAAGCGCAACTACTCACCGTAAGGGTCTCAAGGCGCTAAGGGGGGTTAGTCCTCTGAGCTTCAGTTGAAGAGGCAGGTTATAAGGTCCTTCCTGAACTGAGTCAGCAATGATGACTGCCTGAGGTGCAGGGTGTTCCAGCTCTTTGCTGAAAGGTAGGCGAAGAATCTTCCACCTGCTGAGGCCTTCTGCATGAAGGTTACGGTGGCTAGTGCTTGTTGAGCAGAGAGGTCTGGTGGGGGAGACAGAGGTGATGCAGTGGTTGAGATAGGTGGGTCCTAGGTCATGGAGGGCCTTGTAAGTGTGGATGAGGGGCTTGAAGTTAATTCTTTTCTCAACACGAAGCCAGTTGAGGTCCCTTAGGTGGTTGGAGATATGTTCACGGTGGGGAATGTACAGGATGAGTATGGCAGAGGCGTTTTGGATGTGCTGTGATTTCTTCAGGTTCTTCTGGGTGGTATGGGCATAGCGGGCATTGCCATAGTTGAGCCTCCTGGTGACCAGGGCATAGGTTACGGTTTTGGGAGCCATTTGTAGATCTTTCAGAGAAGTCAGAGTGTGTGAAAGCAGGTGGATGTGACTGAGTTGACTTGGTGTGTCATGCTGAGCGATGAGCCCTGGATGAAGCTGAAGTTGCGTGCATGTTTTGTTTGGGGTAGTGGGTGCCGAGGCTTGATGGCCACCAGGAGTTGTCCCAGGCTGATGTGGATGTTCCCACGATGAGGATCTCAATTTTGTCCTTCATCCAGATGGTGATGGCTTTCATCCCGTTGTGGAAATTCTTCTTGACAGTAGTGGGGTTTTCAGTCAGTGAGATTATCAGCTGGGTATCGTAAGCATAGGAGATGATGTTCAGCCAGTGGTCCCTGACGATGGATGCATACGGGGCCATGTAGATGTTGAAGAGTGTGGGGCTCAGGGAAGAGCCCTGTGGAACTCTGAAGCTGATCTCCATGGATTCTGACAGGTAAGGTGGGAGTCTGACTCTCTCTGTTCTGCCAGACAGGAAACAGTGTATCCATTTTAGGGCCTTTCCACAGATGCCAGCTGAGTGGAGCCTGGAGCATAGGGTGAGGTGTGAGACCATGTCAAAGGTGGGCCATAGGTTCAGTAGGATCAGGGCTGCTGTATGGCCGCTGTCGAGGAGCGAGCGGATGTCATCTGAGGTGGCGAGGAGGGCGGTCTCCATGCTGTGATTGCTCCTGGAACCCAATTGGGAGATGTCCAGGATGTTGTTGTCAACGATGTGCTTATGGAGCTGAGCGTTGATGGCCTTTTTGATGACTTTGCCTGGGAACGGCAGCAGAGAGATGGAGCAATAAGTCTTGAGGTCCAGGGGGTTAGCCGTGGATTTCTTCAAGAGTGGCCAGATCTCGGCATGCTTCAGTCCTCTGGGAAGGTGGCAGTCTCTATGGAGCAGTTGAGGGTGTGTTGGAAGTCGGTGCGATGGATATGTTGGCTTTGTTGAAAATTTGGTGAGGACAGGGAACCGTAGAGGCTCAGAGTGGATGCTGCTCATTATGGTGTTGGTCTCTTCTCTGGTGAGGGTGGTCCAGCGATGCAGGGTCTGTGGTGGTTCGATGGGTCACTCTGGGTGGTTGTTAGAAGGCTCGAAGGATCTTGGGATCCGAAGCTGTTGTATAGGTCTTTGATTTTCCAGTGGAAGAAGTTGGCTAGCCTGTCACAGAGTTCTTGAGTTGGAGGGATGCTTGCCGTTTCTGATTGGGGCTTGGCAAACTCCTTGATCACAACAAAGAGGTATTTGGTGTTGTGAACTGTGGCGCTGATACGGTCCTGCAGGGCAGCTTTCCTGGGGACTCTTATGAGGTAGTGGTGGGCTTTGGTGGCCGCTTTTAAGGCCTCAAAATCATCCGGGGACCTACTGTTCCTCTATCTTTTCTCTAGCCATCTGTAGGTGCACCTGGAGTCCTTGAGTTCAGGAGAGACTATTTTTATTCAACCCTTTTATTGCGCTTCAATGATTCTGAGTCATCATCATCATAGGCAAGAGCTCTGCCCCTCCATCACGTAAAGTTTTTGGTTGGCTTGGCTACTTGCCTTTTTTAACATTGTGATACCCAGAGTAATATTTTTGATAGACGATTCTGCAATGCTAACTGAACTGTAACAATGAATTGTGGTTGCATTTATTAAAAAATTAAGGAGAATGGACCCGGCATCAAACAACTGCATAATGTTTGTTTCTAGCCACACTGACCACCAGTGGAGCCAGCTCAAGTTCTACTGCAAAGGCAGATAAAGCAGGGGGAGAAGCAGAAACAGGTGGTGGTAAGTCACATTGCTTGCTTATTGACAATTACTATTACTCACTAGCTACTAAGGCACCATTGTGATTGTGAACCCCTTGCTTACAGCCACAGCAGTGGTTGGGTTACTTCTGGCCTCTTCTATCTGCAACTAAGCAAAAGCACTCATAATGCATCCTAAAAATGATGGCTTGATGGAAACGGGAACAAAAGGAAGGTTAAAAGAAAGGATGGTTGAAATTAGGGAAAGGATGCATGGGTGAGCGGAAGGATGCGTGTGAGAGTATAGAGTGAATGAATGGAAGGGTGAAAGGATGATTGAAACAAAGGGGAGATAGTGGATACTGAATGAATGGATATTTGATTGTGAATTTTGGTGAAAGACTGGATGAGAAAAAATTAAGCTTTAATCGTGGTCACTATGGGTTAATATAGGTGGAAGAATGAAAGGATGATTGAATAATTGCTTGGATGAATAAAAAAGGGAGCTCTTCTTTAGAAAGTCATGCTACTCAACTACTTCACTTACTTTGTGTTTTATGGGTATCAAAACTATGGTTCATCTTGTGGGGTATTTTAATTTGTTTTCTAATTCCTAGACTCAATGCAGTTCTTAAACGAGGCAGATATATATCCTACACATCAGAATTATTCATTAACCCCCTCCCTGCCCATGGCATTTCGCAACCCATGACCAAAGAAGTGCAGTCAGTTCAATTTGTTCCTGTAGTGTTGGCTGTGCCTCTGCTTCAGTAAATGCAGCATTTATAAAGTGTTCAGTGCATAGTAAACCGTACATACAAGGTGTGTTGTTTTTCCTTTGCCCACTCAGTCATCTCTTAGCATTTCATTCCTTCATTCTTTCCTAACTTCTTCCATCCCAGCCTACCAAGCAAATTGAAAAATCCATTCTTGGAGTGTGCCACAGTGTTATGGCTATGTGAAGTGTTTCTAAAATATATTTAATTGTTTACCTTAACAGATTTATTTTACATCTGTTCCATTTTTTCCCTTTAGACCTTCGTCTATACAGTGACTGAATAAGCCAAAGCTTAGGCGCATGATGAATCAATGATCATTGACACCCCTCTGTTCTATAACAAAAGCTTTACCTACCCGCCTAATCCCTCTGCCTTACTCTGCAGTAGAGTAAATCAAGTTTCCTTTCCTTACTGCCAAGCAAATTAATTTGTTAGAAATTATTTGCAGTGGTGGGTGAGGCCAGTGAGTAAAGTGGGACTAGTAGGTGCCCGATTTTATTTCAAGTTTGGCGCAAGGGACACTCTGTGATGAAAATGCCAAATACATTCTATATAGCCCATCCCTTTTCCTGTAGTGCAGTACATCATTTTCCCCACTGTCTACTTACGGCAGACAGGATAAATATATTGGCATTTTATACATGACATGTGTGATTCATCTTATTTATTCATCTGCCTCTTTGGAGTTAGAGTAGAAACTAAGGCCCACATTTATACTTTTTTTGCGCTGCACTAGCGTTGTTTTTTGACACAAAATCGGCGCAAACGTGTCAGATACAATTGTATTTTGGAAGTTTGTGCTGCTTTTGCGTAAACAAATGATGCAAATGTGGCGCTAAAAAAGTATAAATATTGGCCTTAGTTTCTACTTCAACTCCAAAGAGGCAGATGAATAAATGCATTTGGGGAAGAGCAAGGCCATTGGAATTAAAGATAGATGATTGTCAATTACAGCTGCCTCAGCTGCAGACAGCAACAAAGTACTTGAAGCGCTGGCTAGCATGCCTCCATTAATTTGGCACAACAACTTGTACTCCATTAAGTACAGAATACCTTACTCACAAATGAGAGGTAATTCATATTTATTTTTCTTCTAAAAGTGTCTGTTTAGTAACTAGAAATGACTTGAAAAGAAAAAAAAAAATCACAGTTTTTTTAATCTAGTGTTATTCTGTCTTAACTCTTTTCTACCAGACAGTCAGTGCTTTTTATGTGAGTCATGTGTGAGTAAGCAAATAAAATTGGCCCTCACATTAGCAATCACGTTAAATTCCAATGTCCCTAGGGGATCAGCAATGTAGTGCTACTGTGCCACCCACTACCTACTTTTGAAGAAGCGTCTGTTCAGAGCATTGTTTACAATTTGTCTTTTTTTTCTCGCTATAGCTACTCCTGCTGGACGACCACCAACCAAGCAGCAGATGGTGGCCTGTTTGGGGTGATAAAGGCTGGAAAACATACAGGCCGAATATCGATGGCTGGTGGTCCTGGAGGAGGAAGAGGGTGAAATAGCTGCCTCTGACCTAGATACGCAACATGTCAGCCTCAGCCTCCAGCCTCCCGACCACTACATCACTGGCACCACCACCCACTTTCAGAGTCCCTGACTGTACCTGCTGCCATCCCTTTCCACTCTGACAGGGCATTACTCCACCGTATTCTGCAACGGATGAACGGTGTGGAGAACCAGCTCACTAGGATCGAGCAGAGCCTGGACCAGCTCTGGACCCAAATAGACAGTGCCCTCTTTTCTCAAGGTGTCATTTTAAGGGGGTGGTAGGTAGTTGTAGTAGCAGGCTAGTGTGCTAACAGGGAGGACAGAACAGAAGGTGCCACTATGTGAACTCCAGCTGCATGATTAATCAAAGGCTTATCCATCACTCTCAACTAGATTGAAAGAAAACAGAGAGTTAGTGGGCCAGATTATATCATAACTTTAGGAAGACTACCCCAATGACAGTATTTGACACACAACAAAGAAGACCTGATATGAAAACAAAAACTAGCAATATCAACTTCTTCTGAGCAATAGTGGGCTGCTGGTATTTAAAAGATAAACTTAGGAAATTAAATCATGGAGTCAAGGTGAGTGGGCTCAGAGTCAAGGGTGGTTGGTCAAGATTAAGCATTTACACAGCAACCAAAACAAAGCATGAATTATGATGTTGATTGGGCCGGTGTGAAATATCACTCAGGTACAGAAGGTCATGCAGTGAATTGGCATTGTTTTTACCACATCTGCCCCAGCAATTGTGTGATCCATTTATGGTGTAAAATTAAGTCACACCTCAATAAATCACACAGTCTGGGAGAACAGGATTGGGGGCTAGATGAATGGATGTGAAAAGTGTGACAATGACAAACACTACAAAAAAGAAACTACAACAATAATATTTATTGGGGTGCTGAGCAGCACACCATAATCAATCTGTTGTAGACAGAGAGGAAAATAGATCAGTATGAAACAGTTCAGTTACATGCATTGCAAACAGTCCTTCTGCCCCAGAGAGACCCATGATAATATATCTCTAAATGTTATGTCTTCTAGGTTTTAAAAATACAAATTATGGATGATTGAAGTTAACCCACCCAGTTTTAAAATCCAAGATTGTTCTAAAAATTAGGATTTTTAAAAAGAAAATGATACTGTATTGCCAAATGGGCAGTGCATCTCCATACTTCTTGGAATGTTAGTCACTCTTGCGTGTCTGACTGAACCTGTCTGGTAGGTTAGCTGGAGTCTTGAGCTTTCAATAAGTTTTGTTTGTGCACAAGAGTACTAGGAGAAGGCCTGAATATTGAAAGAAAACAGTAACTGTATTATAGAGCAAAGGAGAATGACAAAAGGAAGCAAGGTAAGCTTCATGAGGAGTCAGGAGTGCACCAAGAAGACTCAGAGGCAGAGCAAGAACATAGGAGGAGTTTGACGTTTGAGCCAGCAATGCAGCAAAAACATATTCAACAGCATTTCCCAACAATGCTCCTTTTTCCAGTCCACAGAGCTCAGAGAGTACTAGGCCTTAGAGTCTTCGCCATCACCATGATTTCTTTTTTAAATTGATAACTTTCTCCTTCTTTCTGTTGAGGTAGTCCCACCCTGAGTCCTTCCATCCTCCTCCTCCTGATTCTGAGAAACTCTGTCCCAGTTCAAAACTGAGCGAGGTAGACCTGTGCAGGCAAGTGTACTGGTGTTAAAGAACAAATAGAGAAACAGAACTGGAGTATTTTGTGTAAATTTGTGTTTGGTAACTAAAGTGATTGGTCTATTCTAAGTAACCAGACTAAAGGTGTGGACCCTACAGGTAAATTTCACTAAGTTGTAAAGACCAATCACTTTCAGGAAAAATGATCACCCATCAGCCCCCAAGCATTGAAATCATCAGAATCAAGTTTACAAATGTGATGAACTCCCTCCCTCACTGTCAGCTACCACGCACATCATTCATCATCACTCACAATCACCCAATATATCACCACTCATTGATACAATAGTTAGTAGTTACTTCTTCCAATCCAAGCATGGTGGTTGAACAAAATATTATCTCATTCATTGGTAGCAAATAGCAACACATTGGAATTTGACATTGGCAGTCTTTTAATCAATGATCGTCTGGGGCAGCATTGCTCTATGATGTTGAAAAAAAAGGATATTCAATGGCATATCAGGGACTTCTGAAGGAAATGTAGGGGCTTTTTCACTACACAAAAGCCCAACTCCAAGAAAGTAAGAAAGAAAGAAAGGAAGAAAGAAAGAAAGAAAAGTTCAACAAGAATTAATTAAAAAGTTCTATGGTGGCCTTGACATACTCAGT
The DNA here is from genome assembly GCF_031143425.1 of Pleurodeles waltl. Lineage (NCBI taxonomy): Eukaryota > Metazoa > Chordata > Amphibia > Caudata > Salamandridae > Pleurodeles > Pleurodeles waltl. Next base: position 598,831,466 of record NC_090444.1, on the reverse strand, counting down.
CTAAGAAGTAGAGTTCATCCTCAAACTCAAGAGGTTCACCCACAAGTTGGTAAGCAAGCACTCTTGATTCTGACCAATTATCCTTTCCCTCCTCCTGTGGTGTTTCAGGAACAGTGTAATAAGGTGGTATAAAATGCTAGTTCATTTTGATCATGGCTAATCCCTCCACATTTCGAGGTGAGAGACTGTTCTTTCCACTGTAACAACTGCACAAGCTGCACTGAACACACATTTAGCAGACACCCTGGCTACAGGACAAGCCAGATACTTTATTGCCAGTCTGCTGAGCTCTGGCCATTAGCACATCCTCCCATACCAATACGCCAATGGGTTTTGATCCACATACACCTATTTTGGGTCATCCAGATTCTCTTGGAACAGCCTCTGAAGTGTCATTGATGCTGCCACTTGCAAACCTCTTTTGTCTCTGCCTCTCCACTGGATTTAGGACTTTCCACTTGAAACTAAGCCAATGCAGATGTTGACTCTGATTCTTCTGATGCGGTTGTTGCCAGTGTTCTTATTGCTGGTTTGGGCTGCTGTGAAATAAGACTGCCCTTTCTGGAATTTGAAGGTGGCACCCCAGAACTGAAGAGTGGGACTCTAAGTGTTAGCCATTCTTCTTTCAGTTCTCTGGCTTGCTCAACAATCCACCAATTGTATTTCGAAACCTCACCTTCAGAAAAAGGAATGAAAGAGAAAGATTTTTATTTAGTAGTGTGGATCAAGGAGGGTGGCACAGATGTACTCTTTGAATGAGATAATGTCATTTTGCAGCCTTGCATTACAAATCAAATGATAGCTTAGGCTCTCAATCGAGGCATGCGGTTCTGGGTTTTTTTGCACACCTCCGAGTGAAAACCTTTCAGACACCTTCTTTAGCTGGTCCTGTAGCAGATGCAACAATGGGATTGCTTGGCCAATCATACTGTCCTCTTTGCTAACTTCCCATGTGAAAACCTCAAAAGGGAGCAGCATCTGTGTCAGGCATTTGACTACGCCCCATTTGTTTGCATCCATGGTCATAGCTTTCCCAATTGCATCCCCTCCTCCTAGAATGACATAGTCATTGATCTGTCTGTACTGCTCAAACAAATGTTGCAACATATACTAGTTTGAGCTCCAACATGATGGCACCTCCTATATGAGGGCTGTAACTAGTACTCCCTATCAATCTGAATAATCCACAACTGTTTCTAGACATGGCCTTGACTATGTTACTGCCATTTTCTGTGACAACACATCCAATTCGGAGACCTCTGGGTTGCAGCCATTCAGACACCTCGCTATTAAATCCGTCCAAGATGTTTGTAGCTATGTGTGATTTCTGCATGGCAAACATGGCTATGTTCCATGCGCTGAATGCTCTTAAATTTTTTTTCAGGGACAAGCCTGTAGATAGCGTTTGCTTTACCCCCAAAAGAGATCCTGTGAGCAGTGATACACATGTAGTCAGGAGCCTGACAATTGGTCTACATGTCTATCGTCAGGTGGATAGTGTTGACAACAGTTTGCTGCAATGCTTGTCCCATCAATAGCAGTATATCATGATGCAGGCTAGAATAGCAACTGTGGCAAAATAGGTCCAACTTGGAACCTTCCATTCCTGGCAGATGATTGCCACAAACTTTAAGAATCCCACTCCTTCAACAAAAGAAAAAGGGAGGAGGTCCAGCGTTAACATGTTTGCCAGCTTCCCATTGTACAAACGTGCCATTGGGTGGTTGCCGTTGTAAGGCCCCTCCTGCCTAACCATGCCCGTAATTGAAGCTTTGATTTTCTTCTTTTGTGAGGCCACTGATGCAGGAGACTTTTGAGATGTAGGTGGTGGTAGACTCAATGTGTGTCATGGTTCAGTAACCGTTTGCCATATTGTCTCCATCTGACTCTGAGTCTTTCTGTGCCTGGTTGCTCAGGCAGGTGATTATGGTGCACTGCTGGGGACAGGGATGCTTTGCTTGAGGATGTCATCCATTTCTTGCTCACCTTCCACCGTGATTTGACTAGTTGCAGCTGATGTTTCCTGACTCTCCTCACCTTCAACACTGCAACCACGTTTAACCATTTTTAAGGTGCTCCTCCCACCGGATTGCGTGATGTTTTTTTCATATGGGTTGTGTCTGACCTCCAGTACCATAATGTGAACCAGGCTTACCTGGACAAACACCTGTGTGGCAAATGAAGCATATCGCAATATTCTCCTCCTCTTTGCTAATCATGCAAAAAGTCCCAAACTGGATAAGAGCACTTTCTTATTGGGCCAATGCCTGAAGAAAAACTGGAGGTAGGTGGGTGGGTGTGTTGAGGGCCTCTCTGCACTGTATACGTCTATTGAGGAGAAGATTGGTGTAGGTCTCTGCAGGGACCTTACAAATATAGGAGCTGGCAATGCTGCCTGTGCCACATCCCTCGTAGAAGGTTGGATAGTAATGTCAGACTGATCTGTGCCAGCTTCCACAATTACTGGTTCCTCGTCATCAGCCTCCTCCTCATCATTCCCTTCCATGATTCTAAGGCTTTCTGGAACTTTTATTTTCCCTTGTCTCTCCTGGTGCCTCTCTGACTCTGCCAGGGTCGACTCCATGTCCCTATCATCGTCATCTGAAGTGGTGCTTGGAGAAGATTGTGGAGTAGTACCATTTCTTTTACTTGCTGGAGATCTGGTAGCCACTGATTCTAAAAGAGGATATTCTTGCTCAGCAGAAAGCTTGACCTTCTGTTCTGCTCCAACTTGAGAAATATCTACTATTTCTGGTTGTGGCCGCTGTCCAGTTGGCTCTGTTTCCTGAAACAATTGAGTACTACTTTGTCAAAGGTACAAATCCAATTCCATATCACTGCTCGTCGGCATCACCATGATTTCAGTGGCTGCCTAACTGACAGACATGCTCTTGGGCTTAGGCTGGGGTGGTGCTGTTGATGTGGGACTGCTATTTCCAGGTTCCTCCCCAGAGGCCGGTGTTGCAAGCACACATCTCTCGAAAAAGGTTGCGGTTGGCATTCCGCTGGTGGAAAGCTGCTTCTTCTTCTGACCACTTTCTTGGAGGCAACTTTTTTTGGGGCCATCTTAAGCTGTAAGTTGGCAGTGGCACTAAGATCTGAAAGCTGAAGAATTTGGAGGACAGAAGTAACTGTAAGGCCTTCTCTTTGGCAGTAGTGCGGGTGATCTGAGGTCTCTTCTCTTGTGCACCTAAAAGCAACCTAGCAACAAAAACATGTAGTTAGTGAAACGTGGCATTGTTGCAGGTTGAAATAGTGCAGGCAAATGCAATCTTAGTGTGGTTGGTTACTTATGCAATAAATGCCAATTTAATCAAACACTGTAAAGTTAAACCACACCATAAAAATTCATTTCAAATCAGGGAGCATAACATGCAGAAATAGCTCTTTGCTTTATCTTCATCTGTTTTAAAGGAGACACTTGGGGTAGTCAGAGAGAGGTGCATGGGTAAATGGAATAATACTTAAAAAAACCTATGGTGAAAAGGTAGTCCAGGGGAAATGGAATAATCAGTAAATACATTAACTATTCTGCTGTTTTGTCTAAAGTGCTCCGCAGCCATGGTGTCCAGGAGGAATTGGAGTTACTGCACTCGTAAAGAACCTGAATGCTGTAGTGCGGATGTGCACTTTTGGTGGATGGATGGATAGATAGATAGATGGATGGATGGACGGATGGACGGATGGATAGATAGATGGATAGATGGATGGATCAAGGCAAAATGCAGAATGAAATAAAATGAAATAAAAAACAATAAAAAAAAATTAAAGCAACAAAAAGAAAATTTTAAATAAAAAACAAGAAATTAAAAAAAAGAAAATTTCAATAAAAACAAGAAATTAAAAAAGGAAATACAAAATTTAAATAATATTTAAAATAAACATTAAATGAAAAATTAAAATAAATTAAAATAAAATTTGAATAAAAATACAAATAAAAATAATGAATAAACAATTACAATAGAAAATATAAATAAAAACATTAAAACATAAAATTAAAATTAAAAAATGATCAACAATTAAAATGTTTGTATGCAAGCCCATGGCAAAGATACACTGGCTGGATGCACAAAATGGCTGCCAGCCACATGGCATGGCAAAGAAAGAACACATGCAAGCCTATGGCAAAGATACACTGGCTGGATACACAAAATGGTCAAACAACAAGGTGCAAGGAGGCATGGGGATTAAAGAAAGACATACCACACAAAATATACACTTTTTGCAAAGAAAATTAAAATTAAAAAAATAGCCAACATTTTTAAATTATTCCAATGCCATCCCAGCTCTAAATGACGTTTCAAAAACATATTCCACTGAAATATTTATTTCATGCACTGATGACTGCTAGTACTGGGCAATAGTATTGGAAATGTTACAAAATGTTAGAAAAGGAACTGTGCAACAATTTTCCTTTACAAAAGATTTAAAAAAATATTGAAATACAAAATAAATAATTGGGCCCATACTTAGACTGCAGTCTACCCACCATTATACATTTTTAAAATCAAATGAAAGTACAAAGAATAATTGGTGCATGCCCAACCAAACAAACAACACCCTTATTCAATAGTTTTGGAACTTATCTGTGTGATTTCACAAAAACAAAGTTCCTAAATCCAATGGTATATGCAGGAGACAAAGAGAGTGATCCTTCCATCTCGAAATCCAAGTGAAAACTGACCAGGAGTTGGATAAAGCACTGGACGGAGCCTGCTGGACAGAAAGAGGAAATTGTAGTCGCTGTGGCACTTCCTGTATGAAAAAAAGAAAGGCTTCTCAATTTAAAAAACAACTTGAAGGGCCCATTGGAGAAAAACATTCACTCAAAAAACACTTTTCGTTTAGATTTAGATGTATCTGGAGTAGAAAATCTACTCCAGGTGCATTTGCGCTTGCGAGCTGGACTGTTTTGACCGCATAGCTGGAAACGGTCTTGCTCGCGTAGACGGAAACAATGCAATTGAATGCAAAGTCTTGCGTAAGCTCACTAGTGGCCTAGGAGTATCATGACACTCGTGAGAGAGCGAACAAACTTCACTCCATACCAAATTGCGAAATTCAGGAACTCTGCGCTACCTCACGTAGCACAAAGTGCCTGAATTCCACAAACCCTGCTGGTGGAGTGGATTTTTCAACACCAGGGCCTAGATTACACCCACTGAACGTTGAAAATCCTTAGAGCAGTGCTTTGACTTTGGTTTTCAGCGAGATTGCCGATTGCGAAGGGGTAGTTATTTGTGACTGCAAAAATCTGTGAATTACAGTTACCGTTAAACTACTATGTGTAAATGCCTTATTTTGTTTGTGCGCAGGAGTCTAATATACTTTCACTGGTCCACAAATAATGTCTATCTTACACCAGGAGGAAGAGGCTTGTTATATGCAATAATTCTACAAAAAATATAGGTAGAAAGCAAAAAATCTATAGCCAAACATGAAAACGAAATGGCTTCATGAATGTTTGCTCAAGCTTTGTTTTGTTACAATTGGGCTACTAGACATCAGGCAAAATACGCTCTCAGCTTTTTTATGATCCCTCTTCTGAACTTTTAAAGTATAAATCAACATTGTTTGACATCAAGCTGCCTCAAATTGACACAGAACGGGTAATACAATTCTAAGTTTTTCCAAACAGGAGCCACAAAATGTACAAATATATCTTGCCCCAGGATCCACCAATCGTTAGGATGAAGCTGTTCACACTTTGGGTTTTGGAAATGGAGGAGCAAATATGTGAAAAATGGCAGATCATGTCAAGATGCCCCACTTTTTCTGTGCCACATTGCACCCCCCGCCACCATGTGTGCGCCGTATTTATGATACAACACACATGACTCAGGTCAAGATGTTAATGCTAGTGTGCCGCTTTGCAGGATTAGCGCCAAAATATTGACGCTAATCCTGCAAAGTGAAAGGAGGCCCATTGAAAAAAATAGTAGCCACTTTTTAACATCTGCCTTAGGCAGGTGTTGAAAATGACTCTAGAAATGGCACAGTGGAATCTCATAGATTCCAATGTGCCATTTTTCTGGGCCTCCTAATGGCGGAATGTTCTCCTTGCATACATTATGCCTGGGGCAGGCATAATGTGGTGCAAGGGTTTACATAATGGTACAATATATGCATTGCGCCACTTTGTAAATATGGAACAGTTTTTGCCAAGCTAACAACACATTAGCATTAAAAAATTACGCTAATGTGGCGCAAGGTGGCGCTAGGGCCTTCTTGAATCTGGCCTGGAGAGTCCGATGTACATGACATTCCCTTAACCCAGTCTCAGGGGCATCAATGATCTCTCCAATTCACAGCTCAGCAACATAAAAATCATTTTGAGCATAGTCAAATGATAGTGCACACTCTCAATATCTTTTATTGTGACTCTGGGCACCCAAACATATTAACCCCTAAATATGGCTTTAGTGATACATCCAAGAGACTGACAGATTCACATAAGGCGACAGACCTTTGCACCTTTATACCAAAAGGGATATTTTTAATAATTTGCTACTGTGTTTGTGCGCCATTTGGCTGGAATATTAGTTATAAAATCCAGTCATCCCTGTTTACAGGTATGCCATTATATTGTCCGCCTAATTTATTTATCAACATCCCAAGAAACAATAAGAATATCTCTCCTGTCTTTTTATTTGAGTTTTATTGTGGACCTCTTTTAAACTTTTATTGAGCCGTTTACATTCCACTTCTATTTTAATATTGTTGGATGTCTCATCAGTTAATGTGTGTGCTTGAAGAAAGCTTTGGGAGTTGTCAGAGGTGTGTGGTCTTTAGTTAGTGATGACAGATTGTTGGTATAGCCTTCCCAAGGACATCCTTTTGGATATTTATCCTTCATAAGAACCTCATTAGGGTTGGGTTGGTGAACAATTGGGTATAGGCTTCTCCCTTTCACTGGTTTAGCCTTTTGTCATGCACTGCACATCTTTGAGTTGATCCAGGAGTGATTTATAGTTAAATCTAGCTGAGCCTCCATCTCATGATTGGCCTTGCTCGAAGTTTAGGTTTCGCCTAATTGTGTGAAAGTCATCTGTCTCTGATATATATATATATATATATATATATCAAAAACGAAGTTGTCCTCATGTGAAAGCGCACTCCCAACAGGTTATATAAACGGGAAGAAAAAGCAAAGCCAGCAACTCACAGTGAATTCTTTAAGCAGCACCAAATTATGAGCATGACGGTGATACCTCCCATAGACAGCCAATGTACCACACCAACCGCCATGGTGTTGACACCACTGACCACGTCGGTAGACATCAACAGCCAGGAGGAAGCCAAGATACCGTCCGCCATATTATGACATAGCAAACCGCCAGGATTTCTGGGGCGGTACCAACGCCATCAAAAGCCTGGCAGAAACAAAACACAGAAAATAAAAAACTCACCAACAGGTACACAGAGGACTCTGCCGCCGCCATGGAACCGGAACTTCAAGTCTCCCCGATGCTATTCTAAGCCATGGCCCTCATGGGACATCAACGCCAACGAAGACGACAACGCTGAGTACAGCCACTTAGCACACAAGAGAGGGAGGGAGGAAAAGGAGAGTGACACACACACACGCACAACGCACACCATTCACACACACACCATACAAGAACCAGCTGCAGAGTTAAACCAATGTCACAGGACAAACGTTAAAATAAAACAAGAACCACAATGAGAATCAGCAAACACTGTAATTTGATGCCAACATCCTCCATATTGTCCATTCGAATCCAAATGCAGGCGACAATGTGCAGAATGGGCCAATGGCCAGTCAAAAGTACAAAATGGCCACATGGCCACAGGGCACAGTCCAAGGCCCAACTTGACTCCTGACAACTTCTGGAATCCACTGTTCAGGAGCATCATGTTGGAAATGGGTAGGCACCTCAGGGGGAAGGGCGGAGGGGTGGCGGGTCACCTCAGCTGAAGTGGGGAACATGCCCACTGGTTCTGGAAGGGGCTCCATGCCCATTTGTCATTGGTAGGAAGTGCAAGGCCACAGTCTCTGAAGTGGGGAACTTGTCACTGGTTCTGGAGGAGGCTCCATGCCCATTTGTCATTGGTGGGGAGTGCAAGGCCACAGTCTCTGATGTGGGGAACTTGCCCACTGGTTCTGGAGGGGGCTCCTTGTACCACAGTCCCTGGAGGGTGACCTACATGCCTTCTGCTGGAGGTGAGGGCTGCTGTGTCTCTGCTGGAGATGAGGGCTGCTGTGTCTCTGCTGAAGGTGAGGGCTGCTGTGTCTCTGCTGAAGGTAAGGGATGTTACATCTCTGCTGGAGTTGAGGGCTGCTGTGTTTCTGCTGGAGGTGAGGGCTTCTGTGCCTGTGCTGGAAGTGGGGGCTCCTTGCCCTCTGCTGGTGGAGTGGGAATCTTGCCTTTTATTCGTGGTTGAGTGGGAACCTTCCCTTTCATTGGTGGTTGAGTCGGAACCTTCCCTTTCATTGCTGGTTTAGTGGGCCTCTTGCCTTTCATTGGTGGTTGAGTGGGAATCTTCCCTTTCATTGGTGGCTGAGTAGGAACCTTCCCTTTCATTGGTGGCTGCGTGGGACCCTTCCCTTTCCTTGGTGATTGAGTGGGAACCTTCCCTTTCTTTGCTGGTGGAGGGGGATCCTTGGCAATCTTTGGTGGTGGTGGGGGATCCATGTGTCCCCTTTTGTGACGGGTTACCTTGACCTTTGACATGTCACTTGTGTCCTTGCCTCCAGGACTAGGATTTGCCTCCACCGTCCCTGTCTCCTGTCACTTGCTTTTCACCACCCTAGTCCTCCCTTTCTGAGCCATAAGTGTGCTCTCAGTAGGAGCAGCAGCTATCACACTCTGGGGCCCCTGTGTGCCAGCAGCTGATGATTTTATGGGAGCAGTGGCAGACTGTTTGGCTGAGGTGTCGTGCTGGGTTGTTGGGACCCTGCTCTTACGGGCAGGACAGGGGGTGGAGGGGGAGGGAAGAGGTCAAGACATGCAAGGGAAAGCTTCTTAGGGGCTTTGGGGTGGAATGTGGGAGGAGGGATGGGAGTGGAGGTTCAGGGAGTGGTTGTCGGAGATGTACGTCTACTGGACTTGGGTGCAGGTGCATGGACAGTCTGCGTGTGTGAGGTGGATGGCTGTTTGGTGTCTGAGTGCGTGCAATTGTGTCTCTTGGGGGGGCAGACAGAGTGGGAGAGGACAAAGGAGACGTGTGGATGGATGTTGAAGAGGTAGGTTTCTGCTAGTGAGGTGTGTGTGCTGCATGATGTGGTAATGGTGGTGGTAGCTGTTGATGCAGTGCATGCAGGTGTGAGTGCGGATGTGACTGTGGGGAAGGAGGAGGAGAGGGAGACAGTGGAGGCAGTGGATGTGTTCATGTGTGCAATTGTCTGTTGTTTGTGTGACTGCTTGTGGCCTGAAGTGTGCTGCCTGTGTTTGACTGTGCTACTCTTGTGTGGTGTTTTGTGTGCATGATTGTCTGTATCTGTACCTGGGATGGGTTGGGATTGAGGAGACTGGGACTGGGAAATAGTAGTTGGAGGGGGGATGGTAGGAACAGGGACAATGACTGCCATCAGAGAGGAGGCCAGAGCCGGAAACAATCTCTGTAGGGCTGCCAGCCCACCGTGGATGCCCTCCAGGTATGTATTGCATTGCTGCATCTGGGATGCCAGCCCTTGGATGGCATTCACAGTGGTTGACTGCCCTACAGAGATGGATCTCAGGAGGTCAGTAGCCTCCTCACTCAGGGCAGCAGGGCTCACTGGGGCAGGGCCTGAGGTGCCTGGGGTGAAGGAGATGCCCACCCTCCTCGGTGAGCGGGCACAGGCAACTGGGTGGGGGGGCTACTGGGAGGGCGGCTGTACCTGTGGCTGGGGTGGTTCCAGAAGCGTCCGCCACCACCAGGGATCTTCCATCGGAGGAGGAATCAGAGTCAGTGTTGTCACCTCCTATCTCCGCAGTGGTGCTCCCCTCGCCCTCCATCCCGCTGGTCCCCTCGACGTCTGTGGACTCTGCCTCCTGGGTCCTTCAGGATGCAGATCCCTCTGTCACTGGTGCCCCTGCTCCTCCGCCAGATCATGCTAATGAACACATGGACAGGATGACAGAAGAAAATAGGAGGGGAGAGAGAAAGGGAGCACTGGGTCAATTACAGCACCAACACCACAGTTGGCATAGACATTACCATCACACACAGGGACGGTAATGGGATTGAACACTATGCATCACTCTGGCATTACATTTACATTTACATTACAATTTTCCCCTTTCTATCTAAAGAATGGAGAGTTACTGCCACTCTGGCGTTGGTCGGGTCCAGACTGGACTATGGTAATGCTCTCTTGCTTAACCTGGACAAAAAATCTCTTAAAAAACTGCAGCTGATACAGAACACAGCTGCTAGATTAATAATGAATCTGTCACGATCTGCCTCTGCTAAGGAAAGCCTTAGAAATCTTCATTGGCTTCCCATAGCCCAACAGATATCCTTTAAGGCTCTCTGTATCTCTCATAAAGCCGCGCACGGGATTGGGCCCAAGTATCTTACTACTAAACTTCAATGGTACCGATCTACACTGTTGTTGCGATCGGCCAATACCTTTCTCATCCAGGTTCCCCGCACTAAGAAGGTGAAGTGGGGGGATAAAGCCTTCACTATAGCGGCCGCTAGGACTTGGAATTCTCTCCCGTTGGAGTTTAGAAAAGAGCATAACTATCTGATCTTTAGGAAACGGGTCAAGACCTGGCTGTTTCCTCGATAATCGTCTATTTCTCTTTCACTGACATTGCTGCCTTTCCTTAGTCAGCGCTTCGATGCCCCCGGGCCGGAATGCGCTTTACAAATACCGCCATACATACATACATACATTGGTTAAGTGCTACAGCAAGATGAGAGCCAACCACCACCAACTGCACCCCTCCTGGGACCCACTAAGCCCTGTCTGACATGAAATGCTCCCTATCTAGGTTACCAGATTTTGATCTACACCCATTTACCTTGAGCTGGATCATGCAGCAATGGCTGAGCTGACATTAACGGGCACCCACTAACTGAAACCCACCACCAGGATCCAATGCCACCCAAAAATAATTGTTGTCATGCTCACTGTACTCACCCCCTTGTGGCTGCTGTGCTGGCCTCAAGTACCCATCCAGCTATGGGTAGGCCACCGCCAGTATGTGGGCCATCAGGGGCATCAGGTTCCAACAGACACCCCGCCCTCATTAGGAGGCCATCCACAGCTGTGCTTCTGTAGTCTTCCAGGCCCAGCATCTCAGGTCCTCCCACCTTTTCCTACAGTGGGTGCTCCGCCTGCTATAGACCCCCAGGGTCTGCATATCATTGCCGATGGCACGCCACAACCCCTTCTTCTGATGGGTGCTGACCTACAGAGGTAATACAGACAGGAGGACACCATTAACCATACAATCCAGGATGTCACACATATGGCCCACAGATAACATTTCCATCTCCATTGGTACACACATCACCAGGAGCACTGCATGTACACTACCACCAGACATACCCCCTACCCAAATTACACACTGCTAGCAACCTTGTCACATGCATCAGGCCCATGGTATACTCACCTGTTGGTCTGGAGGCCCATACAGCTGTCCTTACAGGGGTAGGACCCCATCCATCAGGTGCTCTGACTCCTCCCAAGTGAAGGCAGGGGCCCTTTCCCCTGTCACATGGGTCATGGCAGGATCCAGACACAGGTCACAGCAGCACACGCAGTGGAGGTGTTGTCCTGTGGAAAGTCAGGAATCAAGTGAGGTTTTAGGCAGAAAATGGCGGATAGCAGTCACGTCCACGGTGGTGTACACCGTCACCACCGCCGGTGATCCGTATTGGACACTGTACTCCATAGAGCCCCATTTTAGCCAATGAGGAGTAGCACGGCGGTGCAAAACCGCCTTCCGCCATGACGCCCAATGCCGGCGGAGTTACATCACTTCCACCTGTCTATACTTACAGGACAGGCGGTCACCATATTATGGTGGGGACAACATTCAGAAATTGGAAACTACGTCATTGCTATAAATTACACATACACTGTCATTCACATTGTCCAATTACATACATGCTCTGTGTACACTGAGGTAGTGGTTACATTGTTCAATTTGTGACACCCTACTCACTCTTGTGTCCCTTAGATACCTATCACTGCAGAGGAATTGGAGGAGGAGGAGACAAGACCCTGTTTACAGACCCCTTGTGGATTAGGCCTCACTGGAGAACAGGCACATAATACTCACCTATAGACTGGACAGGGCCACAATCACAGAGGTGTGTACTCATTTGGAGCCTGATCTGATATCAGCTATCCATCATCCCACTGGGATCTCCCCTCTTGTGGAAGTTCTATCAGTGCTTCATTTCCTAGCAACTGGTTCTTTCCAAGTGACAGTGGGCTTGGCAGCAGGAATGTCACAGCCAATGTTCTCAATAGTGCTGGCAAGGGTTTTCTCTGCCTCGGCAAACACATGTGCAGCTACATCGCTTTCCCCCAAGTGGAAGGTTTGGCCACTGTGAAGGCTGGATTCTATGCAATGGGACATATACCAATATTATTGGGGCGATTGACGAAACACATATTGCAAACCTATTGTGGCTCCTGATCCCTGTGAGGAATGCCAGGACAGGGGCTGAGAATCAGTATAATGATGCACATGGGCAAACCAGGCAGATCATAGAACATACCTTCGGCTTCCTGAAGGCCAGGTTCAGATGCCTCCATCTGACAGGTGGATCCCTGGGCTACTCCCCTGAGTAGGTTTGCCAGATAGTTATAGTATGCTACATTTTGCACAACCTGGCCCTCAAACGACATGTGCCTTATTTGCAGGAGGAGGAGATTGGAAATGCCCCTGTGGCTGCAGTGGACCCTGAGGACAGTGAGGATGAAGAGGCAGAGGATGAGGATGTGGACAACAGAACATCAGTTATACAGCAGTACTTCTAATGACACACAGGTGAGACAGTGGAACTGATCATTCCTCTGATTATTTATCCTTTCAGTGATGGCAGTCAATTCATTTGCATTTCAACTGATTGTCACCTATGCCTTCTCATTTTGCAGATGTTGGTGTTATAACTACTGTGTACTGATGTGATGACTACAGACTGCTTCAGATCATTATTTGTATGCTATCACAGAGTTCAGGTCACTTGCACAATGTGTAACGTTTACCGTAATTGCACATTTTCTTCACATAAAGCACTATCACTCAAGTTGTGTTCAAGGGTGTTTATTGTAGTGAAATTTATAGACAATAGTGCAATGGAATGGGGTGATGGTAAAGGTAAGTCCAGGGTATTGGTCCAGTCTGTTTGTAGCGCAGGTCCAGTGTCCAAGGGGCGATAGGAAGAGGAGCAATGGTAGTTCAAGGTGGACAAGGTGCCAGAGTGGGACACCAGGGGGACATTCAGGAGGGTCTAATTTCCTGGCGGTGGTCTTGGCAAATGTCTCTGGCATCTGTCTGGGTCACAGGGAACATTTGTGGGGTGGTTCACCTTCTGCAGGGGCGCTGGTGGCCTGTGGGTCCTGTGGCAGGACCTCCTGTCCACTAGCTGTAGCAGATGTGGTGGGGTGTTCAGTTGACTGGCTAGTGGTAGGGGCCCTCTGGTGTGCTATGTGGTCCCTCATTATGTTGGCCATATCACCCAGCAACCCTTCTATGGAGACCATGGTGGTGTTGAAGGCCTGAAATTCTTTCCTTATCTCCTGGTGGAGTTCCTTCTGCAGCCGCTGGTTCTCCTGCATGATGTCTATTACCTGACCCATATTGTCCTGGGATTGTGGGTAAGCCCCTAGAACATGGGTGAGTGCCTCCTGGGCAGTTGGTTCCCTGGGCCTGTCCTCCCCCTGGTGGGGGACTGGGTAGCTGTGGCACCTCCTCGTCACTGGGAATGGCTGGGGCACCTGTGGGGATGTGAGTGGTGTATTATGCTACATGTCTGTGACATATTCTACACATCCCTAGCTTCTCCTATATTGTTGCTGTTGCCCTGCCACCTTTGCTAGTGTATGATGATGTATTGTGGGATGTTTAGATAGTTGTTGTATGCTGCATGTTGCACAACCTGGCCATCAGACGACATGTGTCCTATCTGCAGGAGGAGAAGGGTGAAAATGCTCCAGTGGCAGCAGTGGACCTTGAGGACAGTGAGGATGAGGAGGCAGAGGATGAGGATTTAGACAACGGGACATCTGTTATACAGCAGTACTTCCAATGACACACAGGTGAGACAGTGGAACTGACCATTCCTCGGATTATTTATTTTTCTGTGTGGCTGTAGCATGATGGCAGTTACTTCCTTAGCATCCCAACTGACTGTCACCTATGCCTTCCCATTTTGCAGATATTGGTGTGGTTACAACTGTGTACTGATGTGATGACTACAAACTGCTTTTTTTGGATGGAATCACAAAGTTCAGGACAATTGCACAAGTTTAAACAGTTCAACACATTGCACTTTTGTTGTCAGATAAAGCACTATCACTCAAGTTCTGTTCAAGAGTGTTTATTGAAGTTTTTTAGAAAGAATAGTGCAACGGAATGTGGTGATGGCAGAGGTAAGTCCAGGATATATGTCCAGTCTGTTTGTAGCACAGGTCCAGTGCCCAAGGGGCCATAGGAAGGGAAGCAATGGCAGTTAAAAGTGGACAAGGTGACAGAGTGGAACACAAGAGGGACATTCATGAAGTTCTCATTTCCTGGTGGTGGTCTTGGCAAGTGTCTCTGGTGTCTGTCTGGGTCACAGGGAACGTTTGTGGGGTGGTCCACCTTCTGCAGGGGGAGGGGTGCTGGTGGCCTCTGGGTCCTGTGGCAGGGCCTCCTGTCCACTGGCTGCAGCAGATGTGGAGGGCTGTTCAGTTGACTGGCTAGTGGTAGAGGCCTGCTGGTTTGCTGCATATTCCTTCATTATTTTGGCCATGTCAGACAGCACCCCTGCCATGGAGACCATAGTGGTGTTGAGGGCCTGCAAATCTTTCCTCATCTCCTGATGGTGTACCTCCTGCAGCCGCTGGTTCTCCTGCATGATGTCAAGAATCTTGCCCATCTTGCCCTGGGATTGTTGGTAATCCCCCAGGACATTAGTGAGTGTCTCCTGAGCCTGTCCTCCCAGTGTCCCTATCCCCCTGTGCCTGTGTCCCCTGAACGGAGTGCCCACTGCCACTGACCCCGGACACTGATTGTCTTGGCTGTGAGGTGTGGACTGGGGTCCCTGTGCTAGTGAGCACACTGCTGATTGACGTGTCCTGGGGACAGAGGTGTGGGGACATTGGGTGGGTACTGTGATGTTGGATACTGAGGGGGAGGCTCTGTGGTGGACTGGAAGTGGGCTGGGATGGCCGACTGACTAGTGGTCCCTGATGGGCCAGGAAGTTTATGCAGATCCAGTTGTCCAGAGTTACTGTCAAAACTGGGGGCATCATCTGTTGGGGGACTTGATAGCTGTGGCACCTCCTCACCGCTGGGATTGGCTGGGGCACCTGCAGGGATGTAAGTGATGTATTATGCTAAATGTCTGTGACATATTCTACATCCCTAGCTTCCTCTATATCGCTGCTGTTGCCCTGCCACCTTTGTTTGTGTATGGTGATGGATTGTGGGATTGTTAGTTCTCCATGCTGTGTATTCATAGGTGGTGGATGTACATGCAGGGCTGGGACGGTTGTACATGCAGTGGGTATGGCATGCAGGGCTTGGTATTGGGGTTAGTCATTTGTGTAGGTGCACTGTGTGGGATATAGTGGAGTTATGGGAGTCAGGGTAAGGTGGTGAGATGGCATGCAGGTATAGGGGGGTGATAGGTTGTAAATGTTGACTCACCAGTGTCCAGTATTCCGGCTACTCCAGTGAGTCCCTCAGGATGCAGTATTGCCAAGACTTGCTCCTCCTATGCTGTCAGCTGTGGGGGAGGAGGTGGGGGTCCGCCACCAGTTCTCTGGATGGCGAGCTGGTGTCTTGCTGCCATGGAACGTACCTTCACCCGAAGGTCATTCCACCTCTTCCTGATGTCTTCCCTTGTTCTTGGATGCTGTCCCACGGCGTTCACCCGGGCCACAATTCTCTGTTATAGGTCCATCTTCCTTGCTATGGATATTTGCTGTACCTGTGCACCAAACAGCTGTGGCTCCATCCTGACTATTTCTTCCACCATGACCCGCAACTCCTCATCAGTAAAACGGGGGTGCCTTTGTGGGGACATGGGTGTTGTGTGGTGTGTGTTGTGCAGTGAGTGTTGAATAATGTGGTGGGGTGTGGGGTGCGTGACGGATGGTTGGGTGATAGTGGTGTGTGTAGCTGTGTCTGTGCTTTGCTTGTTTTTCTCTTGGCTATTTTTCATGTTTGTAAAGGGTTGTGGGTAATGTGGGGGTGTGTTTTATAGTGCTGTGGGTAGGTGTGGTGGGTGTGTTAGTGTCAGGTGTGTGTTTTTGGTATTGGCCAATGTTGTGCTGTTTTGTATTTGGATGGCCAGTCTGACCACGCTGGTGTGTGTTCCACCAATGGTTTACCGCTGTTGAATGTCCGCTATAGTGATTCGTGGGTCATTGTTTAGGGTGTTGTTTTGTTGGCATGACAGTGTGGGTGTTCGTACCAACAGTTTAACACTTACCTCGGATCTGGCAGATTTGTGTTTGTGGCAGTATTCTGTTGGTTTAGTGTGTGTGTCATAATATGGTGAACAGATGCTCACCTCCACGACGGTATGTTGGCGGCCGTCACAGCAGCGGAAAGCTGGTTTTACCGCCAATGTCATAATGAGGGCCTAAATGTGAAAACAGTGCTTGGAAGTCATTAGAGGCTAAAAGGTTACTTGAGGTTAGAAGGGACCAGTGCATATCCAAAATCCAGGCAAACCACAATGAATGGTAGGCCAGTGGCAGAACCCACGCAGGGTCTGATGAACAGCACCTTTGGGAGAGCAATACGTCATTGGCGAGAGATACAATGTGACATAATTTTTACTGCATCCAGGCACTGCATCGTCAGTGGGCTATGAGTAAGTGGATGCAATGCTTCATCAATGGGCCATGCAGAGTGTCTTCATCAGGTGGTGCAGTCTGTGATCTGCTGTTGTCAGTCAGCTGATGCGTCACTGTCAGGGATGGAATGCATCAATTTGTCTGCCACACTTGGGGACATGCATCACTTTTTGACGTTTGTAGCTCCAAAACTCACTTCTGAAGCCCAGGACTGGCGGGGGCACCACAGGTGATGGTAGAACTCACACAGGAAGAGTCCTGCAGCACCTGGAGAGTTGCAAGCAGTCTTTGATGTCCACAAGACTGCATAGAACAGGGGGCAAGTCAGCAAGCCCTTGGAGATTCTTGGTTGCAAGGATGCAGAGAGCAAGTCCTGTCCTTCCTACTGCAGGACAGAAGCAGCAGGCCAACACAGCAAAGCAAGCAGCAAAATGTCAGTCCCTCCTACAGCAGCAGCAGTAGGCCAACATAGTAATGCAGTTGCAGTTTGGCAATCCCTCCTGGCAGCACAGTAGTCCTTCTTCCTGGCAGAGTGTCCTTGGTTCCAGTAGAGATCTGACTTGCTGGAGTTTAGGGTCAGGTACGTTAACTCAAAAAGGACTTTGATGTAGGGGTGACTTCAAATGAGACCTCAGAAGTGCACAAGGGTCCCTTTCATCCTAACTCTGTCTGCCAGACTATCTGTGGGGACAATCAGTCATTTGTGTGGTGACAGGACACCACCTATTGAAGTGTAAGTGTCAAGCCCTCCCCTCTGCCCAGAAAGACCCATCAGTATGCAGATGAATACAGATACAGCTGAGTGTCCTGTGTTTGTGGTTGTCTGGAGGAAATTGATAAAGTGTAGCTATCACCCAACCCAAATGTGTATTAAGAGACAGGCTAAAGCACAGAATGGTAAAGGTAAGAAAATGCCAACTTTCTAAAAGTTGTATTTTCAGACTCACATTTAAAATCTGACTTTACCATGAGTTGTGATGTTAAAGTTTGAGTCCAGAGACACCAAACTCCATATTTCTATCTCTTCCCATTTGAAAATTACACTTAAAAGATGTTTTTAAGGTATTTCCAATGAAACCTTATGGGAGAAATAGTCCTTGCAATAGTGAAAAACACATTTTTCTTTATCTGAACATGTTAAACTTAAAAGCCCATGCCAGCTTCCTAAATACACTGCACTTTGCCCTTGGGGCTAACTATAAGGGTGGCTTACATGTAATAAAAAGGAAGGTCTGGGCCTGGCACGTGGGTACACTTGCCAAGTAGAAATAGCAGTTTAAACTGCACATGCAGGCTCTGCCGTGGCAGGTCTGAGACATGCTTGTAATGCTGCTGTAGTGGGTGGCACGATCAGTGATGTAAGCCCACTAGTAGCACATCATTTACAAGTCTTGGGTGCATATGGTGCACTTTATTAAGGACTTACAGGTAAATTTAATATTTTGATTGTCGAGAAGCCAATTTTACCATGTTTTAGAGTACAGAGCACCTGTACTTTAACACCAGTCAGCAGTGGTAAAGTGCCCAGATTCTTAAAGGTCAGTCAAAAGTGAAGTCAGAAAAAAAGAGGTCAGACAGAAAAAAGTTAGGGGGAACCAAACCAAGGATGCCAAGTCTAACAATTGTTAATATCAGTGTGATTCCCATAATGGACCTCAAGTTCTCTGGGTCTTCTGTCCATTTTCCCTTCTCAGTCATCCAATTAGTGTTTAATGAGAGCTTCTTGCACTCTCTGCAATGAGGGTGATTGTCGAACTGAATTTCAACTTTTTACGACCTGTATTGCTTCTCAGGGTCAGAACTCTCTTTGCCAAGCCAATATCACAATTTAAATTTGTGTGTTATATTTTCCACCTTAAAGAGTTGTTATGCTTTTGATTATTTGACTAAATTCTCTCACCAGAATCATCACATATATTGCTGGATCCTTCTGATTAAATTGTCAATTTTTTTAGTACTTTTTACCAGTGTTGCTTGCCTACTGCCTAACTTCAAGAAATATTCTTAGCATTATGTGGGTTCAGTGGATCCAACTCAACCTCAAATATCTTGCTCATATTACTTACTGCAACAGGCATGGTCAGTTTGCCTCCCTAGCTACCCACAGAAGAATTGTTTCCACTGTAGTTGTACTGTTCCTCACTGTAGGGCAGTTTGTCTGTCTCAAGAACCCCCTGTCATCACAGTCATTAATGGACCCTTGTGTTATTCTATATTTACCAGCCGATACTGCACAATTTAAGTCTTTTCTTTATACTATTGAGTTGATGGCATGGAAAAAGAATATTAGGCTTCTTGTGTATTTTTAAACACCTGGTGCTCCACACATTATTTTTTGTGGGAGACTGCATCTTGATCTTTGCGGCTGTGAATGACTTCAAGTTGCACAATGAAAGTCGGTGGTGCTGGAATAATTTTCGGAGTGGGGATGGTGGCCAGTTTTACTACTCTGTCAAAGTCATCTAGCATTTGAACAAATGTGGTATCACCAAGCAAGCAAGCAAGTGTGAAAAGTACCAAAGGCTTGTTATATGGGAGTGTTGTTATGGGAAAATGGGTAATCTTGTTATAGCATATTATAATCATGTAAGGAAATACCTCTTTTAGCACTATCACCTCCATATTGTGGACTAATGCTGCAGTTTGCTTTTACTTTGTGAACTGGAGCTGTATACTAACGAGGCCCCAGTGCACGTGACCTGACCCCTAAACATGTTGAACTTGGCTACACTCCTAATTGCCACATCAATATACCTTTAAGTCCCTAGGGTAGGGTACCAAGTGTACCCAGGGTTTGTAAGTTAAATGTTATTATTCGACTATTGAAATCATTGTGCCACCCACTACAGTGGCAGTGCAAACATAACTGCAGTCCTACAATGTATAGCCTTTCTGTTTCAGTTCTAAACTAAATATTCAACATGATAAAATATGTCCTTTTGATTGGCCTAAATCCTCCTTTTAAATATTAATGCCCATAGGGCAGGGTGCATGGTATTTAAAAGTAGGACATGTAAACTTCAATATTAAGCATGCCCATATAGGGACAAGGCCTCAAAAGGTATTGTCACTTTAGCAGTGTTAGCTGTTCCACAGGAAAGCATTCAGATACCATATGCAATCTAATACTGTGAACTTTGCCTAGAAAACTACTACAGAGATTGTTCTTGGACTTTCTAAAATACTAATTACAAACCTAATTGACTGGTAAAGTTCATTTTGTAATAGATATTTTAGCAAAAGGATTTTACAAAGTCATCTTGTAAAAAGCTTATAGCAATCCATTTGCAGGAGCTTCCAACTGTCACCCAGGAGCTGAATAGCCATTAATGAAGTGGGAATTTGTTCCCAGATTTGAGACAAATGCCATGGGTGTGGAGAGGTGTTCTATTCCTCTGGCAGAAGAACCATCTAATCAACTGTGCTGTGCCCAGGTACTTAATTAACTTCGAAGAGGCCTCCACTATCACAGGCAAATGTTAACTGACACCTCGGCAGGGCCCTCTTTTGACCACTTAGTCAGCAAGGCACTGATCCCAGTTGGATAAGAGCAGCCCTCAAACCGGTATAAAGTGACCACAAATGAGGGATTGGGATTCAAACAGTGGTGAGAATCCCTACAAGAGGCTCTGGGAAAACCCAGTTTAGATCTATTGACTTAGGAATGGTGTGGCAGACAGAGGAGCTAACAAGAACAGCAGCCAGCCAGATATATTAGAACCTGATTGAGAATAAGGCACATATTTTTCCTGACGTAAGTAGAGGCATTAAACTAAGGGAGCAGAAGCTTCAACTGCTCCTGAGGTCAATGCCAAGGTGAATAGAGTCCTTACTGTGGCATTCTACCAGCCTGGAGGTGATGATGGCTAGTAATCTGTAATCCTTTATTCAACCAGATGCTGCCCGAGGGTTCATGGAATTGACCAAGGATCAGATTTAGGCTTAAGGGCAAGACAACACTACCTGAACACGTTATTGAGACATCTCCTCTTCCAAGTCTCAATCCAGTTCTGGAGGTTTGAACTTCACGATAATGATAGCCTCCTGTATAGAAAGGTGGGATGATCCTGGGACCATCTTTCCCCAAACATGTTTAATGTTACAGAGTGTTTTGCATTAATGCCTTTCTGATATGTGTTAGAGTCAATTCTGCATTCTTCCCTTTATTTCCTTCTGCTCAAGACCCGAAAGGGTACAGGTCAGAGTTGAGTTAAGGAACAGTGATTATTCTGAATTTACCCATACTACCATATGATTCACAGGGCATTTTGGAAAATGTAGTTTTCTTGCAGATTGGCGTACAATTAAAAGCCAAAAATCAAAAGAAATCTGTCTCAATAAGTGGCCCATTTTGCAAATTGAACAGTTGAGGAATTTGAGTGCTAGCTTAGCTGCCAATCAGGTAAACCTACCAAGCCAAGACATTTCGGAAAACAAGACACCCATGAGAGCCCAGGGTGGTGAACTTTGCATGGAACTTACTGTCTTTTTTTTTTAAGAATGCCCAGCAAGCTTTGTACTTTGGTGAAAATCACACACTTTTGCTCCAATTTCTGTGGGAGAAAAATCTGAAATGAGGAAGGATCAACAAAATTCGGTACCCCCCTTGTGTGTGTGAGCATATCACCTGCAACAAGAAAGGAATCAAACCACAACATTGAGACTTCAATTTTTTGCTATTAAAAAAGTTACCCTTTTTGGCAATATGGGAAGCTGTGGTCTTTGGGTCCAGGATTCACTGCCGATGAGGGAAACCTACCTAACCCAGACTTCTAAAACCTAGACACTCAGGCGACTTCAGAGTGGTCTGACTTCCATTTCTGCACTACCTTTTCTTAAACAGAGTGCCCTGCAAAAATCAACTTTGGTTAAAATCACACATTTCTCTGACAGAAAGTTCACAACTTTGTGAGGGTCCACAAAATTCCATTTACTCTGCATTCCCACACGTCTCCCAATAAAACATGTGCAAAAAAATACTTCAGCACCTGTTCAAGGGAGGGGCTTGGCCCAATGCCCCCATCTCTTATTAAACTGATTCCTTGGTTTCTAATGAGCTTTCTCCACTCCCTGTGGTACCAGGATTGGGGGTAAAACTATGTGCCCTCAAGGGGGGAAAGACTGATTGCACTGTTAGTGGTACTTGGGGTCGTTCTCCCCGAAAAATACTTACACCTGGCGTCTAGTGTGCCACCTCTAATCTGCCCCCGGGGGACACAAAGACTGCTGAGACTTTTCTGCTTCTCTGGGATCATAGTAGGGGTAAACACATGTTCATGCAATGGAGAGTATCTAGGCCACTGACAGATCCCTTATCCTAAGAAGAGGAGCTGAACTGGACTTGTCTCTTACCAACTTAGGAACCCATTTTGCCTTCGCTAATGAGCTCATAAATACAGTACCTAGACATTTACTATAACGTTTTATGTATAGTTCTTAATACTGTGGCTTTGCTGTTTATAAGCACTGTAACTGTATGTTGTACTATTTCCAAATAAAATAGTGCTCAAAATTAGGAAGATTTAAATGCCGAAGTAGCTTTGCCAGTTTTCAAATTTGTCATCTGCAGACTACACTGGATTAAGCAATAATGCTGAAGTTGCTGAGGTGTATTACCAGCTAAATGTGATCAATTTATGCTTCTTAGCTGGTGCTTTCTAACATGCATTTGTGATACATTTAGGAATTTGTAGTCACCTAACACTTATGAAACACTTATTTATAAGTTGCCTGTTTCAACATTTTAATTTTTAACAGTTTTCTGAGTTTCCCCTAACTACAAATCAGATTGAAGGCAAACATCTGTTTTATTTTTGTAACACCCAATAGGATGTATGGCTTGAGAGCCACTTCATTTATGACTGAGTACTCAGGTTGTCCAAATTCCAACTGAAGACCAGTAAGGTTCTCCTAAGCAGCAGATGAATGCCAACAAGTATCTTAAATAAAATGATAGTTCTGGGTAGGTCAGACGGTTCATGTGCAGATCCCACAAACTTAAAATTAGGTAAAATACGAACAGCGTAGAAAATCTACCGAAATATCTTAAAAAAACAATACGATATAAAACACTGAACTATATATGATCCATAATATGTAAATGATTGGATCTGTTGTGATGTCGCAGAGCACACTGATTTGACCATCTGTAATTAGGTTGGTTTCCGTTGACGAAGACAATTGAGTTTGAAAGCTATTGTGTTGGACATAAAATGCAGCAATAAAAGTCCTATTTATCGTCCAAGTTATAAGAGTTTGTTGCAGCACCTCCGACAACCCTAGTTCTAGTGCCAGTGATAAAGGCTCAGATTTACCTCTGTAGCGTTCCTTTACTTACAATGTAGCCAAACTGTGGAATATCTCCCCCCCACCAAACTAAGATCAATTGAAACTGAACTCAACTTTCGGAAGCCTTGAAATCCTGGCTATTCGAAGAAGGGTGCCCTTTAATTCCCCCCGGATTCTCGTCTGTGGGCTACACTTTAGCGCTGGGAGGCCTATGAGTAGCCATGCGCATTATAAGTGCCAGATAGTATAGTATAGCATAGCGCTGTGTTGCGTGAACAGGAAAAAAAGCACCATAGCGCTTAATTTACAAAGAGTTGTGGCCCGTATTTATACTTTTTGACGCTAAACTGCGCTAACGCAGTTTAGCGTCAAAAAGTTTTGCGCCGGCTAACGCCATTCTGAAGCGCCATGCGGGCGCCGTATTTATTAAATGGCGTTAGCCGGCGCAAGCAGACCGGCGCTGCCTGGTGTGCGTGGAAAAAAACCACGTACACCAGGCAGCGCCGGCGTTGGGAAAAATGGCGCTAGGGCGTCTTAAAAATGGTGCAAGTCAGGTTGACGCAAAAAATCGCCTCCACCCGATTAGCGCCATTTTTAACGACGCCCAGACGCCATTTACATGACTCCTGTCTTAGTAAAGACAGGAGTCATGCCCCCTTGCCCAATGGCCATGCCCAGGGGACTTATGTCCCCTGGGCATGGTCATTGGGCATTGAGGCATGTAGGGGGGCACAAATCAGGCCCCCCTATGCCCAAAAAAAATATTTAAAAAAAAAAAATGATACTTACCTGAACTTACCTGAATGTCCCTGGGGTGGGTCCCTCCATCCTTGGGTGTCCTCCTGGGGTGGGCAAGGGTGGCAGGGGGGGTCCCTGGGGGCATGGGAGGGCAGCTGTGGGCTCATTTTGAGCCCACAGGTCCCTTAACGCCTGCCCTGACCCAGGCGCTAAAATCCGGCGCAAATGCGGGTTTTTTTGCCCCGCCCACTCCCGGGCGTCATTTTTGCCCGGGAGTATAAATACGACGCATTTGCGTCGCAGTCATTTTTTTAGACGGGAACGCCTACCTTGCATCTCATTAACGCAAGGAAGGCGTTCACGCAAAAAAATGACGCTCTTTCCTCATACTTAGTATAAATATGGCGTTAGTTTTGTGCCGAATTTGCATCGAAAAAAACCACGCTAATTCGGCGCAAACGGAGTATAAATATGCCCCTGTATGTCGGAGATATCCTTGGACTCACTTGCGCAAAAAATATATTTGCTTAATGCTAAGCATTTTTTCTCTGAACAGATGGAACGCAATGTTGTCTAGCATGAGATTTGTATTGCGAGGTACACCATCCAGTACATTTTCTACTCACTTACAACCCCTCAAGATTAAGATGCATAAAATGTGTAAGTTTGTGGAAATTACATATGTTAAGCCTTGAAATATTCTACTTGCCATTGTTTGTACCTCATTTCATTAGGCACTAGGATTCCACCATAAGTTTGCTCACACAATTTCAGTAGATCTGGTGTTGCTTGGAATCCTTGAGTAGTTTGTGCTGATTCTGCCCCCTTGCTCCTCCTTTGCATATATAAATGGAGCTTTGGTGCTACACGGCCCAAATAGCTTTTGGTACTTCTCTTTCACCTACTGTTTTACTCCAAAAATTATTTGCATGCCAAAGATAATCAACTTTGTCATTTATATTCCTTAGCATCGTGAAATGCTGTTTAGGGTTTGCGCAAGCACCAACCGACCCAAAGCCATAGTAGATTAAAGCAAAATGTGGAGGTTTTGGGATTAAAATTGATATCAAACGGCATTCTCTTGATTCCACTAACTAGCATAAGGGGCCGCTACAGTTTGGATTTGGTTTAAGCTAGGTGGAGTAAGGACACCATGTAATTCCAAAAGCTAGAAACACAAACTAAGGCACAAAGGCCCAAATTTATGGATGGTTAGCGTTGCATTAGCTCCATTATTTTGGCGCTAAAATGGTGGTGACCTCACTCCATAATTATATTTTGACGCTAGACCCGTCTAGCGTCAAAATATTGGAGTTAGCCTCATGTTTAGGATACGCGAACCCACCTTGCATCAATGAGATGCAAGGTAGGCGTTCCCGTCCTAAACATGACGCTAACCCCCTAGTGCCATATTTGCCTCCAGGTGCAGAAACGACGCGCAAGGAGGAGGTGGGCCTAAATAATGGTGTTAAGCCCACTTAGTGCCATTATTTAACGCCTGGGCCAGACCAGGAATTAGGGTGCAGGTAGGCCCATTTCCATGGCTAAACACCATGGAATGGGCACAAAGATGTCCACCACAAGCCCCCACAACACCACCACCTACACCACAGGAACACTAGAAGAGGGGGGACCCCATCCTGGGGAAGTTTAGGTGAGTATATATATATTTTTTTATAAGTGCCATTTTGGGGCCCTTACCCCATGGCCCCCTGCCTGGCACTGGGTATTTTGGGCTTGGCGTGGGGATATTGGTCCCCTGTGGTGGTCATATTGGTGGTGGGCATGACTACTGTCTAAACTTAATGCCATCCCCCCGGCTAGCGTCTTTTCTTTTTATGCTAGCCATTCCATTGTGCGTCATTACGTAAATATGGCGCACGGCTGGCGCTATGGAATGGCGCAGTTGTGCTCCTTTTTACATAAATATGGGCCACATTTCGGTTTCAATCACTTTCACTTATCCCGCACCTGACAGCCTTTCTTAAATCAGGGCACTTCTCATCTCAGGATTTGAATGCTTAGAATTCCTGTGCACAGCTTCTATTATGTCTGCATCCTCCAGTAAAAAAAAAAAAAAAAAAGTTAAATGTCTTATGCACTGCACATAGGAGTTGAAAATATATTCTGAGCTGCTTTAGATGAGCCTTTGTTAAACATGTTTGCTCCACTAAACAACGTAATTTCATCTTTGCGGTGTAGGCTGTAGTTCCAGATTCATTGTAATTCACGATGCAACCAACCACATGAAAACATAAGCTCTTATTTCAATTTCAAAATAAATTGAATTACATGTTGATGTTTCGGCTCTGCTGAAGACAAGGAAAACGAATTAATTTCATGATAATCTACAGCAGTTTACAATTTAATTTAAAATGTTTTGCAACTGTTTTTTCCCACTGTTGCATGGCTATCCCTTTTACTTTAGTTTGCATTGGCAGTACAGTTTGACAATAGCATTGTCCTAATGAGTAATATTACCAAAGGAGTTGCAAGGATTCTCGCTCATTTTTTTGCAGATATTTTCATTTTTTTTAAATAAGATGGAAACAAGAAAGCATCTCTACTTGGTGGTTGAAAGTCCAGTGCAGGTGTATGAACCCACTTTCCAGGTAAGAGAATAACAAATCCAAGGCAGCGGAAGGTTTGGAAATGTGCAATCAGGACAGGAGGGCGCAGTTCCTGACTTTAACTGCTGCTAACCACAAATTAGTAGCAAGCATTCTGGTAGCAGTTCCACTTTGTGTTTTTGTGTATGTATTTGTTTTGTAAAGCTCCAACGTGTGACATTGTGCCACTTCGTAGTCCTAGCGATAGGCACGTTTTTAAGAGTTGAGGCCCATTCATCTTCAATTTAGTAATTTCTAATGAGATCTGAATCTTGCACGGAAATTCAGGTACCCAATTTAGATCAACTCAAACTGAACTCCATCTGGCCCTTTCCCTTTTCAGAAGGGGGGTCCCAGTAGCCATGTGATGATTTTAGAAGGCTTTTTGAGGAGGCATGTGTTAGAAATGGGGATTCTGGGTGGCTAGGGTATGCGCCTAAGCCAGGCAGAACCCACCATTCTAATCAGGGTAAGGGAGCTACACACCCAAGATAACCCCTGCTCACCACCTTGGTAGCTTGGCCAGAGCAGTCAAGCTTATCCTAGAGGCAATGTGTAAGGCGTGTGCACAACACACACACTCCAGTGAGACAATAAATGCACCACAAAAGAGACACCATATTATGTAAAAATATAAAATATATTGCTCATAAAACAGAGACCAAAACCTCGTAAAACAGTCACTACTTTTCCAACTTGGCAATTGTCACATCGTCATAGTTCAAATAATAGGAAGATTTCCACATTGCCCATGTCATGAAAACAGCATTTCAATGCAAACAAGAAAGGGCAAGAAACAAACTCGCTATCCTGGCAGAATAAAAATGACATATAACATACATCTCATTGTGAAATGCAGTGTAAACATGGAGGGCATAAAATATCATTGGGAACTGAAGAATATCCGGCAATCTGCAGAAAGCACCTTCTGCAGGAAGGTCATAGTGCATCTGCACTTCCTTTACAAGTAATATGGTGAGTAAAAACCCACCACATCAGGCAAAGAAGCTCCTACCACCGTAATTACGGTATCAAAATCAGCGCTGGAAAGTCTGGGACCTACATCGAGGATCTCTTCCCGATCTGCCAACTGGTCCGTGAGTGCCCTCCCAAAGGTATGCACAACATGGGGGAGGGCCCCCACACCTCCTACATCGGCATGGAGACCTCTTACGATCTACACATGGGGGAAATAATGAAAAGACTGCATGGGCCACTGCCAGATTCCGCGGGGAGGCCTCCCTCGGTCCTCCCAGCTGTCAGGGCAACATCACCCTGCAGCCACTCTCCCTAGCGACGGGAGGGCTACAGGGCAAGAGCATGCACATGGCTCCCGACATCAGGGGTGCTAGCGCAGGTGTTTTAAAAAAAAATGTTAATGAGTGTTTTTGTACTATGCGTAATGGATTAGTGTAGAAAATGTAATAACCTAGAAAAATAATGCACACATTTGAAAATGTGATCATGATGAGTGGCTGCCAATGTTCACGAAGTGTACTTCTTAATGGTTTATTAATATGAAATGTTGAGTATATGTTAGATTAATGTAGTAATATGTCAAAATAAGGGTTATGCATTATGTATTGATTGTAGGCCTTAACTTTATGAAGGTCTTGGCCTAGTTGCCCAGCCTCATGTCAAGCTGTATTTCTTAACGTTTAATAAAATGGCTGTTCAGAGAGTTAAACTGGGATTTTCCATTGTACTGTCTAAATGTGCTTGTAGCTAAAAGTCTTTCTCATGAGAACTGGTTGCTAGAAGATGCTGTTCTTGCTAAATGTAACATTATGAGTATAATGTGTGCAAGACTGACTTTCTCAGGAGAACAATGAAGACACTGAC
The DNA here is from genome assembly GCF_031143425.1 of Pleurodeles waltl. Taxonomy (NCBI): domain Eukaryota; kingdom Metazoa; phylum Chordata; class Amphibia; order Caudata; family Salamandridae; genus Pleurodeles; species Pleurodeles waltl. The sequence goes on along the minus strand of NC_090444.1, from coordinate 598,803,008 downwards.
TGGAGTATAAACTGCAACAATATTGTTACCTGTCGAGCCGGATGATGAGGACATTACAAGAGAAGCCAATCAGCGACATGTGAACAGAGAAGTGGTAGAATTCATAGATTTGAAGTTTTTGTTTTATTGGACAAAATGTGAACATGTAATCACTTGACCAATAGGGACTTGGGAAGTAGTTTTAGGGAATCTAACTTAACAGGACTGCACTGAGAAGAAGCATACCTTTGCACATTTGCCATTGCACAGTGGCCATTCTCTCTATTCTTCTTGAGGGTTTACCTCTATTCTTTCGAGTTGCTTGAAGACTTTGCCTTTTCTGAACTTTGATGCTGAATCCTGATGCCTTGCTGACAGAACTGATGTTCTGATGACGAAGTCTATCTTAGGTTGTCAATCCAATTGAGGAGTGGTATTCTGGAACCCCTGTGTTTGATATGCCTATTGATTTTTTCCTTCTAGGTACCAACCACACTGTTTTGATAGAGTCATTGTTGGATGTTTTCCAAATTTGTGTTCACAAAATTGTTTTGCATGAAGCCCAACATGCTGATGCTAATCTGGTGTTAGTTAAGGATTCTCATGCTGCTAATAAGGGATAAGAGCTGATGTATTTCTTTGTGGAAATCTAAATGTATATGATATTGTTTGCGCAAATATTCTTATTATTAATTTGTACTGCAACCTTAGAATGTGTAGTAGTTCAAGCTTTGTTTTAGATTCAGTTTCTCTTTTCATTTTGGACAGTCAGTGTTTTTTTTGTATGTTTATCATTTGATTTTGAGATTAATTTACGTGACCATACCATTGTTAATATAGGGGAATAAACATTCTAACTTTTACTAAAAAGAGTGGTTATTCATGACTGAAAGGTCATGGTGTGTGACAATTATTGACTCCATTGATTATTAATGTCATTGATTATCATTGATTATTGATGTTACTGATTGATTATTGATTATTGAGCTGCATGTACTGGAGTTATGGTGGGAACATCTTAATTGCGAGTCAAATGGTTCATCGACCTATTCGCGTCCCCTTGTAAGTTTACTTATTAAGATCAGACGCGCTATCGGGGGTCCCCACTCACCGGCACTGGCTGCCCATGAGCACGTGGCACAGATCGTTACAGCCTGCTGCCTGCCACAAGACTCCCTCCATCCCAGGCTCTGGCGTCAGCCTCCCGGGGCCCGTTAGAGGAACACAGCACTTCTATGCCCTTCGTGGGCAATGACAGCCTCTCAGGGCCTGATTCAATCTCTTTGGACCGCGGTGGTGAGAGCCCAACACAGAAGAGTGGAGTGTGGTCTCACTCCAGGTTCCAGCAGCAAGAGTGAGTGCCTGCTTGTGCCCCGGGGGCACAAGATAGTGCGTGCCTTGTCTGTGCTCCACAGAAACTGTCAGCTGCACTTCTGCTTCTCCCCGGCACCTCCTCAAAGGGTGGTGGGACAGCATATCCCTCCTGGGACCAGTAAAAGCAAAAAAAAGGCAGCACCACCACAAAGGGATGGAGCTAGGTGGCCTAGTAAAGGTAGCAGAATACTGAAGTGCTCACCACGCACTTCTCCTTTGGTATAACACTCACCTTGCGCTAGATGTAAAACTTACAGCAAAGCAGGGAAGGGATCACACCACCCAAACCCCTGGAGAGCAACTGGGGAACGCGTAGATTCAGGGGACTAATGGAACTCCAGCACATCAGGAGCCTTGAGCAGAGTGGCAATCCTCCAAGCAGGCAATAGGTAAGCACAACAGCAGGTCAGTCCTAATGGCGGTTCCTGCTAGCATAACAGTTCCTTCCAGCAGCATCTGGTTCCAGGGCCATGTAGTGTCTAAAAACATGGGGCTACAGCCCCTGTACTTATGCTCAAAATGTCTTTCATCTAGGGGGCACTTCAAGGGAACTTTAGAGCTGCACAACACCCCTTTTCCACCCCAGCCCTGGCTCCAGACATCAGTAGGGGGTAAACAAGTCCTTTCTGTGAGGATAGGACACAGCTTATACAAATCTAAGTGCACCCCATCCCCGACTCTCCCAGCACAGGAAGACCACTCAGTATGCAGATGTCATCCTGTAACACCTCCACCCTCCCTGTGTGATGGCTGTCTGCAAAGTATGCACAAAGCCCAGCAGTCACTCTACCCCAGATGTGGATTGGAGTCAGGCTGCAAAGCACAAGAGTCATAAGCACAGTGAAATGCCCACTTTCTAAAAGTGGCATTTCAACATTGGAAATCAAATCCACCTCCACCAATAAGCAGTAGTTCTCACCACATTCCAAACATACCAAACATGCCCACGCTACTCCTCATAGATCAGAAATTAAAACTTAAGTACCTTTTAAGAGAATTCCTAATGCCAACTCATGAGAGGGGCAGCACTCACAGCAGAGAGAAACTAAATAGGATGTTTCTCACTACTAGGACATGCCACACAATGAAGGCACATGTCCTACTTTTTACCTTTCGCTATGCCACCAATAGCTGTTGAAGGGTCTTGAGCACTAGAGTGATGCAAATTAATTTTTTAGATTACACCAATGGTTCCCAACCTGTGGTTCCGGGACCCCTGGCGGTCCGTGAAGCCTTCTCAAGGGGTCCGCGACTGCTTAGAAAATTTTATAATCTTCACATATTAGGTCCCTAGCTTTCAGTAATCATTAAGTGGTGGTTGGGGGGTACCTGGATTCCAATAACGATTCAGTTGGTGTCCCCAGGTTCCAGTAGTGATAAAGTGGGGGTCCACAGAAGTCAAAAGGTTGCAAACCGCTGGATTATGCCATAGTTTTGCTGCTAAATTCTGAAATCCCTGTACTTTTAAATCTCTTTCTTTGCAATATAAACTATTTTGCAGTTGTCCATTCTCAACATTACAAAGGACCTGATCAGTTCAATATGGTACAGGGCATTCTGAGGATTCTTCGCAGCATCATCAAGTAGAAATTAGAACTTTTAAACAAAGGTGAATTAACAGTTTAGTACTGAACCACACTCAGATTTGACACTACTTCAACTGGGATTGGGAGGGCTCCTAGTCCCTTTGGCTACTTGAAGAGTAAGTTATCAACTGAGGTTCTCTAATTGTGAGGACTTCAGTTTTCACGACAGTCAGACAAAGATTGATTTTCCCTCATCCACTGCTGACTCTGCTTCATGTTTGAGATGATCTCCGTGGCTAGCTTGCTGCAATTGTAGTAGTGTGTCATCAGCAAATATTTGGATCTGAATGTGATACTGAGAAATCCAGGTTAATAGTTGCATGTAGATGTTGAAGAGAAGGAATTACACTTTGGACTCCTATGGGACCCCCACACAAGAAACTTCACTTTCGATCACTGCAGATTTTGATTTGCTGACAACAAATTATGAGGAATGATTATCACAACTGAAGAGACATTCCAGTGACCCTGCTCCAGCTCATTGGGTGCTTTAGAAGTGTTTTATAGTCTTCAGTATCATATGCCTGAGACAAATTAAGTAGGATTCAGGTTTTTGTTTAGCAAGTGTTTCTGAGGAAGGAGCTTCCTCGAGATTGGTTATACCTGCTTCTGGGCCCCTCTTTGGTCTTCAATACGAGTGTCTATTATTTAAATTGTTATGTGGGTCTACAGCTAATAATAATGATAATAACAAGTTGGTATGTTACCTTTCTGCATGGTAACAGATGTTCATCCCTGCCATGAGTGCCCACCTGTACTGATACCTGGATTGGTAATGCTACTTTGCGTTGTTAAATTCAAGCTTGGATCATGTGAGTCCACCATGACATGGGCCTGTCTCATGGATTGTAACGTTGCTGCACCGGAACGGATGCCCAGAGCTCTACTCTCATAGTGCTGAAAGGCTACTTATAGACATTAATTCACAAAAAGGGGGGTAGCGGAAATGACATCCAAATGGTCAACCACTGATTAAATCATAGGAAATGACATCACATGTCCTTTTGTCCCTGATAATGCAAGAGAAAGTGTTATCACATTACCTTTTATATAATGGCATTGAGGTAATGATTCCTCAAACTACCAGCAATAAACAAAGGAGTAAACATTAAATGAAAGGTTAATAAAATAATGCAAAAGGTTTCTAAGGCTGTTACAAATATATTTTTGGGTCACACATATTTAATTATACATGTAATCCCATGATATGCTATGAGTGCACCAATTATATGCCAAGAGTGCTGCCTGGATACATCTGGTTTGTAGCAGTTGTCTACCCAGATACAGCCAGCATGGACACATCTCCACATGCATATGCAGAAGGCTGCATACCAAGGGACAGCTCAATATTCCCAGGCCCCGCCAAGGGCCAAATACATCACCCAATGCCCAGACACAGCCTTCAGCTCTTCCTCACATCTTAAATGAAATACTCAACCATTATTTCAAGCATGCATCACACACCAAAGGGCCAGAGTTACAAAATATTCACACAGCGCAGTACAGTGCAGCAACAGCAGGTGCTGTGCTGTGTTGCTTGAATGAGAGAGAGAGCAGAACAATGCAATATTTTCTAAGATATGAAGCTTTTTTCCTCTCTCCCTGCTCTGGTGCACCTATGGTTGCCATGGGCCAATACACACAGCCTCGCTCCATAGTGCAAGGGTGTTTGCATTCTGTAAGATATAGTTTTGGACTTGAAGGGGACTCTTTTAATACAAAAACTACACTTAAACATGGGAACATGTATGTGCCTTGTACAATGCAGCGCACATGCAAAGTAGGAAAAACAAAGAAAATTAAAACATTTCTCCATGTAATCCTGCCTCAGGGATGCAAATCCCTGCTTTCAAATGCTGGTAGATGAAGGTTTGCATAAACATCCAAGGATGGCTTCATAGGGCCATGAAACATACCCTTGTCATAAAGTAACATAAAGCAGTGCATAGTGAAACTTCGTGTTACCTTGGGAAAACAATCTAGTACAAATACTGATTTGCAATGGACGGTAAATCCCAGCATAACACTTTGCTTAAGTTTTGCATTAAAACGGTAAGGCAAACCTTGCACAATGCATTAGTAGATCTGGGCCCACATATATATATGCCCTGTGCAGAAGCAGAACAGAGGCAGTGATCCAAATTACTGACATCCAGGTAACCCTAAGGTCCACATTTATGAAGCCTTTGCATTGTCCTTGTGTCATGCAAGGTGACGCAAGGACACCACAGTCACTTCAATAACATTTACAAAACCATGCAAGGACTGATTTGCATGGTAGTGTGTGGCTTTGAAAATAAATATAATGCAACAGAGCTGCTTGTGCTAGGTTACATTACAATTCAACTTGAGAAGCATTCCATGGGTGGAGCATGGGCATTCCCGTGCACCCACCCATGGATTCTGTTGCATTCCTAGAGTTACAAAGATTTGTAAATAAGGAAATGCATTAAAATGGTGCTCCTTGCCAAGTGAGACGTAACAAGGAGAAATATCTTTATTTCTACTAATTATTTCCTCTTTGTATGTGTGCTGCATTTTGCAGCACACACGGAAAGAGGAAAATGTCTCTAAGGATTGTTTTTGTGCAGGAAGGTGTCTCTTTCTGCACTAAAACAATCCTGGCTCCTCTATTGGAGACATCCTTGCACTGTGGTGCAAGGGTGCCTGTGAGGCTGTTAATCTGCATACTGTGCACCATCTCCACTGCCTGTGTGATCTCTGAAGCCAGAGGTTGCAAAGCCAGTGCTAGGGGTTGCAAGGAGCAAGAGAGGGATCACGGTTGTGACCCCTAAATGACATCCATGAAGCTACTGCCTTCACCAGGAGTTAAGCAGCACATGTGTGGTGGTGGCAGCATACAGTGTAGTGGTTAGTACGAGTAAACAAGTCCTTTTTAACCTGTGTCACTGGAGTGAGGCCTACAAACTCACTCATTTTTTAAAGTTCTGCTGCAGTATGCTTAACTCACCATTAACTAAATCAGAAAAGTGTGAAATGCTCTGCAGCGTAGCAGTGGTGTATCTGTACTGGGTGTATATTTGCCTGGGGAGGCGGTGTACAGAGACAATGTAGTACTGAGTACTGTGTTCATGGTGCATGCATGCGCTGGAGGTGCAGGTGCCTGAGAGTGGTACAGTACCTGAAAGATGTAGTGCTGTGCAGTGCGTGCATGATAAGTGCATGCGTTAGGTGTATATGCACCTATGAGTGGTACAATATATGACATCTGCAGTACGTGCAGGATAAATGCATATGTTGTGTATATGTGTGCCTAGAGAGTGGTATAATACATGAGGTGTGCAGTGCATGCAGGATGTGTATATGTTCTGGGTGTATGTGTGCTTGTGAGTGGCAGAGTACGTAAAGGATACAGTGCTGTGCAATGCATGCTTGTTAAATGCACATCCTGAGTGTATGTGTGCCTCTGAATGGTACAGTACATGGATGATACAGTACTTTGCAGTGGGTGTATGCTGTATAAATGCACTGGCTGTATGTGTGCCTGTGGAGGACACAATACACGGAGGGCCATGTTTTCCATTTTGGGAGACCCATCTCTGCTTGGTGAAACATTGAGTAGAAGTAGAGATTCCCCAGACAAATTTGTTGATTGCAGCATTCCTGTAAGCTGAGTTGGACATACACTGGGGTAGGGGAGGACCAAGCCTTCCCTCTACACTTCAAAAGGTGCTCTTTGATTCAGTGAGAGGTCACAAGGAAGGGACTTCAGCAATCTCAGGAAGGATATGGGGCTGAAAAGAGAATCATAAAGAGTACGGCAGGGAGCCATAGGCTAACCCTTTGATGCACAAATCACTGTGACTGATATCCAGGTGTGAACTCAAGTCACTCAAATGATCTGTGTTGTGGGACATTATCAGCTTTGGAGACATCCCTGCTGTAACAAACTGATTTTCATTAGGAAGGGAAGCAGAGAAGTATGCACTTCAAAAGAAGCAGAACCCCAACATAAAACTTCAAAGTATGAATACACAAATAACAACAAACAAAGTGGCTGTGTAAAAGATGGTGCGCACTTCCAAAGTCGTAGTCTAACATCTAAGTAGAGAGTCCATGGCAGTAAAGTCTATGTTGAAGGAAGGAGTGCCCAAGTAGTTTGTCACCCAGCCACAGGGTGCGTAGGTTGTCGCCTGGAAAGGCCACAGTCCGTGTATAAGAAGAAAAGAAACCACAGCACATCACAGGTATGTGGAGATTTCAATTTATTCCTCTATGGCGTCTCGGAAAACACATCACTTGTTCCAGTAAGGCAGAAATGGGCATGATGTCAACGAGCCAATACATTTCTCATGTGCGAAAAACAACAGCCGTATTTCGTCAAAATTGACTTCTTCAAGGCACCAACTTTTCAAAATATCAAATTGCGTAGTGAAAATCCAATGGTCAATATTGTTTGCGAAGTAGCATGGCATGAACTAGATAAATTAGCTGAAGACCATGATAAGTCTGAGCTCGGTACAGAACAGACTAGGGGGGTCATTCCAACCCTGGCGGTCGGTGAGAAAGCGGAGGCCAACCTGCAAACAGGCCGGCGGACAAAAAAATGGAATTCTAACCCTGGCGGGAACCGCCAACAAAGGCCGCCACTTTAACACTCCGACCGCCACGGCGGGACAGACAAACAGCGCGGCGGTCACCGCCATCAGGCAGGCGGCAGACAATGTACCGCCCACCCTATCACAACTCACCAATCCGCCACCTTTTCCGGGGCGGGAGCCCCGCCGATAAAAACACGGCGGAAACAGACTACGAACGGGAAAACGCTCACCTATACACACTCCACGAGGAGGGAGGACAGCATGGAGCCCGAATTACACATCCTACCAGCTATTGTCTACCTGCTCATCTACCAGGAGTACGAACGCCGGCGCAGACGACAACGGTGACTACTGCACCTACGACACAGGCGAGGGGGGAGGAGGAAAGCTTACGGGCACACACATGCGCCATACACCCACCCCCCCCCCCACCACAAATACCTACACCCCAATGCCGAGCAACAAGTCAGATTGACACCACACAAACCCCCCGGAATAATGCAAAGACACAATTTAAATGATCTATGAAATATATGTATAAATAGCTCCATTTAAGGAATGGCAAATATGCTATATAAAAGATACAAAAATAAGGAATGAACATAGGCAACAATATATCCATAGAAAAAAGTCCGGCACATTCCGTGAAAGTTCCATAGTCCGTGGGCCAATGTGCACAAACACAAGGGCAAAGCCCACACAAGAGACCAGATACCATTGGAGAGAACACTGCAGGGGCATCAGACGATAAAACTACAGGCACCTCAGGGGGAAGGGAAGGGGGAGCACCTCAGCCACATGAGTCTACGACGCCAGATCCACAAGGGGCCTCCATGTCCACTGTCCCATCCTGGGGGGTGCAAAGCCACAGTTTCACAAGTCCCTACAGTGGGAGGCTCGGCCACTGGACCATCCTGGGGAGTGCAAAGCCACAGTCCATCTGATGGATTACCGACTCCACAGTTATTGGAGGAGGCATGGTGCCCAGAGTGCTTCCTGAAGCCCTGCTCGACACAGAATCGGCACTGTCAATGGGCCAGCGGTGCTTGAGATGAAGGGCCCAGCGGAGCAGTGCTTGAGATGAAGGGCCCAGCGGAGCAGTGCTTGAGATGAAGGGCCCAGCGGAGCGGTGCTTGAGACGGCGGGGCCCAGCGGAGCGGTGCTTGAGATGAAGGGCCCAGCGGAGCGGTGCTTGTCAGGAAGGGCCCAGCGGAGCGGTGCTTGACAGGAAGGGCCCAGCGGAGCGGTGCTTGAGACGGCGGGGCCCAGCGGAGCGGTGCTTGAGATGAAGGGCCCAGCGGAGCGGTGCTTGACAGGAAGGGCCCAGCGGAGCGGTGCTTGACAGGAAGGGCCCAGCGGAGCGGTGCTTGAGATGAAGGGCCCAGCGGAGCGGTGCTTGAGATGAAGGGCCCAGCGGAGCGGTGCTTGACAGGAAGGGCCCAGCGGAGTGGTGCTTGAGACGGCGGTGCCCAGCGGAGCGGTGCTTGACAGGAAGGGCCCAGCGGAGCGGTGCTTGAGACGGCGGGGCCCAGCGGAGCGGTGCTTGAGACGGCGGGGCCCAGCGGAGCGGTGCTTGAGATGAAGGGCCCAGCGGAGCGGTGCTTGACAGGAAGGGCCCAGCGGAGCGGTGCTTGAGACGGCGGGGCCCAGCGGAGCGTTGCTTGAGACGGCGGGGCCCAGCGGAGCAGTGCTTGACAGGAAGGGCCCAGCGGAGCGGTGCTTGACAGGAAGGGCCCAGCGGAGCGGTGCTTGACAGGAAGGGCCCAGCGGAGCGGTGCTTGAGACGGCGGGGCCCAGCGGAGCGGTGCTTGACAGGAAGGGCCCAGCGGAGCGGTGCTTGAGACGGCGGGGCCCAGCGGAGCGGTGCTTGACAGGAAGGGCCCAGCGGAGCGGTGCTTGAGACGGCGGGGCCCAGCGGAGCGGTGCTTGAGATGAAGGGCCCAGCGGAGCGGTGCTTGAGATGAAGGGCCCAGCGGTGCGGTTCTTGTCCCGGCGGGGCCCTGTTCAGCGGTTCATGTCCCGGCGGGGCCCTGTTAAGCGGTGCTCCTCCCGGCGGGGCCCGTTCAGCGGTTCTTGTCCCGGCTGGGCCCTGTTCAGCGGTGCTCCTCCCGGCGGGGCCCGTTCAGCGGTTCTTGTCCCGGCGGGGCCCTGTTCAGGGGTGCTCCTCCCGGCGGGGCCCTGTTCAGCGGTGCTCCTCCCGGCGGGGCCCTGTTCAGCGGTGCTCCTCCCGGCGGGGCCCTGTTCAGCGGTTCTCCTCCCAGCGGGGCCCTGTTCAGCGGTGCTTGTCCTGTGTGTCTAGGGAGCCAGACCTGGCCAAGACTTCCCGCTCATTCACCATCCGAACTTGCGGTCGCGGCGCTCTCCTGTGATGGAGTCCTGGGCCCGTGGGTGTCGTCCGTCACACCCGGAATGGGGCTGGTGGGGCCCTCCTGGGCAGCTCGCCTGCTGCCTGACTTCTCCGCCCTGCTGCCCTTGCCCTCCTTCGCTGGAGCTCTGTGGGCCTTGCCTCCCTTGGATGATGTGGCAGGTGACGGGGCAAGGCTACTGTCCTTGGTGGCAGCCGTCTCAGGCTTGTCGCGCCGGCCCTTTTTCTTTTTTGTCCTCTTCCCAGGGGGGGGGCTGGCTGTCCCCTTGCTGCTGGCCGATGTCCCTGCCCTAGGATCTGGTGGACTCCAATAGCCCTGCACTATGGTCACAGTAGATGCCCGGCTGGTGGTGGCTGAGGTGCTTTTTTTAGTCTTACCAGATGGAGGGGGTGGGTCAGTGATTGGAACGAGCTCAAGGTTGGAAAGGAAAAGGACTTTGGAAGGACAGGGACGGGTAGGTGTAGTGGGTTTGGGAGTGGAGGAAGAGGATGTGGTTGTAGGAGAATCAGGTGTGCTGTCTTTGGGTGCAGGTGCTTGTGACGGAGGCTGTCGTGAGGTGGATGGCTGTTGGGTGGGTGGCTGCCTGCGTTTGTGTGCTTTGGAAGAGGGGGTGACAGACAGACTGGGCGAGGACACAGGGGACGTGTAAATGGCAGTGGGGGTGGTGACTGCACGTGTGCGGACTGTAATGGAGGGTGTACTGGTGATGGAAGTACTGGCTGATGGTGGTGTGCATGCAGGTGTGAGTGGAGACGTCAAAGGGAGGGAGGAGGGAGATGAGGAGGTGGGGGACACAGAGGTGGTAGTGACTGTTGGCATGTCTGCATCTGGATGTTGCTTGGGTGAATGCTTGTGGGATCTGTGGTGCTTATGTCTGGATGAGCTGCCCTTGGGTGTAGAGGTGTGTGCAGGCTGGTCTGATGGTGTGGATGGGATAGGCAGAGGAACAGGAGACTGGGACTGGGTGGAGGGAGTCAGAAGAGGGAGGCTGGAGACAGGGACAATGGCTGCCGTCAGTGCTGAGGCCAGAGCATTGAACGATCGCTGATGGGCAGCCTGACCCGAATGAATGCCCTCCAGGTATGCATTGCTCCGATGCACCTCCCTTTCTACACCCTGGATGGCATTCAAAAGGGTAGACTGCCCAACAATGATTGTCCTGAGGAGGTCAATGACCTCCTCACTGAGGGCAGCAGGGGTAACTGGGGCAGGGCCTGAGGTGCCTGGGGCGAAGGAGATGCCCGTCTTCCTGGGCGAGCGGCTGAGGGGCTGCTGGGAGGGCGGGGCTGGTCCGCTAGGGAGCTCCCTTCCGAGGACGTGTCGGTGTCGCTGACGTCTCCACGGGTCCCCGTTGTGGAGCCCCCCTCGCCCTCCGTCTCACTGGTGTACTCGGAGTCTGTTGTATGGCCCTCTGGGGCCATGTGAGATGCAGCTCCCTCGTGCGCCGATGCCACTTCTCCTCCGCCTGATGATGCTAATGCACACATGAACAGGAAGACAAAGAAAATGGGGGGGGGGAGAAATGAAGACAGGTTGAGTGCATGCATTGGCAACACCATTGTCGGAGAGGACAGACACAGAAGCCCCCTGAACTAGGCCGCGCAATGGGGGTACACTACTCAGTTATTGTGACTAGGCCTACGGGTCTATGGACGACAAATGCACACATGGGTGAGGCCGGACCATGGATAGCTGTACTTGGCACCCTACAGAGGTGGGGGGCGGGGGCACAGGGCCGTGTCTAACGGAGGGGCCTAGCCTACAGAATGCGCCCTGGCCTAGAGATAGCCACAGCCCTCCTCCCCCACCCAGACACCTTCACTGCGCGCAAAGATACCAGAATGTGCTGATACTCACCCCCTTGTGTCTGCTGTGATGTCCTCACGCGCCCATCCAAATCGGGGTAGGCCACCGCCAGGATCCGGGACATCAGAAGGTTCAATTGGCGGCTGGCACCCCTCCTACGTTGGGAGGCCATCCCCAGCAGAGACTCGGCGGTCTTTCTGATCCCATGGCGGATGTCCTCCCACCTCTTTCGGCAGTGGGTGCCCCGTCTGTTGTGGACCCCCAGGGCCCGGACGTCCTTGGCGATGGCACGCCAAATGTCGATCTTCTGATGGGAGTGACCTATGTGACATGTACAGGGTGGGAAAGGAAATTGCATCAGTTTTCTGCCTGGTCAATGTGAGTGGCCCCCCCCTCCCCAACCTTGCCATGTGGCACATGCTCTCATCTTTCGTGCGTTGCACTCCTCATTCGCTCCCCTCCCCACCATCTTACATACACCTCACTCAACACAGGCATAGCCCATTCAACGTGCACCCTGTGTACTAACCTGTTGGTCTGGAGGACCATAGAGTAGCGCATACTGGGGGAGGTCCCCATCAACAAGTCTCTCCAATTCTTCGGGAGTGAAGGCAGGGGCCCTTTCCCCAGTCGCAGCAGCCATTGTATCTCCCAGACCGAGGTCACAGCAGCACTTGCAGTATATGTCCTCTCCTATGGATGATCAGGTCTCGAGTGATTAATCAGAAAATGGCAGTCACGCCCGCGGCGGTGCGTACCGCGGCGGTGCGTACCGCGACCGCCGGCGCACATCGTCATTGGCTCCTGAGACCCATAGGGTTCAAGGTTAACCAATGCTGCTTTGCGCCGCGGTCTTCGACCGCCTACCGCCACGGTCTGCCACGCCAGCGCAGTGACCTCACATCCCACTGTCACACTTCACAGGTCAGGCAGCCGCCATTTCAAGGGCCCACATGGCATGATTTCTACTGCGTCACACAGGCCTAGGCCTTGCATTTGCCACTCATACAAGCCGTTCCATGCATAGCGATTCGTGTACTGTGCAAGCTGTGTGAACGAACCTGTGGGTTGCTTGACTCTGTGCTCCATGTTGTCCTTCCTAGGCACCGTCCGCTGGGACTTGCGAGGAGAAGGATGAATCCTCCCGTGTACCGACCGCTGGTGGACCTGTCGACAATGGAAGAACGACATATCATACTTACATACAGGCTTGACAGAGCAACTATACATGAACTATGTGCCCAGCTGGAGCCAGACCTGATGTCCCCCATCCGCCAACCCACAGGGATTCCCCCTCTGGTGCAGGTTGTGTCAGTACTCCATTTTTTGACAAGTTGGTTGTTTCAGACAACAGTGGCCATATCATCTGGGATGTCTCAGCCTATATTTTCTAAGGTTTTATCCAGAGTGTTGTCTGCCCTGATGAAATACATGCGGAGCTACATTATTTTCCCTGAGGTGGGCGAATTGGCTACAGTGAAGGGTGATTTCTATGCCCTTGGACATATCCCCAACATCATTGGGGCCATTGATGGGACCCATGTGGCTTTGGTTCCCCCCAAAGACAGTGAGCAGGTGTACCAAAACAGAAAAAGTTATCATTCGATGAATGTCCAGGTGGTCTGTTTGGCTGACCAGTACATCTCTCATGTAAAAGCCAAGTTCCCTGGGTCAGTGCATGACGCGTATGTCATGCGAAATAGCAGCATCCCTTATGTGATGGAACAGCTACAGAGACACCGTGTGTGGCTAATTGGTGACTCTGGTTACCCCAACCTGTCGTGGCTACTGACCCCAGTGAGGAATCCCCGGACCAGGGCCGAGGAACGGTACAATGAGGCCCATGGGCGATCTAGGAGGATCATAGAAAGGACCTTCGGGGTCCTGAAGGCCAGGTTTAGGTGCCTGCATATGACAGGGGGATCCCTCATGTACTCACCAAAGAAGGTGTGCCAGATCATCGTGGCCTGCTGTATGCTTCACAATCTTGCATTGCGACGCCATGTGCCTTTTCTGCAGGAGGATGGTCCAGATGGTGGTGTTGTTGCAGCTGTGGAGCCTGTGGAGTGTGAAGAGGAGGAAGACGACGGGGACGACACGGACAACAGGGATACAGTCATACAACAATACTTTCAGTAGCACACAGGTAAGAAACAGCCACCCCAATTTACATTTACTTAAGGCCTCATGCGTATACACTGTCTGTGTTTCCCCCCAGTTCCTGTTAACTGATTTGTGACTTTCCCTTCCCTTTTCAGAGCTGTATGACCCACTGCCTGACTTCAGCTTTGTTTGCCCATGGACTAAAGCTTATTGAAATTGGTATGTTGTCATCACAAAGTAACTGGACATTATTGAACCGTTATGTGTAATACATTTGTTAAGAATACAAGCAGACTCCTGTTTATTGAAGTGGAATAAGTGATTTATTTTAAGTGCTAGATATAGGTAAATGATTGGGAAGCGGGGATGGGTGGGGGTGGAGTAATGTCCATGGCAGAGTCCAGTTCTCAGTCGCACAGGTGCATTGTCCATATGCCTGTGGAAGGATGGAGCAGGGGCAGTTCAAGGTTGGACAGGGTGACAATGTGGGACAGTGGGATGACATCAGGGGGTATCTTAGGCTGGCGGGGGTCTTGCAATCCTACTCTGTCTTTTTGTGAGATCTCAGGTTCCGCTTGCGGGGTGGTTCTTCTTCTGCAGGAGGTGGGGTTCTGGTGGCCTGTCGTTGTGTGGGGCCTCCTGTCCACTAGCGCCGGCGGAGGTGGTAGGCTGTTCCTGGCCTGGGCTAGTGACAGGGGCCCTTTGGGGTGCCACATGGTCCCGCAATGTGGTGACGATCTGGGTAAGGGCCAGGACGATGGTCCCCATTGCGGAACCGATGTTCCTCAGTTCCTCCCTGAACCCCATGTACCGTTCCTCCTGCAGTTCCTGGATCTCCTGGAACCGGGCCAGTACCGTCGCCATCGTCTCCTGGGAGCGGTGGTATGCTCCCATGATGGAGGAGAGGGCCTCTTGGAGAGTCGGTTCCCCGGGCCTGTCCACCCCCGGTCGCACAGCAACCCTCCCAGTTCCCCTGTTCCCCTGTGTTCCTGGGCCTCTGTCCCCTGGCCGGTGTGCTCACTACCACTGCCCCCAGGTCCCTGTTGTTGTTGGGGTTGTGGGTCAACCTGGGTGCCCTGTAGTGGTGGACACACCGCTGATTTACGTGCCCTGGAGACAGAGGCATGGGCCCGCTGGGTGGGAGCTGTGCTGGTGTTCCCAGAGGGGGTTGGGTCTGGTGTAGCCTGTGGCTGTCTGTGGGGAACCGACTGTCCAGAGGTCCCCGATGGGCCGGGCTGGTCGTCTGGCTCCAGGGAGACAGAGATGCTGTCATCGCTGGGGGCCTCTTCTGGGGGTGGGATGGACATCTCTGGACCCTCCGTGGTGGTGTGGTGGCGTTCAGGTCCTGCAGGGGTATAAAGGTATGGTTATTGCTTCTGTGTGTGGCATTTTGTGTGATGGGTGGGTGTCCGTGTACCCATGTGCAGGCATTTCCTTGTGGGGGCTTTTGTGAGGGTGGCTTGTGGGGGTGATTTGTGTGTGCAGTGGGCATGCTTTGGTGATGGGTGTCCATGCTTTGGGGTCGCATGCAGGGCTTGGTGTTGGGATGGGTGGGTTGTGATGGTGAGGCTTTTGCTAGGGGTTGGTGTGATGGGGGAGGGGGTATGATTTGGCATTCAGGTGGGGTGGGGGTGGGAAGCAGTATTGAAGATTTGCCTTACCAGAGTCCATTCCTCCGCCTACTCCAGCGAGGCCCTCAGGATGCAGGATGTGCAAGACTTCCTCCTCCCACGCGGTAAATTCTGGGGGAGTAGGTGGGGGTCCGCCACCACTCTTCTGCACCGCTATGTTGTGCCTTGATACCATGAAACGCACCTTCCCCCGTAGGTCGTTCCATCTCTTCCTGATGTCCTCCCGATTGCGTGGATGCTGTCCCACTGCGTTAACCCTGTCCACTATCCTTTGCCATAGCTCCATCTTCCTGGCAATTGTGGTGTGCTGCACCTGTGCCCCGAAGAGCTGGGGCTCTACACAGACTATTTCCTCCACCATGACCCTGAGTTCGGCGTCACTGAACCTGGGGTGTCTTTGGGGTGCCGTGGGGTGGTGTGGTTGAGGTGTGGGGTGGCGTTTGTGGTGATAAGTGTGGTGCGTGTGGTGGTGTGTGGTGTTAGGTGCGTGGATTCTGTGTGGGTGATGGTGTTGTGTGCCTCTGTGTTGTGGGATTCTCTATTCTGTGCTCTGTCTCTAGCCTTCGTCAATGATTTTGGGTCGTAGGGGCTTGTGGGTGATGTGGGTGTGTGTTTTATATTGTGTTGGGTGTGTGGGAGTGGTGTTAGTATGTGTATCAGGTGTGTGTATTTCGAACTGACCAATGTGGCTGAGTTTTCTATGTGTGTGTGTATTTTGACCGCGGCGGTGTGTACCGCCAATGGAATACCACGTTTGAAAGACCGCCGCGTGGATTTGTGGGTCGGAATGGTATGGGCGTATTTCTGTTGGCGTGATGGTGGAGGTTTGGTCAGCGCCATTTTTTCGCTGACCTTTGGTGTGGCGGATTATTGAGGATGTCGGGTTTTCGGCGGTTTGCCAGTTGCGGGTCAGAATGACCGTGGCGGTTTACCGCGGCCGCGGCGGTGTTATGGCGGCCTTCTGGCCAGCGGTAAGCGCCATTTACCGCCGAGGTCAGAATGACCCCCTAGGTGTTCTCTGGCTGCTAACGGTGTTGCTTCTGAAAACTCAGTTTTGGGATTTTCACTACGCAATTTGATATTTCGAAAAGTTGGAGTCTTGAAAAAGTCAATTGTGACGAAACACATGTCGGCTGTTGTTTTTCGCACATGAGAAATGTATTGGCTCGTTACCACCTTCATGCCCATTTCTGCCTTACTTGAGCAAGTGATGTGTTTTCCGAGACGCCATAGAGGAATACATTGAAATCTCCACATACCTGTGATGTGCCGTGGTTTCTTTTCTTCATAAAACTTCAAAGACTCAGGCCATAAATCGCTTTTGGTATCTGGAAATTGACTATAAGAAAGTGAGGTTCAAACCTCAAACATTGTCATCTGCCATGCAGCCTGACAGTTGTGTGAGGAAGCTCTGCAAGACTTCTGCTTGTGACCAAGTTTGGGGGCCAAGTCCTGCTAGTCTCCCTGCTGTGTGACAGGGCATCACCCAGGGACCACCTGCCTTGGAGCCTGGAGCGCCAGTGCCCTCTGAAGAGTGTCCTCTGAAGAGAAGAGCGTTGGAGGGAACGAGGCCCTGTGGGAAACCCTGTCATGTGGGCTCCCTGTACAAAGTAGGAGGAGACAGATGCTGCACAGATCTAGTTGTGGCCCATGCGCAGGGCTAACTCGACAACCTCCATATCCCAGGAGAGAGCTGCAGTAAAGATGGTGACAGCCACAAAGAGCTTGGTGTAATCCCAAAAAAAACAAATGCATTAAACTCAGATCTTTGTGACTAGGGGTGAATGTTTACATTGTTCAGCATTCCATCCATTATCTGTTCTTTTTGCTTTTGTCGCACTAAGTGGGAAGGGTACGCCCAGACATGGGTCCAGAGCTCACTGCACCACAGGATCCAAGCTAGCCTGGTTGATGAGGGGTGATACCCTGAAACCGGTCCCAGGATGCTTGTTTCCAGTCCAGGGAGGAACTGGCCTGGCAGTTCAGGGATGGACAGTTCCAATCGGGAAAAGGGTCAAGACTGATTTGCATATGGCTGGGTCCAAACTGGGGTGGTGTGGTGGTCAAGAAAACAATGGATTAAATTCAGATCTTTGTGACTGGGTGAATGTTTGTTTTGTTCAGCGTTCCATTCATTATCTGTCCAAAATATAAATATAGACATGTCTAGCGCCAAAATATAAATATGGAGTTAAGTTTGAACTGAATTAGGGTAAACATAAATGATGCTAATTCAGTGCAAACAGAGCATAAATGTACCCCTCAGTGTTCACTGAAGCATCAGCAATGTTTTGGCGAGTTAACATCTCCAAGTTCATCTTGTTCTATGTTGATGACCAGAATTTATCAAGTTGCACAGGTATAGGTGTTCGATTGTTGATGCAAGCAAGGTCGATTGTTCCACTTGTAGACACTAATCTGATTTTCTCTCATTATTTGACAGACAGTTCAAGATAACTGTCAAAGACAATGTGAAGTTCTTGCAAGGTGCACATTCACTTTGATATCTGTAGAACAGTCTGAGCGACCTCTCCGAAGTTTTGCATGGATGAAATCTTGGCCATTTGCAATTGTGACATATAGTCCACGACAACAGCAGTTTTCAATGAGGACACCTTTTCGAATCTAAATTCTGGCGAAAGTTTTTTTTGTGCTCTTGTATGAGTTTTTGCTTCACTGGTTTGGTTGCAGCATCTCCATCAAATAATGTGTTTGTTGGAAGAAGATCATGGGACAGGATGTCTTGATAAATTAACCCCTTTCTTTTGCTACATGCACCTCTTTTTGTGCTTGCAAAAGTTGTTTATTTGTAACCTGTTTATAGTGGTTTGTTGGACAAAACTCTTACAATGCCCAATTAAAGCGTGGAAGTTTAGCTTTAGTGATTATGTCAAATATTTTTTTCTCTTTCAATACAAATCTCTCCTGCTTCAGTTCTGTGTATAGTTTCGATCTATGTTCCAGGACATCTAGTAGACGTGTCTTTATATCGTTATCCACATATTGATTGGTTACAAAGTAGTGTAGTTGCATAGACTCAGCCATTTCAAAGGGGTTTCCTTGCTGCTGCATTAAATGAAGAAGGCTGTCAACATGTTTATTAAACTTTTCCCTTCTCCTTCTCACAGGTTCATGGTGAGGAACAATTTCATGATGGTCCATTAGTTTTGAATTTGTCATCTCTCTGAAAACATTGCAATTAGAAAGGACGTCATGGTAAACTAGCTGCCATTGAGCAACATATTCACTTTTACGTGTCTGACCAACAATTCCCTTGGAGCTTTTCTGTGCTCCCTGGATCGTCTGTTCCAGTTTCATATCTGGAGCCACAGCATTGAATCTTCCCTCTCTGTCTTTCACTACAAAATGTCTTTGGATGAATTTTCTGTAGAGGTATGGTTTTTTCACCTCTACCTTCTTCACTATTTCCAAATACCAGGCCCCCTATCTCACGTAGTTTATGCAATCAAATTTGCAAAACACAGTAACCAGTGACTCCACAGTCTTCACGTGCAGCTCCCAATCACCTTTCCGATCAGCATGTACCAAGTTTTTCACAGAGGTATCATGTGTAAAACATTTCCCTAGTACTTGCAAAGTTCTAATGCTTCTTCACATTCTATGAGAAACTCTACAAACTTGGTTTTCATGTTTTCTAAATTTGAACTGAGTGTATTAAACATTGCCTGGCTTTGCATTATGCATTTTGAATTAAGTGCACCCTGTGCCTTGTTCTCTTCTGAGATAAGATATGCAAAACCTAATTTCTCATTCTTGTTCCAGAAAGCATTCCAATGCAATGTTTCTATAGCCTCAGATATGATGAGCATACCTTGTAACAAACAAACATAATGAGTTCCACTTAATACTGACAGGACAGTTTTGCTTCCAAAGATTTCAGCCTCAATAAGTGCATCATCTATGCCACATACACTGAGATAACTTCCTGTACACTGCAACACAACTTTTGTCATGTGCACAATGCCCTTCATTAGATAAAGATCATCAAATTCTACTGGATTGCTCATAAAAATGTCAGCTACAGTACGGAAAACACCTTCATTGCAGAAAATTGGCAGGATGGGCTGGTCTTCAAGCTGAGCACTCGCATTTTGGACATTTTTTAGAGCTGTGTATACTGTTGCGTAGTTTATAACTGGAGGTGGTATTACTGGTAAAAACCCAACCTTCTTCAGTGGGACGGTATTCTCGGAGATCAGAGCGTGAATTTCAGCCCATGGAGGTACTGGCTTTTCTTCATCCTTCAGTCCTCCCCTAATAAGCAGTATGATAAATTCAGTTAAATCAGCTTTGTGGACTGCAGCATCTCGTAGAAGATCCATGACCTCAGCCACAGCTTGTTTTCCAGCAATTACTTCATTGGTACAGTCTTGAAAAAGTACTATGGCAGTATCATGTGTGCTGGATGTTACAGACAAAGAAGAGCTGCCTTCAAAATTATCAGGAGCAGCAATTGTAAATCCTTACCTGGTAAAGTGACTTGGAAGTGGTGTGCTGTCGGATTCACAAGATTTTACAGAAATGAGCTGCTAACAAGTACCTGATCTTTACTATGCCATTATAACTTGTGGACATACCAATCCTGTTCATTGAAGTGATTAGCTCTCTATTTTTGCACTTGTCATAGATTTTGTGGGCAGTCATCATGTGTAGCAGAGTTTTATTTTTGCCATGAAGTAATTCATAAAACATGATTTGGAAAAGAGAGTACATTTCCACAGCATAAGCCCATCAGTTCATAGGGCTGTCTTCCACTTCTTCGCTTATATCACCAAAGTCATCATCAATGTTGTTGGCTTCTGTTCAAATGCAAAAAATTCAGTTTGTAACAGTTTTGCTTTGCTGGTATTAAACAATGATGTAAAAAATGTTAAGACAACATCAGGCATTCTTGTTGACTCCGCGGACTTTGCGGAGCTCTGGGGCATCACAAAATGTGTCATTAAGTCCAAAATCTAAGGGACTTATTTATAGGCTCCTACTGACTTCCTGTTTCACATTAGCAATTTTTTTTTACTCTAATGTGGCATTAGGAAGGCTTTTTTGCCATGCCGTATTTACAAAGTGCTGCAATGTTGCCTGCACCAGCTATAATGTATGCAAGGGGGGGGGCTAGGAGGCTCGCAAAAATAGCGCAGTGAAATCTAAAAAATTCCGCTGCAGCATTTTTGGCATAATTTTTAATGCCTGCTCCACACACCCATAAAAACATATGGGCCTCCTTGCACTTTGCTGCACTAGCGTCAATCTTTTTGACGCTATCGTCCTAATGTCCGCCATGGTGCACCATATTGTAAATACGGCACACCCATGGTGTTGTGAGGTGGAGCGTGGCGATGCAAAAAAACTGGCAGCAGAACTGATGCACCAGTTTCTTGTAACTATGCCCCAAAGTATTTCAGCAGGTGTCTTAAAATGTTTCCTGCTGACTTTATTGCATCCAGTGATCTTGTTTTGGCAGCAAGAACTTTAGCAGCCAAATCAGCTGAGAGCACCATAAGTGTCTCATTCTTTTTGTTAGACTGACAAAACAAATTCTATCACTGGACATTCTCACCAGAAAAATCTTAAATTCATTATTATGATCAATACAATTTCATCAATGTTGACCATTATTTCTTTGATCTCACTGAGTGTGAACTTGTAGCCAGCACTCAAGAGTGGCTTTAAAACTTAATTTGCTGTTTAAAAGAGGGTAAGCTTAACTGAAGGCTGGCGGTTTCATTGCTGCTGGGAGCTCATTGTACATTCATATTTTTCAATGTATACGCATGCAGTTTATGTGGGCCTAAAAATCCACCTTGCTGTTTCGATAAGCTACTTAGCTGGAAAAAACTAGCTGCAGATAAAAACATGTTTGCCCTTCGAGACTCACACATTTGTACTTTGTTCTTCAGTCAATCTCTTCGTCCCTTGTTCTTGCTAAACCACAGATAACACATTGAAGATCCTCTGCTTTCTAATCAGTTGTTATGGGCAGACGAGGGGTAGCCATCAATCTTCTAAGTGGATGTGCATTGAGTTTGGTTGTCTCTGCGGGTTATTTTGACCCTAGCGGTCTTTTGACCACCAGGGTAAATGTGGTGGTCCTAACACCAACATGCTGGGGGTGCAGACCGCCACATTATGAGTGTGGAGGGTTGGCAGAGGCCAAACCGCCACATTTCCACTCATACCATCATGACGGTCGGAACCGCCGGGTGGGAGATGATCATCTCGGATCCGGCTGGCCACAGTAGACCGCCAGCAGTATTAGGAGCTGGCTTTCCACCATGAGTTCCGCTGCAATAGCAATGCCACGAAAGCCATGGCAGAAAGACTACAGGTGACAGGGTAGATGGATCCCCCACCACTCACCCACCCTTCAGTCACAGCACACCCTCCCTGCATACATGCACACAGACACCCACACGCAATATGCATACACCCATTCACCTACACTTACATACACAAAACCACTCACATGCATCCATACCCTCATTCACAACAACATTCATACATGCATCCAAACATGCATACTGACACACAGACAAACATGCATTCACTACAACACTCACACTCCATACACACACGCATACACACTTACATGCATTCAAGCACTCACTTCCACATTCAGACATGCATACAACCACGCATACACACATTTATGCACACACGCAGACAGCACACACTCACGCACAACACCCCTCTCCTTCCCACCCCACTGCCCTGTCATACGATCACCTTACCTGCTCTGGGGGAAGGTCGTCTGGCTGGGAACGTAAAGGGGCGCTTCCACCGCTAGCAGCAACCTGCCTGCAGGACACCGGCAGGCCGTACTATGGCCCATAATATGGCGGGTGGTGTCCTACTGTCGGGACAGGGCCGGTGGTGGAACCGCCAGAGCACCTCCACCCACCAGCACGACTACTGCTGGATTTCCGCCCACAGTGTGGTGGAAATCCGGCAGTACCTGTGGTATAGTGGGCAGGAGACCTGGCGCCAGCTGCTTTGGCGGTCTTCATGGAAAACCGCCAAAGTCGTAATGAGGGCCTCAGATTCTTGTTGTGATTCACTGATTTCTGCTAATTTCTGAGACATTTTTTCCAGGCTTTTTTCCATTCCATGCGATCTGTAGCACTTGCTATTACAATGATAAAATATTTGATTCTCTTCACTCATCAGTTTCAATCTTTTGTGAACTTCGTGTTGCATTGTTTCTGAAGCATCTTGAACTCTCTTCTGTCCAGCCGCAGTTGATGATAGCTTTTCTTTCAGATTAGTTTGGCATATGACACATTTTTCTTTGTTGAAGGAGCCCTCAGATTCTGTAGTTAGCAACACTCTATCAGGAGGTAAAGATCCTCTGCTACCAACTGCTTTGCTCATGTTTACGAATTTGTATCAATGGAAAACCTGAAACAAAAAAATATTAAAATAAATTACCAATATGATGGCTAAAACAAATCAATATATTTTGGAAAATGGCAGAAGGTTTGCTTTGAGGAGTGATTTTCTGTCTCTATAAGACTACTTGACTCCCAAAACGTATGTTTTAACACCAAAATTAAGTATATAACTCTCATGGTTCCTGAAATTACATCATCATTGTAACACATTCGTAATTTTTAAAAATGTTGTCCAGAATAAATCGGCTGCAGATCAGAATGTCTACCCAAGCTAAAACACTCACCTAATGAATGATTCAAAAACACAAATCAAAAATGAAAATCTCTGGACAACAATTCTTTTACGGAAGTATATCAAGGGGGAAGCACTATCTTGATACAAACCTTTTCAGTAAGACATCCAATGTTTTTCTTTGTTTTAAACTGCTCCTGTTTGCTTTTATTCTTCTCATATGGGGGCTGAGAACATAAGAGATAGTTATAGTTGCATTTTACATGTGGTGCATATTCTTTCAACGAAAGTCATCATTAGACCCTTTAGTATGTTTTGCTCACTTTGCTGGTGTAATGGACTGGAAGTTGAAAGGCCAAATGAAATAAACCATGGGTATCATACAGAAGGTAGTGCACAGGAAGGGGGAGGTTGAGAGCACAGGAATAAAGCATCACTTGTGAGGGTTAGCTGCAGAGAGTTTAACGGTACTGTGGTGAGATCTAAAGGAAGGACTGGAAAATGACAGCAGTGACATAGCTGTGGCATAGCTGTGGGCGGGATAATTGGGTAGAGAAATACATTTTTTTGCCACATAGGTTTACAGCATATATCTTTCTACTTGTGTGAATAATGACATTGTGACTTTTGCACCACCCAATGGGGTGCAAGCGCAATGCAACTATTAAGTGTTATTTATCAAGCAATGGAAAGCCACATTGCATGGCCCTGAGTGTCTTGATAAATCAGGAGTAATGTAACGCAGATCAAATCACTGCATTGCGTTACCCTGCCCTAGGAGGCATTTTGTGGGTGGTGTGTAGGTGTTCCCACACAACACCCATGGATTTTGAAGCAGTCCCAGATTTACCATAAGTGGTAGACTTGGGAATGAACCAGAAATACTACGCCTCCAGAGGTGAGGCGTAACGAGGGGAACTATGTTTATTTCACCTTGTTTTTTTTCCCCTAGTTGAGCAAAAGCAATCCTTCTTGCAACACAGGCACCCTTGCACCATGGTGCAAGAGTACATGCATTGGCGCTATGCAGCACATTGTGCGTTAGAGCTGGGAAAAGGCAGGAATGAGCCATATTATTTTAAATACAGTGCAATCCTGCCCTTTCCCTGTCACTCAGCTCAGCAAGGTGACTTGCTGCACAACTTTTTGATAAATGGGCTCCTTAGTGTGTAAGCACCCCCTCCTTACCAGTTTGCTAATTAGTGTGTAATCACCCCCTCCTTACCAGTTTCCTTCAACAGACAGTGACGTAACAATTATTTCATTTACATGGAATTTGCCAGTTTTTCGTGTGCTTTTGCTTGGTCAGGTTCATATTATTCAATAGCCCCCCAAAAATGCCATATCTGAATCACATCTAAAACTTTAAAACTGGTTCACTGGAATTTACACAATAGGCTGTCACCACCCTGGGACGACTGTGGTGGTCAAGGGGCTTTCTAAAGCATTTTGAACTGACTGCACCTATAACATGCACACTGCCTCTACTGAGTTCTCTTGGTGTGGAGAACTCATGTGGTTTTGTCAGGATTTACTCTTACATCTGTGATGTCCTTAGGTATTGCGTTCGCATCACATTTTGTAGTTCTTGAGCCTAGTTTCATGTAGTTCCTATTTGCGAGTCTGGTATAACTCATGGAGTTTATGATTTGTCCTATGCCTGGCCCTCATGAAGTTTTCTCGCACAAATATTGGTTAATGCTCGTATCTCACTATTGATTTGCAAGCAAGTCCATAACATACCGAGCTGGTCTAAGCACGTTGCATCTGTTTATGGAAGCTTTGCTACATTGCCACATCACAAAACATTGCTAAACTATCCTTTTGACTCTTCTATGTTTGCATCATACCTTTCTCTCTTACCACATATCTCCAAGTACTGACAACCCAAAACCATACTATGATTGCTCAGAAATAAAATTCCAAATTTGGCTTTCTTTAAAAATGAAAATTACTGGGGGGTGTGGTCTGGCCACGGGCGATGACGGCCGCCTGACTCTGGAGCTCTGTGTGGCTGCGGGCGCTGGACAGAGACGGGGTCGCCTGGGGAGCTGCGAGGACTGCCATCCGCGACCCGAGAGACCCTGCATACGGTGTGTCCTGGCTGGGAGGCTAGAAGAGGGCCCCTCATCGTGAGAGCCTGACCCAATCCGTGGCCGCCCAGGAAGGGCCTAGTCAGACTAGCGCGACAGTGAGCTTGCGTGCCGGCTGGACAAGGCCAGAGGAAAGCAGGAGGTACGCCACATAGTCCGCGCCCCCCCACCAGCACCATAGCAACAGATGCTGATCCTGGCGTGCAAGCGGACCTGCAGAGGAACTCCCACCTGCCCTAACCATTGACTCTATTGTGGGTCCGGGCCCAGGCTACTAGAGGCGGCATGCGCGCCAGGAACGGGGGTGCTCCAAGAGGTGAATGCCGCCTGTTCTAAAACCAATGAACCCTGCCTGAACCCCACGCAGCGCCACCCGTGGGGCCTAGGGAAGTGACAAGGGCCTCTCGACGGGGTGAGATGGGGCCAGTTTGCGGTGACGCTCATAGGTGTGGACTCTACTGGAGCCAAAGAGTCTGCACCACTAGCGGTACCCCCCTTCCATAAACTCTGAACATTGGACGATGAGAAAGAGGTGACCAGGGTAGTCTCCTTGGCCTGCCCCGCGTTTGCGTGAAGTTGCAGTAGTGGCGATACCCCCACCTTTGATAAAAGCATGGGTGGGGGACTGGCACTGTACAAAGAAGTGAGTCAGCCCTGGCTTGAGAGTGACAATCATTCTGTAATGACCCATCATGGTGGATCCGGTAACCCAGGGTGCATATACTCCAACTGGGAAAGGTGGAGAGCAAGGGCGTAGTGTTCTACTGATAGAAGCCCCATGCTTCCGCAAGTTTAGCAAACACAAATCTCCCCTCCCTTCACAAATCTCCCCTCACCACTTCCCAATGGTTTCCCTACCTCTTCCCCTTCAGTCTGCCTCACACATCTGACGTTGTCGTGGCTGGTCAGGCTCCACTCCCCGCCACCCACTCCTGATCTTGGCCCCCATCTGGATTGCGGTGCTGACCAGGACAGGTCCAGATCATGGACTGCAACTGGGTCTCCACTCGGCAGGCTCCCACAACCGCAGAAACTTGGGGAACAGCTTCCCCCCACTGCTGTACTGTAACCTGTACATTTGTCAGGGGCACAGCCCCCAAAACTCATCCCTGCGGTCCTAACACGGGAAGCCTGTCCTAGAGATGCCCAATAGTAAACCTACCGGTAAATCCTCTGGTAAGCCCGCAAGACAAATTCTGTTCTCCGAAGTCATTCAACACTCATGCTCAATTACATCTGCCAAAGGATCACAGCTGGCGGACTTGCCCCACACCATAGGTTACCCAGCACACTACTATGGAATGCATACTTCAGGAAGTTACGGCTGTGGGTCGCAGACTGGAAGGAATGGACTCCACCATATCTCCCCTGCAGCTGAGACGAAATCGATACGCTTGGACATCGCAGTGTGTAACAGCAGTGGAGTATCACCTTAATACCATGCCGGAACAAGATCAATAACTCATCTACCTACGCAGTAAGCTTATCGACCAGGACTATAGGAGCTGCAGAGAAAATGTCTGTTTTTTTGGATTCCTGGAACGAACGGAAGGGTCGGACATCAAATCCTTTCTACAGAATATGCTCCCTACACTCACAGGCTTAACCTTTGACCCTCCGATGGAGTTCCAGAGAGTGCACCATCTAGGCCCAAGCCGGCAGGATGGCGCATCCCGCCCGCCCAATCATTGCCTGTCTCCTGGGCCACTCCTACTAGTGGCCCATTCCCATGGTTCATTCAGAACTGAGAGATACAAGGTCCGAATTGCCACGGACTTCTCGAAGGTGACCAACAACTGTCGCAAGGCATTCCTGTCGATGCGACCCCTACTTAGCCAACTGGATGTGAAGAATAGTTTGTTCCAATCAGCACAGATGTGGATCACCAAAAATGGCAAGTCAAAAGATTTCTATGAACCGGAGGATCTACGGCTGTTCTTAGATAACTTGTTGGCCCAGGTCATGGACAGGACCTCTCTGGACTGGCTCTTGGGACAGACCACTGACCCCCAGGGCATATTACCTTCACACGCCCTCCCGGAAGGATGAAATCGATGTGATGGTGATCCTCACCATAGAGGCAGGGACCTAGAGAGGCCTTCGAGAACCCACGGCAACAGAAACCAGGCACTTCAAGCAGACCACGATTAAGTAATAGTGACGGGCTGTGTCTTGTGAAGCAATATCGTCACTCCACACGTCCTAGGTGTCCTGCTTCCTGGTGGCATAGGGCAACAACTAAACATTGTTTTCCCTACCCAGTCGTGGCACAGCTTACTGGATTCAAAGATCATCAAGATACGTCTCCTGAAGGAGAGCCCCATCAGCCATTTTTGACTGGAGATATTAGAGTACCTTCTTTCGTTTCACAAAGTGAGTCAAGCCGTTGACATTCCAGGATAAGATCTGGAGTGGGTGGCGGGGAGTGGAGCCTGACCAGCCACGACAACGTCAGATGTGTGAGGCAGACTGAAGGGGAAGAGGTAGGGAAACCATTGGGAAGTGGTGAGGGGAGATTTGTGAAGGGAGGGGAGATTTGTGTTTGCTAAACTTGCGGAAGCATGGGGCTTCTATCAGTAGAACACTACGCCCTTGCTCTCCACCTTTCCCAGTTGGAGTATATGCACCCTGGGTTACCGGATCCACCATGATGGGTCATTACGGAATGATTGTCACTCTCAAGCCAGGGCTGACTCACTTCTTTGTACAGTGCCAGTCCCCCACCCATGCTTCGCCAACCCGATATTGAGGGCGATGCACGCAGACTGGCGTAGGGCACATCGCTTTCTTGGTACACATCCCTCTTTACACTCGCAGGCCTCTCTATGAGGTAATGACAGCCTACGTGTTGGAGAAGACATCCTATATTGGGCGCAATGGAGTGCAGTCGGCATTGAAAGTTTGGACCAGATCATTCAGAATGGTGCAATTAAACCGTTTGAGAGCCTGAGAGAGGAATACGGCCTCCATCCTCGCCAAGGGTGGCAGTATCTACAACTTAAGCACTGTCTGCAATGTAGCATGGGAGCCATCCCCTGGACCACTCAGGGCTCTCCTGTATTATCTTGGGGCCGCTTCAAGGGCATGATGACGGACATATATGATGTTCTTATACAGCATCTTTATTCACAGCCCGTCCTCCATATTTTACGCTCCAATTGACAGATACCCCTTCAGGTGGAATTGAAGGTGGAGGACTGGACAGATATAATGGTGGCCCTGGACAGGGGTACCCGGGAAGCCTTCCTGAAGTTCTGTCTTTTTTTAAATAATCCATGAATGGTACTGGACTCCTGTGAAATTGCACAGAGTGGGTCTTTAACCACAAACAGTTTGCTGGAGATGCTCGGAGACCCGGTGCAATCTGACCCACATTCTCTGCCATTGCCCTTCAATCCGGCCCCTTTGGGATGCAGTGGGCTCCACCCTCAGTGCTTCTATGACACTTCAGACGCCGCTCTCCTCTTCTTTCATACTCCTGCACAACATGGGACACCTCCCTGATCTGTCTCGACTGCAATGCTGATTACTGCATGTGGCCCTAACAACAGCCAAGATCTGCATCCTCCGTCATTGGAAGTCCCCTGCCCCCCACAATCCGGAGAAGTGGATGGTGGCAATGGTCCAGACCACCACCCATGAACGTGTCATCTATCATGTGCAAGACCAAGCCGCCCTGTTTAGGCAGACATGGGTGCCCTTTCTCGCAGGAGATCGATAGAACGCTTACCGCCCGCCCACTTCAGCGCATGCCACTATCACTAATGCCACGATTTCTGCTCCCCTTCTCTCCTGCCCTCCCTTCCCCCCTCTCCTCTCCCCTTGCCCTGCCAAGGTATCCTTATGATCCTCTTCTTACGACCCTCCTCCAATCTGACCCATGGCTCCTCCCCACCTCCCCCCCTCCCGGTCCCATCATCCCTCACCCACTAACCCCCCATCCCTCCAGACCGCGCTGGGTGCCCTTATCCCTTATCCCTTATTCTTTATTCTTTATTCTTCTTCTCCTTCTCGTCCCTCCATATCTGTGCATTTGAATCTTCATTGCCAACCACTTCCATCCCTTCCTCCTCCAACGTACTCCATTCTTTTCTACTCCACTCTACTTTACCTCACTCCTCTCTACCTCTCAATGCTGTGTTATGCTATGCTTCACTTCCTCGATGCTAACCGCCCTACTTTCCTATGCCTATCTTCTATAACCTCTTCTCGCAATCCCACTGCCCTCTTGTCCCTGCCTCCTGCTCCACCCTGACCCCCACCTGCATCCCCCTTCTACCTTGATGTGACTTCCATACCCTGTATTTAAAGAGTGATGGTTCGGTGACACAGCTTGCCGCACACTACAACTCTTTGCGCTCCACTCTACCTTGGCTTAGCTATTATATACTCACCCCTTCCCCCATGGCTCCTGGTGCCCGGTATGACAGAAGGACTGTTCAATTTTTCCTCAGATTACCGGCTCCTGTGAATGTGATAAGGGGGTAGAGCTCTTTAGTACTGTGGCACCTAGGTCACTACCCCTCTGACATGTTTCATAGTTCTATTTACCCCATGCATTTATGACCCTTTCAGGTATCTTCATACCACCCCATCTGTTTATTTTTCCCCTCCCTTCTCATCTTCCTTTTCTATTCTCCTATTATTTCCTTGGTATATCAGCTGCTGACTTCATATATCACTTACATACTGTGTTGCGTTACAAAGTTACAACACAAAAAAAGAAAAATACTCGAAATTGATGAGCTTACCTTACATTTCAGCTCTGACACAAGTTATTATTTTGACAAGCAACAAAACAAATAATGACCTGCTTTTGGAATTTCAGACAATTGTACCAGAAATTATTTCACACGATGCAATGGGCCCATTATTTTTCTAGTCTAGCATGAAATAAAAGTTGGTCAAAGTGTTTCTGCTTCTCTATAATTAGTAATTAGTATTAGTGGAAGGGGGCCCTATGTTCAGTGTCACCAAAGTACAGTGCCATTTCATAGGCCCATGGAATAAGTTCAAACTACTTTGAACTCCCTTTGCAGTGGAACTTGTATGGACCCCCAACTCGTTCTGCACATACCCATTTTAAAATACTTTGGGGCAGATTTATGAAACGTGGCGCTGCACTCTTTCTTCCAGTCATTAGCGCACCGCCATGATGTGTGCAGTGTATTTAAAATACTGCGCACCATGGCACAGGGTAGGGGTCAATAGCGTCAAAAGAATTTATGCTATAGGCTGACGGCGGAGGACGGTGGAGGACGCTGGTGCCGGGTGGCTCACAGCGTGAAGCAAGACGAGGACGCGATTGAGACAAGGAGGCGCTGCAGATCGGCGGCTGGTCGGCGAGTGGTGTCAGTGGTGCCGCAGCCAACTGGGGGCCCTGATTACAGCCTAGAACGGGAAAGTGGGCAAGCGGGCCTAACTTTGTCCCTTCAGCCCTGCTGCTGCTGCCTTCGCCATTTTTTTTTTTTTTTCTTTTTTTTTTTGTTATGCTGCTGGTGTCGGTTCAGGCAGACACAGTGGGGGGGGGGGTCACCTGGATCACGCCGCCCTTGCTCCTGCTGCTTCTGTTGCCTTGCCTTGCCCTGCCCTGCTCTGGCGGCCATTGTTGCGGGCCCCCTGTATAACACTGCTGGAGTCAGCTGCCTGGTGTGAGGCGAGCTGAGGGTGTCTCAGGGCTGCACAGGTGACTGCACTAACAGTCCTGTGGCTTGTTCCAGCAACACAGACAAGACTGACAAATCGATGGGCTGTGCCGTGTGACACATTGTTTATATGTGAGTTACGGGGTTGGAGCTAGAAATATGAGTCGGTAAGAGAAAGGCAGTTTATACTCAAAGAGATTGCCTAATAAATGAGAACGTTTCCTTTGAGGCAATAAGTTAGAACCACAAGAGTGAAAATATAAACTCTAATGAGGAGAACTATACGAACGCAGATCAAAAAGACTTTTCAAGGGGAATGCCCGTTCGATGCCATTATTCAGTGGGAGATTCAACATTAAACTGATCCCAGAACGTTGTCCAGCAGCAAAGAGAGGGTGCCGCCTACTATTTATAGCCATAATACCTCTTCAGGGGTGCTTGCTTCTTCAGGCAGTCCTCACTCTGACGGCTCGGATGTTTTTCCCTAGGTTCACTGCCGGTAAATAGTTACAGGACAGTGTTGTTTGTTCATTGCCAGAGGTGCCCGGGTTGGAACTTGGCGCTGATTCCAGATAATGCTGGGCCTTTACTGCTCTCAGTGTTTTGTGCCCTCCTGGACGCCAACACCAGATGAAACAAAATCCAACCATAAAAACAGTTTTTTAATTTTTTTATTATCTGTTTATTGGGGCTTTTATGGCTGTAACAAAATAGAGCAGTTTCAAAATACATAAAGTGAGGCAATGTGCGGTGACTCAATATAGCAAATCTAAGCCATGGTGCCGGTAATGCTGCACGGGTCAAACAGCAGTTAAAATATGTCTGGGCCGGCACACTAAATTTCCTTAAGAAAGAGAAATGTGGTGTGTAACACTGGGACAAAGATATAGAAAGGGAGAACATGGCGGGCTGCGTTGAGGAAGCAGTGCACTAGGAAGCCTACCTGCTTTCCTGGGTCGCGAGGATTGAGGATGGTGCCGCTTGGGGGCGAGGTCACGGATGTGTGGCCCGGCGAAGACGCGGGACGGCAACAAGTTGCTGAGTTCTGCTGAGGAACGGAAGGTGGCTGAAGCAGGTTTTGGGCAGTGGAATCGTGCTGCGCTGGAGCTGCCGGCGAGAAGAGAGAGGAGCTGGTGGCTGCAGTGAGGAGGAGCGCAAAGGGGGCTGTCTGAGCAGGTTTGGAGGTGAGGACAGCCAGAGGGACGGAAAGGCAGAGGGCAGGGGGATTGTGGTACCTCCCCCCCCTAAACCTTTGAAAGCAGGGGGATTCAGGCAGAAGGGGTGGAAGGGGGACTTTGTGGCTGAAGAAATAAGGGAAATAAGTAAAAATAAAGAGACTGAAGGAAGGAGAAACCCTGCTCCTATTGCCTCCTGTCTCACCCAAGGCTCCTCGATTGAGTCAGTGATTCTTTCTATCTCGGAAGATATAAAAAAGGGGTTTGCCAAATTCTAAGATAAACCAAGGGGAGATAAGGGAAGCCTGCGAGGTATTAGAAAGGAAGTTTGATAGTTTGATGGTGAGAACTCAAGCTCTAGAGGAAACGGTGGGTGGAATGAAGGAAGAATTGAGATTACATAAGGAAGAGATTCATGTATTAAAAGGGAAAGAGCAGGAGTTACAAAACAGATTGGTGCAATTGGAGAACTATTCACGAATAAATAACTTTTGAAGATCCCGGAAGGTGTGGAAGGGGGATAGCTGAAATCCTACGTGGTCTCCCTCATTAAATCTGCAGTTGGGATTGAAGAGAGTAAAGAAGAGATTGGGAAAGACATCCAGAGAGTGCATCGGGAACCCTTTATGAGGCAGCCGAACAGTAGTAAACCTCAAAGAATTTTGATACATTTTCTAACTTATGAATTAAAAGAAAATATTTTGTCTAGAGCAGTGATTCCCAACCTGTGGTCCGGGGACCCCTGGGGGTCCGCAAAGCCTTCTCAGGGGGTCCGCGAGAGCTTAGAAAATTTAAAAATATTAACACATATCGACAAATTAGGTCCCCAGTTTCCAGTAATGACTCAGGCGGGGGTCCCCGGATTCCAATGATGATTCAGTGGGGGTCCCTGGGTTCCATTGATATTAAAGTGGGGGTCCACAGAAATCAAAAGGTTGGGAACCACTGGTCTAGAGCGTTAAAACAAAAAACTTTAAGAGTAGATGATGTTATCTTTGAGATTAGGGGGCTCATTCTGAGCCCGGCGGGCGGCGGGCGCCGCCCGCCTGGAGGGAGCCGCCAAATGACCGCACCGCGGTCATAAGACCGCGGCGGCCATTCAGACATTTCCTCTGGGCCGGCGGGCGCTCTCCAAAAGAGCGCCCGCCGGCCCAGAGGAAATGCCCCTGCAACGAGGACGCCGGCTCAGAATTGAGCCGGCATAGTTGCAGGGGTGCGACGGGTGCAGTTTGCACCTGTCGCGTATTTCAGTGTCTGCATTGCAGACACTGAAATACACAGTGGGGCCCTCTTACGGGGGCCCCTGCAGTGCCCATGCCATTGGCATGGGCACTGCAGGGGCCCCCAGGGGCCCCGCGGCACCCCCTACCGCCATCCTGTTCCTGGCGGGAGACCCGCCAGGAACAGGATTGCGGTAGGGGGTGTCAGAATCCCCATGGCTGCGGAGCGCGCTCCGCAGCCATGGAGGATTCCCCCGAGCAGCGGGAAGTCGTCGGGAGACCGCCGACTTTCCGCTTCTGACTGCGGAATGCTCGTGGGAGCACCGCCAGCCTGTTGGCGTGCTCCCGTGGTCGGTGGGTCAGAATGACCCCCTAGGTCCGTGTGTCTAGGTTTACTATGGGTAGGCAGTGGGAATTGGGAAAGCGTTTGGAGGAATTTAGGAGCTTAGGGGCCTCGGCGCAGTTGAAATTTCCTGTGTCTATGTACAATAATAAAATGCATAATATAAGGGATGTAAATGGAGCGGATGAACTGTTGGCAGCTATTAAGAGTGGGCAGGCCGATCACCAGTGAAGGAGGTGCTTTCCTCTTTTTTTTTGTTATCGCATGTATACCCAGGAATGCAGGGGCATTCTAAAATGGGGCCAATATTGGCCTATATATTGGGGGGGTTCTCCACGGGAGGGGTGAGGGAGGTGGGGGAAGGGGGATCACTGGGTGGGGAGCATTTGGAAGAAAAGATAAAAGAACCTTGTTCACCCCGGTTGTGTCCCACACCTTATTCTAAAGATAGCTAGGAGAGTTAGGAGTCAGTGGACAAGAGGAGCGGTAACGTACATTCTTTCTTGGAATGTGAATGGTTTGAGAACTAGAGGAAGAAGAGATAGAATTCTGCAGTATTTAAGAGATTCAACAGCACAAATTTGGGTTCTGCAAGAGACTCACTTGGCAAAAAATGAGTGTATGGAGTTATTTAGGACACAGAGGTGGGTCCAAACGTGCATCTGTACTGAGCATAATTTTCATACAAAAGGTGTGGTAATTCTTTTTAAACAATGACAACAAGCTAACATAGTAGTATTGGATGTAAGATCAGACCCAGCAGGGCGCTGTGTTATAGTTAGAGCACAGGAGGGTGGGAGAAATATTGTTTTGGTTGGGTACTACGGCCCTAATTGTGATGATATAGAACCACTTAATCGGTTGTTTTCCCAGCTTGTTGAATTTTCAGATCCGGTTATTATGATGGGAGATTTTAAAGTTGTGTTAGACAATAAACTGGATAGGACGGACAACTGCAAGTCAGTAGGAATTCCGAAATCTCAGCAATATTTGTGGAGGATGATGAGGAAACTGGGCTTGTGCGACATATGGAGACAGAGAGTTGGGAATAAAAGGGTTTTTTCTTTTTTTAAAAAGAAGTATAGGCATGCTTCCCGTATAGATTATTTCTTGATAGATATACGGTTGGGAGAGTGGGTGGAGGATGTAGTATACCTGCCATCTCATCTATCCGATCATGCAGCGGTGTTGTTGGATATTGTTCTGTCTCAGAGGACAACTAGTAATAGATGGACATTAGACCGCTCATTATTATTAGACAATGAGGTTGTATTTCAATTACGTAAGGAAACAGAAGTTATTTTTAGTATCATCGTAGGGTCTGCTTCGCCATCAGTTGTGTGGGATACCTTTAAGGCAGTTATAAGAGGGAGGATTATGAGTATTTCGAGTTACAAACGTAAGTTGTTTAGGAATGAAATAAAATCTCTGGAACAGGAAATGTTAAGGAAAAGGGACAAGCTGGTGGGGATGGGGGAAATGGGCAAGATAGAGGCTTCGGGGATAAAATTAGATGAATTGAGACAACATTTGGAGAAGGGAGAATTATAAAAAGATGGGAGGCAAGTAAACTGGTGCATTTCGAGTATGGTGAAAACACGGGGAAGTTACTAGCTTGGAAGAGCAAACTAGATCAAATAAGAAATTACATCAATGAAATTGAAGTAGATCAGTCAGGGGAGAGAGTGACAAATAGTAAGGATATTGAGTTCGTCTTCCAGAATTTTTTTTGCTAACCTTTATACAGAGGAGTTAGAGGTGGGAGAGGATATGGTTGATGATTGGTTGGGTCCTGATATACTTCCTGGTATTTCACAACAGGAGCAGGAATTACTTAATGGTCCAATAACAGCAGAAGAAATAAGGAGGGTTTTGATTGGGAGTAAGGGTGGGAAGGCCCCAGGGCCGGATGGTATCCCAGTGGAATTATATAAGGCATTAGGGGACGCTATTATTCCAACTTTAACTGAATTATTTGGCGAGATTTTTGGAAATGGAATTGGTATTCCAAGTTCGTGGAATGAGGCAATTATTACATTAATTTTGAAACCAGATAAAAACTCTGCAAATTGTGCATCATATAGGCCTATATCGTTGTTGAACAGTGATTATAAATTAGTTGCTAAAATATTAGCTGATAGGCTGAATAGGGTAGTGAATAATTTGATACACCCTGATCAGAAAGCGTTTTCTAGGGGAAGATATTTGCATGAGTTGATTTTCAATTTGATTGGGGCTATAGATTTGACCACTTCCCTTGAGATACCCCTGGTGATTATTATTATTGATGCGATGAAAGCTTTTGATCAGGTGAATTGGAGTTATTTAAAATCGATTCTAAGGCAGGTTAATTTGGGGGACAAGTTGTGTGGGATTATTGATCAGATTTATAGGGCCCCTCTGGCTAAAGTTTTGGTTAATGGGAACCTTACAGGATCTATTGCAATTTCAAGAGGCACTAGACAGGGATGTCCACTGTCTCCTGTACTGTTTAATTTGTACATTGAGCCATTAGCTAGGAAGATCAGGCAGAGTTTGTCAATCACTCCTTTTAGCTGTAAAGGTTGGGAAAAATAAGTAGCTCTATATGCGGATGATCTCCTTGTATACACTGACAATTTATCAACAGCTCTCCCCGCAGTTCTAAAATTGGCTGAGGGATTTGGCAGTATATCAGGATATGGGATAATGTTGAAAAAACAGATACTATGGGCCAGATGTATGAAATTATTTTGCACTCGCAAATGGTAAAATCGTCCATTTGCGAGTGCAAAACCGTGGTCTGCGATGCATGAAATGCATTCGCAGACCACAACTAAGAAATCGCTAAAATATTGATTTCTTGCGTTGCGACCTGGAAATTGCGAGTCGCGGTTTTTTCGATTTGCAATTTCCAGGTCGCAAGGCCATTCTGGAAAAAATCGCAAATTGCGATTTTTCCAAAAATGGCATTTTGCAATTGCAAAATACCATGCTTTGCAACCAGGTGGTAACCTGGTGCAAAAGTTAAAAATGCAGTTAAACTGCATTTTTAACTTCAACATGTAAAGCACACATACCCTTTTGGCATGTGTGTACCTAACATGTTGAAAAAAAAAAATTTGGG
Source organism: Pleurodeles waltl (assembly GCF_031143425.1). NCBI lineage: Eukaryota > Metazoa > Chordata > Amphibia > Caudata > Salamandridae > Pleurodeles > Pleurodeles waltl. The sequence goes on along the minus strand of NC_090444.1, from coordinate 598,766,378 downwards.
GTGCAGGAGAGGGTGCCTTAGGCCCCCAGCACCCTGGCCTTTTGCATTTCCAAAATTGCGAATTCCGGTTCAGAAATTGAAATTTTGGAAATGCAAAATATTCGCAGCTATGGGCTAACAGGCCCATAGCTGCGAATGGGGCCGGTATCGCGATTTGCGATTCGGTAATAGCATTTGCGATTTTTAAGAAATCGCTATTACCGATTCGCAAATGTGATACATGGCCCTATGCGAGTCGGTAATAGCGATTTCTTAAAAATCGCTATTACCGAATCGCAATGGGCCGTGATGGTACATCTGGCCCTATGTCTTGGAACGCTCAATATATTGTAAGAAGGAAGTAAGGTATCTAGGTATATTGGTGACTCATGATCTTAAGCAGCTAGTAGAAAAGAATCAACAAAAATTGTTAGCAGAATGTAAAGGTATAATGCAAAGATGGGCACACCTTCGATTGACAATACTTGGGAGAGTCAATTTGGTTAAAATGTCCATCCTGCCTAAGTGGATTTTTTTGTTTTCAGCTATTCCTCTTCCTATGCATAAAGGATATTTGGATAAGATGCTGCAGGTTATAAACAATTTCATATGGAGGTCAAAGGGGCCAAGAATATCTTGGAAAAAATTGCGTAGAACGAGGGAAAAGGGAGGCCTGGCATTACCAGATTTGAGGTATTATGCTTGGGCTTTTTTACTTAAGAATCCAAGGATGTTATTTTTTTGTCCAGACACTACAGCAACGGGTCTTATGTTTAAGGCCATTGTTTCAACTATTAAGGGTGCTTCAAGACACTTTTTGTTAAAATTTGGAGACCCTACGTTTTTCAAAAAGGTTAAGTTGCGAATGTTAAGCTTAAGTTGCGAAGTGTTGGTATCAGTTAAGATCAGCAGCAAAGGCAACCTATAATAGTTGTAATGCTCCCATTTGGGACTCTCCGGGCACACCAGATTGTTTTAAAGATGTTCTGGTTTTACCATTTAAAAAGGTGGGGATGGAAGTTTGGGGAGATCTCTTTCATGAGGGTATTTTGCTTTCATGGCAAGAGTTGAAGAAGGAAACTAGAGGATCCCTGTCAAGACTGAAGTTTTTGCAGATAAAGGAATGGTCACAGGTGGGGTTAAGGGGTGTGTGGGTGTTGTTAGCTCTTTGGAAGACTCTCTCCCGTTCCTCTCCCCAGCTTCAAGAAAGGTTGCGGTTTGGTATTGGGAAATTTTAGAAGGATTAGATGGGTATTTTAAATTGCCTAAGATCTTTGGGGTGATTTTATTCCTAAGGAGAGGGTTCATAGGTGGTGGAAGAAGTCTTTGGCACTTTTGTTTGAGGTAGTAAAACCAGCCTCATTAAGGAAAAATCACCTTTACACTTTACATAGAGCTAATATTTTGCTGGATAAGATGTCTAAAATTAAAAAAGGAGAGGTGGTTAAATGTTTAAAATGCAGTCTTGAAGGGGCAACAGATATTCATATGTTCTGGGAATGCCCGGACATTTGTTTATTTTGGGAGGAAGTATGTAGGACAGCCTCGAGCATATTAGGTTGGGATATTATAGCATCTCTCCCTTTGATAATATTTGAGCAACCACAAGAACAGGAATTATGGAGCAGAAGGGGAAGTAATGAAAGGCTTGAACTTTTGTTTTATGTGATTCTGTTGGGCAGAAGAGAAATATCTAAGAAATGGATGTCTGTTTCCCCTCCGACACACTCAGAGTGGCTTAATGCTGTGTTTCATATCTCAGAGGTGGACTTGAATTTACGAAATACTAAGAGGACAAGGGTGAACTTTTGGGCCCCTTTACTAGTTTGAAGAGAATCTGTTGAAGATTGTTTGAATGGGTGGGTAGTAATTATTTAGTAGGTATTTAATGACAATTTTTCTTTTGGTTGTCCAATGATTATACACCTCTCTCTAGGATCTTCTGTCAACAGTGGTCTCTCCCCCTTAGGCGGCAGATGAGAGTTAAATGGAGTCCTCTGGCACGGACCATTCTCTTGTTGAGAGGGTGAGAACGGTGTTTTAAAGGACAAAAAGTTAAAAAAAAACATTTTTTACACTATTGATGTACTGTTCAGGGTTAGTGCCAACATGTTGGCGCTAACCCTGAACAGTACATAGGGGCCCATTATAAATAATGGTGTGCCCCCCCTTTAATGCCTGCTCTGAGCAGGCACTAAAAATGTCACAAAAAATGGCGCATAGAAATCTTTTAGATATCTTTGCGCCAATTTTTTGCCCCCCCCCCCCCAACAGGAGAATGCTCCCCTTGCATACATTTTGCCCGGTGCAGGCATAATGTGGTGCAAGGGGTTACAAAGTGGCACAATGCATGCATTGCACCACTTTGTAAATCTGGCGTGGCGATTTTGGCCTTGTTGGGCCACATTAATGTAAACAAAATGATGCTAATTTGGTGCAAGGAGGCGCTAGGCCCTCTTAAATCTGGGTCTTCCTTGAATACATATCAGTCCTGAAGCAGAAGTGCTGGATGTAGGCGATCATTTGTACCAAAAAAGAACAAAGTTACAGGTAGCCAAAGTCACACATCAAATTAAATCAACAAATTGCATTGCTGAGATTTCTTTTTCAGTGGCATATCAAAATAGCTTAAAAGATAAGGTACAATACCCAATTTACATAACTATTGACATGTCCAGAAATGTTTATAAAATTATGCAGAAGTCTGTCTGTCCCATTTTAAAAGTAATCAGCTGGATTGCTATCAAGGTGAGAAAGGGTGCACATAACGTGTTTAACAACATTACTTCAGAAGCTACTTTGAACATTTTGATGCTTGTGATATGAATCACGTAAATCTTGCTTTCAGTTTCTGAATAAAACTCAAGGGAAGGTTATGCTTGGTAAATCCCGAAGACAAAGCCATGCCACAGTAACAGAAACTCACATAGTCTTCGTGTTACTTTAGCTACGTACCATGTTGTAGAAGAGATATAGGAAACACATTTAGAAAAGGGTATGCAATACTTACTAAGTGGGTTGGTGGGGAATGTTATGATGGAGTGTCTTGGAGAGGCCATATCCGTGAGGGCAGGCAATCTAGCAATGACACATAGAAGCCTAAGCATGGGTATTGTTTCATTCACATAGTGGGTCATTATGACCCTGGCAGTCACCAGACCGCCAGGGTTACGGTGGTAGTCGGACCACTGAAGTTGTGGCGGTCTGACCGCCATATTATGACCCTGGTGGAGCCGCCACGGTCCAACTGCCGGCCCCCTGGCTGCCGCTAACCTGCAGCCTGGCGGTCCAAGTGGTTGTAAACTGCCCTGGGGATTACGAGTCCCCACCGGCCAGCCTTTCCATGGTGGTTGACACTGCCATGGAAAGGCTGGCAGAATGGGGGACTCAGTGGCCCCTGGAGGCCCCTGCACTGCCCATGCACTTGGCATGGGCAGTGCAGGGGTCCCCATGCACAGCCCCATCGCGCATTCTACAGCCCGAATTACGGGCAGTGGAATGTGCAACAGTTGCTGCTGCACCCGCTGCACCGCCACATTGCCACTGGCTCCATTAGGAGCCGGATGCAATGTTAATGCCCTGTTCCCCACTGGGCTGGCAGGCGGAAACAGTGTTTCCGCCCGCCGGTCCAGCGGGGAACACATATTAGGGCCAGCGGGGTTCAAACCGCCTGTGTGACCTGAGGGCAGAATAGGCCACCCGCAAATGTCATATTGAGGGCAATAGTGTTGCTTAGTCTTTTAATTTCATTTTCAGGACTTGATTAAGACAATGATGTAGTTACAACCCTCACAGACGATACAGAATCTGTATTTGTCTGCTGATTGCTTCCCAGCCTTTTATTATAGAATTTCAAACCAATTCCCTGCTGTCATCAACAGTGTGGTAGAGCCACCAGTTTCACAGCTGAAAAGAAGATCAGTTTCCGTTTCAAGGTCATAAACAAGTACTTAAACCTGTTAGAAATGGGGTCTCTAGTTGGCAGTGGTTTGCACCCTGTCCAAGTAGGGACCCTCAGTCAGGATAAGGGAGTCACACAGCTAAGATAACCCCTGATCATCCTCTTGGTAGCTTGGCACGAACATTCAGGCTTATCTCAGAAGCCATGTGTAAAGCATTTGTATACACACACACACACACACACACACACACACACATACACAGTAACACAGTGAAAACTCCACAAAGGTACTCCACACCAGTTTAGAAAAGTAGCCAATATTTCTCTAAGTAAAACAAGCCCAAAACAAGAAAAATCCAACCTACACTGGTAAAGATACACATTTGCAAAGATTAAATCTTAATAATGCACTTAGAAACACAATAACTCCAACTGGGGCTACTGCAGAGTCTTGAAGAAGTAATTCTCAACAGTCCAACGCCACTCACGATGGAGTGCAGTCCAGTCACAGAGTCGCACGGATCCCAGGCACAGTACCTATGAAAACGATGAGGAAACAAAGACGTTGCATGGAGTCAGGGAGGAGAAGTGTATCCGGAGTCGGTGTGGCTGCAGTTCCTTACTGCTACCGGGGAGGTGGGGCATTGGTTCCTTACTGCTAGGCAGGGAAGGTGAGGCTAAATTCACTAAAAGATGTATTTTTAAATTGTGAGCTCAGAGGCTCCAAACTCCATATCTCTATCTGCTCCCAATGGAAAATGACACCTGAAGGTATTTCAAGGCAATCCCCATGTTACGCTATGGGAGAGATAGTCCTTGCAATAGTGAAAAACACATTTAGCAGTATTTCACTATCAGGACATGTAAAACACACCAGTACATGTCCTACCTTTCAAATACACTGCACCCTGCCCAGGGGATTGCCTGGGGCCTACTTAAGGGTTACTTACATATAATAAAAAGGAAGGTTTGGGCTTGGCAAGTGGGTGTGCTTTCCAGATTGAAATGGCAGTTTAAAACTGCACACACAGACACTGCAGTGGTAGGTCTGAGACATGTCTACAGGGGTACTCATGTGGATGGCACAAACTGTGCTGCAGGCCCACCAGTAGCATTTGATGTAGATGCCCTGGGCACAAATAGAGCACATTACTAGGGATATACTATTAAATCAGATATGCTGATCATGGAGAAGCCAATCACCACAATATTTTAGACACAGAGCATATACACTTTAGCACTGGTTAGCAGCGGTAAAGTGCCTAGAAGCCAACAAAAACAGGTCACAAAAAATAGGAGGAAGAAGGCAAAACGTTTGGGGATAACTCTGCTGAGAGGGGTAGGTCCAACAAACCTCTATCTTTTATAAGGTCTCCCTGTTGATGTGTGGTTCCTCTTTTTTCGTAGTTTATTCCCCTTTTGTTTTAGGTGTCTCCTTCTTCTTTTAAAACTTGGCTTCCTTAGAACTTCTTTTAAGATTTTTATAGGATATCATGCTAAGTTCTGTCCATTCCTTCACCTACCTTACTTCTCAGGATTTTGTCTTTGCCTTTTCTATGGGTTCTTCAGAACAACTGGGTAGAATTGGGGTATACAGTCTCAGTGATTTGTTATCAAGGCTTTTACCTCATTACGTCTTTTTTTAGGACTTTGCCACCAATTTGCCCTTCTCCCCGGACCTAAGAGGAGCAGTCACGTTGGGAGACTGTCACTGGCTCAGATGGTGCTTGGCCTTTTCACTGAGACAAGGATTCCTCTTCAGCTTGTCTCCTTTGCATTCTGCCTCTGCCCATTGCAGTACAGCTCAGTGCTGTACTCACTACTTTTTCTGGCATTGCTTCGTTGGCTTTCTGAAGTGGTTCTATATTTATGTGGTGTTAGAAATGGGGTTTCTGGTTGGCTAGGGTATGCACCTAAGAAAGGCAAAACCCACCCACTCTAGTCAGGGCGAGGGAGTTTCACACTCAAGATAACACCTGATCACATCCTTGGTAGCTAGGCACGTGCAGTCAGGCCTATCCCAGAGGCAAGGTGTAAAGCGTTTGCACAACACACACAACACACTTGATGCACTATCCCTACCACAAAGGAAACACAACACCAAGTTATATAAAAATAAACTCTATTGTACACAACATCATTGGACCAAACACAACATGTCAGAATACCCTGCTACACAAGCAGTTGTCAGAACAGTACTCAGTACTATTATTCTGCGAAGGCCAGCAGTAGTCACATAAAACAGATAGGTTACTGGTTATTCTGAAATATAAGCTGTAGTCAGGAAAACATTGTTATTATAAATGCACGTCATAATACAAATATATCACCATGAATGCATGTTACCATAATCACATTACCAATAATGGATATGCCCTAGTAATCATACCATCCTAAATGTCTGTACAAGGAACATCAGAGAGCACAAGTGTGTGTCATGAAAAACATATCATCATATAGGTACATGTCCTAATAACCATAGGTCACCTACCAGATCACACAGCATCAGGAATGTACACCACCATCTTCATATGGCGCAGAAAATAACAGTAGAGCTGCACAAACCAGGGAAACGTCTGTCCACAACAATCTAGAAACAGTATCACGGGATACACAGTCCACCCTGTCTACCAGAGAACTCTGACGCTCCTCTCAGGGGAAAAACAGGGCAGGGGGACAGGTGACCCCACTCCTCACTCGTGGGCCACCTCGTCTCTTTGGCCCACAGCCCAGTGGAGGCTCTCCAGCCGCCGGCTTAGGCACGAGTGCTCCAATCAGCACTTCAGGCTTTTGAAAGGGGGAGGCCCAACAGGAGTGGGGAACCTCCGTTGAGATTGCCACCCAGCCTGTGACTCTTACAACATAGATGGGGCCCGGTGGAGCAGGGGACCTCCGAAGAGGCTTCTACCCCACCCGTGACTCTCACAACCTAGATGGGGCCCGGTGGAACCGGGGGCCTCCGATGAGGCTTCCACCCCACCCGCGATGTGCCCGCACCAGATGCTGTACGTGAGCTTCCTTGTCGGACCTTTTCAGGCCGCAGCAATGACAGGACAAGACGAAGGACCCAACGGTGCCCCGGGGGCGCTCTCTTCAGAACGCCTCGCCCCGGGGGTACCTCACTGAGCGCGTTTTGGATGCGCTCCGACGTCTCAGGCTGGCCGGGTCGCAGTGGTGATTTCTTTTTCGGGGAGACATGAAAAAGCGCTCTTGAAGTACAATACAGTACTCAATCAGAGTGCTACTACAGGTGCTCCAACAACTAAAAGAAAGCACTCATCATGAGCTTTGCTTCATAACAGGAGCTCTCATGTACAGCGCTGTCCTCACACTGAGAAACACGTATTTGTAAGGGGCAGGGGACACAGCACCCAGCCCCTGGGGACACAAGTGGAGCCCAGTGTGGTAGGGTCCAACAGAAGGCCAGCAGAAGGGGGGATGAAGTCAGGCAGTTCCTCCAAGTGACCCAGCAGGTCACAGCACAGCAGCAGCAGTCCAAGGCGGTTCCTGGAAAGTCCTTCCAAGTGTTCTATAGTGTCTCTACTAATGTGGGGAAAAATCCCCTGTATTTATACTCAGTTTTTGCACAACATTTACTAAGAGGCGGAGAGGAGGTTCCAACAATTTACAACTGGTTCTAGGAGTGCCCCCTCTCTCCTCCAGCACAGGCTCCAGACATCAGTTGGGGGGAATCAAGCCCTTTGTGTGAGGCCAGGGTACAGCATTTACAAATGCAGGTGTGCCCTGCCTCCCCTTCTCTCAGCCCAGGAAGACCATTCAATATGCAGATGCACCTCTGTGACACCTCCACCCTCCCTTAGTACAGGCTGTCTGAGAAGTATGAACAAAGCCCAGCTGTCAATCTGCCACAGACATGGATTGGAGTCAAGCTGCAAAACACCAGAGTCATAAGCACAGAGAAATGCTCATTTTCTAGAAGTGGCATTTCTATTATAGTAATACAAAATCCACTTACACCAGTAAGCAGCATTTCTCACTACCATTACAACCATACCAAACATGCCCACACTACCCCTCATTATTCAGACAATGCAGTCTACACATAAGGCAGGACATTGCCAATGCAATCCTATGAGTAGGGCAGCACTCACAGCAGTGAGAAACAAAATAGGCTGTTCGTCACTAACATAACAGGCCACACCACCAGGCACATGTTCTGCCATCTACATTTATAGCACCCTGCCTATAGGGCTAGCTAGGGCCTACCTTAACGGTGACTTACATGTAGTAAAAGGGAAGATCCAGGTCTGGCAAGTAAATTTAGATGCCAGGTCCCTGTGACAGTAAACTAAGTATGCAGACCCTACACTAGCTGCGCTGAGAAAGGTTTGAAAGGCTACTTCTGTGGGTGGCACAAGCATCGCTGCGTGCCCACATGTAGCATTTAATTTACAGGCCCTGGGTATTGGAATACCACTGTACAAGGGATTTACATGTAAATTAAATATGCCAATTAGGTGTAAGCCAATCATACCAACTTTAGAAGGGAGAGCACCTGGACTTTAGCACTGATCAGCAGTGATATAGTGCTCAGAGTCCTAGAGCCAACAGTAAGAGGTCAGAAAAAATAGGAGGAAGGAGGAAAAAGGTTTGGGGATAACCCTGCAAAAAGGGCCAGGTCAAACATATGGCATCTCCAATTTCTTCCTCCTTGCCCACTTTGTGATCCATGGGGGATTTCTTTATACAGGTCAGGAATTATTATTTTATGGTTGTGAGCTCCGGGTTATATTTCTCGTTTCCTCTTCCAATTTCCTCTACTCCGTCTGTCGCATTTGAGGATTTCAGTGATAACTCGAGTGGCACAGGTATCTGTATGGCCAGGCTGTCACAGTTATACATAGCGGGTCACCAAAAGTCTGCCAAGCTTAATGAAAATTGGATTACATGAATTAATATACTGAAGAAGATCGGATTACATTAACACCACAGGGGATATAATGACCTTCGAGAATCCGGACTAGGATTCATGAAATAAAATTTTGTGTCTCTGTCTTATGTTCATTAAAGTAATCGAGGGAGTTTTTACAATGCCTGGTAGAATATGCGGTGTGAACAGCAGTGCCCCGCTACCACTAAAGCTAGCATGTTACATCACAGCTCAAATTCAAGTTCTTTGTTTTACCGTAGCCAATTGAACATATCCGTACTGTTGTGTTCGGGTGACCCAAGCCGCACTTTGGCCCATATTTATACTTTTTGACGCACAACTGCGCCAACGCAGTTGTGCGTAAAAAATTTGACCGCCGGCTAACGCCATTCCAAAGCGCCATGCGGGCGCCTTATTTATTGAATGACGTTAGCCGGCGCTGCGGAGTGGTGTGCATCAAAAAAAATGACTCACACCAGGCAGGCCGGCGTAGGGGAAAATGGAGGTTTGGCGTCAAAAAATGGGGCAAGTCAGGTCTGAGGCAAAATTCAGGCCTCAACCCGATTTGCGCCATTTTTTTTGACGCCCAACCTCCACTGACATGACTCCTGTCTTAGCAAAGACAGGAGTCATGCCCCCTTGCCCAATGGCCATGCCCAGGGGACTTATGTCCCCTGAGCATGGTCATTGGGCATAGTGGCATGTAGGGGGCCCAAATCTGGCCCCCCAATGCCACAAAAAAAAACGGAAAAAAATACTTACCCCAACTTACCTCAACTTCCCTGGGATGGGTCCCTCCATCCTTGGGTGTCCTCCTGGGGTGGGCAAGGGTGGCAGGGGGTGTCCCTGGGGGCATGGGAGGGCACCTCTGGGCTCCTTCTGAGGCCACAGGTCCCTTAACGCCTGCCCTGACCCAGGCGTTAAAAAACAGCGCCCATCAGGCTGGGCGCCGTTTTTTAAAGCCTGCCCCCTCCTGTGCATCAAAATGACGTCAGAGTATAAATATGGGGCACAGGCCTTAAAGTCATTTTTTGGAAGGGAACGCCTACCTTGCATATAATTAACGCAAGGCTGGTTCCCCCTTCCAAAAAATGACCCACATGGTGGAACTTTGACGCCCTCGGGGTCGCACGTCAAAGTATAAATATGGGGCAGGGTTTGCGCCGATTGTGCGTAAAACTTTTTTGACGCACATTCGGAGCAAACAGAGTATCAATAGGCCCCTTAGTGTGATCTATCTTAAAATGTATATCAAAAGGCTCAATGAAGAAAATGCCCTACTAAACACCAGGGCCAGAAACAGTTTTGCTCACATATGTGTTTGAAGTCCAGAGGCGGTAGGCAACGAAGCCTGTTCTGAATCTAATCTGGATTCAAGTTACAGTGCCTCCATTGAATTGATGCTGGCGGACTCGCACGGCACCCCAGTGGGATGGCAGTGAAAAATTAGCTGTTCCATATAACAAATGGCCCCGTACTCGACTCCAGCAGGTAATAACGTTTCAAGGTGCACTTGCAGCTATGGGAACCCTAACAGAAACCAGAGAGAAAGCCTCGCCATCTTCTTTTTACATCAAGATTGATCAACAACATTTTACAAGCCTTGCGTTACTTTATTTTTTAAAAGCAAATAATGGATACTATACTCAATTGTCAAGCGCTGTAGTCTCTGATGCTATTTAAGAGCTGCAAGAGTTAGGTGCAAATTTATATATTCTTTCTTTCTATAATTTAAATTTGAATGGCAGCAATTCAGTTCCTAAAATGCAATGCTACCAACTTTCAATTTTCAACAGCCGTCCAAAAATACAGAAGGCAGCACGCTGAGCCCAGAGCACAGCACACATATCTTATCTTTAACATTACACACAAATCCATCATAGCCTAAGCATTCGTTGCCAGGAAGGGGAATATCAGTTACTATCGAATTTGCACAAACATCCCTTGTTTTTAAAAGCCAGTATCTCCGTTGCCGCCTGCTCGCCAAGCTATCTCAAACCACCAACAATGTTTATTTTATCAAGAGGTTTTCAATTTTTCAAAATAATCAGTTGGCAGTCACAGTATCTCTCAAAATGAAAGTGCAAACGCTTAAAAAAGTGGACGAGTTTAGATTGCCACCCTCAGCCAATCCATATGATGAGGCGAAGTCTGAGATATGTGCAGTCTCGTGAAAACTCTTAGGGCATATTTACAAGAAAGTGGTGCACTATTTCCGATGTGACACTTTTCTTGCGTTGCCTTTGCCACACCTAACGACACCATGGTTGCGCCGTATTTACAATATGGCACACCATGGTGGTCATTAGGACAATAGTGTCAAAAGTTTGACACTAGTGCAGCAAAGCACAGGGAGGTCCATTGATTAAAATGGGTGCGTCGTTTTACTGTCTGCTCTGAGGATGCGTTAAAAATGACAGAAAAAAAAGCGCAGTGAAATGTTGTTAATTGCGCTGTGCCATTTTTCGGGCCTCCCTGCGTCAGAATGCCCCTCTAGCATACATTATGCCTGACGCAGGCATAATGTGGCGCAAGGGGTTGGAAAATGGCGAAATGCTTTGCGAATTGGTGCAATGCAAGCAACCACTTTGTAAATACGACACAGGAAAAGTCACTGTAGCAGCATCTTATTATAAAAAAAATGATGCCATGGCAGGCACAAGGTGGCGCTAGGGGCTTGTAAATATGCCCCTTATTTTCTCGATTACAAATTAATGGAATCAGTGGATTGACTTGCAGGATTCTGCAAAGTTGCAAAGCCGCGCAGATCACAACTCTTGGTAAATTGTTTTTTAATTTAGAGATAGGAAAGTAAAATACATATCAATGGGTAGCCGTATAAAAAAACAAACACTGATAAACCAATAGGTCTGGCTTCGAATGTGTCTTTAAAATTACATTATTGAATGCATTAAAAATGTAATACAAAAATGAGAATGTATGTATGTTTTAGGTTTGACATGTAATCGTGCTAGCACCATTTTGGCAAACATATTGTATTTACGAGATACCTATATATATATGTATATATATATATATTGAAACGGACTGCATGTCAGCCTTCTGCCAATATTGACTTGAGACATTGTTAAACACATCTTGGACCATTCCACAATATCATTTTATTAATGTCTTTTCATTGGAATAGATGTGTCCTTTCGATTTTTGTGTTTTGAACTACAGGAGGAATTTGTTATTTGCTTCTACCATCAGCGGACTAAGGGCCTAATTTACTAGAAACGGTTGCATCTCCTACAATGCGTCAGATTTCTTGTGCTGCGATTCCCTAATGACACCATGGAGGCAATATATTTACAATACAGAGCTCCATGGCACACGTTTTCACAGATGCATCAGAAATTCTGATGCATCTGTTGGCACTAAACTCACACACTGCTGGACTAGCATAAAAAAATGATGCTACTGTAACAATGCATGGAAGGCTCCCATAGGAAAACACCTTGCATCAGTCTGAGCAGGCGTTACATTTTTGTTGCAGTGAAGTTGCAGAATGACGCAGTGAAATGTTGTAAATTTTTCTGCATCAGGTCTGCGTGGCTTTTTGTCTGGGAATGTCTACCATGCATATCATTGCTGCTAGCTGGCGCCCAGGGATGAAAAGTGACGCTAGAGGCCTGTAGCGTCACTTTGTAGCGGCATCAGAAAAATGATGCTGTGGTGGTGCAAGGGCCTTGTAAATAAGCCCCTGAGGAGACTTGAGTTTCTGCACAACCAAAGATGTAATAGGCCAGTCTTCTGTTTATTTGGAGTGCTATAAAGCGTCTACTGGCAATGAATCAGGAAAACTGGGGTTTTACTGTACTGCTGACAGAGGTCCTCAGGGAATACAATTGCTTGAAAGCTGAAGTTGTATTGCATAGTCAAAACATGTCCTCACAGCAGAATAAAATGGAGATGGAAAGCTGCAGTTGTGTTAAACTACAGACAAATGTCCTCATAGAAGATGGAGGACTGCAGTTGCACCAAAGGGAGGACAGGTATTCTCAAATAAAATTATAATGGAGGAGGAAGGGAGAACTGGAGCTGTGCTGAATTGTCTGTGATAAAAGGTTTATGTGGAAGGAGGGAACAAGGGGACAGGTATTCTGAAATAAAATTATAATGGAGGGGGAAGGGAGAACTGGAGCTGTGCTGAATTGTGTGTTATAAAAGGTTCATGTGGAAGGAGGGAACAAGGGGACAGGTATTCTGAAATAAAATTATAATGGAGGGGGAAGGGAGAACTGGAGCTGTGCTGAATTGTCTGTTATAAAAGGTTTATGTGGAAGGAGGGAACAAGGGGGCAAAAAATTAAGAGGATGACTGCATTTTCTGATTGTCGCATTTGTTCCTGGGTAAACACTTAATAGTTCGTCCAGTGCAAACTTTTACCTTCATTCTCTTATTTGCAATGTTTTATTAATAACTATATACAGAAATATCAGTACCAAACCAAAAGGAAAATAAATATGGCACTATTCATAATTAATCTTTGGAAGAGTGAGTTGAGCAAGATCCATATTCATTTTGTGCAAATGTCAAACCATACTTGCACAATACAAAACAAAGGCATGAATGCTCATTGATAAAGTTGACAGCTTGAGAAAATACAGAAAGCTCTGCCCTATATCTAGGTCCAATTTCTCCATTGCCTTGGACAAGTGCTGGAAAATTGTTGCTATGCAGTCTACAGTTGTCCTTCGAGGAGAGTTCAGTGGAAATAGAAAGCTTGTTGCAATGTACTGCAAACAGTTGTTCACAGAGGATAATACAATTTCATCATATCTGTCCTGGGTGTACACTTACACTTTGGAAGAGCAAGTTTTTCAAAAGGCAAACAAATACATGAAGCACTGCTTTTCACATAGTGCCATGTTTTCCTCAAAGAAGTGCAAAATAAACAAACATATGAACGGCTGCAAGATATCATTTGCCATGAACTGAATTCCAACAAAAATCTTTTCCTTTCTATTTAGAAATTAGGGCCAGATGTAGTAGGAACTAGTTGCAAAGTACTGCTTGCAATTTATGACTATGTCCTACTTGGTCAGTTCCTAAAATACTGAATTGTATTGGGTCGCAGTTCGATCTACTTTATGAATATTAATGAGATAGGTTGCAAATTGTGACCCATTATTATTCATAGCTATCACAGAGATGGTGGTGCGCCTGCCTGACCATCATTCTTTGATTGCTTTTAAATAAAGCAATAATAATGTTTTTTTTTTTTTAAATGCATACACTTTTTCTTAAAGGAAAACAGGAGGCATTTAAAAAAAGATGAGTTGTTTAACCAATATTTTTTAAGAGTAGAGAGTGGACCACTCCCTACTCTAAAAAATGTTTGTCACCATTCATAAATGGGATGTGGTCTACTGGGGACCCGTTCCCATTTACGAATAGATGCCCCCTGCCTTTGTGTAGTCAGCAATATAGTAAAGTTTTGTGACTGGTTATCGGTTGCAAAACATTATTTTATTTTATTCTGAAACAGTATTTTAAAGGGACATCCTAAAAGCACCTCTTCGAAATACTGATTCAGTGTGACCATGAAAATTAAATTTGCAATTTAGTAATGTTACTGAACCCAATTTGGGTTTGTTACTGTGAGAAAGTGGGCTGTTGGTTGATTGGGGTATGAGCTCTGGTCAAGCAGCAACCACAATCCTTGTCAGGGTGAAATCACAAAAAACACCCCAAGTTAACCTGAACTCAGCCCTCTGGTAGCTTGGGACAAAGCAGTCAGGCTTAACTTAGAGGTAATGTGAAAAGTTAGAAAAGCACTATTTTTTAAAATAAATAAAATGAGACCAAAACGACAAAATCAAATTTGTAGAACTGGAGATATTCCGGCCCGTATTTATACTTTTTGACGCTAAACTGCGCTAACGCAGTTTAGCGTCAAAAGGTTTTGCGCCGGCTAACGCCATTCTGAAGCGCCATGCGGGCGCCGTATTTATTGAATGGCGTTAGCCGGCACTAGCAGACCGGCGCTGCCTGGTGTGCGTGGAAAAAAACCACGTACACCAGGCAGCGCCGGCGTAGGGAAAAATGGCGTTAGGGCGTCTTAAAATGGTGCAAGTCAGGTTGACGCAAAAAAATCGCCTCCACCCGATTTGCGCCATTTTTAACGACGCCCAGACGCCATTTACATGACTCCTGTCTTAGTAAAGACAGGAGTCATGCCCCCTTGCCCAATGGCCATGCCCAGGGGACTTATGTCCCCTGGGCATGGTCAATGGGCATTGAGGAATGTAGGGGGGCACAAATCAGGCCCCCCTATGCCAAAAAGAATTATTAAAAAAAAAAAAAATTATACTTACCTGAACTTACCTGAATGTCCCTGGGATGGGTCCCTCCATCCTTGGGTGTCCTCCTGGGGTGGGCAAGGGTGGCAGGGGGGGTCCCTGGGGGCATGGGAGGGCAGCTGTGGGCTCATTTTGAGCCCACAGGTCCCTAACGCCTGCCCTGACCCAGGCGCTAAAATCCGGCGCAAATGCGGGGTTTTTTGGCCCGCCCACTCCCGGGCGTGATTTTTGCCCGGGAGTATAAATACAACGCATTTGCGGCGCAGTCATTTTTTTAGACGGGAACGCCTACCTTGCATCTCATTAACGCAAGGAAGGCGTTCACGCAAAAAATGATGCTCTTTCCTCATACTTTGGCGCTAGACGCGTCTAACGCCAAAGTATAAATATGGCGTTAGTTTTGCGCTCCATCTTTTAAAAATGTTAGTGTAAATAGCTGCACAAAGCACCAACTGTGGATATCTGGTTGTGCCATACCAGGACAAAGTCACAAGTTCGGCCTGACCGCAATGGAGTGTGGGATGGCTTCAGGGACCAGTTATGTGAAAGTCCTTTAAACCTTGCTTTGAGGAGCCTTGCAAGGATCCATGCCAATGATGTGTCATGGATCTGAAGCAATGCATCAGTTCCGAGATGTGGCAAAGATGGGATGCGAGTGCCTGCACACTTTTTGAGGGTCCCATTGACAGGGCTTGTGATGCATCATGCAGTTGCAGTGATGTGCCCATTCTGAAGAGCTGCACGGCTGCGATGTGTAAACCGGCATTGTCATTGAGGCTGCTATCAATAAGGAATATGAGGGTCTGCACTGAGGGTGCAGTCGGGCTTTTGCTTTGCACTACAGCAGAAATTCATTATTTGCTTCTTCCATCAGGTGACTAGGAGACTTGAGTTTCTGCATAGCCAAAGATGTATTAGGCCAAGCATCTGTTTATTTGGAATGCCAAAAGGCTACTACTGGCAACAAATCTACAATCAGAAAAACTGCGGTTTTACTCTATGGCTGACAGATGTAGGGGTGATGCAGTGGGTCCGAAGAGCTGCACTGCAATGCAGGTCTTTGTGATGGGTCCAATCCATGCTTCAGTGGACTGTGGTGGCTCCACTTGGCAGGGTAGACTCACAGATGGCAGAGACAAGGAGCAGATGGAAGGTTGTGGGAAACCTCTTATGGCCCTGAAGCTTCACGTCAGGAGGCAAACCCTGGATTCAAGTGATGCAGGTCCAGTCCTTCTCACCCAGGCAAGAATGCAGCAGGCAGCATGTCAGCACAGCAAGGCAGCAGTTCCTTCAGAGCAGCAGTCTGGCAGAGTGCCAGCCCTTGTAGCAACACAGCAGTCCCTCTTCCTGCAGAGTAGCCACTACAGCAGGGACACAGTGAACCCCCAACGAAACAGCTTAAGCGGGGGTTGACACTGGGCCCTTAAAAAGTTAGACATTTGTGGGCCTCTTCTGTCTGCAGACAAAATGTTAATGAAATAATAGTTAGGTAATAACATTACAGATAAGTGCAGGTCACAAACTGATATCAAGAACTAAGGAAACAAAAATTGAAATAATGGAACACTGAAGCTAGGAGGACAGAGAGGGGGGCAATTAGAAAAAGTGTGCCTGAGGGAGAAAAGCAAGAAAGAAAAAGAAGGATGAGAGACACAATTTGGATAGCTAAAGAGACAAAAGAAAGAGCGTAAGGTAAAAGGAAAAAAGAAAGTGTGAAAGGAAGTAAGAAAGAAAAGGTGAAAGGCAGGGTGGAAGGATGAATGAGGAAATGGAAGGGTGAAAGGATGGAGTGAAAGGGTGAAAAGATGCTTAGATTGAAAAATGAAAGGTTTTTGAAAAGGTGAAACTAGGGATGGTTGGAGGGGTGAGTGGGTGGAAATGTGAAGTGATGAAGAGATGGATGAATAGACATTGCTGAAAGGATTCATGGGTGGACGGGTATACAGATTATGCATTGAACAGTGAAGTAATTGACAGATGAAGTAATGAATAGCAAAAAGGGTGAAAGGATTTATGAACAGATGGATGTAAAGAGAATGAAAGGATCAAGGCAAGTCTCCTAAGTATGATCAAGTTTGCTTGCTTTGCATTCTCATATGCTTTAGAGGTTCGAGCCGGGGAGGTATTATTATTTTCTGGCTACTCCCTTGCACCACAGATCTAGAACTGTACTGAAATGGTGGTGTCTGGGGTCCAGTATTTGTACCCAGTTGTACCTTTGAAGTAGGGAGAATCCTCTAGTGGTATAACTTTGAAGTGCACAGGTCCCTGCCTTCCTGGCTCCAGACTGCCTTCCTGGCTCTGGACTAACTGCAGGGAGTATGCAATCCTGTGTGTGGGGAAAGGACAAATAGCTTTTTCTAATGCAAGTGGCGCTTGGTGCAGCTCCACCCTCCCATCACACCAGTGATGTCCCACCCAGCCAAAATTAAGGTCCCCATAGTGTTCAGCTGTCTAGGAGCAATACGAAAAGCCTAGCTGTCAGCCACACCCAGTCATATGCCCCAGACTAAGTCAAGAAAATGCCAACTTTCAAAAAGTAAATAAATATGCCAATTGGGTATAAGCCAATTCAGCATGTTTTAAAGAGAGAGTACAAGCACTTTAGTGCTAGTTAGCAGTGATAAAGTTTACAGAGTCCTAGGACCAGCAAAAAAGAAGTCAGCAAAAAACAGGAGGTCTGAAGTAGGGGTGGGCAGAGTTCGTGGAGTTCCGCTATGCAGAACTCCATGGAGTGAAAAATAAACTCAGCGAACTCCACCTAACTCCGTGAGAATGGGCGGAGTTGTGCTCAGTAGTCTGTTCGCTCTGATTGGTGTGACTAGTGCACTCCATATTACAGCAAGAGCACTAATGGCACCACACGATCGCCCACTTGGCCAACTTGTTTTTCCTATTCTGTGAATGGTGCTGGGCCTACTTTTTAATCGCTACTATATCTTAATGATCCTTACTTTATCCTACTTACCCTCCCCTGTTTAACATTTATTTCCTTAGTGTGTGTATTTGTGTTACTGTATTTTACGTTTTGCCTCTTCTTTTATTTTCTGTGGCTTATTTGTCCCTTTATTAGTTTTCCCCTAACTTCCTAATTTCTCCCTCTCTATTCCATCACTTCTTCGTGTCTTTTTTTTATTTCCACCCAGCCCTTAGCAAAGCATGGGAGAGGTGGCACCAGTGCAGGGGGTGCAGTGAAGTGCACACACTGCGGGTGCTGGTGCTGCAGGGGGTGCAGCCTTGTGCCATTTTTATTGAGGAGGTGGCTGCACTTGTTTATTTGTGGAGTGACACGTGCCCTCCGTGCTGGAATGAGGCAATAGGCCTGGGAGTGGGTAGAGACTGGGGAGCATTAGGTGCTGTGGGGGAGGGTGTGCCATTGAGTTTACCAACATACTGGGGTTTGGCGCAACCAAGAGTAGCTGAAGAACCACTGGGCTGATATGCTGAACCGGGAGAGCGACCTGCTTCCCATTTGATGTGTACTAGTAATTAATTACTACTAACTTTGTTATATCCTATAATGCTATTATTTTCTCAAAAAGCATGCTCTTCACACTCAGAGATAAGTTCAGTTCACGTAACATAATATTACGAATATTGAGTGATCCAGTTTGAGTGAGACAGGTGCCTGGTGTTGCTACCTAGCTTTGCTCTTTGCTATAGTAGCTCACTTCAGCTGATTATTTAGGAAGTTATGCTGACTCTTCTGTCCTCCTGTCACTAAGATAGTGGTACTGTAGTAGTAGTAATACAATATCAGTGAGTTAGCTTTCTCTGTGTCTTCCTTCTCATGTAGCTTGTACAGTCCCAAACAATCTTCCAGTGATGTAGTTTGCAATGTGCATCTATGCATTGAAAAAGGAAACTGACTGAGCTGGCCCATCTAAGTGGGTGCTATTTGCCAAGCAATGATCATTCTCTGGAGTACATTAGTATTTTCAAATGTAGTTTAAGAAATTCGGTTTAGGGGTTAGGTAAGTTTTTGGAAATTAAGAATAGGTCAACTTGATATTAGAGGCAATCTGATTTAGAAAAACACAATGTCAACATGTCACTGCATTCACCTTTACCTGTCAAAAAATGTCCAGGAGATTAACTGTACCACTAATTTATGTTCTTATCTTATTTATTTCTTATATCAGCAGTCAAGGGCAAGAAGAGGGCATTAGATTGTCAGGCTGAGAAGGGTGCACCACCAGTGCCATGGTGAGTGGAAGTTGCACCACTAGCGCTGGGGCAGATGGCTCTGCTGGCACCAGTAAGTTCTCATCAACATTATTTACTTCTCTAACCTTTATCTCTCCCCATTAGATTAATATTTTTTCTTCCTTTCTCTTATACTGTGATTAGTTTTCAAATGCTCTTTGTTCTATTTCATGTATATTCTTATTATCCCTCCTTGCATTATCTTTTTTACTATATTTCTTGTTTCTGTAAGTGACTTCCTCCTGTCTCCGTACTAATCTGTACCTTAAGATTTCTTCAGCTCGGTTATGCTGTTCCTCTCCTCTAACGTTTATCCCTGTGGACTGGTACTGAAAAGACTAAGACACTATGGCCCTCATTTCGACCTCAGCGGTCTTTTTTAAAGACCGCCGAGGACCCGCGGGACAGAAGACCGCCATTGTTGGCGGTCTTCCACCAACCAGATTATGACTGGTGGCGACCCTCTGCCATTATTTGGACAGAGAGCCGCTAGAAGCCATACTGGCAGTCGGTGGTGTAGTGGAGGCTGCTCCTCCGTCACCGCCACGTCATCAGAACACCGCCCACTGAATTACGTGCCAGTATTCGGCGTGGCGGTGTTCTGGTGACGGGGTGCTGGTGGCGGAGCAGCCCCCATGGATCCCGTTCCCTCCCGGAGGACCACCGAAGCAGGTAAGGTGATCGTCCGACAGGGGAGGGGAGTGGGGAGTGTGTGTGTAAATGAGGGTGTGAGTGTGAGTGTTTAGAGGGGGTGTGTGGGTGCTTGTATGTTTGTGGGGGTGTGATGTGTGTATTGGGGATGTAACGTGTATGTATGTGTGCATGTGTGCTTGTATGTGCGCGTGTATGTGTGTGAGTGGTGTGTGCGTGCGTGAGTGGGAGGGTGGGGGTGTGTTTAGGGTGGCCTATGGAGGTCGGGGGGAGTGGGTGGGGAGGGGGCCCTACCACCTTTGGAGGGTGGTAGGGGGGTCGTGGGTGTTCAGGGTGGACTCAGAGGAGGGGGAAGGGGGAGACCCCAATCAGTGCCAGGGAAGGAATTCCCTGGCACTGCTAGTGCCCACCGCCATGGATTTCGTGGCGGTTCAAAATCCACGAAATCCATGGCGGTATGCAGGGTCATGATCCCGCAGGCGGACTAGTGACGGCCACCAGGCTGGAGACCATTGTCTCCAGCCTGACGGTCGTTACCGCTGTGGCGGACGGTGTGGGACATTGGCGGTTTGGCATGTGCCAAACCGCCAATGTCATAATGGAGCGGTAATTACCGCCAGCCTGTTTGCGGTCCTACCGCCAACATTGCACCGTCCCCAAGGGTTGTAATGAGGGCCTATATTAGGTAGTCTACTGTGAAGATTACTGAGTTTATAAACCCAAGCAAGCTCTTCTACGCTTGTTTATTGAGAAGGCTTTTAATTTCTTGGTCATGCTCAAATGATGAAAGCATGCCCATGGGGTGCCCCCCAATGCTATGTTGTATGTATTGATATTTAGTATCCAAGCAGTTTGGTTGACTGTGCAGAATGGCAGGAAAGCAGTATAAGGGCGGTCCCATTGCGTGTGCCTACAAAAACGAAATGTCCTCCACTGACCAATTTATTCTACCCCTTCATTGCGCTTCAAATGACTCACATTTCTCTACCGCTCCATTATGGTTTGAAGGACTACTGTCTTTTCTAACATAGTCAACCAGCAAAATGGCCAAAGTAATATTTTAGATGGGAGAAGAGATACTGCAAACTGAACTGTAGATATGTGCTGTGGTTGTATTTTGTTAAAAAAAGGGGTGGATCTGCCATCTAAAAAGTTTAATGTTTTTTCTAGTCCCACAGATCACTAGTGCCCGGGCCAGCACCAGTGCTCTGGATAACGCAGCAGCTGAAGATGGAGTCTCTACGGTGGCAGTGACGGACAATGGTAAGTCACATTGCTTGGTTATTAACAATTACTAGTATACCCACTGTATTTGTTAAGTGAGGCAGATCCCACCCATGTCATCCACGACCTGCTTTCCCATGGCACTTTGTGAGTTGAGACCCATGGGCCATGACCCCACCCAACTGCAGCATGGTTCAATCTGGCACTGCAGTGTTGACTGTGCAATCTGCTTCTGTTAATGTAGCATTTACAAAGCTTACTACGGATTACAAACCAAAACGAAAACAAGGTGTATTTCTCTTCCCTCCCAGTGCCCACGTAGTCACCTCCTATTACTGCACTCATTTATTCGTTACTAAGTTCTGTCCCAAACACTGGAAAAAAACATTTTTGGCATGTGCCACATGTTACGGGGCAAGTGGTTCAAATGGCTTCTATAATGGATTTACTCCTGTTCAAATTTGATACTCATCAATTTTCAGTTTCAACTACAGTGACTGACTAAGCCTAAGCTACATCATCAGTGAACTCCCCCCCCCAAAACAATTCTATATCAAAACCCCTACTGTACCTACCCGGCCTTTTCCCTCTACCTTACCCTGATGCAGCAGATTAAGCGCCCAATTTACAGTTTGGCAGAGGGTGTTACTCCATCACAAATGTGACGGATATCCGTCCGCTGTATTATGAATTGTAATATGGCATATGGGAAATCTGTCACGTTTGTGATGGAGTAACACCTGTGCCAAACCCAAGTCCAATCAGTCCCTCAGTCAAGTTTCCTTCCCTTACTGCCAAGAGAATGTATTTGATTTAAATAATTTGTGTTTGAAGATGAGGCCAGGAAGTAAAGTGGGATTAAGTGACTGTGATTTTGTATTTTGTGGTTGGGATACTTTGTGACAAACATGCCCAATAAAACATATATATCATGTTCCTTTCTCTGTACTACAGTGTATCTTTTTCCCACCATCTACTAAGGGCTTACGGCAGACAAGATATCTAATATCCACATGTTTTACATGACATGTGTGATAAATTAACCATCTGCCTCTTTGCAGTCAGAGTAGAACTGAAAGGCATTTGGAGAAGAGCAGAGCCATTGGAATCAAAGATAATTTTTTGTCCTTGCAGCTTCCCCAGCTGCAGACTGCAGAGAGCTGCAAATTTGAACTCGATGCGCTAGCTAGCACGCTTCCAGTCATTTAGCACAAGAAGATTAGAATACTTGTACTCCATAGTGGATGATGTCTTACTCATTAAATATAATTATTTTTATTTTTCCTACTCTAAGGGTCTGATTACGAGGTTGGTGGTTGAAGGACCACCAGTCTCACGGTGACAGTTTCGACTGTGGTGGTCCGACCAACACATTACAACCCTAGCGGGTGGACCTGCCAGGGGCCCGCCTTCTCTGCTGGGAATGTGGTTCCCGATGGATCGCCGGCAGCCGGAGTTGTAACCACTCACAATGGCACTGAACACAGTGGCACCTGGCTGATTACAACCCAACTTTCCTCCTGCCTTTCCATGGCGTGGACTCCGCCATGTAAGGGCTGGCAGAAAGCCAGTGCAGGGCCACCTTGCCCAGCCCTGTTGGAATGCACCCTCTCTGCTTTGCAGAGAGAGTGCATTTCAAGGGTGCTGGAGTGCTACGATATTGGCCTTGGTTCCCTTAAGGGAGCCAAGGCTAATATCGTAGCACTGTTCCCGTCGGCCAACACAGTGGGAAAATTGTAATGCACTCGTGGGGGGGAGTCACCGCCATGGCGTCCTCCCTGTAAGTTTGGCGGTCCCGCTGTGGGACTGCTAAATTCATAATGAGCCCCAAAATGCCTGTGTGGTTTACTTTTTTAGGATATCCTTTACAAGAAAAAAATCACTCTGCTTTCTTATTCTTATGCTGCCTCCTTTCAGCCAGTCAGTGCTTTTGTGTGAGACATTTGTTGTTAAAATCATGTACCTGTGACTGACATTCCTAAACACATCAAATATTCCAATAGGCCTAGGGGACCAGCAATGTACTTATACTGTGCCACTATATAATTTATAAAAACAAGTATTTGCACTGAGCATTCTTTACAATTTTTCTTTTTTCTTTTTTTTTAAATTATTTCTTGATATAGCTACTCCTACTGGCCTGTCACCACCACTGACCCAGCAGGAGATCCTGGCACGCTCCGGGGGCAGAGGCTGGAGGCCACCAGTGCACACCACCAGCAGCTGCTGGACGAGGAGGGCCTGGCACATGCACCTGCTCCTGGGCCCACTTCCACCAGCCAATGGCATGTTCCTTGAACTTCTAGGGCACACCAGCATCGGCACCTTGGAGCTGCTCATCCCCATGCCACCACCCTTTCAGACCAGTTGCATCATCATCACATGCTGAATGACCTGGGCACATGGGATGTAGGATGACATGCCTCATGGCTCGGATTCAACTCATGGAGATTCTCAGGGAAAATGCCCTCTCCTAGCCCTTTTTTATTTTTTTGTTTTTGGTGGGAGGGAGTTATTGTGGGTAGAAAGGGTTGGAATTTGGGCAGGGCATTTTTTCTTCTTTATGGAAATGAAAATGTATATTTATTTTGGACTTTGGCTGGTGATGGGGAAAGATGTGGGAGAGGGGTGGGTGTGTTGTAGTTAGAGAGGGTGGGTTTATATGTTATAACATTTATATGTTAGTAGAAGGGAAATCTTTGTAATCAACTTTATGTCTGAAGTTTTTTTGTGTGTTTTACTTTAACGTTGCACTGATGCCTTTTCATACAGCCTGCCTTTTTAATCTGCTTCTCAAAGAATATGCCAGTTAGGAGGGTAAGCTTCCATTCTCTATATTGCCTACAGAAACAGATGAATAATGACTTATCTCATCTGCAGTAGAAGTTAGTTACGTACTAAGTACAGTAGTTGACTTCCCTGCATAGTTCTCTTACCTGAAGATATGAGGTGATAACTGGGGGATGCTCCCTCTGTAAATCTTCAAACACCTTACTGGAGGGTTTACCAATGTCACAACGAGGTCCTACTCCCACCTAGGTTATCTCCAACTGTAAGATTAATCAAAAGGATCGCAGCCAGGAAACTAAACTGGGAAAAAAACCTGAGAGTTAGTAGGTTATGCAGATACATTCATATTATAGCTTTAAAAAGACTGACAGCAGACTACAACCACCATGACACATCAAAGAATGCCACATATTATAACAAAAACTAGTAATAGTAAATTATTCTGAACAATGGTGAACATGGAATTAGAAAAACAAAATTAGGAAATCCTCAAGTTAGGAAAAGTGTACTCAAAGTATATATTCTGTAGTCAACAAGGTTAAGCGATTTATCCATATATAACAAAGGCCTGAATGATGATGTTGACGTTAAGGATTGACTTTCTTACTTCTGAGTGGTTGGGTAAGTGGGGCTAGTGTGGGCTATTGCTCAGGTATTAGAAGATCCCACAGTGAGTTGGAGTTGCATATAAGCATATCTGCCCCTACAAGTGTGTGATCTACTTGGAGTAAAATAAGACACACCTCTGAAAAGGTCACACAGTCTCGGGGAAGAGGGCTAGGGGTTTGATGAATGGGTAGGAATGGAGTTTAGGGAAATGTGTGACAAAGACAAACACAAAAAAAGAACAATATTTATAAGGGAGATGAGCAGCACATCATCATCATCATTCTTTTTCCGTTGTGAAAGGAAACGAAGGAATGAGTATGACACAGTTCAGTTAAATGCAATGCATGCAAACAGTTCTTCTGCTCCAGAGACCCAAGTATTGGATATCTAAATGGTCTGTCTTCTTGATTTAAAAAAAAAACAAATGATGTAGGAGTGAATTGAACGAACCCAGTTCTAAAAATATGATGTCAAAAGAAAAAAAGATATTGTCTTGCCAAATTGGCGCGGTGCATCTGCATTCACCACAGGAATGTCTGTCACTCTCGGGTGCCAATCTGAACCAGTCTGGCAAGTAAGCAGAAGTATTGAGCTCAGCTTTCACCTTTTGTTTGTGCAGGAGAAGAGAAGGCCTGACGATTGTAAAACAGAAACTGTATTGTAAAGTCAAGGAGAAGGACAGAAGGAAGGTAAGCTTCATGAGGAGTGTGCCAAGAAGACTCAGGGGCAAAGCAAAAAACAAAAGGACTCAGAGGTTCACTTTTGTCACCAGTGCCACACACACTCAGCAGCACTTTCCAAATCAACGCACCTCTCTTCATTCCACATAGTTGAGTACTAGGCCTTAGAGTTATGGTTTCTCTTTTAAGTTGAACTTCCTTTTTCTAGCTGTTGTTGTTGAGGTAGTCCCACCCTGAGTCCTACCATCCTCCTGATGACTTTGAGTAGCTCTGTCCCAGCCTTGACCCGAGCGAAATAGACCTGTAGTGCACTGCTGTTGAAGAGCAAGTTGAGAAACGGAATTTCAGTATTTTGTATAGATTTGTATTTGCTAACTAAAGTGACTAGTTGGGTCTCTGAAGTACCAGAAAAAAGGAGTGGACTGTACAGATACATATTTACTAAGTTTGTTTGTAAAGGCCAATCACCCTCAGGAAAAATGATCACCCATCAGGCAACAAACATTGCAATTCATCAAAATAAAGTTTACTATTAATTGAACACCCTTGAGGCGCAGGTAGGTTGGGTACATAAGTGAATCTTTGATGCAGGCAACACATTGGAATTTGGTATTTGTACTCTTGTAAATGAATGATCTTCTAGGGCAGCCCTGCTAAGTGATGCAGAAGAAGGATAGGCATGTCTCCAATGGCATTAAAGAAATGTGGAGGCTTCTTCACTGCACACTGGTTCAACTTCAATCTGCGGAGAAACAACAAAGGGAGGGGCAAAAAATGGGATATTCGGAGTACAAACTCCTGGTCCCGTGTGTAAGGCTCCCACTAGACAATGAATCAAAAAAAGGTTACACACGGTTCCAAACACAGTAGAAGGTTTCCTTCCAGGAGACGGTTCAATCAGTAGATGGAAACCGAAATTTTTCGAAGCAAGAGCCCTCACTCACCATCCGGTGACATGCTTCATCATAGGGCCCAGCTCCTCGTCAGGCCGGCACTGCAATGCCTGACGGGCCCCACAAGGGGGCTCTTTGCCGGAGATCTTTTGAAAATCAAATGTAGCCGGTCAAAAACAAAAAAGTGAAGGATTGGTATATAGGAAAATGTTAAAAATGACTAGAGGTAAAGACTAATAATTTTTATTCTCATGCTGATATCTCTGACATGATTAAAACCAGAAACAGGGGAATTGGTGGATAGGGAATAGTAAGAAAGAGACAGTGCACACAGGATCCCCTGTGTCACTTTATGTAGTTGGTCAACATGTTTCTCGCTTTTTTCAAAGAATTATCTTACGCGATTCGTCAGGACCTAATTACATACCTAATCCTTTAAACCATGGATATTCCCATAAATAAGGAATTCAAAACCTAAAGGAATTTAGAAAGAAAGAAACCAAGGTTAGAATATAACATAGCTTATAAGATTCATAGTATATCATGTTGTGAAACCCCATACGTAAGTGAGGGATCCCTAAAGTGCCAAGTGACGCAAAGAAGTGATGATAACACTTATTAGGAAAAAAATGTGCGAAAGCCAGTGAGGCAATAGAGCATCCACATTGCTTACCCTCCAAAAACTAATGGTAGGGCCACATCGGGGTAGTCCAGGCTCTAAAGAATCCACTCTGATCTATATATACACAGATGACACAAGAAATGCTCTTAAAGGTGGTAATCAACACATCTAATGATACAACACATTAAATATAACTGAAATGGAAAAATTAGTTGTTCACTACAAAACTCCTATTAATTGAGGAATCAAGGAGTGCGGCCTCAAGTTATGTCAGGTCAATGGACAGCAGGTCGTGCAAATTAAATAGGAAGAGATCACATTGTAAAGGTAATCATTACCTTATTGGTAACATAAGGATTGAACAGCACTCACACCATGTGATATTACACAGGCATTAAATATAAAGAAAAGATCCATTTGGGACCACCTGCAAAAAAGTACAAGAAAAAATATATACAGACATGGCATCAGGCATAGACCGTATAGAAAGTATAGAAAGGAAGAAACTCACTGGGACGTCACAATTAGAGACATCCCGAGAGATCAACGTAAAACGAGCGTTTTTTGAGGGGTGCACATGTGTAGAAGACGTAAATCTAATGAAACCGCGCTGTTGTCAGCACTAACGCCATCAGAGACCAGAGATTCCACTCTGAAATGAGTGACCGTGGGCCTCTCTCATTTACCAGAGAGAGAGGAGAGCGCGCGTAATCAGGGATGAGTGTCTCCTCATTTCACAATGCCAAAGTGCCCATATACATGAAGCCCGGTGACCACAATGCAGACGTGGACACTCGGGAAACAGCGCTAAACCCAGGAAATTAGTCAGAGGGATGGCGGGATGCAAGGGAGCTGGTCGGGAGTTTAACCCAGAAAGTTGCAAAAAAAGCACTTACTTTTACAAGGGACGGCCACTGCCAGAACACCTATGCCTGCTCCTATACCCGGTATCACTGAGATCACTGTTACCGGGGAGTTTAAAAATGGAGAGAAGGGCACCTGAAACTAAGGAAGGACTATCAAAAGGCCAGAAGGATCCAACACAAGTGTCGGCCATTTTGAAGTGGTCCGATAACAGAGACATGGAAAGTAAACCCTCTCACCAAGACAAATAAGTGAGGAGGTGTAAAAAGGTTGATATATTACCACCAGACCCACAAAAATCAGTGATCACCATGTAGCCATTATAAAAGACTAAAAATGTGTGCACTATTGTATGAAAGAAGCACTAACGGCAACTGTGAACACAATAAGAGTGATAATGTTAATGAATGAAGCTGGTCCACTGGATATCGTCATTAAGACCAAATAGGTGGGTCTTAAGTCTAAAAACCCACCGTTGTTCTTTCTCTAAGAGCTTCTTTGTACTGTCCGAATGATTTTTCATGGTTTCTAGAACAATCCATTTGATATCATTAGGAGTGTGCTGCTTCTCAACAAAATGATTGGTCAATTTTGTAGAGGATCTCTTGCATCTAATGGTGCTACGATGTTCGTTAATCAAAATTTTCACCATCCTAGTCGTCATGCCAATATATTTTAGGTTGCACGGACAGGTAATCATATAAATACAGCTCTTAGTACGACAATTGGTATGGGATCTCAGTTGCCAAGTCTTTTGTTCACCTATATCCACTTCTTGGATACTGTCAGTCAGAAGACACACATTACAACAACCGCAATGGTAATGTCCCTTCACTTTGAGCCATTGTCCGGGGCCAGAATTGTCAAGGGGTCGGTTTGTTGTAGGTCTTGTGTGAACCACTAGGTCGTTAATGTTAGGAGTTCTTTTAAAGGCAAATAAGGGGCGTTCTAATGTAGCGCCTGCACTAGTAAGGATAGGCCAGAGCCTCCGGACAATACCTTTTATTTGGTTACTGAGGGGGGTGAACGTAGTGACACAGGTTAATCTCGATTGTTGAGTGCGGGTGTTATTAGTCAATAATATATCCCTCTGGATATTACTAGCCCTCTTTTTTGCCTGTCGAATATTAGGTAGAGGGTAGTTACGTTCACAAAGTTTTCGACATAAAGTGTTGGCTTGTGTGTGGAAATCATTTTTATCTGAGCAGTTACGTCGTATCCTCAAGAATTGACCAAAAGGTAAGTTATCTCGTAGGGCTTTTGGGTGATGACTGTTGTAGAGTAAAAGACTGTTACGATCTGTAGGTTTATGGTATACGGATGAGTTAAGAAGTCCTTCCCTAAGTGTGATTCGTAGATCCAGAAAGGATACTTCTTTGTCAGAGATGGTGGAGCTAAAACGAAGATGGGTATCCAAAGTATTGACCCACTGGGTGAAGGCTATAGCGCGATCCATTTCGCCCTTCCAGATTACTAGGATATCATCTATGTACCGGCGCCACAGTTTAATGTTGGAAAAGAATGGTTGGTCAGGAGTCAAGATGTGGCGTTGCTCAAAGGTAAACATATACAGGCAAGCCAGGCTAGGCGCAAAAGTGCTCCCCATAGATGTACCTTGTATCTGATGAAAGAGACTTTTCTCAAAATGAAAAAAGTTCTCTTGAAGGGCCACACCTGCACATTGCATAATAAAGCTCACTGGGGTGTTGTAAGTCCAAGTGTCAGCTAGAAGTATTTCCTCTACAGCGGCGAGCGTGGCCTCTTGTGGAATATTAGTATATAGAGCCTCTACATCTAGACATACCAGTATGTCTGTGGTGCCTGACTCATTGATGTCATTCAATAAAACCAAAGTGTCTTTTGTATCCTTCAAAAAGGTAGACGTTTTCTGAACAATGGGGTGCAGGAAGAAGTCACAAAACTTAGACAGGGGCTCTAAAAGAGAACCGATCCCGGACACTATAGGGCGTCCTGGGGGAGGAAGACCCTTATGGATTTTAGGAAGACAATAAAAGTACGGAACCCTGGGATTTTTAGTGTCTAGGAATTCCGCTTCTTGTTGAGTAATCCATCCGGCTACTTCTGCTTCCATTATCATGCTGCGAATCTTGCGTTGTAAACGCGGGGTCGGATCAATAGAGATGGGGCGGTAATAAGATGTATCGCTGAGTAGTCTTAGACATTCCTGTCGGTAATAGGTGGTATCCATAACCACAATGGCACCACCTTTGTTTGCTGGTTTTAGCGTGATATCAGGATTGGAGGACAGAGAGTGAATGGCCGCCCGTTCTAATTTGGAGATGTTCTGGAAAACTTTTGGAGAACTCAAACGCTGGATTTCATGGCGGACCGCCTTTTCAAAGGTAAGTACCTCCAGTGGGACTGAAGTAGTAGGGGGCATGAAAGTAGAGGGATTCCTTAAATTAGTGTCACCCCTTGTCTCCAATCATGGACGGTCCTTAAAGAAAAAGTGCAGCCTAACCTTGCGAAACAAGGCTGCCATCTCGCAGTGTAGTCTAAATTGATCCTCCTTCGGGGTGGGTACGAATCCTAGACCTTTCTCTAGGACTGCCAGCTCTGGAGGGCTCAAGGTGGAACTTGAAAGGTTGACCACTAGGGTCTCTTTTGGCTCGTCACACTGCGGCTTCTGGTGATCATCTGTGGCTCTTCTTGTGCCCAATGGACATTTCTTCCTCTCCTTCTGTTTCTGCCTCTGCCTCTGCCCCGGCCTCTTCCTAAAAAAGGATTGAAGTTATATTGTGGCTGTGGTTGGAAATACGGCATAGGCATCGATTGCCAATGTGGCATCGGTTGGAAAGGAAAGGGAGAGTTGAAATGGGTGGGTGGAACATAACGATTCCGATTCAATCTCTGACCCTCATCTCCGCTCCAGTCATCCGAACTAGAGCTATTCTGTGGTGTGCGGGGCCTTCGTTGCGAGGTGTCTGAATCATCTGAAGTTTCAGAGGTAACCTCGCATTGGTAGTCATCTTTAGTATAAGGATAAACTTTCTCTCTACTGAAGCGTTTGATATCCTTCTGTAATTTATAAATTTTTTGGCGTGTTAGGTATTCCTTGGTCTCATTCAGTTCCATATTAATCTTGGCTAGGCGAGACTTAAATTGAGCAAGTTGGACCGTAGTTTTCAGAGCTGCTTCAGTGATGGAGATCTGGATGGTGATAGAATCCGCCAAACGTTTAGAGGTATTGATAATGAGGATCAACCAATCGCGGGTGCATTTCCACGATATCTGCGACCAATCCAAACGAAATTGAAGGTCTTGTAGAAAGATCCTAGGTACATTGGTGACAATAAGGCCATTTGGAGATATATCGGCCCTAAGATATTCAGTCATAATAGTACCGTGTAAAACGGTCTTGATGAGTTCTTTCTTAGGAGCTGATAATTTGGTCCAGTCTTCTTTAGTGCCACTCGAGGGACCACTGCTGTCGTCCCCTAGAATCGAGGGAGTTTGTAGAATAGCCTGCACCATGCTATCATCAAAGCTAAGACCCTGTAGGTCCGACATATTTCACCACCGGATATAGTCTATTGGGGTGTAAAAAGAGAGGAAAATAAAAATAAAGATAGCCCCGTAGCCAGAAGGCTACACTAAATCATCGGAGAAACAACAAAGGGAGGGGCAAAAAATGGGATATTTGGAGTACAAACTCCTGTTCCCATGTGTAAGGCTCCCACTAGACAATGAATCAAAATTTGATTCATTGTCAACTTCAATCTGGCCATATATGTGCCCAAAAAATGGTGAGGCAGCATAAATTTGACACAAACATAATGTTTCACTTGCTACTTTTTTGCAAAGAAAGAAGTTCAATGAGAAATAAATCAAGTTCTATGGTGGCATTGTCATACTCAGTCTGGGAAGCAGAGTTCATCCTCAAACTCGGGAGGTTCACCCAGAAGTTGGTCAACTAACACATTTGATTCTTACCTATCGTCCTACTCCTCCTTTGCTGTGTCAGTGAAGGTGTATATTGTGTGGTATAAAATGTTGGCTCATTTTGATCATGGTCAATCTCTCCATGTTTTGAGGTGAAAGGCTGGTCCTTTTCAATGTAACAACTGCACCAGC
This sequence comes from Pleurodeles waltl, assembly GCF_031143425.1. Taxonomy (NCBI): domain Eukaryota; kingdom Metazoa; phylum Chordata; class Amphibia; order Caudata; family Salamandridae; genus Pleurodeles; species Pleurodeles waltl. Next base: position 598,734,665 of record NC_090444.1, on the reverse strand, counting down.
TGTACCGAACACCTGCTCAGCAGACACACTGTCTACATGACAAGCCAGATACTTTATTGACAAACTGCTCAGCTCTTGCCATTGGCAGACCTTCCCATACTAATACACCAATGGGTTGTGATCCACATAGACCTTTTTTAGATCACCCAGATACTCCTGCAGCATCCTCTGAATGGTCAATGGTGCTGTCACTTTCTCAACCACTTTTGCCTTCACCTCTGATCTGGACTTAAGACCTGCCACTTGAAATCAAGCCAATGCAGAGGTTGAGTCTGATTCTTGTGTTGCTGTTGTTGCCAGTTTTCTTGTTGCTGGCATTGGCTGCTCTAATGAGACAAGACTGCCCTCTCTGGAAGTTGAAGGTGGCACCCCAGAATTGCAAAGTGGGACTCTAAGTTCTATCCGTTCTAATTCTTGGTGTCCGGCTTGCTCAACAATCAATCGTTTGTATTTTGAAAAATCCCCTTCAGGAAATGGAATGAAACTGGGCAGAATTTTTTTGCATCGTGGATCAAGTAGGGTGACACAGATGTACTCTTTAGATGAGATTATGTCATTTTGCCACCTTGTATTACGAGCAAAGTGAAAGTTTAAGCTCTCAACCAAGGCATGCACTACTAGATTTTCATTCACACCTGCAAGTGTAAACATTTTAGACACCTTCTTTAACTGGTCTTGTAGCAGATGCATCAATGGGATAGCTTGGCCCATTGCACTGTCCTCCATGCTAACTTCCTGAGTGCAAACCTCAACAGGGAGTGCCATGTGTGTCAGGCATTTGATTAGGCCCCATTTGTCTGCATCCATGGTCATAGCTTTCCTGATTGCATCACCTTCTCTTTGAATGACTTAGTAATTGATCTGTCTGTACTGCTCAACAGATGTTGCAACATGTGGTAGGTTGAGTTCCAATGTGTTGGCACCTTCTCAGCTAGGCTTTAATTGATACTCTGTTAGCACGCTGAATAATCCACACTTCCCGGGCTTTCAAAGAATGGCTGAAATAAGTGCAGGTTCTTCTGCAGGTAGTCAGTATACTGTGACTCTGTCTTCCTTTTTTAAAAAGTCTTTCACAACCAGGTTGATGCAGTGCACCAAACACAGGACCCTGAAGTAGCTATTGCCTGGCATGGCCTTTACTATGTTACTGCCATTGTCCATGAAAACAAATCCAATTCAGAGACCTCTGGGTCACAGCCATTCAGACAACTTGCTGTTAAATTTGTGCACAATATTTGCAGCTGTATGTGATATCTCCATGGCAAACATGGCTACTGTTGCATGCCACAAAATGCCCTTCAAACTTACTTAAGGGCCACGACCTCTAGATAACTTTTTCTTTACCCCACAAAAGAGAACCATTGCAGTGATGCACATGTAATCAGTCGCCTGACAACTGGTCCACATGTCTGTCATCAGGTGGATAGTGTGGACAGCACATTGCTACAAAACGTATCCAGCCAATTGCAGTACATCGTGATGCAGTGCTGAAACAGCAACAGCAAAATAGGTCCAACTTGGAACCTTTTGGGCAGATGGCTGCCACAAATGCTAAACATCTCATTCCTTCCACAAAAGAAAAGGGGAGGAGGTCCAGCACTAACATTTTTGTGAGCTTCCGATTGTACAAATTGGCCATTGGGTAGTTTCCATCTTAGGGCCCCTCCTACCTAAACATGCCTGGAATAGAAGCCTGGATTTTCTTCTTTTCTGTTTGCACTGACGCAGGTGATTTTCGCGAAGTAGGTGGTGGTAGTCTCAATATGCATTGTGGGTCAGTCACTGTATGCTGTGGTGTCTCCATCTGACTCTGAGTCTTCTTGTGCCATTGTGAGCTCGCTGAGATGGGTGATTCTGGTGCACTGCTGGGCACAGGACTGCTTTGGGTGAGATGTCACTCTCTTCTGCCTCATCATCACCTCCCACCATGACTGGTCTTGTAGCTAATGTTTCCCAACTCTCCTCACTTCACCAACACAAACATGTTCAGCCATTTATTTAGGGTGCTCTCCTGACCAGGTTACTTGACTTCTTTTTCATATGAGTTGTTTGGCCTTCATGACCATAATGTGAATCAGACTTACCTCGATGAACACTTGTGTGGCAATGTTCTCCTCCTGTTTGCAAATCAAAAAACAAAAAAAACTAGGGAGGAGTACTTTCTTAGTGGGCCACTCTCAATGCCTGGAGATAGGTGGGTCTTTCATTTATTGCCTCTCTGTACCCCATACTTCTATTGTAGCAGGGGTTGGAGGAGGTCTTAGCTGGAGTTTTACAAATATGGGAGCCAGCAATGCTACCTTGTGCCTTATCCCTCGAAGCACATTGAATAGTAATGTCAGACTGCTCTGTGCCATCTTCCACAATGACTGGCTCATCAACACCATCCTCCTCATCATCCCCTTACACATTTCTAAGGCTTTCAGGAACTTTTCTTTTCCCTTGCCTCTCTTGGCATCTCTGGGTCCACTCCATGTCCCTATCATCATCATCATCAGAAGTGGTGCTTGGAGAAAATGGTGGAGTAGTACCCTTCCTTTTGCTCGCAGGATATCTGTGGGCCAATGACTCTAAAAGAGGAAGTTCTTGCTTGTCAGGAAGCACAACCTCCTGTTCTGCTCCAGCTTTAAGATGATCTACTCTTGCTGGCTGTGGCTGCTCTCCACTTTGCTCGGTTTCCTGAAATGATTGGATACTACTTTGTGAAAGGGACAAATCAAATTCAGCGTCACGCAAATTCGGCGTCAACATGATTGCAGTGGCTGCCTCACTGACAAACATGGTCTTGGACTTAGGTTGGGGTGGTGATGTTGATGTGGGACTGCTGCTTCCAGGTTCCTTCCCGGAGGCCGGTGCGGCAGGCACACATTTCCCGAAAAAGGATGTGGTCAGCACACTACTGGTGGCAAGCTGCCTTTTCTCACTGACCACTTCTTGGAAACAGCTTATTTTGGGGCCATCTTAAAGTTCTCAGTTGGCAGTGGCACTAAGCTGAACAAGCAGAAGAGACTGAAGGATTGATGTTATTGTGCAGGCCTTCTGTTTGGCAGTATTGCATGTGATGCCTCTTCTTCTCTTGTGTACCTAAAAGCTAACAAGGAAGAAAAACATTTAGTGAAATGCAGCATTGTTGCAGGTTGTATTAGTAGAGATAAAGGCAATATTAGTGTGGTTGGTTATAGGTAATAAGAAATCAATCACTTTAAAGTCAAACTACACACCATACCATAATATTTCATTTTCAATCAGGATAACACATTATACAGATATAGCTCTTTGCTTTATGTCTATCTATTCTAAAGAAGACACCGGAGACAGCCAGGGACATGCATGGGTAAATGGAATGATCTTTAAAAAAATGAATGATCCTGATGTGTCTGCATGTAACATAAGCACTGTTCATCAATATCATATTCATAATATATGTATGCTACAATGATCCTCAAGCAACTTATTAAACTGATATCACATCCATCCATGCAAGCCTATGGCAAAGGCACATTGGCTGGATGCACAAAATGGCCACCAGCCACATGGTCAAACAACAACAGCGAGCAAGGTGGCATAAGGAACAAAGAACACATGGAAGCCTATGGCAAAAACACACTGGCTGGATGCAGAAAATGGTCACCAGCCACATGGTCAAACAACAACAGCGAGCAAGGAGGCATGGGGAACAAAGAAGACATACAAGCCTATGGACACAGACTATACAAAATGATCCCTAGCTGCATGAAATGGAGAACAAAGAAATGGTGGCTGATGACAAACACACACACACACACAGGCCAGAAAAAGGAGGCATGGTGGTAACACAGAAGAAAAACTACAATGAATTCAGCCATGCAAAACACAAAAATGAACTGAGCTGTACAAATTTTACAACAACACACATCCACCTATGGCATCAAATATTACCATACAGTACATGTACACTTTTTACATAAAAAAATGAAATACAAACAATAGCCAACATTCTTAATTCAATCCAATGCCATTCCTGCCCTAAATGAAGTTTTAAAAACATGTACCACAGAAACATTTCTATCATGCAGTAATGGCTAGTGCTGGGCCTATTGGCTAGATGGCCCATTGAAAGACTAAGCCATTTAGTATAATAAATAAAATGAAAATGTTACAAACATGGAGAATAGGTAACGAACTGTGCAACATTTGTCCTTTACAAAAGGTGAAAGATTAGATGCAAAACAAAAATAACCAGGCCTCTACTTTAACTGCAGGCCAACCACCACATTGACAACAATGTTTTAACTTACTTGTGTGATATCACAAAAACAAAGTCCTTAAATCTCAGGGTATATATCCAGCAGCCAAAATGGTGATCCTTCCACCTCCAAACCCAAGTGAAAAGTGATCAGAAGTTGGACTAAGCAGTGGGAGGAGCTTGATGGACCGGAATAGGATGTTGGAGTCTCTGGGGCACTTCCTCCCTGTTGGAAAAAAAAGTAAAAAGGCTTCTTGCACTAAAAAGAACTTGATCAAGTCAATTGGATAAGAAAATCACCAGAAAATCTCTTTTTTAGTAGATTTAGCTGCTTCTCGAGTAGAAAATCTACTCAAGGTTAGCGCTCGTTAGCGGCACTCTATTGTCGCAAAATCTAGCATGCATTCACTAGCAGCCTGAAAATAAAACAAATCTTGCATGAGTGAACATAAATAAAACTCTGCTATGTGCCGTGGGCAGAATTCGGGAACTCCACGCTACACTTGGAGTTTTCTGCCCGGGCCTACTCTGTAGGCAAAAAAGTTAAAGGAAAGCCATGCCAAGAATGCCAGGTCTAACAGTTACATACCGAAAGGCCTCTTAGCGGTTACTGATGGCCCAATTTTACATATTGGACCCTTTGCGACCACAAAAAACCTTTGCATATCTGGCCCTAGGACCATAATGGAGAATGATAACTGCACAACTATCCCAGATTTAGCATCCTGGAATTTTTGCACACAATGAACATATGTAACTGCAACACCAGGGTATTGAAAAGAAGGGCACAAGGGTTATTATTAGAAGTCCCTCTTAAGTCAGATACAATTGCTTGAAACGTCAATGACAAAGCTGAATGTGTGCGGCTTGAACCTAGATATTTGCATGTACACCCTTTCTACTTTAATGTTTTGTAATTATTTTTAATAAAGATACAGAAATATATCAAAACTGGTTGATAGTGATGAGTCAACATTGCAACTTACAACAAATGCCTTGAGTGTTACAGAAATAGTTGAGGACACCTTAACATACATAGGGATTAACAGTCACTAGGAAGTAAAAGTGTATAAAAAGTTATATTCTTGGGGAACTATATTTTAGGTATATGAATACATGTTCAAGGGAAACTGTAGGTTCTTAGACTGAAGGCATAGGCTAGTCCATTGATTTTTATTCTGTGCTGTGGTGGGAAGGAACATTATTTATGTGACATCTAAACAAACTGATGGCTAAATGGTGTTAGTTGTGAGCTGCTACATGTATAAGTATTTGTGTGCAATAGTGTTTGGAAAACATGAGGCTGGTAGCACACTAAAAGCTGTTTTTAGACCAGACTTAGAAACTAGGCACATATCTGGGCAACCGACAGGGACTGACACCAATGAGCGACTATCCACCTTGTTCAGTTATTTAAATCCTTCCTACATGTTCTATTTTCCACCCTATCCACCTAAACTGCTCACAGTGGCTCCAGTGCTCGATTACTTCTCTGTTAATGACTGTAGGTGGAAGAGCAAGTGATCGTGCACCCTGCCATACGCTCCTCCATGCATATAACATATATGTCCCCATTATAAGTTGCCTGGAGCGGTATCCCCTGGGGAATGCTGCTCTGGGCAGCTATGAGTGATATGATGTTGCTACAGAAGAAAATACCGGGTCCGAATGCACCAGATGTGGATTTACTGACTGTGGATTCTCCCAGTAAACCATTGGTGGAGAGAAACAGGCACTGTGGTCAGAGGCACAGCTCAGCAAGTGGTAAATATCAGTATTAAACTCCCCAGGATTGGATAAACCTTCATTAAATTACCTGGAAATTCTTGGTCTGGCAAGTAAAATGAAAATTCAAAATGAGTAGTGTTTTTCTTCTAGCACAGGCTATAGAAAGAAATATATTTAAAAGAGGAAGTTATGTATTTTCTTTCCTATTGCAGGAAGGTAAGCACATAAGTGATTACAAATTGGACCCTGAGCTATAGAATTCGTACAATGCTTCAAATAGCAGCTTTGCCTTGAGGAAATGTCCTGGACAATAATATGTAAAGAATAAAACTCTGTGAGCTCTCCTGAGGATTATATGGGAAGAATTTAGAAAGTCATTTTCAGCAGTACATGTATATTTATCTTGATTGGAAAAGGGCTGGAGAAACCACATATCTTCAGGCTAAAGGAAGTTTGGAGAATGTTGTAAAATAGCTGTCCACCTAAGCCAACCTTTTTGCACGGAAAAAGAATAAGGAAAGGAGGGGAAAAGAAATGTGAGTAGGAAAGGCATGAGTAGAAAGGAGAACAAAGCAGGTTGGGTGGCAGCACAGATAAAGCGGAAAGTCTGTTGAAAAATAAGATGGCACAGAAAATAAATAAAGTGTCAGATGAGAAGGTTCACATGACTTTAGGAGGGGCAAGGAGGCAAGGCAACACAGCTTGAGATAAAATCACAGGTGATTGACTGTAGGCAGAAAAGATAAGAAAACAAGACAAATAATTGAGCACCAAGGCATGACCTCTTTATATAGTGATAAAAGTGATGCTGCACGGAACAGGATTCCAGACATTTAGGAGAAAGAGCTTGTAGGTCAATATGCCTCTCCAGAAGAGCGGACATGAGCAAGGAATTAGAGCACAGCCTCACGCATAGGCCTGTGCTGCATCTGGCCCTTTTTGTAAGGTCTCGTTCAGATTTTTTGCTTTCTGTTAGTGAACCCATTTTTGTTGGTATTAGGACTCTGTGCATGTTTTCCCTGCTAACCAGTGGTAAAGTGCTTGCACTCTCTCCCTATAACATAGCACAATTGGCATCCACCTGATTGGTACATTTAATTTCTTTATAAGTATTTAGTGAATGGTGCTACCTGTGCCCAGGGCCTGTAAATGAAATGCTAATAAAGGGCCCGAGGACTCATTGTGGCACCACTGAGGCAGCCTTTTCAAAGATTTCACAAGCCTGAAATTGCAGCCTGTAGTGCAGCTCAAATCTGCGATTTCAACTTGGAAAAATAAACCTTTTGCAGTGCTGAAACCTTTCATTTTAATACAGATAAGCCACCCAATGGTAGGCATTAATGGCCCATAGGGCAGGGTGCTTTGTATTTAAAATGTAGGACACGGGGGTTTAAGCTTTACATGTCCTGGTAGACCTGTAAGGCCTATCCATCCCATTGGATAGCACAGGGTTATCATATTACAATTATTAAGTGCTAACATTCAGTTAGGAGCAGGTTGGTATATCAGGTTCATTGTCTACATTTTTACATTTACGATCCTCTTTGATGGTGAAGTTGAATTTTTAGATGAAAATTCTGAAAATGCCACATTTAGAAATATTTTGTACTTCTGCCAGTGTCCTGGGTCACATGACTGTGAATGGCTCTGCTGTTGAGGTTTGTGTATTCCTGTCAGACAGTGAGACAAAGGGGAGTAGGAGTAGTTAGGATGTGTCGTCTTGACAGGATGGTTGAGGCAGAGCTGTACCCAGCCTCACTTACATTTCAAGGTGCTTTGCTTCCAGCTGACACAACGGAACCTGACACTAGTCGTTTGTCATCCCAGACTTCTTAGAGTCTTGACAGGGGAACGGAAGACTTTACAGAACCAGATTTGGGGGCAGTGTAAGGAATCCCCCATTTCCCAAGGCTAACACCAGGTATAAATACTGAACATCCAGAGCCACTCCTCAGTACTCTCCTAGACCTATGGACATTACTTTACATTATTGCTCCTCAGATGACTGCCCCACTGCTTGAGGCATTCCTTGCTACCCAAAGGACTGCCCTGCTGCTATCAGAGGACTGCCCTGCTGCTTGAGAAGTGTCCTGAAGCCCACAGGGCTGCCCTGATGCTTGATGACTATCCTGCTCTCTGAAAAGGAAGACTGTACCACCTGCCTGCTAACCTGAATGACTCCGAAGGTCAGCCGGCTGACCTTCGGCCTAAGCTGCAGGAAAACAACAGGCTTTAGAGGCCTCCCTGTAGCTGCCCAGCTGATCTGCTTCACTGGATCTGCACCATGCTGGTCTTTTCTAAAGTGAGTTTCTTATCCCCAAGAGGTGCCTCCTCAGGTCCTGGACCTTGCATGCCATCAGTTGAGCTCCTCTGTGAAGAAGGCTGAAATCCTGAGGTTTTGGGCCCTTTGTGACCTCCAATGGACCTGTTCGAGCTGAGATTCTGTTGCCCATGAAGAATGCCAAAGTGAAACTCCAGTGAACTTGACTCTTAGTGCTACAGCAACCACCATTGAAGACCGGCAATACAAGATCTTCACTTTCCACTTCAGCAATGACAGACCACATGACCACAAACACGAAGCACCAGCAACAACCGTCTGAGATGCCTGACTGGATCTTAACACCACAGTGACATCAGCCCATCACGCCTGCTTGCTCTTTACACTACAGACAGGACCATCTGCAACATTCTCCCTGCCCGTAGCCCTCCTCCATCATAAACTGAAATCTTTGCACCCAACTTTGAGAAGGTAACTTTTTTATCGGGGCTAACATATACTCTCACAGTTGAATGATGTGATGTACAAATCAACAAATTATAACCTGCTCCCTTTATTTGGCCCATGCTCCTTCCTGACCTGAACTTGTGACTGCTCAACCCCGAGTCTAACATGACCAGATGACCACAAGTGGCACTTTGTGCTTTTAGGTTCTATATCTACCTAAAGCTTGTAAATAAAATATCTCCAGTTCTACTGATTGAATCTGTAAGTGTTGTATTTTCGTTTCTCTCCATTTGTGTGCTACTAAAACTAACTGCTTTTGTGTAGTGATGGGCGTAGCTCACAGAGTTCAACTCCACGGAATTCCGTGGAGTTGGTTTACAACTCTGTGGAATTCTGCAGAGTTCCAGGCGTGGTGGAGTGCTGCCTGCCCTGGCATGAATTCACCTGATCAGAGACACGCTGAACAGGGTTGGCCCTGCTTAGTGCTTCTGAGATCGGGAACATTCAGGCCAGGGCAGGCAGCAGCGAAAGCTGCCGTTTTCAGGTCTCTTATGCACCTGCCTGTCCTGTGTGCAGTCAGGGAGTGCACACGGGGCAGGCCAGTGCATAAGAGGACTCAAGCGGCAGCCTAGGCAGCCAAAGTTGCTGTTTCAGGCCTTTTGTTCATAGGCTGCCCAGTGTGCAGTGTCTGCCCCATGTGGAGTGAACATGGTGCAGGCTGATGCATAAGAGGCCTGAAGCGGCAGCTTAGGCAGCGAAAGTTGCAGTTTCAGGCCTCTTGTGCCCAGCCTGCCTGAGCGTGCGCTGCAAACGGATCAGGCTGGTGCACAAGAGGCCTGGGCAGGCTAGTGCACGAGAAGCCTGAAACAGCAATGGCCTGAATTCAGGCCAGGGCCGTAGGCAGTAAAAGCTGCTGTTTTGGACCTCTTGTGCACCAGTGTGTGCATGAACAAGAAAAAAAATGAGGACTTACATGGGTCCTCTCAGAGGGTCCTCATTGCCAGCAGCCTGCTGTTCTACCTCCCTCTGCCCCCTGCTCCCGGGCCTGCTGCAGAGGGAGGCCTGGAACCAGAGCTGCTGGTGTCGGCAAGCAGCTCCATCACCGAAGCAGACTGTGCTTGCACTGTGTGGCCCATAACTGGGCTGCAGTGTGCACACAGTAAACTTCGCTCCACTGGCAGGGCTAGGGGAGTTTTTGGTCAAACTCCGCACTCCAGGCTCAGAGTGCCAAAAACTCCGTTAGCTCTGCCAGTGGAGCGGAGCTCGCTGCCCACCTTTTCTTTTGTGCCAAGCTACGAGAGGGTTAAGCACAGGTTAATTTAGTGACTTTTGTGATTTACCTAGGGAAGGATTGTGGTTGTTGTTTGAGTAAGGTTTTCACCCCCTCAACCAATAACTCCATTTCTTACATTGGATTCAGCTGTGGGCACGTATGTTTATGCAGAGCCACTCAGTGATTTTGTGTAACACTAAAATCCCATAAAAATAACCTGACATCAAATTTCTTTCGATTTTTTTACATATTCTCTTTAGTTGTTGGTTTGACAATTTTTTCCTGTTTCCAAATTTGTTTACCTCGCTTCCATTTTGCTACAAATAAGATGGAGTTGATCAGTGCTGATAACCTCAGCAAGGCAGAACTGCAGAGGCTTTGCAAGGAAAGGGGACTGAGGCCCATATTTATGGGAAAATGACGGAAAGCGACACTGCACCAAAATTGCCAGCGCCACGCTCCGTCATTTTCACAACACAAGGATGCGCTGCATTTAATTGAATATGGCGCACCACCTATTTGTCCCCTGCACTGGCGCTAAATTTAACTGCTAATGTAGGCATCCTTGCACCATCGTGTAAGGATGTCTGCGTTGAGGGGTTTGATTGTTAATGTGCAGGAATGTGTTCTTTCCTGCACATAGACAATCACTAATGGCATTTTGACACGCATCTAAAAAGCAAAAAATGAGAAGGAATAAAAGTATTCCTACTCGTTGCGCCTTGCTAACGCCACCCCTGGGTGCCATGCCTGACACAGATGCTGCTTCCTTTTGAGTTTTTCATAATGGAAGTTAGCAAGGAGGTCAGTACAATGGGCCAAGCTATCGCGTTGTGTCTGGTGTCTGTTGTCTGAAAGGATCGCACTCAAGGTGTGAACGAAAACCCAGAAGCACATGCTTTAGTTGAGAGCTTAATTCTTTACTTGGCTTGTAATGCAAGGCTGCAAAATGACATCATCTCATTCAAGGAGTATACCTGGAACATACCCTACTTGATCCACACTACAAAACAATTGTTCACACTTTCATTCCTTTTTCGAATGGGGATGTTTCAAAATACAAAAGGTGGATTGTTGAGCAAGTCAGAGAACTGGAAAAAGAACAGATAGAACGTAGAGTCCCCCTGTGCAATTCTCGGGTGCCACCTTCAACTTTTGGAGAGGGCAGTCTTGTCTCACAGCAGCCAAAACCGGCAACAAGAACACCAACAACAACTGCATCAAAAGAAATGGACCCAACCTCTGCATTGGCTTGTTTCAACTGGCAGATCTTTGGTCCAGTTCAGAGGCAAAGTCAAGGGCAAAAGAGGTTGAGCAAGTGGGATCACCAATGATACTTCAGAGGATGTTCCAGGAGTATCTGGATGACCCACAAGATATGTATGTGGATCAAAACCCATTGCTGTATTGGGATGGGAAGATGCGCCAATGGGCAGAGCCCAGCAAGCTGGCAATGAAGCATCTGGTATATACTGTAGCCAAAGTGTCTGCTGAATGTGCATTCAGTGCAGCTGGTGCAGTTGTAACAGTGAGAAGGACCAGTGTCTCATCTCAAAACGTGAAGAGATTAACCATAATCAAAATGAACCAGCATTTTGTATCACCTGATTACACCGTTCCCCAATCACCACAGGAAGAGGAAGAGGATGATTGGTCAGAATCAAGTATGCTTGCTGACCAAAGTCTGAGTGAACCTCCTAAGTTTGAGAACAAACTCTACTTACCGGACTGTGCCAACATTGAACTTTTTAACTATTTATCATTGAACTTCTTTCTTTCTTTACAAAAAAAGAAATATAGGTAGTGGAACATTAAGTTTTTGTCGGATTTATGCTGCCCCACCATTTTCTAGTCACGTACATGGCCAGACTAGAGTTGAACCTGTGTGCAGTAATGAAGCCCTCTTCATTCAGGAATTTGGAGATGATGCCTGTCTCCCTTACAAGTCATTGCCTATTCTTTTTTACACCACCTAGCAGGGCTGGCCAAGAAAATCATTGATTAAAAGACTACCAGTGCCAATGTCAAATTCCAATGTGTTGCTACCATCAAAGAGGAGATAATATTTTGTTCAACCACTTTGCTTGGATTGGAAGAGGTAACTACTACTATTGCACCAAAGAGTGGTGATATATTGTGTGATGGAGAGTGATGATTGATGATGTATGTGGTGTATGACAGTGAGGGAGGGAGTTGATGATTTTCAATATTTAGCGGTTGATGGGTGATAAGTTTTTCTTGAAAGTGATTGGCCTTTCCAAATCAGTGAAATTTACCTGCAGGCTCTACTCCTTTTTTTTGGTTCATCGGACCAGACAAGTCACTTTAGTTACCACAGATCTATACACAATACTCCAGTTCTGTTTCTCTATTTGTCCTTCAACAGCAGTGCACTACACAGGTCTACCTCACTCGATGTGGGACTGGGACAGAGTTGCTCAGGATCAGGAGGAGAAGGATGGAAGGACGGGACTATCTCAACAGCTAGAAGAAGAAAGGTATAGATTTCAAAGAGACACCATGATGATGGCGAAGACACTGAGGCCTAGTACTGAGCTCTGTGGACTGGAGAGAGGTGCATTGGTGTGAGAAATGCTGCAGAGTGTGTGTTTGTTGCATTGCACGCTCAAATATGAAGCGCCTCTTTATGTTCTTGCTCTACCCCTAAGTCTTCTTAGTATGCTCCTGACTCCTCATGAAGCTTATCTTGCTTCCCTTTGTCTTTCTCCTGTACTCTGTAACACAGTTACTCTTTTTCAATATGCAGGACTTCTCCAAGTCTTCTCTTGTATGAACAAAACTTGGTGAAAGCTCAACACTCCAGCTTACCTACCGGCAGGTTCAGCCAGGCACCCAAGAGTGATGGGCATTCCAGGAAGAATGGAGATGCACTGCCCAATTTGGCAATACTGTATCATTTTCCTTTTAACAATCATAATTTTGAGAAAAGTCATAATTTTTAGAACTGGGTGGGTTAACTTCAATCCTCCATAACTTGTATTTTTCAAACCTAAAAGACATAACATTTAGAGATATACTATCTTGGGTCTGTCTTGGACAGAAGGACTGTTTGCAATGCATTTAACTGAAGTATATTATCATTGTTTCCTAGCACAACAGATTGATGATGGTGTGCTGCTCAGTACCCCAATAAATATTGTTGTGGTTTCTATAGTGTAGTGTTTGTCTTTGTCACACCTTTCCCCAAATCCCCTTTTCCATCCATTCATCGAGCCCCTAACCCTTTTCCCCAGGCTGTGTGATTTATTGAGGTGTGACTTAATTTTACACCATAAATAGATCACACACTTGCTGGAGTGGATGTGGTGAAAACAACACCAATTCACTGCATGACCTTCTGTTACCTGAGCAATATTCCACATCAGCCCCATCAACATCATCATTCATGCCTTGTGTTGTGTGTTGCATAAATGCTTAACCTTGACCAACCACTCTTGACTCTGAGCCCACTTATCCTGACTCCATGGTTTCATTTCCAAAATTTTGTTTTGAAATACCAGCTCCTCACTACCCTTCAAAACAAGCTGATATTGCTAGTTAGCATTATCATATTCGGTCTCCTTTGTGTGTGTCAAATACTGCCATTGTGGTAATATGAATCTGGTCTCTGTCTTTCTAAAGTTATGTTATAATAGATAACCCACTTACTCTCTGTTTTTTTTCAATCTAATTGACAGTGGTGGATAAACCTTTGATTAATACTGCAGTTGGAGTTCACATAGGTGGGAGTGCCAACTTGTTCATCTCTGTTAACGCACTAGACTGCTACTACTACTACTACCCCTTTAAGGTAAGATAAGATGCCACACTGGTAAAACACCGCCAGAAGAAGAATGAGGCATCAGCCCTCGCTTTATCTGTTCAGGAAAGAGAACACCTTTGGACTGCAGTGAAGTCGTTTAGTTAGTAATTAACTTCTACTGAAGAAGATGTTTGTGTGTATGTAGGATTTTGTAGGCAAAATAGTCAATGCAATCATCCTCTAGAGGTTAATATAGTTACAGAGGGCAGTAGAGCAAGGGTATAAGTAAATGACATAGACTTTTTTAGCAGATTTGAGAAACCGGATATGATAAAAGACAGCAGTGCAAATTAAAACATCCAAAATAAAGACTTGAGGCATAAATTAAGTATATTAAATGATCCCCCCTTATTTTTATGAATAGAAAACCCACCCTTTCTACGCACAACAGGCACACTCCTCTACCCAAACAAATGGCCCCATCCCCAAAAGTCCAACTAAAGTCCACAACAAAAGAAACAATTGTCTACAATGAAAGTCCAAAGTGCAAAACCCGCTACTACATCCCTTTCCTACCCTCTCCACCCACAAGTACCCCTCCCACCAAAACAAAAAAATATAAATTAAATCAGAAAATTTGAGTTACCCATATGGGTCCAGAGATCATCCAGGATTGCCTCGACGTGCTATTCGGCAATCCCGGCACACAAAGTGTTGCAGGATGCAGCATTGAAAGTTGTGGTTCGAGTGTGAGGCGGGGCAGTAGTGGTAGAATGGGGACAGGCCGATGCTAGCTTGCAGTTATGCTGATGGTGCTGCTGGTAGGCTGAAGGTGCTGGCAGCAGGTTGGAGGAGCTCGGACTGGCAGACAGGTAGACGGCTGCCTGGGCCTCATCCTGCTGCTCTTGAAGGGCCACCAACCACCAATGTTTATTGCAGATGCCTTCCAGCCTCTGCCACCGCATTCAGACTGCTATCTCTGTGTGCGCTGGATGTCCACCAGGAGCAGCTATGGCAGGAATGAGAAAGGAAATTGGAAAATTATAGACAGTGGTCTGTGCAAACAATTATTTAAAAAGTAGAGTGGCACAGTAGCAGTAAATTGTGGGTCCTGAAGGGCCATTGGAATTTGATGAGGCTGATTACGATGAGTCACAGGGCCATTTTGTTAAGCACGAATGCCTCACTATAGTTGACGAATGTCAGAAGGGCAAAATTTGAACTGGCATGAATCCGTTATGAACCCATGAACTATTAATCAATTGTGCATAATGTGGCGCATGCCAAAAGGGAGTTTTCAATTTTTTGTGTGGTTGCGACAGAACTTTGGAACGAATAAAGGACTGAAACACTAGGAGGTGACAGATTGGGCACAGGGAGGGAAGGGAAACACACTTTTTAAGTTTGCAATGCATTGACAACTTTGTAAATGCTGCATTAACTGAAGCAGATGCACATTCCACAGAATTAAACCACGCTGCATTGGCATCATGGTAGCATGGATGACTAATGGGGAGGGAGGTATGATTATGAGTGGGAGGATACATATCTGTGTTCCTTCAACTATAGTCAGTTAAGGGAGAAGACAGAAAATTAAAATACCCCCACTTTCAATGAAAGCTTTGATAAGCATGTAAACCAAGCAAGGTAGTTTAACAGGCCCATCCCTCTCCAGAAGAGTTCCCTTATTTCTTGATCCAAGCAATTTTACATTCATCTTTTCATTCATCTATTCTATTCACCCTTTAATACCCACCAACTAAGCTTTACACTCTCTTTTCCAATCTTTCACCATTCCATTCCAGCCATCCATATATTCTCCTGTCCATCCATTCACTCACCTATCAAGTATCCACCCTTTCAAACACCCTGCTTTCACCTATCCATCCTTTACCCCTGCATTGTTAATTACCATAATTCGTTACCATCCACACCATTCATCACCAGAGCATCTTTTTACCCATTGACACTTTACCCACTGAGGCATCCTTTCACCCCTTTCATCCATCTTTTCACCCACCCTTTCATCTCCTATCGCTCACCTTCGCACCCTTTCCTTTAACCCACACATTAGTTCACTCATGTACCATTTCACACATTCTTTCTTTTAGCCGTCCATCCTTTGTTCTCTTTTCCATCAAGCCATCATTTGTAGCATCTGTTTATTAGGAGCTTTTATCTGCTGATTTGCAGAGAAAATAGTCCATTAAGAACTCAACCCCTGCTGTAGCTGCTAAGCCAGGGGCTTCACAAGCAACACCCCTGCAGTGAGCATATTAGTAATTGTTAATGAGCAAGAGCAATATGACTTATCAATGCACATCCCTGGTGCCGCCAGTTCTGCCCCTCCGACCACTACCATGTCTGGTGCACTGCTGCTGCCTCTGGCCCCTCCACTGGTTGTCTGTGTGGCTAGAAAAAATGTTATGCATTTTAGATTCCAACAAAATACAACCACAGTAGATCACTAGAGTTCTATCATCTTCTACTATTAACTTGAGGAATTTTGTCAGTTGTTAGAAAAGTCATGTAGACAAATCACCTGAAAACATTTCATAATGGAGGGGCAGAGCTAAGTCACTGAAGCACAATGAAGGGGTGGAATACTCTGGTCAGTCCAAGAGAACCTATTCAGTCCAAGAGAACCTATAGTGAGGTCTTGGTTGGCAAATGCAATGGGCATGTGCAAGGCAAAGGAAACCTTCCTAAACATGTGTAGAAAAGCTGGCTTGGGCATGCAATCTTTTGGTAGAGTACCAGGCTTAAATATCTGTCCTCTTGATATTAAGGTACAAGTCTGTAAGATATATAAGGGGAGAAGGGAAAGCTAAGCTTAGTAACAAAGCAGAAGAAAGCTACCACAGAAAGGAGGAAGTTAGGTTCAGAAGCATGAGAAATAGATACATGCAGGCATAACAGGAATTTAAAAAATCTTAGATAGAACAAAAATATGTGCAAAAAATATAGAAAGGCACAGTAAAAGTAATATTATTTGAAATGAGGAGAGGGAAGAATTAGGGATAATAATAATAATACAGTATAACAGGAAGACTCACTGGGGCTGGCAGATCTGCCAGCATCCGCCCTGGTGGTAGCACTGTCACCCTCGTCTCTTCCTGGATCCACCTCGGATGTTGCCCTCTTTTTCCACTTGGGTGCTGAGGTGAGAAAGAAGAACAAAAAAAGATTAGTGGTACAGTTAATCTCCTAAACAATATTTTGACAAGCAGAGGCAAACACAGTCACATTGTACTTTTTTAAATCAGATTGCTAGTATCGATCGACTCAACTCGAGTTGACATATTGCTTTTACTTACCTAATTCCTACATCTAAGCTCTACTCCAAATTTCCTAAACTGCGGGTCATATTTATAAACTTCTGATGCAGGGCAGCACCTCAAGCTTTCTTGCAACACTGGCCTGCTTCAAAAGAATCTATAAGATATGGCACATTCCTGTCCTTGTCCCCTGTTTTGGTGCACAATGGGCTGCAATGCTCCACTGCAGGCAACCCCGCTCTATGGTTCAATGGTTCCTGCGTTGCTGGGATGATTATTTTTGTGCAAAAAGGGACAGCGTCCTCCAAAAAGACAGTCACAAGAGGAGTTTTCACACATAGAAAAAGGAAAATACTGGGAAAAATAAAGGTATTTCTCCTTGTTGTGTCTCCCTTACGCCTCTCCTGGGGAGGCGTATGCTTTTGACTCAGTCCCAGGTTGTAAAGCCTTGCAAATCTAGGAATGTATCAAATGCCATGGGTGTTACATTGGAACGCCCAGTAACACCTATGGCATGCCTCCCTTTCACAGGGTGAGTCAACGTAGTGACTTGTGCTGCGTTGACTCAGTCCATAGTTACAAGGCCATAAAAAGCGACACAGCAAGTGGCATTAGGTGGCCTTGTAAATATGGCCCTGCAGTGTGCGTCACTGGACCATCACTGAAGGTGATGTTCCTGTGGTGCAAAGGGCCTTGTAAATATGGCCCCACATTTACAACTACGCACCACTAACAATGCATTCAAATTGCAACAAATGATCTTTGCATCTCAACTACCTTTAATGATGCGAATCAGCCTCCATTTTTTTAATGCATAGATGCATGCATTCTATGATGAAATCACACTAAACATCACCAGGAAATTGCGATTGGGAAGGACTGCATAGGCTATATAAAGAAAGGCACACAGAAGGGAATGCTAACTCACTGATATTATTTATTGCTACTATCACTATCTTATTCTTGGTGACAGGAGAAGTCTCTGTCGGCATGGCTTCTTAAATATTCAGCCCAAACATGTGCCCATGAGTACAATTAGGAAGCGCTGACTCACCTGAATAGCTCAAAATAGATCCCATAATAAATATTTATCATAACGTAAACTTAACTCACCTCCGAGAGCCAGCACTGTTATTAGAAAACAAAAATGAGCATTGTGGGACACACACAACAAATAAATAACTATAACTCACCCAGCTCCAACACCTTTGTGCCCAGCAGGTCCTGTTCACGGTTGATTATGTCTGACCAATGGTGCATCAACTGCTGTTGAGTATGCTGGACCCCACTAACCTTCCCCCACACCTTTCAATCCTGAGGGCGTAACCGCTCCTAGGCCTGCCACCTGCTGTCAGCATGGAGGGGAGGTGGCACACAAAAAGATAAGTGCTTCCACCTACGCCTTGGTGAAAATGGGTCGGGCTGCACCCCTTGGCGGCGCTGACACCCATAAGGTAAGTCGCTAGCAGCTGCATCTGTGCCTCCACTCTCTCTGCCACCCTTTAACATTGATCTGGGTGGGAAAAAGAAAGGGGAAGAAATAGAAGGAAATATGAAAGAAAAACACTTTAAATGACAGAAATGTAAAATACACAAACACAAAGACACACACTGATCAAATAAGGGACAATTAGGGGCGGATAGTTAAGAAAAGGGCGGGATTGAATAGATTAAGGGTGGATTAAAAGTTAGGCCCAGCACCATGCACAGAGAGACATAGTAAACAAAATGGCAGCGCCCATGCAAGCCGCCTGATGCAGTTCACACAATATTTGCAAAGCGAGAACACAAATTGTGCTCCTGAAAGTGAAAAACGTAACACAAACGGGTGCACTGAGCAACTCCACCTAAATCCCACGGAGCTTGTGGAGTTTTTTAACCACTTCACAGAATTCCGTGTAGTGGGACTCTAAGAGCTCTGCCCACCCCTACTCAGGACTTGCTTTATAGATTTGTGCCAACACCTAATTGACAGCAAGCTCACTTCACCTAAGGAGATTTCCCAGGAGGCGGACTTCTGAGTCAGCACCAGAGTATCCAAGAAGGTACCTGGGAGTGACCCCCAAGAAGGGTTGTTCAGGTTCCCCCCCAACAGAGTGAGGGGAAGGTCCAGGGAGATGCAGACAGGTCCCAGACTAGGGAAGGGTTCCCAAGCAGCTCTGAGAAACCTGGGGAGGTTCAGGGTCCCATTCAGAAAACAGCTATTTTGAGTGTTCCCAGTTAGAACACAAGCAAGGCACTATGCCTGGGCTAAAAAAACACCCACTGCTGCAAACTCTAAAGGGGTGGCCGATGTGCCCCTAGTGGGGATTAGTCCCCAGGAACAGGTGGTAGAACATGCCACAGTCTTCTTTAATTGGGAGATAGACCCAGAGGGTAGACCTGTGATCCCTGAGGCTGAAGTTATCACTTTCACCTGGCTTCAATAGATAGGATCCTTGTCAATGCCCTGAGACAGTTCATGGTGGTGAAACAGCTGGTTTCCCCAGAACAGTACACCAGATAGGAGTGTATGGTAAATGAGAACCATGAGCTGACTCCATCTGTCCTATGGATCTGGTGTCCCTTAAATGGTCTGTGGACTTAGAGGAAGGTCATAGTTAGTCTCCAGATAACCATTTACTGCATTCTAGGAAATAAATTACCACACTTGTCAGTAGAGCTGGGAGGTGTGGCAGTCCAGAGGGCCCTGAAAGTTCTGGATTCTGAGTGTACTACTCCCAAACAAGGATTGTGATTGTTGCTTGCAGAAGGTTTTCACTCTCCTGATGTAATACCCTAATTTCTTACATCCTGATTACAAGTAGACCTTAGTTTTTCACCCTGTGGCAAATCAGTTTGTATAGGAGTTGGAATTCTGAGTTGTGCAGAGTTTACCACACCTGCTAAGTAGCAGGTGCAATAAAGTCTGCACCCTTCCTAAATTTTCAGCAAGTGAAACCTGCCCAAATTTAACAGGGGAAAAGAGTATAGTGCTACCATAAAATGCAGATTCTGGTGTGGTAAGCCCTATAATCTGTATGTCATTGCCCAAAAACTAGGACTAGGTCTAATATATCACAACTGAAAAATTCCAAACACTGGGCAGTCAGATTTAATGGAGTGCAATAAATAGTACCTATCCCTCCAAGGCACTTGTAATTAAGGCCATAGCATAAAGGAGAACAATGGGTAGTTTGTTAACCCTCAAGAACAGTATGGACACAAAGTGGTGTGGTTCAACAACACTCAGGATCTAAGAAAGGACAGGGGTGACAACATCCTCCTCCCACTGACATGCTCCCAGAAATGGAAGAGAGGAAATGTAGCATAGCACTGCCACTTGGATGGGAGAGAATGCAAGGGTACCACGCTCCCATGATGTAAGAGATGTCGAACCTGACTAATCTCAATAAAGGGTATACAGGAAAGTAATAACCAGGGAGACACTAAGGAACAGTGATAGAATATTATTGTGCCAAAACCAAGCACTATTTATGTGTTGTAGTTTTGATATCACAGAATCAAATACCTAATCATTTTCAGAAGAGCAAAATCAGTGTATCAGAGGAAGGATATCCGATACGAGTGGCAAGTGCTGCTATTTTTGCATCACTTTAGAGGTGTGTGAAGAAGTATTCTGAAAGACTAGGGCCCGTATTTATACTTTTTTTAGCGCCGCATTTGCGCCGCTTTTTGACGCAAAACGGCGCAAACCTACAAAATACAATGGTATTTTGCAAGTTTGCGCCGTTTTTGCGTAAAAAAACGACGCAAATGCGGCGCAAAAAAAGTATAAATACGGGCCTAGGTGTCCCAAGCAGTTTAGGCTCAGCAAAACAAAGGGCCTTATTACGAACTTGGAGGATGAGATACTCCTTCACAAACATGATGGATATCCGGCCTGCCATTTTGAAAGTTCCGTAGGATATAATGGAACTTGTAATACAGCAGACGGGATATCCATCACTTTGTGACAGAGTATCCCATCTGCCAAGGCTGTAATCAGGCCCAGAGTTCAGAGGAGGAAAATCCAAACTAGAAATTAAATAGAAATTTCATAGTCAGAAAAATATAATGCAGAAAGGGAAGAATAGATTGACATAGCTGCGAATACAGCAAGGGTTTGCTCCTAACCTGGTGAAAAGAGATGGCGAAGATTAGTGAGGAGACATATTGAGGGGAAGACATGTATTTATAAATATTAGGACAGAAAAGGAGAGGAGCACTTCTGCCCTCACACTTAGGGTTTGAAATTAGAGCAATATCAGAGTTCAACGAAGGCATAAGCGAGTGACAACAAGTGAAAACAGATATTGCTCATAACTTGTAAATTTCAGAAAGCTTGTGGGACACTGTATTCAAATTAAATGTTTAGATGAACAGTAAGCAGTGAAGAAGATGAAAAATAGGATGAGACTGTACAACACCATAGCCAATGGAAAACTGGAAAACATAGTGATACATATATTATAAATAAATAGATGCAAAAGAAGAGCAGGAAACAAGACTGCAATAACTGGGAGCAAATGTTGCTGTATAGGAGCAAGTGAAGATAAAAATAGTTGAAAAATTAGGCAAGAAAGAAATAGAAGTGGAAGACTTTTAGATAGGAGGACTGATAAAAAAGGATGGAACAGTGTATGGGGATGTGTTTCATCAAAGCACAGAGAGAAAAATATGAAGAATACATTTTCAAAGCTATAGCAGTAACAAAGTAAGGGAAAAGGTGGTAGTGGAGCAAGACTGTGAGGAAGGTGGTAGACTCTACATGCACTTCACCACAAATGCTCCCTATTTTGGGATTTAATACCATGCTAACGGTCCTATATACCAAGGGTGTAAGAGCCCAAATCATGGTCAGCTGCTAAATTAGATCCAATTGCTTGTGACTTGGGCCTCTAGGACATCCCTGGATCACGCAGGTGAGGAAGTGGCATGTCTGCAGGTCTTGACACCAGAGATCCACTAGCGGCCCTAATCTCATCTAGAGGAAAGTTTTGTCTCTTTGACCATTGCTTAAAGAAAAAACGTTATGGTATGTCCTCCTGGACCTGTCAACTATGATTATAATAGTGGATGGCATCTCTAGAGTATTCCTGGACAACGACAAGCTGCAGCATTACCTAGAAAACCTCTCAGACACGAGGATGAAGGCTGGGCCCTTGTGGTCAGACACTGCGTAATCTCACTCTCAGACATCCTCCGACTTGGCGCTCTTGCATAATCATACCACTTCTAGGCTTCAAGGCCAACACAGAGAGTTAAGAAGGACAAAAGAGAAAGGTTCAATGGCCAGGTAAAGAGTACATGTTTAAGGAAAAGATTCCATACATGGGAATAATTACACATATGTGGTCGCATTTATTGTAATACATAAAAATCAATACATGGGTAACAGTGGGTTACAAATAGAAATTAAGGCATGATTAGGAAAGTTCATGAGAACTGGCAGGGATTTGCATTATTAGAATGTGACGAATTGTTTCAGTCATGTGAAGGGGAAGATAGTTTGTTGTGAAAAAAGGAGAGAGTTGAAATGCTGCAAATCTTTGAAAATATGGAACATTTCTTCTCTCTTTCTTGCATGCAATGCAGAGCAGCAAGGGAACTTGTTGCACCATGTTGCGAGAAACATTAGTAAATGTGGCCCTTAGTGTCAATCCGGGACCAATGCATGGAGAGAATTGAAATGCTCCATATCATTGAACATTTTCGTGTCAATCTAGGACTTTCATTTGACAATATAAATGATGAAAAAAGAGTCTAGGTCTATTTAAATAATCTCATATAAAATGCCTGGTGCAGCGGAAAAAGCAAATTTAAGGTAAAATCAACATCCTAATTAATGCAACTTTACAAATTATGACTAGACGCAAAGCATTCTATTTAGATAATAGGGATTTACCTTTCTGAAGTAATTGTTTATAATTTAATGCATTAAAGTCCGCACAATTGGAAGTAACATATATCCCCAGACAATGCTTAGCCTTATTGTTATACAATTCGTCCATTCCACTGGTAATATATCAAATAAACAATTGCGTAACAAAATGTCAGTCTTTGACTTGTTAATACTGTATCCCCGCAATTCTTGAAACTGAGTAAATATATTAAAAACTCTCTAGGTTTTCCTTATCAGAGCTCAGTAATAGCATTATTTCATCAAGCTGTATTTTGATATTTGTCATTCTTCGTATTGAGAGGCTATGCCGTTTACCTGTCAGATTGCTATGGCAAGGTATTCAATAAAAACGGCAAATAAAACCTGATTGTTTAACTAAGGGGCATTTATGAAGACGAAGGGAAGTATCCCACCATCGCATTTTTGGGGGCCTTCCCGTCCGCGTTCTTAGTAGTATCACCACGTGATTAGAAAAGAAGTGGGAAGACAGCCACAAGTCTGCCACCTCTGCCAACTTTCAACTCATGCAGCAGGATAGGTAGAGGAGACCCATGGAGGAGGGCTTGGCATATTCTGCGCTGAGCTGATCAGGACCCGTCTTGCTGCTGACCTTCACCAATTGGGAGACCGCCATGCGATAGTCAGCGGGACGGCAGGCAAAGACCCACATCAATGGCTCTAGGGCGATTATGCCCTTCTGACATGTGAGCTGTCACTCACTTTGTGCCCCCCAATGCCAGTGGGTTGGTGCGTGCACAGTGTCACTTGCTTAACAGTATACAAGGACACAGTGTGCCCAATTGGCTGCAGGATCATAGTATGGCTGGCATTGGCTTCAGACTCTTTCGAGAGCCGAAGCATGCCACTGCCATGACTGCGCCGCCCACACACCGCCAGCCTTGCAGGATGGTTGGAATGCGGCAAGTGGGATGCTGCCGGCTGGTGGCCTTTTCCTGACCACTGCCTGCCAAACTCAGAATCAGCCCCAAAGTCTCTGTAATAATATTTGCTTTGCAAAGGAGCTTGCTAGTTTTATCTAATTCTGCTTGGACGTTAAGGTATTATGTGATAAGAACTTTTCAAAAATGTGCTTAACCTGTATTTCAAGCCCTCTTTTAATGATACATGCTTTACATCTGTTGACAATAGTACTGGATATTTTTTGCACTCTCAGGGTGCCTCAAAGAAACCCCATACTATAGCAATACTATATGCTCTTTTATTTTGAATGAAAGTTGCAGATATTAAAATTTTCTTTCAGTCCCATTTATCACCCCCATGTAAATTTTATTTAAAATCCATCTTCTTACTGATTTACTCTTCTCCATGCCTGAAATGCATAACTCTAAAACTGAGTGATCAGAAAAACCATTTGGATAATAGAAGAGTTGCACAAATCCCAAAACCAAGGACAATCTAAATATCTCAGATTAAAAAAATCAGAGCCTTGGTAATTTGAGGTTTACTCTGTTTCTCTTTAAACATGCAGAGTCTAATAGAGGTCTCTGCACAAAATTAATATCACCCCAATGATATATCTTGCCTCAAAGGGGCACAAGTGATTGAAAAGCATCCATAAAAGGATTTGGATCATCCTCTAAAGGGGTATATATTTTCACAAAGGTCATTAATTCAAGAACTTTGGAAATAAATACTGCTGCACCCTGATGAGCGGCAGATACAAAAAGGAACTATCTAAATTCTGACTAAGGGACCGATTTATGTATTTTTGGTATAGATACTCTGCATTGAAGGTGCCAAGATAATGGTCTACTCGCCCCATTTAGATGTAGGAGGACCAAAGATTTGAGCACCGTGGACACTACTCCCTCTGATGTGATTAAACCCCTCTGACTCTGAAGGCCCTGCAGACTAAGGGATATCAAAGGCTGGTTCGTAATTCTCTCCACCTACTATAGATGGGCAGAATTACAGAATCACTGCCTGTCACTGCCAGGAGAAAAGATGCTTTAAGAGGCAGTGAAAACTGCTAAATGCTTCCCTCGCTATTGGAGATTACTTCCATGCCAATGGGTGCATGTTGTTGTGTACTTTCAAAAATAAAATCCTGCTTAGAAATGCACCAAAATGCACTGACTGGACCTGCTGACAGCAGTTCATCCCTCCATCTTGGTGGTCATTTCAAAATTTGGAGGACAGGGTAGACTCCCATGGTGAGGGGGAGCTTTTTCTTTTTTATTTAAAAAAATCCTGTTTCAGGACTTTCTTTTTGAAAATAAAAAACGAAAACTGTTTAGTGCAGGGTTCTGTCATATTGACAGAGCCCTGCACTAAACTGTGAAATGTATTGACAGGAACTGAAGTGATGGTCACTCCTGGCAATGCTTTATAAATGACCACTAGCTTGACAGTTATTTATCAATCTGGAGGGCAGACCCACACAGTAAATTACTCTGTCACCCTGGTAGAACGACGGGCTGTCTGCCAGGATTTTAATTGTCTCTATGTTTCAAAATTCATGAATCTACTTGTGGGACTATGAGGAGTCTGAAGGAGAAGAATGGCCAAACTATGTGTACGAATTTAGCAACAAATGTATCATGTCAACAGCCCTATGATACCATTATAATGCCTATGATGCTTATATACAGCCATTCTAAACTGCCTATAGAATAGATACCTAAAGTGCAATATAACACCAACCTCAAATATCTCACTGCTTTTTGGTACTTCGCCCTAGTGCCTTCTATTTCTACTTTGGCCTCCATCTTCATTTTCGGCTCCACATGTCTCTGCGGCCCCATGCAGATACCCACCTTCTCTACCAGGGCATGTTACCCTATTTCCAATTATGTGCATGGTGAAGGGGTGCCTGGAGCTTAACGTTTCTTTTCTATAGGTTTATCACTGCCAGATTTAAACAAAATCAAACTTAGTCTGAGGGAAAACTATTCTGTAGCAATAATTCTGTCTAAAAATGTTTGGCCTCTTAAATATTTGTGAAGAAGCTGAATTTGCCCTTTTACAACACCTTAAATTGGCCCGTTTGACAATATTCACCTAGACAACTGAAACATTAAATTGTGGGATCATTTTAGAACTTTACAACAACAGGCCGCCTCAACTTACATGTCTGAAAAAATTCTAAACTGAAATTCATTAGCTGCATCCAAAAATTTAGTTGTAATAGCTTTTGCAAGAAAAAAGTTCTTTGATTCTGAAATCAGAAAAATGATTAAAGAAAATAGGTTTTTAAAAACTTAGCGATTAGGATCAAATGGAATGGTACTTCTATAGGCCACATTATAATAAGATGCTGTTCTGTTTCTGGTATAAAATACTTCTTGACTAATTCAATAAACTATCTAACTTTGACTCTGTCCTCCTTATGTTCTGGAACCCCTACAAAATAGAGATTTGCCACTTCAGAGTGATTTTTTATCTCATCTTGTTTAGTCTTTAAATGGACAGTTTTCATAACTGTGAGATATAATCTGTATATTTTACTGCTCTATCCTTGCAGTCTTCTACTATACTCTGAAATTGTGTGTTTATCATACTTTTTAATATTTAGAAATCACCGCTGAGTAAGCCTTATTGCCCATCAAGGCAGGGTTTATGATATCTAAAAATAGGACTTGTGAAGGTTAAGGTTAAACTTGTCCTTACAATGACTAACACCTCAAACCTATTTTCTCTGCAGCAGGTTTGGCTGTTCCATAGGAAAGCTTTGTGATACAATAATAACTCAAGTACATGTTATCTCTGCGGAGGAAAGAGTTGCAGATGTAATTTATGGGCTTTTGAAATTTTTATTACAAGCCCAAAGTACTGGTGTAGTTGGATTTATATATAAACAATTTAGAACTATTTAGAACTTTAGAACTTCAAAAAAACACCTTTGCATTTCCTGAAGTCCCTGGAAGCCAAATCTGGATTTTGCTCTCTCCCTTTTGCCAGCCACTTGTTAGCATTTCAGTGGGCATGAATAAGTGTGAACTTGCTCTTAGATGAGGGACAAAGGGGCCTGGGTGTGGAAAAGTGTTGTTGTGAACTTCACTGGATGGCCTGTGTACTGGGCCCTAAGACTTGATTAACTTCAAAGAGGCCTACCCTCTCAGAAAAAAATGCAGCTAACACCCAGACCTGCACTCTTCTTTTATCCCCCCAGCCAGACTTGCTTACCATCTCAGATGACCTCTTGTTGACATCACAATGTCAGATCTTGCTTAAGTGTCAAGGCTTGCTGGAGAGGTCTATTGCGTTTTTTTATGTGATATTGGGGGCACACTTCAAAAGAAGGAAACGGAATGCCTAAATAATTGGTGCATATCCACTATCTGGTTGCTAAAAGCACACCTATATCCTACCACACATCTATCTCTGAGGTTGCTGGTATAGGGACTGCCTAAAACTAGATTTTAATGCTAAAAGATGACTAGGATTACCATAGTACACTCTCCAAGCCCACACTCAGCCCTCAGAGCCCATGTTTAATGAAGCTGAAAACTTTGTCCAACTAGAAAATTCGGGTTAGCCCTCTGGACCTTTACCCTATTGGAAAGGGTATCCCAAGGAATCATTTTCATCCACGTGTTTGTGCTTGGTATAAATGTGACATCTCCAGGTATCCTTTTCAGAACTCTCCTGGGCCTAGGGAAGCTCAGAAGAGGACTCAACATGATGGCTGAGACCCGAGAAGAGCCTAGAGGAGTGGACCTGTTCCCCATTGTAACCAGGACAAAGAATTTGTCTCCAAGGGTCATTAGCCTGACCTCCTGTTAAAGCTACAGGGATACAACAAGCTACACAAGGCCTTTTCCTGCAACTTCCAACTGACCAGGGGCAACTAGACCTGGACTAGACCCTCCTGTTCACCTCTGCCTGCCACCCTGTGACTTTCTAAGACCCTCCCCTGTGGTCCTGTAGGGACTTTAGAAGTATATTCCAGCGGTGTATTGGGACTTAACAACTAGAATCAGAAGGTAATTTCCTTGTCCAGGAATAAACTTGTTAGTGTATATGACCCTCACTCTATCCTGATCAGGGTCAAATTACACCTAGGTCTTGTTCTACTCTGACTATTGACTATTATTGGCACATTGTGGTTCCTGGCACTATTTATACTTAAAGGTTTAAAAGTGCATATCTCTAGTTCCCCTAATTGGATATTTTTCTCCTTTTGGTCTCCTTTTGTTGTTTAAATTTGACTCTTTTTCTAATCCGTTTTGGGATTTTTATTGTTTTACATTTCTACTTCAGAACCTTCTTACTACTGCATAAATACTTTACACAATGTTTTTCAGCTAAGCCTGCCTGCTCAACCAAGTGGTTGACTCAGGTTTATTTTGTGACTTCAGTGGTTAACCTAGACAAAGACTGTGATTATTACTTGAAGTGGGTACTTACCCCCAACTATTATCCCACTTTCTTACAATTCTCCATTATAGTCAGCAGCAAAGGCTCAACAGATGTTTTGGAGGTTGTAATGAAGCATTCTTCTAGGCTATAAAATCAAATTTGTTTTGTTTGCAATATAAAAATACCAAAGGCAGGATGAGGTTGATTTAATAAAGTATTATGTTTTGTTGAGAAAACTGTGCCATATAGCCGTGTGTTGCATCCTGCCTTTTATTTGTTGTCTTAGAGGTTTCCTTGTTTGAAACAATAGAAATAAATATGCATGATTTCTTGCTTGTATATACAGGTTAGACCTCGACAATAAATTATGCTGTCCCACCAACACTTGGTTATCTGAGGCCAGAGCTAGTGTTTCTTGCCACTCAACGCGAGGCCTAGTGAAAATGTTTCACCATGGGGGCTCCTGGAGGATTTGATGCTGCCACAGGCACACTGGCTAACGGGAGGCTAAAAAGTGTGATTCCCAAACTGCACTTTGTAACACCTTTAGTAGTTTTACAAAACGTATTAGAGTCTATAATTATTTTCAAATACGAGCTCCTGCTCTAAATTCCTAGACTCGGGTTCTCCTTACCTAATCGGGCCCTTAAACAATTAATTAATCATTAAATCATCTCCCTGTTCCTGATCTTGCTTCATATTCTACTCATTGTTATGCTATTGTTTAGCTGAATGCATCTGACTTCTGCTCTCCAATGATATCCTCCAGTTCGTGCTACAGTCTTTTTATTATTTGCCTGTCATCCTACCAGCTTTTTAGCGCTCTTCGCCTCCATTCCTTTCCTTTTTGGGCCTTGTGCTCCCTTCTGCATGGACAAGTGTGCCTCAGAAATGCTTCATCTGTTTGCCAATGTATAATCCTTCCACATACTTGTAACATTGGATAATGCAGGCTACGCTATCTCTAGAAGAGACCGACGCCCAAAGACTTTAAGGCTGCAGCTATCTGATTTATTTTTTTATTATTATATCTTATTGATGTTTTAGCTTTTGCTTGTGACATGAAACCATTTAGCATAGATGGATTTATTAGTGGTCGGATTTCGAATGCTAATCTTCATTCTACTTTTGCATGTTTGGTGGGCCAAAGTGCAAGAACGTTGCCCTTTGAATGGGGGTTCCCGTAGCAATATTTGAAATGGAGCGTACACATCATATTATACATCAATTATTTTTTACAATGACATGCAGGTAGCAAATCTCGAGCAAAATACTGGCTTATTGCAGCACAACTACTACTACCCATTGGTACCGCAAGGTACTCCTACAAGTAAAGATACACACCATGGTGAAATCGGAACTCTCACCGTTCTACCTGACTTATTCAGTGTGCTGATTTACCATACCAAACCTCCCCTGATTTGAAGTGACTCACTATTTTGTGATCCCAAGGGAAACACCTACTTTAGCAGGGATCACAGCTTTAAGGGATGTGGCTTATTGTAATTACTGGGTGCAATGAAGCTTTCACCCTTCTTTAAAGTTTTGCAAGTCGTATCTGCTGAAATTTAACAGGGGTAGCCTGGTATTTACTGGGACATGCAGATTTTGGCGTTGTAAACACCAAAATCTGCAAGTTATTCCCCAAAAATAATTGTTGAACTCAATAAATTCCGAACATCTTTCTGTCAGATTTCAACACCTAATAATTATAGCATCCAATACGGGTCACTCGTAATCAGACCTCAGTTTAAAAAGCATCTATTTGCATTTCTTTTTTTTGCAAACAAACACACCAAAATCTGGTTTATTTGTAATGATGAATAAATGAAAGATTTCTTGACATAGTCTGAAGGTACTAGCTTATTCAGAGCTCTCACGTTTCTCAGGCCCGTGCTCGAGTAGCTCATCCATTCTCTTTTTTTGCTTTGCATTGTGGGGCAGGGGTGAAACTAGACTTTAACTTCGGGGGGTGGGGGAGGGGCACAGCTAGTACATCAAACGGCAATTGTGGAGGTACCAGTTCACACAAAGCAGGAAGAGACATTCTCAGAGCCAGTGTAAGAGCACACATTGCCAATATGTTTGCCTTTAATGTACTAACACATGCAAACAACATTCATGGATGACTGTATTTTCATGCATAGATACCTTAAAGCCAAATCTACTGGCTTTGCTAATAATATCCACTCAGACACTTGGGGGCATTTTTAGGACCCTGCCCTGTGTCAGGGAAAGGGCAGGAATGTGCTGTATTCGAGTCAATACAGTGCATTCCTGCCTTTTCCCTTGCGCTGACACCCTTTTGGGGGCCTAGTGCCAATGCAAGCACCCTTGCACCATGGTGCAAGTTTGCCTCTGTTGCATGCAGGATTCCTTCCTGCACAAAAATAACCCCCTTAGGCTCTTTCCTCATAGAAAGAGGAAAACGAGGAGAAATAAAGACACTTCTCCTCGATACGCCTCACCTGGGGAGGCATACATTTATGACACATTCCCAGGTCTACTACGTCTCGTAAATCTGGGAATGTGTCAAAATCCATAGATGTCGAAAGGAACACCCATACAGCACCCATGGAAATGCCTCCCTTCTGCAGAGTAATGCAATGCTACGATTTATGCTGCGTTGCATTACTCCAGATTTTTGAAGCCACTCACAGCCACGCAGGATAGCCTTGCATGGCTTCATAAATCTCATTTTTCAGCTGCATCACTCGTAAATATGCCCCAAAGCACTGCTGGAGCTTTGAGGCTACCCACCAAACCTGAGAGTATCAGATGTCTGCAAGATGATTTGTACCAAGTGAATCTTGCACCTTTGTGCATGTCCGACACACAGGAAAGAAATCCTTATAGAAAAGGTGTCTTTTCTTACTAAAAGCAACCTCAGACACATGATAAATGGTTCAGAGAACAAAAAGATGTTTGAGGGGGATCCCCAGATAAGCACAAGAAAGTGCTCCCTCAGACATAGAGAACGAGGCTTATGTGAAACCTATTAAAGGTGTGGCACATACACTGGGATACAAAAAAATTATATAGGGCTTCTATGTGAATGTTACACAATGACGAATGTTCACAAAGAGCCCAAAAAGAAAGGGAATTCACAGAGAAGAATAAGCAGGATAACTTCACAATGCAAAAACATGTATGAGTTTATATAGTTATAATACAGACTTAGCCAGGGAGAAACCGCCGGGCGCAAACCGCCCAAACACCGCCCCGCGGTCAAATGACCGCGGGGAGCATTTCAAATTTCCCGCGGGGCCGGCGGGCGATCTTCAAAAGATCGCCTGCCGGCCCAGCGGGAAAGCCCCAGCAAAGATGAAGCCGGCTCCGAATGGAGCCGGCGGATTTGCTGGGGTGCGACGGGTGCAGTTGCACCCGTCGCGATTTTCAGTGTCTGCCAAGCAGACACTGAAAATCTTAATGGGGCCCTGTTAGGGGGCCCCTGCAGTGCCCATGCCAGTGGCATGGGCACTGCAGGGGCCCCCAGGGGCCCCATGACACCCGTTCCCGCCAGCCTCTTCCTGGCGGTGTGACCCGCCAGGAACAGGCTGGCGGGAAGGGGGTCGGAACCCCCATGGCGGCGCTGCATGCAGCGCCGCCATGGAGGATTCCCTCGGGCAGGGGAAAACCGGCGGGAAACCGCCGGTTCACCTTTTCTGACCGCGGCTTTACCGCCGCGGTCAGAATTGCCCCAGAAGCACCGCCAGCCTATTGGCGGTGCTGCCTCTGCCCTCTGCCCTGGCGGTTACAAACCGCCAGGGTCAGAATGAGGGCCATAATGTTGTATATTATAGGTAGTGATCGAGATGAAGCAAGACTGCGTTCCTCAAATGGGAACCTAAGTCTTTAAATCCCATACAGCTATACACAATTACACCATTATAACAGATTAAGGGTGCCATTATGACTTCGGCGGATGGTCCACACCGTCCGCCGAAGTCCTGATGGGCAGGTTTCCACCAGTGCAGACGCCTCCCTGCGGGCCCCATTACGAGTTTCCCGCTGGTCCAGTGGGAAAGGCACTACAGCATTGTTGACAGCTCGTAATTGAGCTGGCGGCAATGCTGTAGTGCCTAGGGGGCACCCGTGCAGAGCGGACAGTGAACATCCTGACGGGGCTGACCTAGGGGGCCACTGCCCTACCCATGCCAAGTTCACGGGGAGTGCAGGGGCCCGCCTGGGGCCACCTGCACCATGTCTCCACCAGCCGTTACACGGCAGTGCTAGTGTCATGAAACAGCAACGCTGCCCTGGTGGATTAGGACCGCCAAAACCGCCAGTCTGTCCTATGGTGCTGGAGTGGCCGTGCTGGCAGTCCGACCGTGACGCTACTGCCGCAGTCATAATGTGGCTGTCGGACCACCACATTGGTGGCAGTCTGACCGCAACCGTGGCGGTCTTAAGACAACTAGGGTTGTAGTGAGGCCCTGAATCATTTGCTCATAACTACACAATTTTCAGTTATGATCCAAGCTCGATTCAAAGCTAGGTTCCCAGGTTGACTTACAGGAGTCACACCTTAATTATATTTCTGACCTATTCAGTGAACTGCTCTGCCACCTCGTAGCTCCACTGGCACATAAGCCCTTTTGTTCCTCTGAACTCTGACCTCTGTCAAGAGTTCAAGGCCCTCCTCCACCCACAGGCTTCTGCCTGCACCTCATCCCTGGTGTCTAGTGGGAGAGCTTCACTCTTCTACTAGGCTGCCCTCTGCCTCTTTTCTCCTTTTTTCCTCTTTTGCCTCTGTCTCACTTTTTGTATGCTTTTTCTTCTGTGTTCTGTCCCTTTTGTGCTCCTTTTGTCTTTCGCTTTCTGCGTTTCACGCGCTTCTCCCTGATTTTCTCCCCTCACTCTCCTCTCTCTCTCTCACTCTTCCTCCTCTCTCTCTCCCGCCACTGCTGCCCCTGCGGCCCCGCTCCCCTCCTCTCTCTTGCACTCTATCCCCACCGCTGCTGCCTCTGCGGCCCACCCCCTTCTCTCTCGTGCGCTCTATCCCTGCTGCTGCCCCCGTGGCCCACCCCCTTTTTTCACACCGTTTTCCACTTCCACTCCCTCCTCCCAGCTGTACTCTCGTCCCCCCTCGCTACATAATGGCTGACCTAGACAGTGAACTGCTCTGCCACCTCGTAGCTCCACCGGCAAGTAAGCCCTTCTGTTCCTCTGACCTCTGTCAAGAGTTCGAGGCCCTCCTCCACCTGTAGGCTTATGCCTGCGCCTCATCCCTGGTGTCTAGAGGGAGACCTCTGCTCTTCTAATAGTCTGCCCTCTGCCTCTTTTCTCCTTTCATCATCTTTTGCCTCAGTTTCACTCTGTGTGTGCTTTTCCTTCAGTTTTCTGTCCCTTTTGGGTTCCTTTTGTCTTTCGCTTTCTGCGTTTTAATCTCTCCTCCCCTGTTTTTCTCCCTTCACTACGCTCTCTCTCTCTCACTCTTGCTCTTCCCCTCTGTCTCTCCCCTGCTGCTGCTGCACCTGCGGCCCCGCCCCCTTCTCTCTCTCTCGCTCTATCCCCACCACTGCTGCCCCTGCCACCCTACCCCCTCCTCTCTCTCGCACCCTATCACCGCTGCCGCTGCCCCGAGGCCCGCCCGCCTTTTTTCATGCCATTTTCCACTCCCAGCTGTCCTCTCCTCCCCCCTTGGTATTTAATGGCGGCTGCTGCGCATTAGGACGACCAACCACACTGACCTAGTCAGTGAACTGCTCTGCCACCTCGTCGCTCCACCAGCAAGTAAGCCCTTCCGTTCCTCTAAATTCTGACCTCTGTCAAGAGTTCAAGGCCCTCTTCAACCCGCAGGCTTCTCCCTGTGCCTCATCCGGGGTGTTTAGTGGGAGAGCTCTGCTCTTCTACTAGGCTGCCCTCTACCTCTTTTCTCCTTTTTTCCACTTTTGCCTCTGTTTCACTCTTTATGTACTTTTCCTTCTGTGTTCTGTCCCTTTTGAGTTCCTTTTGTCTTTCGCTTCCTGCATTTCACTCTCTCCTCCCGTTTTCTCCCCTGACTCCACTCTCTCTCTCACTCTCGTTCTCCTCTCTCTCTCTCCCCCACTGCTGCTGCCCCTGCAGCCCCGCCCCCCTCCTCTCTCTTGTGCTCTATCCCCGCTGCTGCTGCCCCTGCGGCCCACTCCCTTGTTTCGCACTGTTTTCCGCACCCGCCTCCCAACTGTCCTCTCCTCCCCACCTCCCTACTTAATGGTAGCCACTGCGCGGTAGGACGAGCAACCACACTGACCTAGTCAGTGAACTGCTCTGCCACCTCGTAGCTCCATCGGCAAGTAAGCCCTTCTGTTCCTCTGAACTCTGACCTCTGTCAAGAGTTCGAAGGCCTCCTCCACCTGCAGGCTTCTGCCTGCGCCTCATCCTGGGTGTCGAGTGGGAGAGCTCTGCTCTTCTACTAGGCTGCCCTGAGCCTCTTTTCTCCTTTTTTCCTCGTTTCCCTTTGTTTCACTCTTTGTGAGCTTTTCCTTCCATGTTCTGTCCCTTTTGTGTTCCTTCTGTCTTTCACTTTCTGTGTTTCACTCTCTCCTCCCCGTTTTTCTCCCCTCACTTTGCTCTCTCTCTCTCACTCTCACTCTCGCTCTCCCCCCTCTCTCTCTCTCTCCCGCCACTGTATACCCGCCGCTGCTTCCCCTGTGGCCCGCCCCCTCATCTCTCTCACACTCCCCATCCCCACCTCTGCTGTCCCCGCGGCTCACCCCACTTTTTTCACTCTGTTTTCCGCTCCTGCCTCCCAGCTGTCCTCTCCTCCCCCCTCCCTACTTAATGGCGGCTGTGTCGATGGGGGTGCCAAAGGCGCACCTAAGGGAAGCCTGTCTGCGCCCCAGCCCTGAACGCAACCAGCAACAGGACCTCTGGGCCTGCCACCCCCCCACCTCTACACAGCAGATGAACTCATCACTCTCAACCCAGGATGCAACAACAACTGCAAGCAAGCAGCTCCAGGCAACACACATGGTCCATTAAGCTGCCTCCCACTGCTGTCAAACCTGCACCGCCACCAAGACCCAGGACCCAGCACAACCCACCGGCAACAACTCACTGAACCTGAAACCCCTGAAGTGCATCCTCCTCAACGTCCACTCCCTCCATTTACACGCCACCAAAATCTTGGACCTCCTCAACAGCATCACCCCGGACGTCGCATTCCTCACCGAGACCTGGACCAACAACACCTCAGGCCCAGACATTGTCATCGCCATCCCCCAGGGGTACAAGATCGCCAGGAAAGATTGCCCCAGCTGCCTTGGGAGGGAATCGCCATTATCCACAGGTCCATCCTCCGCCTGAACACACACTCCGAAGACTCCAAAGAAGCCACTAACCTGATGGAACACCTCCACTTGAAGCTACACACCAACCCGACACCCACCAACAGAGGATCCGTCATCTACCACCCTGCCGGACCCCGCACACCTTTTTCCGACTCCATCACGGACTTCATCTCCGCACACGCCATCGCAGCCACCAACTACACTCTGCTGGGAGGCCTCAACTTCCACCTCGAGAAACCACAAGACCCCAACACTGCATCCCCCCTAGACAATCTCCACAACATAGGACTTCGACAGATCGTGACAGAGCCAACACACTTGGTAGGACACACCCTTGATCCCATCTTCACTACAGGAACCGCCGCTACATTCATCCACACCACGGAACTCTGTGGATGCAACCACTTCACCTTCAACTCACTCACCATCACCAGAGCCCAACCCCAGCCATTGCATAGAAACTGGACAAAAATAACCAACGATCGGCTCACCGCCGCCCTCTCCATCGCCGCACCCACCATTGCAAGCAACGAGGACCCAAACACCACAGCATGCACCTTCTACAAATGGATCACCAACTGTGCCAACACCATAGCCCCCCTCAAAAAGAACAACAACACCCACGCCGCCTTGAGAAAATCTGGAGAAACACTAAATCCCCAGAAGCCCACAGCAACTACAAAGCCCCCACCACCGCACACCACCAACTCATCAGAAACACCATAAAGAAGGCTATCCAAGACAGGATCTCCTCACAGGCACACAGCAGCAAGGAACTCTTCAACCTCATCAAGGAGTTAGCCCAACCCAACAGCAAGAAAACGGACATCCCACCCTCACAGAACCTATGCGACAGACTCAAAACAAAAAAATCTACCACAAAATCAAAACCATCTACGGCAGTTTCAACAAGGACAACCCATGGGCCGAACCCCCCCCGTCGAAACACCGACACCAACAAACCCACAAGCTCCACCTGGACACCTCTCTCCAAAGAAGATACATTGAAACCATGCAGTCCATCCACTCCGGGGCCCCCATGGACACATACCCCCATCATATCTTCAACAGAGCTGCAGACACCATCGCCCCCAAGCTCTGCCTCACCATCAACTGCTCGCTAGCTGCTGCCACCTTCCCCGATGACCGGAAACACGCCGAGATCAAACCCCTCCTCAAGAAACCATTGGCTAACCCCACCGACATCAAAAACTTCAGGCCCATTTCCCTACTTCCATTTCCTGCAAAAGTCATAGAAAAAGCAGTCAACAGCCAACTCACCACGTTTTTAGAAACCCACAACATCCTCAACATCTACCAATCTGGATTTAGGCCAAACCACAGCATCGAAATGGCCCTCCTATCCACAACAGGTGACATCCGCTCCCAACTGGACATGGGAGAGACCGCAGCACTCATCCTACTTGACCTCTCGGCAGCATTCAACACAGTATCCCATCATACCCTTATAAGAAGACTCCACGAAGCCGGAATTAGAGACAATGCCCTCGACTGGATCCAATCCTCTCTCTCCGGCTGAACGCAACAAATGAGACTCGCCCCCTTCCTTGTAGAACCCAAACCACCACCTGTGGAGTGCCCCAAGGTTCCTCCCTCAGCCCCACGCTGTTCAACGTCTACATAGCCCTGCTAGCCACCATCGTCAGAAGCTACGGAATAAACAACATCTCCTATGCCAATGACACCCAACTCACCCGCTACAACGAACCAGACAAGGCCAGACACAACTTCCACAAGGGCATGAAAGCAGTCACCAACTAGATGAGAGATAGCTGCCTTCAACTCAACACAAACAAGACAGAGGTACTCATCCTGGGCCCCCAACCCAACTCATGGAGTGACTCCTGGTGGCCACCCACCCTCGGAAACCCACCCACTCCCTCCAGCCATGCCTGCAACCTCGGAATCATCCTGAACCCCAACCTCAGCATGAAACATCAGAACCTCACAGTCACCTCCACCTGCTTCCGCACCCTCCGCCTCCTACGTAAGACCTTCAAATGGCCTCATCACCAGCAGACTGGACTATGGCAACGCACACTACGCTGGAATCAACAAAAAACTCACCCGCAAATTGCAAAACATTCAGAAAGCCGCAGCCAGATTGATCCTCGACCGACCCTGTCACTGCCACATCTCACAACACCTACGCACAATGCACTGGCTCCCTATTGAGAAAATAATCACTTTCAAAATCCTCACCTACACACACAAAGCCCGCCACAACACCGAATCTCCCTACCTTAACCAGCAACTCAACTTCCACGTACCCACAGGACCCTACACTCAGCCCAGCTCTCTCTCTCAGAAGTACCCCACATCAGGTAAACCAGAACAGGAGGATGCCCCTTCTCCTACCTCGCTGCCACCACCTGGAACACCCTACCCATCTACATCAGACAAACCACCTCCCTCCTAGGCTTCACGAAGGAACTTAAGACATGGCTTTTTTAATCCACCTCCGGTACACGCTACACTCCCCCAGCGCCTTGAGACCCTAACGGATGAGTAGCTGCGCTCTATAAGCTCTGATTGATTGATTGATTGATTGGTTGTATTTCAGATTTTTGTCTGACGTTTAAGGTCCATGTTTGTCTATATCCATATACCCTATGAGTTAAAGTGCAACATGGTGGTATTTAACATAAATATTTATTTATTTCTCAGCAACATAATGATTTATTAATAGGGATGTGTCTCCAGTTTATCCATCAGGGTGGAACAGAGATCGTGGTCCAGATGATGAGTACATCTCTTTTTTTTTTTTTTGACTGTGGTATTATTATTAAACAGTATAGAAAGGGTTGATTTTTTTATTTATTTTTGTCTTTGGCCCTCCAAGGCTTTCTGGACATGGCTATGTGCTGCTGTGACACGGAATTTAAAATATTGCAAATTCCAACTAGTAAAGCCAGTTTCTGTTTGTGAGCTGCAGGTTAAATATCTTTAAAATTACAGACACATTCCTAGGCCATGCGTGCACTCAGTCACATTATCTCTTTGTCCGAATGAAAGAGGGTTGGATAAAGATGCCAAAATATAAATATGTGCATGCTGCACCAGAAATGCATTATGGTAAACAATGTTGTCAGACAAATTTATGAAGGTGCTGAAGCAGTGTATCCACAGCACAAGACACTGCTGCAGGATTAGATTGAGAGATTTGAGGATAACCAGAGGGAGACCTGGAGACAGGTCATGTACGTGGGAAAGTGTGAAAATGCTCATTAACCTGCTCCTCCCTTGCACTGGGATCCTGTAGCTCCAGCTGGTGGACAGCACCTGCACCTCCAGGTGTTCCTCTGCCTGAACAAATGCCCAATAATCTCTCGCACGAAGAACGTAGGAATAGCTGTAAGTCTAGGGAGTGCTTATATCTTTTGTCAGCTGAGGCAACCATGACTGAAGCCTGAGGCTGCTGAAGGAAATCCCTCCTACTGTACCCTTGAAGTGGACCTGCTCTCACTGACTTTATTCTTTACACATCTATACACTCCATTTAGGGTATGCCTGTTCTAACCAAGCCTGGAGAGGTGGTGGTAGAAGGACTAAAAGCTAGATCGCCAGTGGATGACAGCATTGTTCATAATGGCCTGAAGAAGCAGGGGACTGGTATGAGTTACATCCATTGACTGCAGTATTCAGAGTGACAGCAGAAGGAGCAGATAGTATATAATAGCAGCAGCACTCGCTTGCAGTGACAACAGCATGAGTTGCAGGGCATGGCAGCAATAAGTCCTTCAGGCATTGAAAGTAACACTCAGTGACAGCAGCAAGGCTCCAGCATATGAAAAATAGGAGTTGGGGTAAGAGCAGGACTCAATGTGACTGCTTCAGATGTTTCTGGATATTTCAGAAACATCTCTAACAGCCTCTTAAGTAAGTGAGTGTGTCTGCACAACTATGATCAGAATGTTACCGCAGTGAGAGGGGCAGTAGCACTCACACTTTCACTAATATACCCATTTTAAAGGATTTAGCACTTGCTCCAAAGAACTGTGTGCAACCTACATCCTATGCCTTATAGGTTCAGTCAGCAATAAAGGTTTACACTACAGCTGTCATGTTGTGTCTGTTCTAAATTGATGTTAAGATTGCACTGCTGCTACCTACTGCGAGCAAAGGAAGCATAATGGTGCTGTTAAGGATAACCTGTTCTGAGAAAAAGAAGGCTTGCACTGTAGGGGCTTAATATGTAGTGAATTTTACATTGCTGCTGTCCAGACCAAACATGTTCTGTAAGAAAGGGAAACTTGCACTGCAGTCACCTAAGTTGCACCTGCTCTAGAAGCAAACAAAGCTTGCACTGCTGCTGTCCCATCTGTTTCTGTTCTGTGAGAGAAGGACATGTTTCTACTCATGCTTGCCTTTTACTTGTTCCACATGGAAGGTTTCACAATAGCTGTCCTATTTGTACTTCCTCTCTTTTACATCACCTTGTGCCACTCCTACTCCTGCTGCCATGTGTCCAGTACCTATGCTTTGTGCTAGAGATGCTGCCAATGTCATTATGTCCTGTGGTATGTACTAGTGATCATCCTAATACATAATTGACCTTTACAGAAGCCAAACTAATTCGCTTGTCAGTGTTTACTTTTATGCATGATCTTAATAAAATACTCAACTCACCAAAATATGAGAAAGGTTAATGCTTGATGCCCCATATCAA
This sequence comes from Pleurodeles waltl, assembly GCF_031143425.1. NCBI lineage: Eukaryota > Metazoa > Chordata > Amphibia > Caudata > Salamandridae > Pleurodeles > Pleurodeles waltl. Next base: position 598,694,500 of record NC_090444.1, on the reverse strand, counting down.
AAGTAATTATGCCACCGTCTACAGGTCTAAAACATGCCTGACAAGTGACTATGTTGTGTGAAACACCTTCACCACCATCTAGTGCTTAGTTTGTGAAAAAAACAATTTAAGTGGTGTTATCAAAATTGTTGCTTTGTACCTGAAACATACACCACCAGCAGGGGCATTGCCCACTCACAAGGTGGCTGTCAGATGTCTGGTGAAGAACAGAGCAAACGTAATAGGCAGCAAGTGCAGTAAGGTTTGCCTTAGTGTCATTGACAGCTGCTTGTCCACACATTACTCATTCTGCCATCTCCCATTGGACACACTTTCTGTCCTCTCTCCCATGTCAGTCATGTTTGCCTTCCATTTCTTTTTCCTCTTTTTCTTCCCTCCATACTCTCTCCCACTTGCTCTCCCTTCTCTGTCACTACTCTTTGGGGGTTATTACAACTTTGGAGGGGGTGTTAATCCGTCCCAAAAGTGACGGATATACCACCAGCCGTATTACGAGTCCATTATATCCAATGGAACTCGTAATACGGCTGGTGGTATATCCGTCACTTTACCGTCACTTTTGGGATGGATTAACACCTCCTCCAAAGTTGTAATAACCCCCTTTATCTGTCTCTGTCTCTCTTTCTCCACAGTATATTTTCTCAGTCCCTCCTCTCCAACTCCCATCTTCTCTCCCACCTTTTCCTTCAGACTCCCTGTCAGTGATGGCCATGTCAGAAACTAACCTGGAGTGTGAGGCTTGTGGTACTCCCCCAGATTAGAAGCTAGTAACCAGTATATCACTCCTCACAGAATACTTTACAGCACATTAATGAACATTTGAAAGAGCTGTCTGTGAATTGGCTCTACACGATCTATTAATCAACACAACTCAAGCTGTGCAGGGGCAGAGCTCTGTGTATACAGGACTCTGCTCTGGTTCAATGCAAGAAATAAAGGCGGTCATTCTGACCGCGGCGGTCGGCGGTCGCCGCCCGCCAAGCGGTTCCCACCGAAAGACCGCACCGCGGTCAAAAGACCGCAGCGGTCATTCCGGCTTTCCCGCTGGGCCGGCGGGCGACCGCCAGAAGACCGCCGGCCGGCCCAGCGGGACAGCCCCTTCAACGATGAAGCCGGCTCGGAATGGAGCTGGCGGAGTTGAAGGGGTGCGACGGGTGCAGTGGCACCCGTCGCGATTTTCACTGTCTCCTAAGCAGACAGTGAAAATCTTTGTGGGGCCCTGTTAGGGGGCCCCTGCACTGGCCATGCCAGTGGCATGGGCAGTGCAGGGGCCCCCAGGGGCCCCACGGCACCCGTTCCCGCCATCCTGGTTCCGGCGGTGGCCACCGCCAGGAACAGGCTGGCGGGAAGGGGGTCGGAATCCCCATGGCGGTGCTGCAAGCAGCGCCGCCATGGCGGGTTCCCTGGGCCAGCGGGAAACCGGCGGGAAACCGCCGGCTCCCCTTTTCCAACCGCGGCTTTACCGCCGCGGTCAGAATCACCCAGGAAGCACCGCCAGCCTGTTGGCGGTGCTTCCGCCGCACTCCGCCATGGCGGTCATGGACCGCCAAGGTCAGAATGACCCCCAAACTGTCTGTAAAAAAACTCAACAGAACGTCTGTAGGAGTTCAGCTCCATTTAAGCATAAACTCTGCTGTACCTATGCAGGGGTTCAGCAATATGTTTGCAGGGTCTCAGCTATGGCCTTACAACCAGAGATGCTGACTTTGGAACTAGGGAACGAGGTTTAAGCCTCAGCGTCAGCTCAACCTCCTATGATCTTTGGCAAATCACTTAGGGCCCAATTTAGATTTCAGCAGATGGTGTGGCTGTGTGTGGTTTAGTGAAACCAAAGTAACATGTTCCATTGGTGGTATATGGGCATTCCCACTCATCTACATGTGGATTTTGACATAATCCCAGATTTACAGAGGGCTTCAAACCAGGATTGCGCCACAATGGTGCGCCTCCTTGAGCTAGGCACAACAAGGAGAAATACCTTTATTTTTCCTTGTTCCTTCATCTTTGTATTGTTCTGAATTCTGCAGCATACAGCCAAAGAGGAAAATGCCATTAAGGATTTTTTTTAGTACAGGATGGTATCCCTTCCTGCACAAACACAATCCTGCCCTTAAAGCAAGGATGCCTGTGTTGGTGCCATGCAGTCCTAATCAAGTGCTCCAGCGCTAGGAGATAGCAGCCTTGCTACATTGCATGAAAGAAATCTGCCCCTTAGCTTTTTATCCAGTCTTAAATGTTTTGGAAGCAAAACCACAAGCCCCTCAATCCATCGCCCTCAATAACCCCTTCCCAACCCAAGGAAATGCAAAATGCTGTCCCTCATCTAGAAACACTGGTGACCTCTGCCCATTCTTTGAAGACATTTTCCAGCTGCACAGAAGCTGTGCTGTCTTACTGAAGGAAATAAAATGTTTCCCAAACAATGCTCTGCCCAGGCACCTCCTGAGGCAAGCACTCAGGAGATGCGCCAGGGTTATAGCACAGGACCGCGGGGGCTGAAGCCCCCTGAGCCCAATGGGCGGGGCGCACCTGTTCTGGGGCTTGCAGTCCTGTCTCCATTCCCAGATGGGAAAGCAAGACCTAGACTTTTTGACCTACTCACAGTGGACCTGGGAACGGGGGAGTTCTGACTTACATGCTTGCTTGGTTACACTGCAATGCGAATTATGCCAAACTCTGAGACAAGTGAATCAAAGTAGCCCGCATAAATCACCTTAACAAAGATTTTTCTTTGCATATTTTGATGTTGCAAAAGCTTCATTATATAAAAATGCAATGTCTGCATAGCTTAAATTCTGTTGATTCCTTCGGCACGGAATCATGTGGTTCATAAATTAAATGCATCTTTTTGATGGGAGTGGTGTGAGGATTTTATGAATGCACGCTCCAACTTGAAAAAATAATTCTGCAAACAATGAAATAAACAAAAATAGATACTCAATTTGGGCCAAAGAAATGTTCCCCTTGGTAATCTTACTGGCTGTTTCTTTGCCTTAGTGGTCACCGTGAAGCAGCAGCAGCGTTTTAGTAAGCAGGCATACTGGTGTCACCATCTCAAAGCAACCCGACTGTTTCCACAATATTCATTTCAGAATCTCAGGGCTAAATACGAGCATCTGTGCGCATGTAATGAGATTAGGTGTCCTTCCTTCACATAATTGTGCATATGTATTAACTCATCCTCCTGCCGTTTCATGATGACTGGATTGCGTTATTGTCGCTTCGCATCGAGGAATGTTGCCAATCTTTCCCTTGAAAGTGGATTTTCGAGTATTTAGCAATCTTCAGTCCCGTTAGAAGTTCCCAAATATCTTCCATTTGATATCCAGCAAATACGTAGTACAAAAAAAGCTCCACGCCGTTGCTAGCACAGAGTAGGCCTCTGTATTTTCTGATACGGCATTTAATGAAGTAAAGACACACTTACATAAACCCATTTTCCTTACAGGACATGCTATAGAAAGCTAGAAACCAAAAAATGTCGGCAAATTGAATTGAAATTAATTTAAATTTGTGGAGGGCAAACAAATACTCCAGCTAGGGTGTTCTGGTGCAATAGGAAAAGGCCAAGGTAAAGAACGTTAGTTGAATAGCCACGTTTTTATTTTTTTCCTCAAGCCAAATAGTTGTAATCTGATTTAATCTTCCGTGGAACTTTGTTACAAAGCTTTGCAGAACGGTAGAAAAATAACTTTCCACTAAATCGATCCTTTTAATGTTAGAAACAGAAAGAAGAGAGTCCTATGTGGAACCGAGAAATCGAGGCAGGTGGTAAGGACTAATATGAGCCCTGATCTCCTCATGGCCTATCATTATAGCTCAAGACCTGGCTCTTCGAGCACTGACCCCCCCCCCTCCAGCGCCTTGAGACCCTTTATGGGTGAGTAGCGCGCTTTATAAATGCGATTGATTGATTGATTGATTATGAAGGCCTGAAGTGATTAGAGATTAATTTGCATGAAGGAATATCTAATAGCAGTATTGCCAAATTGTTTTGAATCTGTGGAGTATGTTAAGTAAATTAATAGGAAGTCCAATATACAGTGAATATGTATATTGTATTAATTTGAGAACTGAGGAATGACAGACTACAACCAAAAGTTACTCCTAGTTTTCCTGCTGAGACTCCTGGTGTTGGAAGCTGACCAGGCTCCAAGGTCCAGCAGCTGAGAACCAAATAGATTGAGGTCATAAGAAATCAAGACTTCGAGGAGTTAACAGTAACCTGTCGGGCCACCTAGAAATACACTGTTGGAAGCTGTCCACTGTAGACTGATTCTCATTGTTGAATGAGTTATCAATCTTTGCATTGTCGTCGTATGAAATCGGCCTCAGACAGCTGGACACATGCAGATTGAACAATGTAGGGTCAATGACTAGCCTCAAGGAAAGCCCTATGTAAGAGTAAATATTTTAAATGAAAAGCATGCAGGTGAACTACTAGGCTTAAGAAAAGAGGTGAGCAAATCCAGAGCTTTGCTATGACCCAAAAGTGTGTGATGTAAGAGTATTGAAAGCAGCACTAAAATCAAGTAGAATTAAAGCAACTCTGCTTCTCTTGTCTAGAATTGTTCATAATGACTCAGAGTGCTAATAAAGCTGACTCTGTTATATGAAGAGGTAAACGCCTGATTAAGAAGTGTCCAATAGATTATTTAATTCAATATACTGAATTATGTGTCTGCTTACCTTTGTCTTACAAGACAGGGGGAATACAGATATCAATCGAAAAATGCTTGGCAATGCAGGGGCTGTGGATGGCCTTTTAAAAGGGGGATTAGTTTAAAAATAGCTGGAACCACAGCTGCAGATTAGTGTAGGTTGCAAATCAGCGCAAGAGTTGAAGAAAGTTTTTATGAAGCCAAAATGTAAGATATGGACAGTGGATAGGGGTCTAAAAGAGAACTCATTTAGGGCCAGATTTGCAAGGAACTGGCACAGTCCAAAAGTGGCAGCGCTGCACTGCCTCTGTTCTGTAACAAAGGGATGAGCTATATTTACAAAAATACAGTGCACCCCTGTGTTTCCCCTAGGCTGGCGCTAAATTTAGCTGCCAAGCATGAACGCCGGAACTCTTGCACCATAGGGCAAGGGTGTCTGCATTGAAGGGAATGATTGTTTATGTGCAGTAAGGTGTTACTTCATGTGCATAAACAATCTACAATGTCAATTTGGCACTTCTATGTGTGCTGCATAATGCACCACATATAGAAGTAACAAAAGGGCATTATTCAATGATTGTTTATTTGCAGGAAGAACACCTTCTTCACATAAACAAGCATTCATGGACTTTTGCTCTTTCATTGTGTGGTGTAGAATACAGCACACATAGAAAAAGCAAAAATAAGGAGGAATAAAAGTATTTCTCCTTGATGCGCTATGCTAACACCACAGTTTCTGCCTGCTGGCCCAGCGGGAAACAGCCTACAACATTGACGCCGGCTTATAATTGAGCGGGCAGCAATGCTGCGTGGATTTTATTGCCTGCAAAGCAGACAGTAAAAATCACGACGGGGTTGGCCTGGGAGGACCTGCCCATGCCAAGTGCATGGGCAGTGCAACAGTCCCCCTGGGGCACCCTGCACCCTGGCTCCGCCAGTCTTTACAGGGCAGGGCTACCGCCATGTAATCGCTGGCAGAGGAGAGACTTGAAATCACTAGATTAGGACCGCCAGCGCCACCAGACCCACAAAAACTGGTGATCTGGCAGTCCAGCCGTGGGACAACTGCCACAATCGTAATGTGACTGCCGGACCGCCACATTGGCGGAGGTCCAACTGCCACAGGACCCTGGCGGTCTCGAGACTGCCAGGGTCGTAATGATGCCCATAGTTTTGCATACAGTGGACTTACAACCCACCCACAGCATACCATTGGGTGCATTCATTGTCACTCTCATTTGATAGCTTTGTATTACTTAGCTCCCTTAGGCTTCCTTTGCTTTGCTGTGTTTGCTCCTCTTTGGAGCATGGACAAAGTTAATGTGTTCTTCCACATGATTTTGGGATGCACTATTTTTTTAATCGTCTTGTCAGGTATTCCTGGACGGGCCCATTATTTTTACGGGGCACCACGTCTGTCCTTTGCAATCTGTTGCACTCTGTTTGATGTCTCTATCGATTGCCGTGGCGATGTGGATACTTGCATATTCTCTTGAGCTACTTTGCACTAGGGTTGCAGTATTGTTTAGGCTAAATCTTTGTCTGGTTCATCATGAAGTGATGTCGCATCCTCTGTAGATGTGGATGCAGTTACTGATGGAATCTGTAGTTCGTCTGGCTTCAGCTCGTTAAGCAGACTGGTAGGCAATCTTGAATTTGTCTGTGTCACTTTACTTTGTTTAGCAAGGATTGCCAATAGGTCATGTTGCTCAGCAGCGTGGCTGAAAGTTTTTCAAAGGAAGCTTTTTTTTAAACTTTCAACCGTGCTGATGTACAACATGGCTTAAGAAACATTGACAAATCCAAAAGATCTTACATAGGTGCGACCTATTGGCTATGCCAATGCTTGTTTACCTTGCAGCGTACCACTGTTTTCATTTCAGTTTCAGTTCTAAGAAGCGAAGCCAGCATCAGAGACCTATTGCAAAAGATTAACATAGTGTCTTGTGACATGGGTGATTTAGATATCGGTAGAGCAGGAACTGCACCTCAGTTGGCTCCCCACTCAGAAACACTTGAGCTGGTGCCCTGTCAGTTTAAGGACTGCCTCTTTCCGTTAGCAACAACCCTGCCTTATTTAGGGCCGGGGTGCTGCCACTGAACTGGAAATCTGTTTCAGCAAAACAAACGAGAATGTAGAGGAAGCCAACAAAGCATAGCATTTGCCCTGCGTTCAGCCAAAGCTTTAGTGCAGCTGACACATTAACAAATGTACTGCAGGCAAACAAATCCCTGCCAGGCAAATGTGGACGTCTAAATATGGCAGGTGGTCCTCTAACTGGGTGATAGGCACCTATCAAAACATTAGGCAGCCACTTTCACCTTTGCCAGTTCACAGGGCCAGGCAGAAAAACACATTTAAAGCTCGTTTTTCCCTTTTTTTCAGGAATTGATACGAGGTAGCAAATATTTTTATACGAAGTTTGTTCATTCAGCCAAGCCAGTAAAACCATTAGGATTTTATCTGCAAAGACGACAAAAATCCATGTAGATCTAATGCAGACCTATGCTTAGCAAAGTTCCAACTTCTATCCCAATCACAGAAATTTGCAGAAGTTTGTTTTAACTAAGTCTAAGTGGGCAGAATGTCTTTAAAACAGTATATCTTCAGTGGAATTTCACTGGTAGCATTTTTCTTTTTTTCACAGTGCATTTTGCCCGAAGTGGGATAATGCATTAGTTAAGAGAAAACTACCCAAGTTCTAGGTAAACATGTTAAAAATTGTAATTTAGGCCTATAGCAAATACTTTGTGATATAAATCTGAGAAACACGATACAGGAAGTTCCAAAGCCCAGAAATCAAATGTTCAATACAACAAAATGGTGGATGGGATAGGAACAGCACGGTCCAAACTACCAGGCCGGGTCCATTCTGATTCATAATACAAGCAACCCAAGACCGTTTTTCGCCCATTTAAACCTCTTCAGTAAGGTGTTGCTTGGTTCCAGTGATCATGGTACTCTAGTCTTGGTACACCTGTTCCACTGAGGGCGTCGCACTGAAGAGTGCAAAAAAGTGAGAAGTGGAATTCTTAAATTCGTCTCAGCCACTGGTATTTACTCGGGGCTGCATCTAAGTCCATTGTGTTTTTGCCCACCACGCCACCTCAGGCAGGGCTGATCCTTATGCAAATCAGCTTTGTTCCAGCTCTAATAAGAACAGTCCCACCTGTGAATTTCTGGGTTTTTGTTCATGTACTACATCCAACCGTTGTGCACCCATCCCACCAGAGACAACCAGCCCTGCTGCCCACAATCTTCTGCCCTGTGCCATATGCCAGTGCGTCACAGCGCTTGGCTGAAAAGCCTGCCTGGTAGGTCTGAGTGCCATTGTGCTCATCCTGCTATTCCCCCCTCTCCTCATTGCAGGCACCAAGTCAACACTCACACACAAGGCCTTGTTACAGGGAAAAGTGGCATCTGAAGACTGTAAGCAGTGATAAAAGCACAAGGGAGACACTTCTTCTCTTATTGAGGGAGCCTGTCCAGCCGGTGTCACGTGAAGATATGGACATGCCATCCAGCATGTACACCAAAGTCTGTCATTAGTTTAAGAAAACATGATTCACTATCACAACGAGGTTTCGTTCATTGTGGGAATAAAGAGGTTACATACCGGTTGCAATGCATTTTGTTCCAAACACGGATCTGCCTGAAGAATCTTCATGCAAGCCTATTAGTTCTCTTTCATTTATTTCCCCCCATTACGACAACAGAGTGGGTATCTTTTATCTTCTGTAGTGTGTAAGAAGTAACAGAGGTCATTCCGATTTTTATTGTGTTTTTGTAAGCCCTTTTTAGCAGCAATGCCAATAGAACACGTCCTGCTTGTATTTTACTGCAAAGTCAACATGAGCGAGTATTTACTCGTCGGAGTTTTTTAAACCAGTGAAAATGAAAACGTGGAGGTTTTCATTTATATTTGGTGAAAATGAGTATCAAGACAAACAAGTCTATTCTCAAAAAAATCTCTAATATTAGTTTTTACTGAACAATAATATAGCACCCCTTAAAGCTTAAACGTGGCTCTGTAGTAAAAGCATGTTCTCTCTGTAAATAGTGGTGAAGGGCTTTTATTGCCCTTGAGCGATTTATCAAAGTCAGAGCTTTATTAGTATGTGAACAATAGGCTCGTGCACCTTTGAGGACGCCCAGGGGGCACCTGCCTTGATATTTATCCTGTGCTTAATTTGTAAATAAAAACCTGCCAGTGCTCAAAGCTCTTCTCTGAAACACGCGGTTGCTGCAATTAAAAGTGCGAGCACGGAATAGCGAGGCAGTGTAACCCTGAAGGCATATCGGGCCTCTTTAATCTATTTACAGACACCCCTGCCCTCTCGCAGCTTTCTGCTTTCTAACTTTGTGACGTTTTTTCGCTTTTCTCTTCCTCCGTCTTTCCCATATGTGTATTTTGCTACAAGAGCTCACAGCAAATGCTTGAGGCAGAAGAATAAGCCCGTAAAAATAAGTGCCGGTGCTCAGCACCGGAAACAACAAGCACAAATTAAGCACTGTATTTATCATCCAGAAGGTGAAAAACCCTTCCTGTCTTCTGACTTATCCCGACTTATTACTCTACCTATGTCTGGGCGTTGTCTCTCTTTGGAGTTGGTGGCAATTTTTTTACAGCTGTTTACAAACCAACACTGTTAAAATTCATTAATTTGCTTATTCGAAATGCTACAAGCAGTCTGGACCCTTCTCAGCTGTAAGAATGAGCAGGTCGAAATGAAGTGTGCGGTTGGGTTGGTCCGAGTTGGGGACAGCACACCCTCACCGGCAGCCTTTCCATGTTGGTGAAACTGGAATGGCTGGCAGTGAGGGGAGTTGTAATCGGACAGCTGTCATGCCATTGGGAACCTTGTTCCCAGAGGTACGGCAGTCCCCTGGTGGGTCCACCCACCATGGTTGTAATTGGGCAGTCAGACCACCCAGAGTGCGGCGGTCCGACCGTCAATGCAAGTGTGGTGGTCCTTGGACCGCCACACTCATAATGAGGCCCTGAGATTGTTTGCAGTAAATGTTTACAGTGAATCACGTGTAATTATACAAAGTGACGTAATTTGGGGAGTTTTGCAGGACAAGCGCAATTTTACCCATGCCTAATTTTTACCAAATTTGAACTCATGTTTTACTAGGCAGTTTAAGTTAGGGTGGATGTTCTGAAGTGATTTGCTAATGAAGCCATAATGAGTTGAAGCACGTTGCCACATGTTAGACACCTTAATTGCGTGCATAACAGCAAGGGGAAGAATGCAATGCCTCAGAAAGTTGCACTGCCGCGAAAAGTGTTGCAAACCAAGGCAAAGTGTTGATTTGTTATTTATTGTTCAATGCAAAGCTTGCATTGCTCTGATAAGTTGCACAAAAGTAACACAAAGTAGTGCATTGTGCTGCTTTGTGTTACTTTCCTTCGAGGGGACGTTCCGTCTTTGGTACATGGGCATGCCGATGCTACCACCCCTGTTTTTTGACAAAACATTCTACTAACATTGATATACAGGGGTTTGCACCAATAAAATATGCCTCTTTGAGGAAGGCACAAAGCAGGAGTAATGTTTTTGTTTTTCAAAACTTTTCAAACTTTGTATGTGTGCTACGTAGAGCAGTATATTTGAATAGTAAGAAATGTTTTAAACTCAGTGTAAGCACAGTGTTTTGTACTGTAGGGCTATCTTTCTAGTACCAAATCTATGCTAGGCATCACACACACACATACTCAAACACCCACGCACATACACATGCACACAGGCACATACACAAATGTTTGCACTACTGCAGCACACACCTTTGAACTAGGAAGAGGTACCCCTGCGAAAAAAGCCCTTGTCAGGAACTATGATCTGACCCCAGAATAAAACAGACAGAAGTTTAGGTTTAGGGACAGTCAGAAACTGGCCCAACAGAACTGGGTGGATTGTCTGGATTTCTTTTGCAAGGCACTGGATGGTTGAGTGAAGTAAAGGATTATCAGGAGCTTCACAATTTGATTGCAAAGGAGCATTTATTCAGTCTTTGATTTGCAGATCTGTCATAACACTTGATTGACAGTAAGCTCTCTGACCCCAGGGAGCTTGCTAAGGAGGCGGACTGCTGGATCAACACGAGGGTCCATTAGACGGTATTAGGAGGGAATCACCACATGGGTAAGCAGGGTCCCCATCACAAGAACGAAGTGAGGACAAACATAAAAACAAGGAGTTCTCTAAAAGACCCCAAACTATTTCCACAGGTTACGACTTCAATTCCTCAAGGCAGAAAAAGAAGAGATGGTTCCCTGACAGTAAGTCTTCAGGAAGGCACCCCCAAGTGCTACAAGTGCTAGCAGGAAGGATACTTCAAGGGGGATGCCAAGTGTCCTAAGCAGGCACAACCCTCCACTGGTGGGCAGTCACTGGGGTTGGCTAGTGTAGCACTTGGGGAGGAGATTGTCCCAGGTAGTATGTGAGACAGTGTAGAGGTTACCCTATTGTCTGTAGGTGATGGGGAGATGGTACAGACATCTCACATGCCTAGCAATACTAGGAAGTGCAGGTAGTGGGTCTCCATCAATGGGCAAAGAGTAGAGGCTCTGAGAGACACTGAAGCCAGCATGACAACAATCAGAAGTCATCTGGTGACCTCAGAGCAGGTAGTCTTCATGCATTCCAAGATGTTCCTACTGGCAACCAGGAGAGTCACAATCCAGTCGCTCTGGTTCCCTCTGAGCAGGGGTCTCAGGTTACTGTGAGTCTGTCCATGCCTGTGGATTGTCTGCTTGGCAATGACCTGGAGTACACCATCTGGAAGGAGGCAGAGCTCAGGTCTCACTTGAAGATGTTAGGGTTCCCTGAATGGGTGTGCCTGACCACACGGTTTATAGCAGCCCAAGATAGTTGTCAGAAGGACATGGAGCCTGGAAGAATGGCCCAGGTCCCTGCTAAAAAAAGAGCCATAGGCACATGAAACCCACTCCTAAAACTCCCAAGGTTCGAGTGGAGGCAGACCCATAGGGGAATGCCCCAGAGCCTACAGTGGAGGCCACTGCCACCCTTGGGAACCTACCTGAGCTGGCCAACTGGCAAAAGGGAGGGGGGTCCCACCAAAGAGGAGTTCTGCAAGGTGCAGAGGGAATGCCCTACTCTTGTGGGCCTATGGCAGCAGACCAAGGCCCAGGCAGCTGGCAACACCTATAGTGATCACCTGATTTACTGGGAGAATGGTCTACTGTATAGGAAGCCTAAGGTTCCTGAACCTGGTGCAACCCATGTATTGATGGTTCCCCAATGATAATTGGTGGTCCTGCTGGAGCTGGTTCATGATGTACCACTGGTAGGTCATTTGGAGCAGGACAAGACCTTTGACAGGCTTGTTACCCACCTTTACTGGCCTCAAATGAGGAGGGCCTCAGATGTGTTCTGGAAGTCCAGTCCTACCAGCCAGGCCAGTGGCAAGTCAGGAGGGAGGGGCAAGGCTTTCCTGCAATCTTTTCCTGTCTTTGGCACCCCTTTTGAAAGGGTGGACATCAGCATCATTATATCTCTGGACTTCAAAAAGCCATGGGCAACAGGTTCATCCTGCTCTGGGTGACCATGCCACCCGGTACCTGGAAGCTATCCCTCTGAGAACAGTGACTGCACCCGCAGTGGCCACAGCATTGATGGGGATCTTTATTTATGTGGGTTTCCCCAAGGAGATGATGTCCAATAAGGGTAACAACTTCATGTTGGGTACATGAAGGTCATTGTGAGAAAAGGCCTCTTTTGTCATGGCTAGTCCCCACTTTTTGCCTGGTATTTGATGTAGTCTCAAAGTTGTTAGTGCCAAGGGCACCTGCTAACTAGGTTCCCTGGGGCAGATCTCTTTCCCTAAAACTGTATTGCATTGGCACAACTGGCAACACCTTTAGCTGCCACTATATGTCCCTAGTAAATGGTAATTAGTTACCCAGGCCATGCGGTACTAAGGGTTTGTGCCTGAGGACAGGAGCACGGATTGAGTGTTCTGATGCAATCCTAAAAGACAAATTCGACATGGCACACAGCCTATGTGCCCTGTCCACTACACACTGCATGCACTATAGGTAAGTCACCCCTCTGGCAGGCCTTTTAGTATTAAGGTAGGGTGTATTATATTGTATGTGTGGGCTTAGATGTATGAGCAATATGCCCCTGCTGTGTCTTTGTCAAACCTGGGACATAGTAAGCGAACAGAGCAGCCATTTCAATATACGTGCTGGGCACTGGTCAGTACGAGTTTCACAGCTACATGATGGCTACTCTGACCCCTGGGTTGTTTGGTATCAAACAACTCAGAAAGATAAATCCAAACTGGTACCAGTATTGGATTTATTACAAAATGTACCAAGGCATGGTTGCTGGCAAGTCACAACCAGCCTGCCACCACCAGACAAGATTGTGGAACCCTGGGGTGAAAGATCCTGCTCTCTGGGTCCCAGGACAAGGCCCTTCCTGGGTGGAGATGCAAACCCCCCCTCCCTCAGGAATATGCACTGCCCTGCTAGCGAGCTTCAAAGGCCTTTCCGCCCTTGAAACATGACTACCAAGCCTGCTGCTAGCAGCAGATGCCCGCCCCCATTCCAAGCCCCACTTGTGGCAGGAACAACGGTGGGAAACCACACAAAGGAGAGGAGGAGTGGCCAGCTTGCACCACTCCTAAGGTGTTGATTGCGAGGCAACCCCTCCATTTCATTTTCCTTCATCTTGCATGGAAGGAGAATAGCCATTCAGGTGTAGGGAAGTGACCTCTGCCCACAGGAAGTGATCACTTGATGGGTGCAGCCACTCTAAGGTAAATGACCCATTGGTCACTACTAGGAACTCCCCTAAATGCCCATTAAATACAGTATTTAGTGGACATCCCTAGACCAAGAAATCAGATTCTAAGGACAAAAGGAGACCAGCAACAAAGAAGACCCAAGGCTCGAGAACTGTAGTCCTGCTGCACTAAGAAAAGGCTCCAACCCCTGCTTGCTGCACCCAGGACTTGACAATCACCACTGATGTGTTGCATGGACATTGGAAGGACTCTACAAAAACCCAGAGGACCTCCACTCTTTGAAAATTGCCAAAGATCTCCCTCCAAAGTGAAGGCATCACTCTCCTGCAACCCAAGACCAAAGACTCAGTGAAGGCCACATCACTGATTGGCTGCTGACCAAGGAACCAGATACTGCAGCCAGACCACATGACACTCAATGGACTGTGAGGACAAACCCTGCAAGTGTGTCAAGTTTGGTGGCACTGTGCCCTCCAGTGGTCAAACCCTGCAATAGCCCCAGGTACTGGTCATCTAATGTCGGACACCAAGAAGGACAGTCTCCTCTGGACTGAAAAAAGACCAGGAGGAAGCCCCAGTTAAGGAACTTCAGAAACCACCAGGATCTCCCACAAGAGTGTCCCTTCTGATTTGCAAGCAACCATCAAAGAGACCTACCTCCTGCTTTCAAGGGCACCTTTGCGCACAGCTCTTGGCTCACCAATTCGCTCTGCAGACGGCAACCCTATGCCTTGCACCAAAGTTACAGCTGTGTCCTAAAGGTCCCCCACCCATTGCGACCTCAACATTCTGAGGCGACCCACTGGCCTTACTTTTAAGTCCGCCTGAGCAGTGCTTTTCCAAGTGGTCCCCCGCAGTAGCCTGGCACCAGCTCCAACGACTTTATGCAGCTGTTCCCGCCAAAACTGGGAGCCGTCTGAACTTCTCCAGCTGGACCCTACAGCCCAACGATGACCGCAACATACTTGCAAAAGGAGACATTGGTAGATGCATTGCTGATTTTAGGTGCATTTTAAAGTAATTTCTCCATTGATTCCTATGGTGCGTAATTCCGCACAAATAAATATTTTTATGAAACACTTCTAAAATTCATAACTTAAAAAGTACTTACATGATTTTGATGATCTTGCTCTTAAAACAAATATTAAATCTGAAGTCTTTTTGTAAATTAGTCTTCAGTTTTTCTTTTGAGTGTGTGGTCTCATTTATTGATACTGTGAGTTCAACAAATGCTTTGAACCTCTTCAAGATTAGCCTACTGCTTAACTAAATTACCATAAAAATTAGAGCATTAGGTGGTCTAGTTTTCACCTCTGTAAACCTACATGTGGTTGCCTGAACTTCTGCACAATGTGCCTGGCTTTGCCTTTTTACATGGGGAGCCAGTCTCCTACAGTCATGGCGACAACCTCGCCAACCTCGGCCTCAAACAACTGGTGAACACCGCCACCCACATCGCCGGACACACGCTCGACCCTATCTTCTCCGCCAGCAAACACGTCTTCTTCAGCCACACCTCTGCCCTACACTGGACCGACCACAGCTGCGTCCACTTCACATTCCGACGCGAGACCTCCCACCTCCGCACTCAACCCATCCCTCATCGACAGTGGAACAAGATCCCTGAAGAGCAACTCTTCTCCGCTCTCGCCGCCAACCAACCCACCCTCACCACCGACCCCAACGACGCAGCTCTCAACCTCACAAACTGGATCTCCAACTGCGCTGGCAACCTTGCTCCTCTCAAACGCACGCATCGACAGACCAACACCAAAAAACCTCTCTGGTTCTCTGACACCCTCAAAGAATCAAAGAAAACTTGTTGTGCCCTTGAGAAGGCCTGGCGCAAGGACCACACCGCTGACAACATGACCGCCCTCAAGAACGCTACACGCGAACACCACCACCTGATCCGCACTGCCAAAAGGAACTTTTTCACCGACAGACTAGACAAAAACAGCCACAACAGCAGAGAACTCTTCAGCATCGTCAAAGAGTTCTCCAACCCCAGCGCCAGCGCCAACGCCGTCACGCCCTCACAGGATTTGTGCGAATCCCTCGCCACTTTCTTCCATCGCAAGATCAGCGACCTCCACGACAGCTTCGGACACCAGACCCAACCATACACCACTGAACCCGCTTCCCCGGACATCACCCTCAACAACTGGACCCACATCAACACGGAAGAAACCAAATCCATCATGAACTCTATCCACTCCGGCGCCCCTTCGGACCCCTGCCCGCACTTCATCTTTAACAAAGCCGACGACATCATCGCCCCGCACCTCCAGACCGTCATCAACTCTTCTTTTTCTTCTGCTACCTTCCCCGAATGCTGGAAGCACGCTGAAGTCAACGCCCTACTAAAGAAACCTACGGCTGACCCAAGCGACCTGAAAAACTTCCGCCCCATCTCTCTTCTACCTTTCCCAGCCAAGGTAATAGAAAAGACCGTCAACAAACAGCTGACCACCTTCCTGGAAGACAACAACCTGCTCGACCCTTCACAAACCGGATTCCGAACCAACCACAGCACGGAAACCGCCCTCATCTCAGTCACAGACGACATCAGAACCCTGATGGACAACGGTGAAACAGTCGCCCTCATTCTCCTCGACCTCTCGGCTGCCTTTGACACCGTCTGTCACCGCACCCTAATCACCCGCCTACGCTCCACCGGGATCCAAGGCCAGGCCCTGGACTGGATCGCCTCCTTCCTCGCTAACCGCTCCCAAAGAGTTTACCTCCCTCCGTTTCGCTCAGAACCCACCAAGATCATCTGCGGCGTACCTCAAGGCTCATCGCTCAGCCCGACACTCTTCAATGTCTACATGAGCCCCCTCGCCGACATCGTACGCAAGCACGACATCATCATCACCTCCTACGCCGACGACACCCAACTTGTACTCTCCCTCACCAAGGACCCCGCCAGCGCCAAGACCAACCTACAAGAGGGTATGAAGGACGTCGCAGATTGGATGAGGCTCAGCCGCCTAAAGCTGAACTCTGAAAAAACGGAAGTCCTCATCCTCGGCAACACCCTGTCCGCCTGGGACGACTCCTGGTGGCCCACGGCCCTCGGCACCGCACCGACCCCCGCAGACCACGCCCGCAACCTCGGCTTCATCTTGGACCCTCTTCTCACCATGACCAAGCAAGTCAACGCCGTGTCCTCCGCCTGCTTCCTCACTCTCCGCATGCTCCGTAAGATCTTCCACTGGATCCCCGCCGACACCAGAAAAACCGTGACCCACGCCCTCGTCACGAGCCGCTTGGACTACGGCAACACCCTCTACGCCGGGACCACAGCCAAACTCCAGAACCGCCTGCAACGCATCCAAAACGCCTCGGCCCGCCTCATCCTCGACGTACCCCGCAACAGCCACATCTCCGCACACCTGAGACACCTGCATTGGCTCCCAGTCAGCAAAAGGATCACCTTCCGTCTTCTCACCCACGCACACAAAGCCCTCCACAACAAGGGACCGGAATACCTCAACAGATGCCTCAGCTTCTACGTCCCCACCCGCCCCCTCCGCTCCGCTGGCCTCGCACTTGCTGACGTCCCTCGCACCCGCCGCTTCACGGCGGGTGGGAGATCTTTCTCCTTCCTGGCGGCCAAGACCTGGAACTCCCTCCCCACCAGCCTCAGGACCACCCAGGACCACTCCGCTTTCCGGAGACTCCTAAAGACTTGGCTGTTCGAGCAGCGATAACCCCCCCTTTCCCCCCTAGCGCCTTGAGACCCGCACGGGTGAGTAGCGCGCTTTATAAATGTTAATGATTTGATTTGATTTGATTTCATGTGGGAGGAGTGTGGGATAACCTACAAATCTTCCACTCCTTACCACCCTCCAACCAAAGGCCTGGTTGAAAGGGTCCACAGAACCCTAGAAGGCATGATAATGGGCCTGTTGGATCCCATGAGGCAGAAGTGGGATGTCTTCCTACCATGCCTTTAATTTGCCTACAGAGAGATACTGCAGAAGAGGGTTGGCATCAGCCCCTTTGACCTTCTGTTCTGTTCAAGCAGTCTGGTGAAGGAAGGCTGAGAGCAAGCTCCCAGGAAGGCCCCAAATGGTGTGGTCAGCTATATGCTGGCACTCTGGAACCAGATGAAGCACCTCTAGAAGCAAGCACAAAAAAATTGTGAAGCCAGGCAGGAGGACATTAAATGGAGGTGTGACCAGAACGCTATTCTCGTTGAGTTATAGCCTGGCCAAAAAACTTGGATGATGGAGCCTGTAGAGGCCCTGGCCCTAGAAGACCACTGGTCTGGGTCTTATGAGGTGAAGGAGCTCAAGAGTGACGCCACCTGCCTGGTGGACATTGAGGCTCCCAAGAACTCTTTATGAGTCTTGCATGTTACTAACCTCAAGCACCACTTTGAAGGAATGTGAGTTAACCATGCTCCTAGTCATACATGATGGGGTGGAAGAGGTGAGTGAACCTCTCCCTGACCCCCTTTCTTCCAAGGAGCTGGCTGGGTTAGCACAAATTGCCAGCCTATTCCCTCCACTGACCCCAGCACAACAGAGTGACTGGCACAGTTGTTGGGGCAGTTTGTGTCACTCTTCTCCCTTACCCTAGGTTTCACTACATGATGTACCCATGATATTGACACTGGGGACAGCATGTCTGTGAAGAGTAAAATCTACAGGCTGTCTGATAATGTGAGAGTCAGCATGAAGGAAGAGGTACAAAGGATATTGGAATTAGGGGTTATTGAGCCCTCAAACAGTCCGTGGTCCAGTCCTGTGGTGTTGGTCCCCATGTAACCCCCCCCCAGGTGTCACTGTAGAACTTAGGTTCTGTGTGGACTACCAAGGACTCAGCGCAGTCACCAAGAATGACGTGAACCCCATCCCCAGAGCTGATGAGCTCATAGATCAGCTGGGAGCTGCTAAGCTCCACAGCAGATTTGACTTAACTTCTGGGTACTGGCACATTGCCTTGACCACTGGGGCCAAAGAGAGGTCTGCGTTCTCTACCTCAGAGGGGCACAGAAGTTCTGGATGATGCCCATCAGGTTGAAGAATGCTCCTGCCACCTTCCAGAGGTTGGACAACCAGGTCCTGGCTGGGTTTGAGAACTTCAGTGCCCCCTAAAATAGCTATTGCAGTCTTCAGGTCTAGCAGGGTGGACCAGCTGTGCCACCTCAGAGGAGTGCTTCAGTCTCTGCAGAGAGCCTGTCTGACTATCAAGGCCAGCAGTGTCAGACATGACAGGATTCAGGGATCTACATAGATCTCCAAGTGGGAGGGGTCAAGATGCAGCCCCTCTTGGCCAAGATTGAATCATTCTGGTTTGGGAAGCCCCCCCAAACACCCAGACAGAGGTGAGAGACTTCTTAGGTCTCACCAGCTACCACAGGAGATTTGCCAAGGGGTATGACACCATTGTTGCATCCTTGACAGAGCTGACTTCCAAGAAGCAACCACATGCGATGATCTAGAAAGAGGCGTGCAAGAAAGCTTTTGACACCCTGAAGGAGGCCATGTACATAGCACCCATGCTGAAGGCCCCTGACTTCTCTCAAAAATTCATTGTGCAAAGAGATGCCTCAGAGCATGGTCTAGGAGCTGTGCTATCACGCCTAAATGAGAACTGCCTGGAACAACCTCTAGCCTTCATTAGTAGGTGGTTACTTCCCCAGGAACAGAGGTGGAGTGCAATAGAGAGGCAAGGCTTTACTATGGTCTGGGCACTGAAGAAGCTGCGACCATACATGTTTGGTGCTCACTTCAGGTTTCAGATAGAACACCAACCCCTTAGATGGTTAATGTAGATAAGCAGTAAAAATTCCAAACTGTTGAGGTGGTCTATCTCTCTACTGGCAATGGATATTATGGTGGAACTCCAAATGCTGACAGTCTTTTCAGGTTCTCCAGCCTTAGTAAAGAGAACTGCCAAGGGGTTGGGTAGTTCGTCTCAGTATCGGCTGGGGGGTAACGCATGTTAGACCCGGCATCTTTGGTGTGGTTTCTCCTAATGTTTTACATTCAGGCCTCCTGTTTTTGTGGACTTCATTTTTGCAGGTCTTAGGGCTCTGCACGCTTTACCACTGCTAACCAGTTCCATAGTGCTTGTGCTATAAAAGCCAACAAACACAAATGATGGACGGAATGTGAAACCAATCAAACATTCACCACCAGTCACAGATCTGGGTTTAATCCATCAATTTGTTTGTTCACCACGCCACCCCAGTTTAGACCCAGCCATGTGCAAATCAGTCTTGACCCTGTTCCCCATGGGAACAGTCCAGCCCGAACTGCCAGGCCAGGTCCGCCCTGGACCAGAAACAAGCATCCTGGGACTAGTTTCAGGGTATGACCCTTCATCAGCCAGGATAGCTTGAATCCAGTGGCATAGTGAGCCCGGGACCCTCATCTGGGCATACCCCATGCCCTTAGGGTGACAAAAGCAAAGAACCCAAATGATGGACGGAATGTGAAACCAATCAAATATTCACACCCAGTCACAGATCTGGGTTTAATGCACTAATTCTTTCGCTCACTACATCACCCCAGTTTGGACCCAGTCATTTGCAAATCAGACTTGACCCTGTTCCTCATGGGAACAGTCCATCCCGAACTACCAGGCCAGTTCCTCCCTGGACTGGAAACAGGTATCTTGGAACCGGTTTCATTGTACCACCCTTCATCAGCCAAGCTAGCTTGAATCCAGTGGCATAGTGAGCCTGGCACTCACGTCTGAGCATATCCGGTGCACTAAGGGCAACAAAAGCAAACAAACACAAGTGATGGACAAAATGAAGAACCAATCAAACATTCACCCCAAGTCACAGATTTTGCTCATCACTCCACCCCGTTTGGACCCAGCCATATGCAAATCAGTCTTGACCCTGTTGCCCATGGGAACAGTCCAGCCTGAACTGCCAAGCCAGGTCCTTCCTGGACTGGAAACAAGCATCCTGGGACTGGCTTCAGGGTATCAGCCAGGTTAGCTTGAATCTAGCGGCATAGTTCTTGTGCTGTCCAATCAAGACATGGTAACATTAGCTTATACCTAATTGGCATATTTAATTTACTTATAAGTCCCTAGTAAAAAGCACTATACATGCTCAGGGCCCGTAAATTATATGCTACTAGTGGAAATAGAGCACTGATTGTGCCACCAACTTGAGTAGCCCTTTAAAGATATCTCAGGCCTACCATTGCAGAGACTGTGGGGGTCATTTCAACCTCGGCGGTCTGCAGTGCAGACCGCCGAGGTTGCGGGAGCCAGAATACCGCCAGTGCTGGCAGTATGGCTGGCTCCATATTTTGACTTTTCCGCTGGGCCAGCGGAAAAGTCACATCAACATTGCCGCCGGCTCGTAATTGAGCCGGCGGCAATGCTGATGTGCAGCGGGAGCAGTAGCACCCGTCGAGCATTTCACTGCCCGAAATTCGGGCAGTGCAATGCGCGACGGGGCTCTGACTGGGGGCCCCTGCACTGCCCATGCCAAGGCCATTGACAGTGCAGGGGCCCCCAGGGGTCCCCTGAGTCCCCTTACCGCCAGCCTCTTCCTGCAAAAATGGCGGAATACCGCCGGCCCCGGCGGTGCGACCGCGGCGGTACCGCAGCGGTCAAAATATGGGTTTTCGTACCACCAGCCTGTTGGCGCTACGAACGCCACTTTAACCCTGGCGGTCACCGACCGCCAGGGTTGTGATGACCCCCTGTGTGTGCAGTGTTAACCTGTCATGTCGACCTGGCAAAATAAACATTTTGACAGGCCCAAAGCTTCTTTTATAATACATATAAATCACCCCTAGCATAGGCCCTGGACAGCCCAGAAGACAGCATGCAATGTATTTAAAATGTACGACATGTATTTTTAAGTTTCCATATCCTGGAAGTGAAAGATTCTTAAATTAGTTTTCACTACTGCAAAGCCTATCTAGCCCATAGCATAACATTGGAGTTGCCTTATTACATTATGTAAGTGTACTTTCCAAATGGTAAGTGATTCTTTGTTCATGTTTAGTGACTCTGGAATCCTAACTTAAAATACTAACTTATGGTGAAGTAAGATTTTAAATTACAATTCCGAAACTACGAGTTGGTATTTTCTTGTCTTAGCCATTTGGTGCTGGCAGCCTGTCTCTGGTCACATGACTGGATGTAGTTGGCAGTTGGGCTTTGTGTATTCATCCTAGACAGCCACACACAATGGGAGCTTAGGTGTACCTGGTTGAGCTATCACTGGCAGCATGGGAGGGAGGAGCTGGGCCAAGTCTCAATTGCACCTGAGTATGCTGTGTCCTTTCTCCACACAAAGGGCTGCGTACCCCCTTTAGTTAGTCCAAATCCAGGGGCAGGATGTCAGAGAATATGTGCATGTAAAACCTATGCCTCTGGAAGGTTCTCTCCACTTCAGAGTCAAAACTGTGTATAAAAAAAGGCCTCAGACACCACCACTTCAGTACACTTCTGGACCTGTTGATACTCTGCCAGAAAGACGAATTGCTGTGCTGCTACAAAAACTGCTACTCTAATGGACTTCTGCACTATAAAGAACTGCTGCCTTGCTGTGCTGACCTCCTTCTGGCTGATCTTTTGCCTGGTGGAAATGACTGGACCTGCATCCCTTGAGCCCAGAGTGGCTCCAAAGGCTAGTTGTTAGGCTTCCTGATATAACGCCTTGGAGACAGAACAGGTCTCCTACCACCTTGTATCTGACTTGGACTCTGCCATCTGCGAGTATTCCCTGCCAAGTGGTGCCCCACCAATGGCTGGACCCTTGGAAGTGGGCTTAAGGTGCATTGCCAGCCTCTGTGGTACCAGCAGAACTGAGGCATCTCCTCTTTTGCGTGGTGTAAACCTGAGCAGAACTGCCTCATCTCCATTGCTGCATAGATTGGACCGCTGCAAATACTCCCATATCTGCTGCGGACTGCATCGCTTTCAGCACCACCACTGCATGAATCATCCTCGGTGCAGGACCTTGCATCTCTTGTCAACTGCTTCGATGATGATGATGGACTCTGCATTACAGCTTCACAGCTCTTCAGAACTGATGCATCTCCCTGAATGCGCACCACACCCCGATACTAGACTTTGCATTGCAAGCCTCATTAATGGGATCCTTGACGATGATGCAACAGGACCTCACACAGCAGCCTCGCTGCATCTTGGACCCGACGCAACACCTCGGCTGAGCAACGCATCTTCAACGTGGGTCCACACAAAACTCTGCAAATGAGGATTAAAGATACTTTTGTTCAGCGGACCTAAATGGGCCCCTGTAGCTGGCCCATACTCCATGGTTGGCATACACTTGTGACTTTGTCCCAGTCTGGCACAACCAGATATCCACAGTTGGTGCTTTATGCCTTATAGCACTATTTACTTTAAAATTCAACATCTCTGGTTCGACTAAGTGGATTTTTGTCACACAAACCTGGTGTGGGATTATTTTCCATGGTGTTTTCACTGTTTTACTGTTTGAAATGTGGCACAAATAATTTACACATTCCCTCTAAGTTAAGCCTGAATGCTCTGTGCCAAGCTACCAAAGAGCTGAGCACAGGTTAATTTTGGGTTTGCTTGTGCCATACTCTGAGTAGGATTGTGGTTGCAGCTTGACCAGGGCTCAGACCTCGGTCAACCAACAACCTAATGTCTCTCAGCTATCATATATTTCTCTTTAAGCCCCTTTCTATTTACCTTTAAGAAATCACTGCAGTATTTCTCATTCTGCAAGATTTCGTCAACCAGTTTGCTCTGCCAGCAAAGAACACCCTGCGTGATTTGATTGCTAATCTCAGGCCTCAGTCCCTGTAGGTCGAACACAAGAAACCCTCCCATGTTGTCTTCTAGCAGGTAATTCATCCCATTGTGCTACTTGTAAAACCTGCATCAATCTCTCAAACTAAGAATGGCTCCTTTGGTTTTTAAAATGTTCAGAAAATCTTAGACCAATTCTTCTCCCTTTGGGTGACCTTTGTCTTTAGGTGTTTTATTTCCTCATCACATTTGGTTCTCACTGAGAGAAGGGGTGTTTGTGGCTGTCATCGGAGGAGCTTTTTCAGTTGGCCAATCGACTGCCCTTTTGTACTATGACCACAGGTTCTTTGTGACTACCACTTCTAATAATACATCCAAGTCTTCACACAAAACTAAAGAGATGGTCACATCCTGCACCATCTGAGTGTACCATTTATTGGTATTTTCTCTAAGTTTGGGAAGGGTGTTTGCAAAGTGGAAAAGGTCTGATCATGACCAATGGACATGTACGTATGCTCCCCACTCTACACTTCTTAGAATGGGTGCTCTTGCAATGGGTACTCTTTTACTGCCCCTACAACAGCTCCTTTCTCATCTTCTCTCGAGCCCTCCCTCTTTTGCCTTAAATCTGTTTATTAAACATGATGCAAAAACAGCAGTACATTTCTCTAATAAAAAATTTGTCAATCCGTCTACACGCATATGTTGACTTTGTACATTGCGGTTACATTTTAGCGTACTGACATGCAACTTATAACTGTGCAACTTGTAATTAGAGTCACATTTGAGTGTCTAGTTTATATATACTGGCGTCAGAAATAGTGGAGGCAACACTAGTCTGAGGGGTTGGGAGTGGCACATCTTCTATATATGTGAACAAAGGGGCCGGTTAAGAGGCTGAGGCTTGGGGGCACATGACACTGAGTATGGGAGAAAGAAAGAAAAATAAAAACAGAGCATGTTGCTAATTCCCTGGGGTCGCAATTGGGAGCAACTCTTTTAGCTATACAGTGTTATGCTGCAGTTGGGTATGGAAGTATCTAGATAGAATAATAGGAAGGGTGCTAGGGGTTGTGTGGTGTGGAAGTTAAGCAGGGAGACCACCTTCGGGTATCAATTAATTCAGGGGGGATATGTATAATCTCTGGTTTCTATGTTTACCACAAAGTTATCCCAAATTTCAGCACCGTCTTGTACCTGTCCCTTGTGTTGTAGGTGTTGTAATGTCTGAGCCTCTGCTTGTGAGCAGCTGTGCAGGTCGCGGAGCCAGGCAGTGTAAGGAGGGGCGTGAGGGGTCTTCCAGTGCGTGGCAATCAGGCCCTTGTAAACCACAAATGCGAGGTCTATAAATCTGTGAAGGTGTTTATCTTCCTTAGCACGGTGACGTATACCTAGCAAACATGATTCCAGGGTGTGTACGAGTGTACGGGCGACGATGTCTGCTGAGGTTTCAGTAATTCATTGCCAGACCATGTGATAGAAATTAGCTGCTGGAGTGGCGCATCTAGGACACACTGGATTAGAACTCTGGTATATTTTATTGATGCGGGCCGGGGATGGATAGGACTGATGAATGTAGTTGAATTGGGTGTACCGTAGTCTAGTGTTGCGGGATACGGTCTTAATCGTGGTGAGGGCCTCTACCCAGGTTTTCTGAGGTATTGGTGTGGAGAGGACGGCGTCCCAGCGGGATTTAACATGTGTCATGTCTGAGCAAGCATCTGCTAGTAGCACTTTGTATAATTTAGTTATGGTGACTTTTGTGTTGCTTATAGTGAGGATTGCAATGAGCAGATGAGATTCACGTCACTTAGCTTTGCTGTGCCCCCAAAGGTTATAGAGAAGTTTTTTTATAGCACTATATGTCAGGAAGGCCCCGGATTGCTTGACCCCGTCGGTCGCTAGTTCTTCGAAGGTTCGCATTAAGGAGCTTGAATAGAGATCCCCCACGTTTAGTGATCTAATGACGTGCGTATCGTGATGTAGTGAGAGTGCTCGGACTCCCAGTATTTGAATCAGCGGTAATGAAGGGGAGTAAGGAGGAGAGGGGGCCCCACCCTGGACATATCTGTGCCAGCAGAATCTGGCTGCGTCCAACAGTGGTGACTTTTTCGGCAGGTGGGAAGGGCCAGCCAGTAGTGAGGTTAGAATCGTGTGTGGTGCCGTATACGCGTGCATTGCTTCGCTTTCTGGGAGGGGTGGTTCACTGAGCCACATGGCTAACCACTGTAACCGAGCAGCAGCGAAGTATAGTTCAAGATTTGATATGCCCAAACCGCCCTCCTCTTGTGGGTATTGTGTTATAGATAAAGCTACTCTGCGCCTATCCTTACCCCATAGCAGGTCAGTCAATAGGGAGTGCAGCTTGTGAAAGAACGAGCGTGGCAGATGTATCGGGAGTGCGGTGAAGTAATATAGAAACCTCGGTAGGATAAGCATTTTGGCTATGGCTGCCCAGCCCATAGGGGATAGGGGGAGCGAGCTCCAGAATGTCAGCGAGCCACGGGTGGATCTGAGTATTCTGTTGAAATTGCCTTCTTTCAGATCTACAATGGAATGGTAAATTTGTATGCCTAAATACTTAAAGGTTGTATGTGACCACAGTAATTGATATTGGGGTAGTGCCATGTGCAACCCGTTCGGTACATGAGGGAGGGGAGAAATACTTGATTTGGACTAGTTGATACGTAAACCAGAGGCGAGTGCGAAGTTGTCCAGTATTAACATTACCCCCGCTATGGAGGTGGTATGATTGTGCAGGTATATTAAGGCGTCATCTGCATATAGGGATATGATGTGGTGTGTATTGGATTCTGGGATGCCCCACATGTGGGCATAACTGCAGAGCTTAATTGCTAGTGGTTCCATGGCTATTGCGAATAGTAAGGGGGAAAGTGGGCAGCCTTGCCTAGTACCTCTGCCAATAGGGAATGCTTCAGAAATGACTTGTCCTGTTTTGACTCGAGCTGTGGGTTTGGAGTATAGTGTTTTGATCCAACTGATGAAGCCGTGTCGAAAACCAAGTGCACCAAGAGTGCAGAAAAGGAAGTCCCAGCTAAGTGTGTCAAACGCTTTTTCTATGTCCAGGGATAAAGCCACTGCTTCTACCTCTGTGACGTTAAGCATTATACAGATTAATCTTCTAATGTTTAAAAAGGTGTTTCTCCCTGGGATGAATCCAGATTGATCAGAGTGTATTAAATTTGGTAGGTAGGGGAGCAACCTATTTGCTAGGATTTTCCCTAGGAGTTTGCAGTCCGAATTTAGGAGGGAGAGCGGTCTATATGATTTAACATCTAGAGGGTCGCGGCCCTGTTTTGGGAGCATGACTATCAGTGCTTCGCGCACGGAGTCAGGCAACTGCCTCCTGTTATGGGATTCGTTGTGCACCTATAAGAGTGGTTGCAGGAGATAGGTAGCATGAGAACTGAAATATTCTCCAGGCAGGCCATCTGTGTCAGGGGTTTTACTGTGTGCCATTTGTGAAAGGGCTAAGCGTAACTCTTCTCTGGTGATGGGGCCGTCAAATGTGTCTGCGTTGTCAGTAATGTGCGGGTTTTGGGGGACTAATGACAATAGTTCAGCCAACTGCTGTTCAGTTGGAGGGGGGAGGTATATATAAGGAGCGGTAGTACGTGCAGAAGGCTTCATTGATTTCCACCTGAGTATTAATGACGGTGCCTGAGTGCAGTCTAATCGCGCCTATGGGTGAGGATTGCGATGGCTGGCGAACCGGCCATGCTAATAATTTGCCCGATCTGTCTCCCTCTGCGTGTTGTTGCACTTTAAAATGTCGTGAATCATGTTTGCAAAGCCTGATGTCTGCCTCTCTGTGACTAGCTCTGAGCGAGTTCAGTACTTCTAACGGGGATTCGTTTTTGGAGACCTCCACCTCTGCTCTACTTTAGTTTGATCTCCAATTCTTGTAGCTCTTTAGTAAGTACCCTTCTAACCCCCACGGAGGCTTGCAGGCAGTGACCGCGTATCACTGCTTTGTGGGCGTCCCATTCAATAGCGCAAGACGAGGCTGTATTCTTATTTAGGGAAAAATCGTCAGATAAACATTTGGACAATTCTGCATGGAAGGGAGGATCTGAGAGGGCTTCAGTCTGCAGTCGCCATGTTGGAATGCAAGTGTGTGTGCGGCCCCACACCAAAGTTGCGTATAACGGACTATGATCTGAGATAGTGCGGGCAAGGTTCTCGGATGTATTCACTTTCTGGCTTATGGCTGCTGATGAGAAAAGCATGTCTATTCTGGTGTGTAGTCTGTGCACTGAGGAGTAATAGGAGCATTCACGGTGTGTGGGGTGTCCGGTTCTCCAGATTTCCCTCAGACCATTATTGGAGATCCAGTCTGCTAGGTCAAGTGAAGCACGCTTGGACGGAGCAGAAGCAAGCGGGGGAAATGAAAGGTCTATGTGAGTATCTAGGACGCAATTAAAGTCGCCTCCCCATATGCTATCTACCGCTGGCAGTACGCGACGCGGATTGACAACATTTGAGACGCTGCGATGTTTCAGGACTAGCTAAAAGTTGGCAAACTAAAGTAAAATTACCAATAGAAAATGGAAGTAGGTTTCGGTATTTTGTACAATGAATGAGTTATTTGCGAATATTACTAAGAGGTTTGGATATCATTTGGAGATTCAAGGACTAGTAGAGATATTAAGCCTTGAAGAAGTCCAGTTTTGGACGAAACACGTGTCGGCTGATGTTACATGTGGACTCAACAAACACCATCCGGTCCCACTGATTTAAAGCTTACTTTTGTGATAGTCACTCAACAGTGGATTCTTATAGTATTAATTTGTATTATGTCATGATTTTTATTATTTTGGATTTTTATTGTATTGTTTAGTATTGTATGTCACATACTATTGTTAATAATTTTGAAATAAATATTGTCATTGTACAATATCAAGAGAACCTACATTATTGAGGCTACAGACAATATAGAAGTATAAATATATTTTGGATTTCTTATCATTAGTTATATAGCCACTATTGGCTTCTTACAATAGGTACTTTAAGAAGAATTGGTGTGCTCCGCTAAAAATCTTTGTTTCCCTCTGGCACACTGTTGGTGCTGTTTCTCCTGTCCATCTTGGAACGATCATGCTTGGGTTATGTGCTACAATAAAGCCTTTTTATGATATGAAGACTGCCGAGGTGGTTCCACTCCTTACTAGAGATTTAGCGACAAGAAGAAGTTACGGTCAGTATGACAAATAACTCAGGAGGTGGTCAATGCTGGAGGAGTATATGATGGAATCGGCTGCTCAGAGAGTTGGAGAGACATTGTGCATAGTAAGCATAGCAACGAGCATTGTGGCAATTCAGAACAATATAGAGTTGATTGGTCAAGGTACTGTTTTGCTGGTCAAAGTACTGTTTTGCCAGATTGCCCTTTCTTACCTTTTAGCAAATTTCTAGGACCGTTACTGTGCTCGACCACTGGCACATGGTCATATCTCCCAGCAGAATTTGTTGAAGTACTGATTGTGAAGTGTCTGCACAGAGCAGATGGTGGCATGTAATACATGGCATAATTATGTCAGTGCACATGAGCACCATCTTTTGGTGCATGTTGGGTAATGGCCATGTGTAGAGCACCAGATGTCAGGTCTTAATGTCATTGCACTTGAGTGCCATCTTAATTTGGGCGATTTGTCTCTTTCCTGTTAGTATATCAAAAGTCAGGTCTTATTTCAAGTGGTGGCTGAACATTGTGTGTTGTGGGATGTCTTTGGCAAATATGACATGTAGGCTGGTAATGTTTGAGTCGTTCCAGCGTTTCATAGTTAACGTGTGGTGTGATGACATCATCAAGTGAGTCTGACATCTTGGATTGAACATCGGACACTACATATAAATTGCTTGCCTCTGATAAAATTGGAATTATAATTCTGGAGTGGACACAGAGATACACCCACCTTACTAATTTTCAAAGGTACCTTTTTCACTTCTTCAGCATTTTAAGGAGTTCAATATGCATGCACACATTCATATAATTGCTCCTCTTTTATTTTTATCACAGCCTTGCCCTCAACACATTGGCCCAATAGCTTATTTGAAATTCATCTTATTAGTAAAGGATATATGTCCTGGTGGGCATCAAGGTGAACCCATAAATATCTTGGGGTGTATGCCAGATACAATTTGGTTTGAGAAATGTGGAGTGGAAGGCAAAGTCTATGTAGCTGTGGGTGGAACACCTATAATAGGATGGATGCATCAATTTGGTTTGCATATTATTATAAATCCAGAGCACCCATTCATGTTATAGAAGACTTGAGTGTGAAGGATCTTTTGAGTGGTGCAAGAGATGTGTTCAATGAGAATCTTGGGTGCCTCCGAGGGTATGTATATAAAATTGCACTTACACATGATGCTGTTCTGATACGACATAAAGTGAGAAGAGTTCTATTGGTTGCACAAGAGGAAGTAAAAATATGTTAAATGAGATGTTGGAGGGTGATATCATTGAGTCTGTAGAAGCTTTTGCATGGATTTCACCTGGAGAATGCAAATGGCCAGTTAAGGTTCTGTGTGGACCTTAGGTATTTAAATCAAAATGTTGCAGTCCTACATTTCCTCTGCCAAATATTAACGAATTGGTGTCATCATTGAAAGGTGGGAGATATTTTTCGAAATTAGATTTGAAAAGTGCATCCCATCAAATTTGTTTGCATGAAGAGTCCAGGACACTAACAGCATTTATCACAATGGAAGGCACTTTTTGTGATACCCATATGCCTTTTGGCTTGGCCTCAGCCGCTAGTGTATTCCAGAGAATCATGGTTGCAATCTTTAAGGGTATGGAAAATATTGTCTTTTTCCAGGGTAATATTTTAGTGTTTGGTGAAACACTTGAATGACACAATAAGGTGCTCAGAAATGTTTTGTATTAGCTGGGTGAGTTGGATTTAACTATGTGGCAAGAGAAATGTAGATTTGTGGTGGAACAGATAGAGTATTTGGGGTATACCATTTCAGTGGAGGGTATAAAACCTAAATGCAGGCTTTTGGGTGCCACTAAAGCTGCATAATCACCAACAGATAAGGACCAGTTACGAAGGTTTATGGGACGTATTGAGTACTGTACTAGTTGTAGAAGGCTTTGCCGATAAGGCAGAGGTGTTAAGGAAAACATAAGAAAGGGTAGCAAGTTTTTGTGGGAACAGGAACAGCAAAAGTGCTTCGAAATTATAAAAGATGAAACTTGTGATGCTGGCATGTTTGTGTCACTTGATACTAAACATGTCTATTCTCTCAGTGGATGCTAGTGCTACTGGTATTGGGGTGATGCTTTCTCAGATTCATTACAAAAAGGAAAAAATAGTAACGATTTTCCCTCACTCTCTCTGAGACAAATGATACTGTTGTTGAACAGGAAGCTTTAGCAGCAGCATAGGAGCAGAATGTTTTCGGGCATACTTGTGGGGCTCTTCATTCATTTTGAGAATGAACCATAAACCTTTGATCAGAATCTTGTTGCCTGGTTGGCTGCCAGGCAACAAGAGTATTGTTATACTCTGGACTTTATTCAGAGTTTGAGAAATTCTCAAGCTGATCGCCTATGACGTTTGCCTTTAGATTGGGAGTCAGGGGATGAACTTGCGATGAGCACCTGTGAGAATGAAGGGGCTGTCGCTTCTATGCAAGACACTCTATATAGTGTTTTAGGTGCTTTTACATAGCAAGAGTGGGAATGTGAGATGGAGTCTGACTTTGTCTTGAATGAAGTCATGGAAAGGATCCAAACTGGTTTTGTGAGGGAAAGCGTAACTTCCTTGTCAGTGAGATATTTTGTCAAGGTATTAAATGAGTTGTCTGCCTGTGGACAGAATGTGGTTTTGTGGGGTGTGAGTTTTGTATCGCTGAGATGCAAATTGAGATTCAAATTGCTTAAAATAATCCATAAGGACCATTTAAGACAATCCCTGGAGAAAAAGATACTTAAAAGGGAAATTTGATGGTCTGGTTTGCACGACCAAGTTAGCGTGTGGGTTGAACAGTGTAGTGTCTGTAAAGAGTGTAGGAAGAGGTTGAAAGTTGGCAACAAATTGGTTGCACATCACACTGAGGATCCAGGGTTGTCATAGCACATTTTTTGTTTGGATTTCCTCAGCCCTTTGACCATAAGTTTGCCTTGGAATAGGTGTTATATGAGTGTGAAGTTTTTGAATGAGATAATTACCAAGAACATCATATGTGTTTTGGAAGCTATGTTTGCTAAAGAGGGAATGCCTTCCATTCTTATTCTGGATAATGACACTCAACCCCCTTCAAGTGAGATGTCAATATTTTTTAAGTGTTGTGTCATAAGGCATAATCGTACCTCACTGTACAATCCCCAAGGAAATGATCCAGCTGAGCAAGCTAACAGATTAGTTATTGGGACTATTCTTATGGCATTGGCCAATGATTGTGAAGTTAGATGAAAAATGGTGTTTAATATGGTGTGGGCGTATCGCACCCCTGTGAATAGTGTCACACAGAAGTGTCCATTTCAGCAGATTGGTGGACGTGTGCCAGTGACTAAATTAGTTGCTGCTTGGTTGAAGGATTGGGTCTCTTCTGATGACAGGCATGCTGATTCTTTGGTGAGACAGATGTGTGGTAGGTTCAATGTAGGAGATCGGGTTGAAATCAAGTAAGGGCATACCCATGGTGGATTGTCAACTTTTAATGGCCCCTTTAGGATCAGATGTATTGGTAAGTTCTCTATTATTCTTGAAAATGGAGAAAGAAAGAATTTCAGGAATGTGGAACTGCACCAGAGAAATAATGTGTGTGCGAAAGAGAGAGTGAGGGCTGTTCTGGAGTGGGTTTGATGAGAGATGGGGGATTGTATAACATGAATAATGATTCATCTACATGTGTAGGGAGTGATATGAGAAGTGAATTCGTAGAAGATACAAGTATTGTGAGAGAACATAGAGAATAGAGACTTCCATCTTCATGATTATTTGAAATGAATATTTCATTTTTTTTAGTTTGGGAAACATTGTTTCTCAGTTTAAGGGGAGTTTAAGTCAGGAGATTGCCATCTTTTCTCTATCAAACTTTTATCTTTTAATAACTGTATGCTTGGTATTTGTGTTTTCCATCTGCTCAAACTATGTATTACGAATGATTGAAATATTATGTGAAGGGAAGTGGATATGTTATGTTGTCATATGTTGTCATGGTGAAGTTTATCATTCCATGTAGAGAATATTTGGAGGTGAGCATTCCAGGCTGGTCAGTTGTATCCTGGCCATCTTGGGATGATCACGCTCGGCTTGTGTGCTAC
This sequence comes from Pleurodeles waltl, assembly GCF_031143425.1. Lineage (NCBI taxonomy): Eukaryota > Metazoa > Chordata > Amphibia > Caudata > Salamandridae > Pleurodeles > Pleurodeles waltl. The sequence goes on along the minus strand of NC_090444.1, from coordinate 598,662,024 downwards.
AATAAAGCCCTCTTTTTTAGATGAAGACAGGTATGATCCACTCCTTTACTGCAGTAAGCTAAGGTCATTTGCATCTGTATGAGAAATAAAGCATAGAAAGTTTGAACATGACTACAACCTGAACCACTGGATGGAATTATACCAAATTTGGCAGAACTCTACATTTCAGTTTGCAGATTGTGCTTTCGCTGATATGGTTTAAATCCATTCAATAGTTTTTGAGAAATGTTAAGAAATCCAAATTTGTATATCTCTGGCCACAATGACTTTGCAAATAATGACAAGCACGTGCAGGGAAATTCACAGCTCTGATTGGCTGCCAACACTTCAAACCAGGAAGTGTTGGCAGCCTGAAGCCGAGTCCCACAAACAAAGTAAAAAGAAAAAGGGCCAGAGTAGAGTCACCCTGACATCTTAGTTCTGGTGCTGGGGTACAAGAGAGACACCCCAGGGCTAAAGAGCATGTTTTAACTTATTTTCTTTGCTGCAATTTCACAATGGCGTTAGGAATTCGCTGAAAACAAAACACACAAAAAAACCACAAAAAAAAACCAAGTGCTTGCTCCCATGCTTGTTTTTTTACAAGCCCCCAGGTTTGCGAGGTCCCATGGGCATTCACAATTTCTATGTGGGGAGCCACCCATCCCCTGCGCAGCCCCAGGACCACCACCCCTCCAGGGCACTTTTTAAATATAATGCAGAGGTTCTGTGTGGTCCCCCCACAGCCCCAGGGACCGCCACCTCCCCAGGGCACTTTGGAAATTGTGTCCATGGGGGCTCCCCTGGAGACGACTAGCTCCTTGAGGCACTTTGAAAATTGAGTGTGTGGGGCTGTCCGGTCCTCCTGCAGCCCCTGGGACCACCACCTCCCTGGGGCTATTTGCATGTTGGAGGGGGTCCCCTTCAAGGAGACAATGATGGCCCTGAGGACTGCCACCCCCCAGGGCCGGCTCCTGCTATGTCCCGGGATACCCACCCCCGGGACATAGCTGTTTGCTGCGGCTTGACGGCAGCTTTGACAGCTGCTGCCAAGCCAGCTAGGTGTGTGTGTTGGTTTGGAAAAGCCTAAAGTGGTCTGCCAAACTGAAATGTGCAATTAAGCTCACTCCACTGCTCCTCTCCCCTCACATGGCCCAGCGCCACCCCTCCCTGCACATGCTGGCTCAGCCAGCAGCTGAAAAATAAAACAATGATAAAATATTGTTTTCTTTTTCAGCTGCTGGCTCTTAGCCAGTGGGGTGACGCACCTTCGTCATTGCAGTAGAGCTACCCCTGCAGTACTCACCCAATGTATAGGAACACTGCAGTCTTGGAAAAAGTCTTGGTAATAAAACTAAATTGTATTCCTTCCTAACTATGAGGTCCAGAAAATAAAAATAAAAAATAAGAGCGTCAACTCATCATTTGGTGAAGAAAGTAAAAACATTCTGAGCTCTCTGGTAATCACAGACACCTCTTGGTCTCTCCAAGCAACTGCTCTAATCTTCAGTCAGACAGAGACGGATTCCCATCTCTTCCCTCTTGTAAAAGAGATTGCCCTCTGCTAAACACAAATTCACATGCATAGACGAATGAATTGACCTTCATTCTTTTCAGTGATGTGTTGAATCACTTCAAGCACTCCGAAAGCATTGAGGGGCATTTCAGGAGCCCTTAGTCCCATTCTAACGCCACAGCAGCATCATGTTTTGAAGCTAATATGGTGTTAGAAGAACAAAAACACTGTGCCATATTTAAAAAGTGGAGCAATGCATGCGTTGCGCCATTTTGTATCCCTTTACGCTACATTATGCCTGATAATGCATAATGTATTCAAAGGGGCATTCTCCCGTTAGGGGGGGTGAAAAAATCTAACAGATTTCCTTGCGTCATTTTTTTCGACACTTTTAATACCTTCTCAGAGCAGGCCTTAAATAGGGGCAGGCCATTGAATACAACGGGCCCCTACGTACTCTGCAGGAGTGGCGCCAAAATGTTGGTGTAACTCCTGCAGAGTACATCAATAGTGTAAAAAAAATGACACTATTGCCCCCTACCCTGTGACTTGGTGCGTCATATTTTAAACCCGGCGCAAACATGGTGGCGGTGGGAGGGGCTAAAGGACGCAAGAAAAGTGGCACTGTACTGTGTGCAGCGCCGCTTTTCTTAAATATGTGCCTGAGTGTCTAACAGACTTTCAGTCAATTTACAATTGCATCAGTCAAAACAGTGGGTGGAATCATACTTTGACTCATTATACATAACCCAAACACATTTTCTGCACATACATTTCATAACCATCATGCAGAATCCACAGGTGACATTGTGAATGTGCTTTGACAATGATTGCTATAACCGTGCCCTTATTAAATAAAAGACACAACAATTTGCATTTGTTGGACCCAAAACGAATTATCCATTATTAATGTGAGTTAACAAACAAAAAAAATAGAACTCCAAAATTAATTACTCCTACAGTAAACATATATGATTAATCTGGAAGTAATCAATGGATTTATAATAATCCCAATGAGCAACTGAACGTTGCATCCCAACGACTGCGGTTATTAGTGGAGGATGTTTGCGAAGGTCCATAGTTTTATACAAAAAAATACCCAAAACCTTCATCGTAAAGTGGTTGTTCAGTTCATAATTTTGTATTGAGCTCATAATTGAGCCGGGGGCAATGCTGTTGTGCGTGGGGTGTAGCAGCACCCATTGCAAATACAAGGGGTCTTGCCAGGGGGACCCCTGCACTTCCCATGCCCTGCACCCTATCTCTGCCTACATTTTCATGGCGGGGTTACCGCCATGAAACCACTGGTGGAGAAGGGAGTCATAATCCCCAGGACAGCCCCCACCACCAGTCTGTCGTGTAGGTGAAAACTGGCAGTGCTGGCATTCCGACCTCAGCCCTACCTCGTGATCATAATGTGGCAGTCAGACCGTTGCATTGGCGGTAGTGTGACTGCGACCCTGACGGTCATTAGACCGCCAAGGTCGTAATGAGGCCCAATATCTTAAGCCCATCCACTGACTTCTGTCAGGAGCTGGTTATGAAGTGCCTTTTCTAACTGGGTTGGCCTCAGGAAAAGCATTGGTCCCTGAACTTGGCACACTCCTCACTTTTCTGCAGTAATCCTTCTGGTAGGTACAGGAGCAATTAGGCTTTGCATCTTATGACAGGTAATTCAACTTGTCAGCATGCAGAGTAGTCTAGCTCTTTTTTTTCCTTCAGTTCTGAGCAACAGAGTTCTTTACACAGTCATTTGAGTCGGGTTCTGAGTCGTGTTGGGGGAGACAAACTTTATGTCTCTAGTCCAACATTTCTGTTACTGGGTGCTGGGCTTCCAATGAAAGTAAAAGACTAAACTTTTTTTGTTATAAGTCCTGCTCTTATGCCTAAGGATGGTAGTTGGGGGAGGGGAACAAGCCTCTCAGGATAGATACTGCCCTAGCATTTTTGGGATCTGAAAAGGTTCAAGTATATCTTGATTAAACATCAGCTTTGTTTCCTAAAATAAGCATTCCATTATGTTCTCGAGATCCAGGTTCCATGGTGATGATAGGTGTTCCATAAATCCCATATTTAGTGGGTTCAGCTTAAACTCTCTTTCCAGAAGAAGAAGTTTCAGTACTCTTCTCCCAGAGTAGGCCAGGAAGAGTGGGAGGGCATTCAGTACACATCCTTTGTTCAAGGAGTGCTGTGGGAGGAGGTTCAGCCAGCGTCTTAAAAAATGAGATTTTGTTTTCCCGATGAGAAGCTTACCACATTTTCCACCTTAGTAAAACCAATGTGGTAAGCATAAAGCATTTTTGTCTGCAGTTAAAACTGTAACCCACCTTCTTGGAGCTACAGAGACACAGGTATCCCACAACTTGGTTATCTGAAACTATCATTTACACCTCAACATGCAACAAACACAAATTCACATTCAAGGAGGAATTAAGGGTTTCCAGGCATGTCCAACTACACAGATGTACTAGAGAAGGCTAGTGTGGAACCTCCCCAACTGTGATAAATAGAAAGACCCTTATCCCATGGCAACATCATGAACAGCCACCACCTTTAGTCATGTCACGGTCTGAGTATGGAATGGTAGTTAAGCCATGCTGAAATAAGTGACCATTTGAGAAGACCCCCCCATCGCCAATAAAGTAATGAAGAGTGCTGGTGAGCAGCTTGCCTTGCTACGATCATATGGAGAATATGCCTAGGGACTCAGATATAGGTGGCCTAGATTTAGGAAACAGCCTGAGTATGCCACACAATTAAGAACTTAGGAGGTGTGCAAAGTGCGACCGCACAAAGTTGTTTCAACCCTACAGAAAATTAACAGTAGTTCAAATAAGCTCTAAACACACTTGATTGTGATTATGCTGTAGAAGTTACATACCTGAACCAGGGCATCTTGTGGAAGAGGGTATATAGTTAGCATAATTTACATATTGGGATAAATACTGGGGTGCAAAGCAATTTAAATTCCTGTGACCATGCATTATTACTTCGGCTTCCATGGGCACTTGTGGGCACCAACAACAAGCCCACAGTACCCCCAAGCTCAAAAAGCAAATCTGTGCAAAATGTTCTCAGCTCCTAAGCGGTGTCCGTGCAATACGTGTCCTGAGAAATACTCTGTAAATCGATTCTTCTCTGTAGAAAGAAAATTAGACTACACTTCTAATAGGAAAGAACAAAGAGGCTAAGTTAGATGGGAGGAATGTGATTTCCAGATATTATAAAGGACAGGAGCCAATATTGTTTACCATGAAAACACATACATGTGATTGCCAGTTGGCAGTGCCATAATGTCTAACGTTGGATTCCCCCTGAAAAAATGTGCTATGTGGACAATTACGAACTATACCCATACCATAACTCTTCAGCCATATGCATGCATTCCTAAAAAAACTTGCTAGAACCTTGCATGGATTATTGTCACTTCAGACAAAAATATATTTGACTATAGAAGTTCTCCCAAATATACTTTAAAAATACAATTTTCAGGCATTTTGCAATAATTTTATGCTGCCACTATGTCACTCCCTAGAGCTGCTTTGCTCTCTTACCCCACTTTATAGAAGCACTGGCGTTGGTTTTAATAGCAGTCAGAGCTTAATTTGTAGAAGAATAAGTGCTGGGGCCCAACTTTTCACTCAGAAGTCCGGGGAAGGTGCTCTTGAATGTTATCTAATAAGAAACCTCTTGTATTGTGGATCTGTGGAAATTTGGAGTTATATTTGAGAAGACTGTTGGTTTAAAGGTTGAGTGAAGTTTAGATGTCCCCTACCTACTAGTCCTGAGGAAGACCCGTTTTGGAGCCCGGCACTGGCCCAAGAGTTAGAGGGGGCCGAAATGTCGACGATAACGCCATAGCCTGGATTTGGTTTTTTGGAATGTAGTGAAGGACCAAAATGGGGAATTGAACTTCGATATAAATACATGTTGATTTAATGTGGAAAAAGGGTGAACCAACAGGCTGTTTTTAAGTTTATTTTTCTAATGGATATGTGGGAGATTTACTGTTGTCTTTTTATATTTCTAATCACGAGCACCTGACTTTTTGCACTTTTTTCTGTCCTTCTTCTCTTTTATATGGTAGGGTGCTTTTATGAATTTTGTATATGATTATAGAAGATAATTTGCATATAAAATAAAGGATGGATTCCTAATGGTTTTTGTTTCTATGCTGCATGATATTAATAATGTTTGTTTTTAAAAAAAAATCTCCTTTTTTGTAAATTTCCCTTTTGTTTCCTGATGGATCAATGTTGTCTTAGAACTTGAATGTTAGTGTGCTGAATACCAAGGCTCCATAGTCTTTAATCCTCCATGATAGCTTCTTAATCCACCCCCCAACACTGCCTGCCCTTTATCACACTCTTGCATGTTCTTGCTTTCGCCCATTTGTCACTCTTTTTTTGGTCTTTCTCATTGCCTTTCTCTCCGCCTTGTGTGCTTTTCCCTCTCTTGCGCTGGGTCCAGTTCTGATGACGAAAAATAAGTGCTTGTCCCTAAAAACGAATGCCAGTGCTCCCCATCTGCAAACACGGTTTCAAATTAAGCACTGCTAGCAGCATGGTGATAGTTTGGAAGTAGTGTCTGTGCATGACATTTTAATGACAGTGGGGTTATGATCTGCTACTGGCGCCTGTGCTCCAGGATGGGATTTTGAATGACTCCATTAAAGGAGCTACGTTTGACAATCATGTTACACCCCTTGTTACCCCCATCAGGTACTTGATGTCCACGCCCCAATCACTAAGAGCAGATGAAGGAGTATACCTAAATGCCATCATTTACAAAATTCTGCCTGACTAATGGATCCCTCCGAATGTTCATATTCTCTATATTTATGAAATGCACGTTTTGCTTGTATTCTGCTTCCCGACCAGTGCAGCAGCCACGCTCAGTCCCTAAGGTGAAATGGGCTCAGTCCTGTCCCCAATGTCATTAGCCCTAGGGCAGCCATTGTCTGCTCAGCATTGTATGGAAGAGGGCCAAGTAACCTGCAGAAATAAATCAGCCTGTATCCTGACATCTAGCAGTTTGTTATCATTTAGCAATCACTTATTTTTAGCTCTTTTTTCTGACAGAGAAATATAGCACCAGTTCAGGACTGAAATACATATTGAAATCTCAAGTGACCTGCTTTTAGACTTTGCTGACGTGAGACTGTATTTCTCAAGGAAGAGAGCAATGCTTTCACGGCTAGGAGAAACCTGAAAATAATGCATCTAATCCATTTAAGAGAACTATAGAATGTCTCTTTTACTGCCTTCCTTTAATTGCATACTAATCATAGCTGCCTGCTTCATACAATTAGCAGATTCATAGTATACTTGTTAATTCACAGAGAACCCGCCCACTCCGAGTGGTAAGGTCAGTGCTGTGGTCAGGTCGCAGAAGTGGATGTCATTATGGGGCAGATGAGTGAGCTGTGTGCAAGTTCCGGATGCCTCCCCTTCTGTTTCAGTTCCAGAGACGGACTAGAGAGGGAAAGACAACTTGGGGTTTCCCCCAGGAAACAGAGAGGGCATTGATAGACAGAGCAAATAATGTCTGGTGGGTGGATGTGCGAGCTGGAAGACTGCCTGGGACAGGGTGCTCTGGGGATGAGGTAAATGAAGAAGTGTTAGCAGGAGGAAGCCTCCAGCGTAGGTGATTCTGAAGCCCTCTCCAGTATACTTCTCTGGCAGCCAGTAGAGTAGCTCTCATGCGTCATCCCTGCTGCAAGCAAGGAAAATGGCCACCTTGACAATTGCCGTGTTAGTAAAATACAGTAATTGTAAAGGGTCAATGAGCCCCTCAGAGCTCCCGTCTCTAGGGACACTGCACCTGCTGTGCAAATGGTATCCACACCCCTGTTGGCAGCCTTTCTTGGAACTCTTCTTTCAGGCCTGAGACCAGATGCAGTAGGTAGTTCAAGAGCCATAGGATGTACATTACAAATACATTGGTTATAAAGCATAATTCAGACTGGATGAAGGGCTGTAGGAGGACAGACACACAGGTTCACTGCTTCAAGGGCTCAGATCTGGTGGTTAGTTCAGGGCATGAGGCAGTCCCCTCTTTTTAATAGAAGTCGTGACCTCGGGGTCTAGTATTAGGCCAATTCCTGCTCAGTTCAGGTTATTTCCTGAGATAGAATGAGGAAGGGTTAGAGTAGATCCACATGTCTTGCACTGGCCAGCCTACAATGCCCTCTATGCCTAAACACTAGGAAAAGGAAATGGGATCAATGATAGGGTATGCATGACAAAAAGAGGCTTCAGAGGGTCACTCTTTTCCACAGACCACAACCCATGAATAGAAGCATCTATAGGGCTTGAAGTGAGCATGCCTATGTGTTATATGACTTGCACTAATTTCTGTTGATTCTGGTTTTGTATATAACCTCAAAAAGCATCCCATTATGTTGCCTTGTGAAATTGCACATCACAACCATTTCTGTAACTTTGCCCGAATAAAGGCATGCAGCACTGTTGTCTGTGGTTATTTGGGGAGGAAGTGCCAAAATCTAGGTGGAGACACAGCTTAAGTAAGACTGCACCCTGTACTGTCACTTCTTCTTAGGAAACTTATGTAGCCTCGTCTCTTAACCTTCAAAAATTGCCCATGTTGTGTCGCCCAGAGGGATTGGCGTGAATGCCCTATTTAGACATTGTTACAGTTTAGTGCAACATGAGTTCCCCAAAGGCTATACCTTAGAACTAGCATACAAATTCCGCATTTAATGTGGGACGAACAAAGGATGTTGAAAGAAGGTTGGAAAATCATTTTTTGGTAACTACAAAATGTCTGTGTATACTTCTATGCGAAAAAGAAACTGGAAAGGAGATATTAAATAGTTTGGTGCTGAACAGTACATAAGTAGTATTCATAAGGTGAAGTTATTTCTATAGACCCTATGTTGCTTTTGCAGGTTTTACAAAGTCCACTGTAAATGCTTTTGTAAAGATAGTCCGAAACGTGGTAGAGTGAAATAAGTTTATTTCCAGTTAGAACACCGGAAGAACGGAACTCACCCAGATTCGAACTCCTCAGAATTCTAAATCCAGAGGAGGACGCACTACATCTCCAATTCCCTGATAAAGATTAATCTAATTAAATAAATATCTACTATACAAAATAACATATCCAGAACTTCAAACATCAAACATAACACATCTTCCTCTTTTAATAAACCAATAAACCTGAATGAATAGAATTAATGACAATTTAATATCTTCCAAATTGTTATCACACACAAAATCAGACATCCACTTCGGTTTACATCGCTTTCTCTTATTACTTCCTTTTATGGTATTGTAAGTGTCAACTGGTATACTGTCTTTGGGCCTAATTACGAGTTTGGCAGATGGGAACACCTGTCCACCAAACTCCTGACAGGATGGCCGTCACTGTAGTGGCGACCTCCTTGCTGGATCTATTATGACTTTTATGTTGGGCCCAGCGGGAAAGTTGCAATAGCCTTGTCTCAGGCTCGTAATCGAGCCGACGGCAATGCTGCCACCTTCAGGGGGCACCAGCACCCTGGTAATGCGCACCATCTGCACAACAGGCAGTGCGCATTACAAGGGTGCTCGGCAGGGAGACCCCTGCACTGCCCATGCCACAGGCCGCCCTGTAGCCTTTTGCACTTGGTCTCCCCCAGTCTTTTCATGGTGGTGAAATAGCCCACAGAGAACCAGATTGTAATGAGCAGAGTGGTGCTGTGTGCAGCGCAGCCCTGGCTGATTGTAACCTGCATTCACTGTGAGCCAATTGGGATCACCGGTCCCAGTGTAATGTGGCGATTGGACAGCCACAGAAGCAGCAGTTCAGACTGCCACCACGAGTCTGGCGGTCTAGTGACCACCAGACTTGTAATTATGCTCTTTATCTTTACTTGTGTGCACAACTCCACTGGTCAATTCACCAGTCCTTTTAAATTCATTACTTCCTCCTTTCCCTTTACTGTCTCTCATTTCAATCTCATTTGTCATCTCACCTTCTTCACTATCTCTCCTCTCTACTTCATCAGTCCCCAAAATACTGCTCCTGTGAGCATTACTAGTCACTGTACTTTCTTCGATATGTGCAGCACCATCACTGACAACTTAATTTGTCCTCTCACACTCTTCACTGTGTCTCTCTCAATTTCATGTGTCACCACCATTCCTCTCCACTGAACCTTATCAATCACTGCACCTGCAACTTCGTCAACGCCATCCTCGTCTCTTTGAACTGCTAACGTGTCCTTCCACCAATAAACACATTTTCTTATGGGTATAGAATAATTAGCGACTTCATCTGAACCATAAGTATTTCTACTTACAACAAATGTTTCATATAATCTGCTTTCTCTTTTTAAAACAGCAATTCTCCTGAGATTCCACACCTTCCCATCACGTAATAACACAGCATTCCCTAACATTTTAGGTATCTTCATTGGGTCAGAAAACTGACTCTCCCCTTCTTCAATTTCCCTGATTTCATAACTTTGACTTTTATTTTACCAGAATTATCACAACCCCTCTTAAGATCAAACACCCCCTTATGCTGCTGATGTTTGGCAAGAATATTTTCACTCACTTCATCTACAGTTACAGGAGCTCCAGAAGAATGCAACATTCATTCAGGATTGCACTTAGTTCTCGCTTTTCTTCCTCTCATAACAGAGATACCCTCAAGGCTTCATGAGATGTAGTCCTATACATCAATAAGACTTTAAAACTCTCAACCTCACAATCTCCTCCATTTTTCTCAGCTAGTTGTATAGCATTCTTCAAAACTCTATTGATCCTTTCAATCATTCAATTTCCACTTGAATTGTACAAGGAGGTAGTTCTATGTTTAACACTTACTTTTTCAAAATAATCTCTGGCTAATTTAGATAAATATTGTACACCATTCTCACTTATAATTTGCACTGTAAGTCCTTCATCATCAATTACTTTGTCCATAAACTTCGAGACTTTGGTTGACTCCACTTTGTCCACAACCTTAATTACCGGCCACCTTAAAAGTACATCAATAAGAGCAATAATGTACTTGGCTGATGTAACAATTGTTCCTACTATATCTATAGCTACTGCATGCCAAGCTCTATTAGGAACAATTTATTCACACATGTTGGGTTTTAAGGTTCTAAGGGCCAGATGTAGCAAAGGGATTTCCCCATTCTGTGTCAATGAAAAAATGTGTTCGTACATATGGTCCCAAGTGATTTCATTGAGTTAGCACACCACATCAAATTTCTCACCATTCTCTCAGTTTGCATATCCACTCCTGGTCACCAGTACCATTTATGCATTCTTTGTTTGGTCCTTACCTTGACACCGTGACCTTAATGAGACAACTTCGCTATGTGATTCCTCATAGTTGAAGGTAGAATTATTCTGTCACCTCTGTGAACACACTCTTGCACCATAGATAACTCATTCCTTATTTCCCCCAAAACATTCTAATCCTTATAACTGAGTTGTTTCTTTGGCCAACCTTGTTCCAAAACGTATTTACTTGTTGCAAATTAGTATCTAAAGCATAATGTTTGTTCCAATCATCTTCTTTTAACCGTGTTGTACCTTGATAATGAATCAACACTACCTGAAAATCATCCCATTCATTTTCTTGACATTCATTTAAGTCTGTTCTTTTATGTCATCCAAGTCATTTTCTTGACATTTTTTTATGTATTCTATGTCAATGCTACTTGAAAATCATCCCATTAATTTTCTTGACATGCTTTTATGTGTGTATGTCTGCTAGTTATGCCCCACTATCACAACAATAACATCTCAAGTTTTGTCTTTTACTCAAATCACCATGTTTGATATTTTCCTTTTTCATTATAAAGGACCCTTTACCTCTAATTTTACTAATAGTGCCCTCTGACATATCTTTTGATATTGTTTTAAGCGCTTTCAAACTAGGACTAGATAATTCTGCCTTTCTTAAAATAACTTAAATGTCATCAAGCCTCTCATCACCGTTAATCCACAACCTTTCTTAGATAGCAGGATCCCACATATGCATTACCACCTAGTCTCTAATAAGTTGATTCTGCAAATGATTAAATTTGCAGTCCACTGCCAGTTTCCTAAGTTCTGTAACATATTGACCCAATGTTTCATCTTTTTCTTGTTTCCTTTGTAAAACATTATATCTCACAATCCCTATGCAAACGTTTGGTGAAAAATGATTATCAAATTACTTCAATGATTGTACAGAAACATTCACATTGCCCCACCGTTGACGTCTTAGTAATTTGTTCATACACCTTTAAACCTTCCAGCCCTACAGAATATAGCAAATGTTTCTTTTTCTTTGCATGAGTCATCTTGTCTTCATCATCAAAGGTTTCCATGAAGTTTAAAAAAAACAGCTTTCCATTCTACTCATTTCATACATGGATTACTTCCCCCAAGATGCTTGAGGTGGTTGAATTTGAAATGGTGTGATGCTATAGTATACTAATAAACTATAATTGAAAATATCCAACTTTGCAATTTGTATAAAGGTGTGGGTCACTGTTGAATTAACATGCCAAAAAACAAAATGACTTGCATAAACCACAAATCTTATATTTATACCAATATTCATAAATCAAATCAAATCATTAATATTTATAAAGCGCGCTACTCACCCGTGCGGGTCTCAAGGTGCTAGGGGAAAAAAGGGGGGGGGTTACTGCTGCTCGAAGAGCCAGGTTTTTAGGAGTCTCCGGAATGCGGAGTGGTCCTGGGTGGTCCTGAGGCTGATGGGGAGGGAGTTCCAGGTCTTGGCTGCCAGGAAGGAGAAGGACCTCCCACCCGCCGTGGAGTGGCGGATGCAAGGGACAGCAGCGAGTGCGAGGCCCGAGGAACGGAGGAGACGGGTGGGGGCGTAGAAGCTGAGGCGACGGTTGAGGTAATCCGGTCCCTTGTTGTGGAGGGCTTTGTGTGCGTGGGTGAGAAGTCGGAAGGTGATCCTTTTGCTGACTGGGAGCCAATGCAGGTGTCTCAGGTGTGCGGAGATGTGGCTGTTGCGGGGTACGTTGAGGATTAGGCGGGCCGAGGCGTTTTGAATACGTTGCAGGCGTTTCTGGAGTTTTGCGGTGGTCCCAGCATAGAGGGTGTTGCCGTAGTCCAGGCGGCTCGTGACGAGGGCGTGGGTCACGGTTTTTCTAGTGTCGGCGGGGATCCAGCGGAAGATCTTGCGGAGCATGCAGAGGGTGAGGAAGCAGGCGGAGGACACGGCGTTGACTTGCTTGGTCATGGTGAGAAGAGGGTCCAAGATGAAGCCGAGGTTGCGGGCGTGGTTTGCAGGGGTCGGTGCGGTGCCGAGGGCCGTGGGCCACCAGGAGTCGTCCCAAGCGGACGGGGTGTTGCCGAGGATGAGGACTTCCGTTTTGTCAGAGTTCAGCTTTAGGCGGCTGAGCCTCATCCAATCTGCGACGTCCTTCATGCCCTCTTGTAGGTTGGTCTTGGCGCTGGCGGGGTTCTTGGTGAGGGAGAGTATAAGTTGGGTGTCGTCAGCGTAGGAGGTGATGATGATGTCGTGCTTGCGTACGATGTCGGCGAGGGGGCTCATGTAGACATTGAAGAGTGTCGGGCTGAGTGATGAGCCTTGAGGTACGCCGCAGATGATCTCGGTGGGGTCTGAGCGAAACGGTGGGAGGTAAACTCTTTGGGAACGGTATTATGCACAATAGAATCAAAACAGAACTTGGTGTTCTCTGAACTACTTATATGGCACAATGTACTAAAATACTTGAAACAATATACTAATATTCAAAATCTGAGTGAATGACCGAGAAAAAGAAGTCAAAATATTGTCCACAAAATGGTGTATGAATAAATGAACTTGTAACAGAAGGTACTCACAAACAGTTGTGCGAATCACTGGTAAATGTGAAGAACAGTATGAACAAGTCAAAATATTGTCTGCCCAAAAGGTGTGCGAATCTCTGAAATCGCACATAAGGTGCTCGCAATTCAAGGAGGAATAGTTGTACATCTGCCTCAACTAATAATCTGCCCATACGCTGACAATCACACACAGGAAGACTTCAAATATGGGCGTCGGATACCCTCAGCAATTGAGTAGCGCTCTAGTAAATCAGCGATGGTGATGCACACATGTGAAGCGGGGCAGACTTCACACAGTACTAACAATGCTTAGCTGTTGAAGGGAGATATCTGCGGGCATGTGACAATTCCTGCGCGCTCCAGTCACAAGAGACACCATTAGACCCTCCCCAACAAAGCAACTGTAACAGGTGCTTGTCACTGAGCCCTCATATAGAATTTAATAAAGTACATATGTTTTATAGTAGAATGAGGTAAAATTCAGCAGACAAAACATAATTCGCTGACGAGATCTGGGACACCTGTCCTTCAAGGCTTAAAATGAACACAATCCTCAGTAGCTCGTCTTTGCAAGGGTTCCATTGTGTTCCAACTGCCACAGCTCATCACGAAATTTGTAAAGATAGTCCAAAATGTGGTAGAGTGAAATAAGTTTATTTCCAGTTAGAACCATGGACGAACAGAGCTTACAATTCACACAGCTCTCCCTGCTCCTTCGTCCTAATGACTCTCCTCCTAACGTCTCCCCCAGATTCAAACTCCTCAGAAATATAAATCCAGAGTAGTATGCACTACAATTCCAATTCCCTAACTAATAAATGCTATTCTAATTAAATAAATATCTACTAGTCAAAATAACATAGCCAAAACTTAAACATAAAACATAACAACGTTTTGTTTTGCTATGGGATTGATAGGTCAGATTAGCAGGTAACTGTGCACTTTCCTTGTCTTTCACTGTTCTTTTTTCAGGCCTTGCAGCTGTAATATTGATGTATTACAGCTGTAGAAGATGGTCAAGGACAGAAGTCTGAGATCAAAGTCTGGATGCTAATAGGTAAGTAACACACGCAAACCTAGACAGCACAGCACACCTGCACCTGAGACATTGGGCCTCATTAAGAGTTCGGTGGACAGTTTGCACCGTCTGCTGAACATCCGTCGGGGAGGTTGCCGCCACACTGGCTACCTCCCCGCTGGACCCATTAAGAGTTTCCCAATAGGTCAGGGGCGGAAACCTTGGTAGCCTCCTGCACCTGTTCTCTCCCAAACTTTTCATGATGGTGTTACTTCCATGAAAAGGCTGGTAGAGAATGAGGTTCTAATACACAAAGCTGCACTTCATGCAGCACTGCCCTGGTGGATTATGATCTCTGCCAACCCCAGGCCACCAGGATCCAAGATCCTGGTGGAGCTGGCGGTTCCCTGGCAGTCAAACCACCAGGGTTGTTATGTGGCGGTCAGAACACTTCATAGGCTGTGGTCCAGACCACCACTGTGAGTGTGGCGGTCGTAGGACAAACACTCTCATAATGAGGCCCATTATTTTGAGGTGGTGGAGGCAGTTGGGACAGAAATCTCCAATGACTGGCTTTGTTAGCGAGTACACACCTCCTACATTACTGAGCTGTGAATTTCCATAGTAGTCAGATTTTTGTGCGCAGCACACATGACAATCATGTGAGCACCCTGAAATAAAAAAAAAAACAATGAGAGGTTCTCTGTTCTTGGAGAGGAGTGTCCTCTCTACCAAACTGGACAACAGTCCATGTACCAGCTTCGGTATTTGGACAAAACATCAGATTTTAAATAGTGAGTAACAGAATGATCTAATTTTTAACATTGTGACACTTAAATATCATGATGCAGAAATATTGTTGACAAAAATATCTCTTTTTAAGGTAAGTAGTATATTTTTCAAGAATATCTGTGTTGTTAATATTGTTTCCAATGATTTAGTTTAAAACAATAGCATTTTCAATTCTCTTTATGCGTTTTAGCTCATATTTTCATTGTTTGTCGTATTTGTTGCATAATTTTTGTTAATATTTGTAAATATAGCTGGTCATTATGAACCATGGCGGGCCACACCGCAACATAATGAACCCCATGAGGCCCATGAGGGTCATCATCGGCAGCCTTCGCTCACTGCCAGGCTACCTCAGTCAGGCAGCCTGGCGGCAGTCGGAAACATTATCCGACAGGGCAGCGGTGCTGCCCCTCGGATAATGTTTCTTCAGCCACCAACCTTTCCCTGGTGGGTTTCCCCGTTAGGGAAAGGCTGACGGAAGGGGTGCACCGGGGCACCTGGGTGCCCCTGCACTGCCCATGCATTTGGCATGGGCAGTGCAGGGGTCCCGGTGCAGTGCCCCATCACGCAGGTCACTGCCCGATTTTCGGGCAGTGATCTGCGTGACGGGTCCAGCTACACCCGCCGTACAGAGGCATTGGCGGCGGCTCCATGTGGAGCCACCATCAATGTCCTGGCCAGGCCTTCCTGTGGGCCGGTGGGCGGAAAAAATGTTTCCGCCCGTTGGCCCACAGAAATGTTCTTTATGCGGCCGGCGGGGATCCAGGTATGCTGGCGGTCAGTGTTTTGACCGCTAGCATGAACACAGCGGTTTTTACCACCGTGTTCATAATGAGGGCCATAGTTTGTAATTTTCAGTTATTTAAATTTTTTAATTCCGTTGTTAATAGCAATTTATAGTGTCATAGCTGGTTGTAAGGTTTGCAGGGGTACAGGGTGGGGAGTTAATTAAGTATAATGAATTAAGAATTATTTTTAATTTACTATTAATTATTTAATTTACAATTATGTAAACTGTGTAATTGTTATGTATTTTAAGATATACTTAGATGCAGGTTGTTGGGTTTGTAGAGTCTTACGGTGGAAAGGTAATTAAGTAATAATTACTAATTAATTAATCATGGTTTTCAAACTATTTAATTGATTGATAGTAATGTAAATTGTTTAATAATTGTATTTTATATGGTTTATATTAGGTGCGGGTTGTTGTGTTTGTAGGGGAGAATGGTGGGAAGTTAGTTAAGTAATAATTAATTAACAAATATTGATCCATGTATTAATAATTATTGTATTCATTATTCAATATGTTAATTGTGTTATACTTTTTATTTAATTATATTTTAATTGTGGGGTGCTGTGGGAGTATAGTGTGGGAATTTAATTAATCAATTAATTACATGTTTTAATTGAATTTTAATTGTTAAAAACGTGATAATGATGTTAATTGTTTTTTAAAATGTACATATATATATATATTTTTTTTATTAGAAGTTTTATATTCTCGATCAATTAATAGAGTTATTAAAATATGTTTTGTGTTTGAAGTGAACTACTTTTTCTACTGCTGCACAGAGTGGAGTGGCAATAGTAAAAATTATCCCTCTAGAGTCAAACGCTTTCCATACTGTCACACAGATTGGAGTGGGAATAGTAAACTTTACTCTTCCTGAGTCCAATTCTTTCCCTACTGTTCCACAGATTGGAGTGGGAACAGTAAATTTAAACCCTCCAACGTCCAACGCTTTCCCTACTGTTGCACAGCCTGAAGTGGCAACAGTACACTTTTCCCCTCCTGAGGCCAACACTTTCTCTACTGTTGCACAGACTGGGGTGGGAATAGTACATTTTACCTTTCCAGAGTCCCAACGCTTGCCTGCTGTTGGCCAGATTGGAGTAGGAATAGTAAATGTAACCCCTTGGAAGTCCAGCTCTTTCTCTACTATTGCACGGACTGGAGTGGAAATAGTAAATTTTACCCCTCTGGAGTCCAGCGCTTTCCTTACTGTTGTACATACAGTAGTGGAAATAATATATCTATTTTTCACAAGCTTTACTACTTTTTTAATTTTTTTAACATTGCTTAACTTTATGTAATATTATTATTTGATTATTTTATGTTTTATATATATATATATGTGTGTGTTTTTTATTTAATATTTTTAGTGAATGTCTTTTTTATTTTTATTTGTTAATTTATTTAATATTTTGCACTTGATTTGTTAACTTTTTATAATATATATATATATATATATATATATATATATATATATATATAATATAAGTATATATATATATATATATATATATATATATATACATATTACCTAGTAGCAGTTGCCACTAAGTATTTATAGTTAAGACCTAGTTTCTATGTAAAAAGTTTTTCTTTACTTGCCTATATCTTTGACGCCGCTTGACGAATCTTCACAAAACTTTTTTTTTAAACTTGCCTGTCACGTCAGCTGCTGTCTGGAAAGTTTCAGGGTGATCCATCCAGGGGGATCGAGAAAAAGGGAGGGTCCCAAAGCATGTTTTCAACATTCAATTTTCCATAAGGATTTTGAACAGCGATAGCACTGAAACTACTGGACAGAATTACACCAAATTTGGCAGAAAGGTAGACCCTGGTCGAGAAAGTGACCTTTTTTTGTTTTGGTGCAATTTCATTCAGTAGTTTTGAGAGACTAAGGGGAGAATACATTTGTAAATATAGGGATGTGAAGGGTTTGTGACCTCTCACGATCTTGTGCTGAGATCTGATTGGCTGACAATAATTCAACAACAAAAGCCATTGAAGTGTTGTCAGCCATCTTGGGACTCAGCTGAAGCTGAGTCCCAGATAAAAAGTGAAAAATAAAGAAAAGGGACCAGGGTACGAAAACCCTGACCCCTTAGCTCCAAAGGGACCCCCTACTCCAAGGCTAAAAACATTTTTTTTATTTTACGGCCGGCGTTGCAGTGGATCTGCAGATCCACCATAAAAAAATAAAACAAAGCTCGGGCTTCGGTGGTTCACTTTTTTAAGCCCCTCGGTGGGCCAGATCCATGGACATTAGTTTTTTTGGAGTGCATGGGGGCTTCCTGGCCACCCCAAGCCCTGGGGATCATCACCTCCCTGGGGATAAATCAACGTAAATCAAACTAAATATAACACGCACCCTCGCCATGCACTGCTAATGACCCCACTCATGACATCTTTGGTAACATCATTGATAATATTAATGTAATATTTGCAGTAAAGTTTTTTTACAGAAAACTTTTTACATGGCGAGGGCGGCAGTTATAGTTATAGAGCATGAGTAATAGTTACTTGAGATAACTCTAACTATAACAGGTAAATTTCTATGGTTTTGTAGGTTTAAAATGTGAGCCTAACTATAAGGTCCCTGTAACCTTCGTTTTTTTAAGTGAATATATCTAACCCTATAACAGTCCTGTAATCCTTGGGCTTTTTAAGTATATATATATATATATATGCAAAAAAAAGAAGAAAGAACTCTTGGTAGTTCACAAGTTCAGGTGCTCTCCACCTAAACCAGGGAACTACCCAGAGTTCTCTCTTCTTTTTTGCATAACTTATTCTTCAGTCTAACCCTGAAAGGGTTGAAGAGTTACGGGGGCACATGGGACCCCCACCAAAGCCCCAGGAACCGCCACCTCCCAAGGGCAGTTAACCCAGAAGGTGCAGGGGCCGCAAAGCCCCAGGGACCACCACGTCCCCAGGGCAAATAGTAGAATATGTAAAGGGGGTCCGTTTTGGATCCCCCGTAGCCTTGGGGACCTCCACCTCACCGGGGCTATACATGTTGGAGGGGGGCCACGTGGCCCACCTCGAGGAGAAACTGATGGCCCTGGGAACGGCCACCACTCAGGACCAGCTCCTGATATGTCCTGCGGTGCCCACTCCGTGACATAGCTGTTTGGTGTCGCTGGGCTGCAGCTTTAATAGGAGCAGCCAAGTCACAGCAAACACTCCACTTTGTGACAGGGGTACCTGTCAAACAGGTCCCACTGTCAAAAAGGGGAGCTTTCATCTCTGTTACCTGCACACAGCTATGTGTGCAGGGAACAGAGATGAAAGAGGTCAGAGCAGAGCTCTCACCTCTTTCCCATGGAGGTGAAAGGTTTGTTCCTGCAAGCATGGAGTTGCTACTTAAAGCAGCTGCCAGCTTGCAGGAGTAATGGGACCTCACGGGAGTCCTTGAGGCCTCCCCCGCGGTCCCAGATAGCCCATAAAGGGCTAAAAACCAAATATGAACAAAATAATAAACAAATAGCTCAAGTGTGAAGGTCACCAAGCTTTTCGTTGAGGGTTCAAATCCAGGTGTGGACCTGGTCGTTTCCCTCCTTTATGTTTTTTTTTATGTATTTCAATGCTTAAGCCTCATACTGAAAGGTGCTCTTACTCTTTTTAATCAACAAATACATTTTTAGTTTTAATTTGGGCAGAAATATATTATCCATCATAGCCTAAATATCTCTCTATCTCGCTCCCTATCACTCTCTTTCTCTCTCTCTCTCTCTATTTCAAGCTTTCTCTCCCTCACATACCCACTCAGACTCTTATGCAGCCACATACAGACTCACTCAGACACTCACACACCCACTCACAGACCCACTCAGATCCTCTTGCACCCACTCAAATCCCCACTCAGACCATCACAGGGTCAGGATGTTCATACCCTGGCCCCTTTTGTATTTTATATATTTGTTTTTCTGGGACTCAGCTTCAGCCGAGTCCCAAGATTGCTGACAACACTTCAACGGCTTCTGTTGTTGAAGTGTTATCAGCTAATCAGATCTCAGCACGAGATCGGGAGGGGTCGCCAATCCTTCACGTCCCTAGATATACAAATTTGGATATTTTTTTATTTCTCTAAAACTAATGAACGGAATTACATCAAAACAAAACAAGGTTGCTTTCTGGACCAGGTTTAATTCTGTCCAGTAGTTTTGGCACAATTGCAGTTCAAAATCCCCATGGAAAAATGAATGAGGAAAACTTGTTTAGGGTGTCTCACCCCACCCCACTGACGGATCACCCCAAAACTTTCTAGAGAGCAGCTGCTGTGACTGGTAAATCTTTTTGGAAAGTTTTGTGAAGATTCGTCAACTGTCAGCAAAAGATATAGGCAAGTAAAAAAGCATACTTTATATAGAAAGTAGGTCCTAAATATAACTACCTAGTTGCGATATATATATATATATATATATATATATATATGTTTATATATATAAAATATGCTTTTATAGTAGTGAATTAATAAACACAAAAAATGTATATAATGTGAAATAAATGATTAATAATAGTTTTATGTTTTGTGATAAACATACAAACACATATATTTATGTGTGCATCTTTCTGTAACTATATACAGTTTTAAATGTTACTTAAGTTTATTTAGTTTACATTATATCAATGTTATATACTAAAATATTTAGGATTCATTATTTTAAACTATACATTTTTTTTAAATTTCAATTTTTTTATGTTTTTAACAATGTTAGTGTTAAACTATATTTTTTCTCAATATTTTGGTTCTTACCTTTCCAAGTATAAGGACATGATATGTTTGTCACCGATACTTTTCATACGATATTTATGTCTCACGATATTTTGAGATTGATATTATGTCACTGATCCCAGGTTTCTAGATGGGTGGTGGCAGCATGATATTTTAAAATACTATTGTCAGGCATGATCTTTTTCCTTGCTTCTGCTAACAAGTAAGTACTCTATTGACTTGCCTCCTTAAAGTTCCACTTAAACACTATCACTTTTTTCCTCGCAATTGCATCCCATGTTCGTGATTTTAACTAGAACTGGGCAGAACTCACTGAGTTCTGCTCATGGAATTCCACAGAGTGAAAAATAAACTCTGCAAGCAGACAGAAGTGCTTGCCTGTCCATGTCAGCACATTTGCATTGCTTTTTTATATGCCATTAGTGCGCTGTATGTTTACACTCTGCAAAAGCAGCACAAACTGTACCACACGGTCTGAATGGGTGAGCCATTTTGTTTTACCTACTTTCCTGTTCTGAGCATATGCTGGGCCTGATTTTCCTGTCCTAATTAAATCTTTGCAGTCCCCCATCCAACTCACCCACCGCTCATTTAACTTTATTGTATTATTGTGTGTCTATATGTTTGTCCATATTATGGGGGTCATTACAACATTGGCGGTAAAAGGCACTTACCGCCGTGCAGAAGACCGCCAATACACCGCCATGACCGCGGAATCCCGCCACAGCTATTATGACCCACATCTCGGAATCCACCGAAATTCAGACACCCACACAAGTCCGCCACAACAAAGGTCAGTGTTAAACTGGCGAAAACAAAACCTCCACCTCCACGCCAACAGAAACACGCCCATGCTATTACGACCCACGAATCCACGTGGCGGTCTTTCAGCCGCAGTATTCCATTGGCGGTACACACCGCTGCGCTCAAAATACACACACATCTCCAAAATACCGCCATATTGGACAATTTCAAATACACACACCTGATACACATACAAACAACACTCCCACACACCCAACACAATATAAAACACACACCCACATCACCCACAAACCCCTACGACCAAAAAATAGAGACGAAGGCCAGAGAGAGAGCACAGAATAGACAACCCCACCACACAGAGGCACACAACGCCATCACCCACACAACATCCACGCACAAAACACCACACACCACTACACATCACCAAACTCATCAACACATACACCACCCCACACATCACCTACATCACCCCATGTCACACCAAAGACACCCCCGGTTTTCCGAGGAGGAGCTCAGGGTCATGGTGGAGGAAATCCTACGGGTAGACCCACAGCTATTTGGCTCACAGGTGCAGCACACATGCATAGTCAGGAAGATGGAGCTATGGCGCAGAATCGTAGACAGGGTCAACGCTGTGGGACAGCATCCAAGAAATCTGGAGGACATCAGGAAGAGGTGGAACGACCTACGGGGGAAGGTGCGTTCAGCGGTCTCCAGGCACAACATCGCGGTTCAGCAGACTGGCGGCGGACCCCCACCTCCTCCCCCACAACTAACAACATGGGAGGAGCAAGTCTTGACCATCATGCATCCAAAGGGCCTCGGAGGAGTCGGTGGAGGAATGGACACTGGTAAGTCAAATCTTAACTATCATATCCCCCACCCTACCTGCATGCTATCACACACCCCCACCCTCACACCCTCCCCTATCACTCCAACTCCTCACTAATGTACTAATAACTCAAACCACACATCCCAACACCAAGCCCTCAATGACACAACTAAGCATGGTCACCCCTCACCAAAGCATGCTCACTGCACATACCCAGAACACCCCCCCAACCATCATCACACAAGCCCCCCCACAGGAATACTTGCACTGGTGTGCACGGTGAGCCAACCATTGCACACCATGACACACACACATGCAATAATCATGCACTTATGCCCCTGCAGGATCACGAAGGACCGTCACCACACCGGAGGGTCCAGACAACTCCAATCCACCCACAGAAGAGGCCCACAGTGACGATAGCAGCTCTGCCCTACTGGATCCTGATGACCAGCCAGGACCATCGTGGGCCTCGGGACAGTCAGTTCCCCTTGCACAGGCACAGCCCAACACTGACCTTCCACCCTCTGGTAACACCAGCACAGCACCCACCCAGCGGGCCCATACCTCCCTACCCAGGACACGTCAATCAGCGGTGTGTCCACCACTACAGGGAACCCAGGATAACCCACCACCCCAACAACAACAGGGACCTGGGGGCAGTGGTAGTGGGCACACGGTCCAGGGACGGAGGCACAGGAACACAGGGGAACTGGGAGGGCTGCTGTGCGACAGGGGACGGACAGGCCAAGGGAACCCACTCTCCACGAGGCCCTCTCCTCCATCATGGGAGCAAACCACCACTCCCAGGAGACGATGGCAACGGTCCTGGACAAGTTTCAGGACACCCAGTGCCTACAGGAGGAACAGTATTTGGGGTTCAGGGAGGAGCTCAGGACCATCAGCTCCACCCTGGGCACCATCGTAGGGGTGCTGAAGGACATACAGCAGACCTTGAGGGACACCGTGGCACTCCAAGGGGCCCCTGACACTAGCATGGACGATGAACTGCCCACCACCTCCACCGGTGCTAGTGGACAGGACGCCCAGCCACAGGACCACCACACCAGCACCCCACCCCCTGCAGACGGACAACCACCACGCAAGCGGTCCCTGAGGTCCAGGAACAGGACAGAGCAAGATGGCAAGACCTCCGCCAGGAAATGGGACCACCCTGATTGTCCTCCCACTGTCCCACTTTGTTACCCCAGCTCCACTTCCTTTGCCCATATGGCCAGTGTACCTGTGTGACCAATGGACTGGACTCTGCCATGGACATTCCTCCACCGTCCCCCAACACCATAGTACAACCCTCCTCCATTTTTGAGCACTCCAATAAACACCCTGGAACCACCAAAAAATCTGGAGTCAGTCTGTGATTTGGTAAAATGTATTATCAATGACAGTGTCAAAATGTGTTTCTAGTTGTAAAGCTAACATACCTATGTCACACATCACAAGTCCTTGAAGGATGCAAGCAGATAACACGTTGGTAACCACACCTGTGAAACCGTAATGGAAAGGTACAACTCAGTTACCAAATAATGCTATGAAATTACACACATGATAGAGGAAGACGTGTGACAGTGAATGTAATGGTAAAAAAGAAAATGTTCTCACCTGTGTGTCACTGGAAATATTGCTGTATGACTTACTCTGTGTTGTCGTTGTCCTCTTCCTCAGCTTCCTCCTCATCACTGTCCACAGGCTCCACAGCTACCACAACACCGTCATCTGGACCATCCTCCTGCAGAAAAGGCACCTGACGTCGCAAAGCAAGATTGTGAAGCATCGAGCAGGCTATGATGATCTGGCACACCTTCTTCGGTGAGTAGAATAGGGAACCATCTGTCATATGGAGGCACCTGAACCTGGCCATCAGGAGGCCGAAGGTGCGTTCGATCACCCTCCTAGTCCGCCCATGGGCCTCATTGTAGCGTTCCTCTGCCCTGGTCCTGGGACTCCTCACTGGGGTCAGTAGCCAGGACAGGTTGGGGTAACCAGAGTCCCCTAATAGCCACACACGGTGCCTCTGGAGTTGACCCATCATATAAGGGATGCTGCTATTGTGCAGGATGTATGCGTCATGCAATGAGCCAGGGAACATAGCATTTACCTGGGAGATGTACTGGTCTGCCAAACATACCATCTGTACATTCATCAAATGATAACTCTTCCGGTTCCTGTACACCTGTTCACTCCTGTGGGGGGGGGGACAGAGCTACATGGGTCCCATCAATAGCACCTATGATGTTGGGGATGTGTCCAAGGGCAGAGAAGTCACCTTTTACTGTAGGCAAATCCTCCACCTCAGGGAAAATGATGTAGCTCCTCACGTGTTTCAGCAGGGCACCCAAGAATCTGGACAACACGTTGGAAAACATAGGCTGGGACATCCCTGATGCCATGGCCACTGTTGTCTGAAAAGACCCACTTGCAAGGAAATGGAGCACTGACAGCACCTGAACGTCAGGGGGGATTCCAGTGGGATGGCGGATTGGTGACATCAGGTCAGGCTCCAACTGGGTACATAGTTCGTGGATAGTGGCACGGTCAAACCTGTAGGTGATGATTAAATGTCGCTCCTCCATTGTCAACAGGTCCACCAGCGGTCGGTACACCGGAGGATTCCGCCATCTTCTCAATTGTCCCAGCTGACGGTGCCTAGGAAGGACAACAGCGACCACATAGTCATCAAATTTCCAGGTATGTACCCACAGATACACAGAACACGACACCAAACACAAAACCATTCCTATATGTGTGTTGAGTGTAGGCCTAGCTATGTGAGACGCAGAAGTAAATGAAGCCATGTGGGCCCCTGAAATGGCGGCTGCCTGACCTCTAAACTGGGACAATGGCATTGTGAGGTAACTGCTCTGGCGTTGCACACCGTCGCGGTAGGCGGTGGTAGACCGCAGCGCAATGCAGCATTGTTTAATATTGGACCCTATGGGTCCCAGGAGCCAATAAACAATTGCGCCGGCGTTGATGATACGCTCCGCCGCGGACGTCACGTCATATTCTATCTATTCAATCACTCGATACCTGACCTTCGACAGGAGAGGACCTACACTGCAAGTGCTGCTGTGACCTAGGTCTGGAAGCGACAATGGCTGCTGCGTCTGGGGAAAGGGCCCCTGCCTTCACTGCTCAGGAGTTGGAGAAACTGGTAGACGGGGTCCTCCCCCAGTACATGCTACTCTACGGTCCTCCAGAACAACAGGTAAGTACACAGGGAGCACGTTGTATGGGCTAGGCCTGGGTGGAGAGGCTGGTTGTAAGAGGGAAGGGTGCAGAGTTGAGGGAACATGAATGCATGTGAATGCATGTGCCACATGGCAAGTGTAAGGAGGGGGGACACTTACATAGACGGTGCAGTTGGTAATGACTTCTCTTCTTCCCTTGTGCATGTCATGTAGGTCAGCGCCCACCAGAAGAAGGACATTTGGCGTGCCATCGCCAAGGAAGTCCAGACCCTGGGGGCCCACCAGAGACGGGGCACCCACTGCCGGAAAAGATGGGAGGACATTCGCCGCTGTAGCAAGAAGACGGCGGAGGCTCACCTGGGGATGGCCTCCCAACGTGGGAGGGGTGCCTGTCGCACCATGACCCCCCTGATTTTCCAGATCCTGGCGGTGGCCTACCCTGAGTTGGATGGGCGCTTGAGGGCATCACAGCAGACACAAGGGGGTGAGTACACTATCATTCTGGGGACTTTGCGCGCAGTTGAGGGGTCTAGGTGTGGGAGGAGGGCTGTTGGTTTCCCTAGGCCATGGCGACTTCCATAGGCTAGGCCCCTCCATAATACAGGCCATGTGGCACTCCACCCCACCGCAGTAGAGTGCCAAGTGCAGGTATGCATGCCCCTGTGGCATCCATGTGTGCAGATGTCCACCATAGCCATGTAGTCCAGATCCCAGGAATTGCATCTGTAGAGGCCAGGAGCACGGCGTAGTGCAGGGGGCTGCTGTGTCTGTATTGTCCGCCAACGATAGCGGTATGCCATGCACTCAACCTGTCTTTCTTCTGTCACCCCCCCCCCCTTTTTCTGCTCTCTCTGTTCTTTTGTGCATCAGCATCATCAGGCGGAGGTACAGTGGCACCGGAGCACGAAGGAGCTGCATCCCACATGGCCATGGAGGGCCACACCACGGACTCAGAATGCACCAGTGGGACAGAGGGCGAGGGGAGCTTCACGTCAGGCACCGGATTACCAACCAGCGACACGGACTCGTCCGCCGATGGGAGCTCCCTTGGGGTGGCGGCACCATCTGTGCCCCCCACTTCTACAGGTACAGCCACCACCTCCCCTACCAGCACCGCCCTCCCAGCAGCCCCTCAGCGTTCGCCCCGTGCCCGCTCACCCAGGAGGGTTGGGCATCACCTTCGCCCCAGGCACCTCAGGCCCTGCCCCAGTCACCCCTGCTGCCCTCAGTGAGGAGGCCATTGACCTCCTCAGGTCACTCACTGTTGGGCAGTCTACCATTGTGAATGCCATCCAGGGTGTAGAAAGGGAGTTGCAACACGGTAATGCATTCCTGGAGGGCATTCATTCTGGTCAGGCTGACCTTCAGCGAACCCTGCAATCTCTGGCCTCAGCACTGATGGCAGCCATTGTCCCTGTGTCTAGCCTCCCCCCTCCAACTTCCTCCTCCCAGACCCAATCCCCTGTACCCCAGCCCATCCCAAGCACACCATCAGACCAGCATGCACACACCTCAACACACAAAAGTAGCTCAGGCAAACATAGGCACCACACATCCCACAGGCACTCACACAAGCATCACCCACATACAGACACAGCAACATCCACTGCCTCCACTGTGTCCCCCTCCTCATCGTCTCCCTCCTCCCTCCCAGTGTTGTCTACACTCTCACCTGCATGCACTACATCTACAGGCACTAGGACTCGCACCAGAACACCCAGCACTCACCACCCCCACTCCCATTTACACATCCCCTGTGTCCTCTCCCAGTGTGTCTGTGACGCCCCCTCCAAAAGTACACAAACGCGGGACACCCAACATCCATCCACCTCACGACAGCCTCCAGTACCTGTACCTGCACCTGCACCCAAAACACCTAAAGAGACACCTCCTACAACCACCTCCTCTTCCTCCACTCCCAGACCCCCTCCAGCTACCCATCCCAGTGTTCGTCAGAAACTGTCCCTCTGCAAAGCTGACCTCTTTGCCCCCACCCCTCCAATTCATCAGTCCCGTCGTAGCGCCTCAGCCAAAAAGCCTCTAGTACCAGTGGTGCGTGTTCAAGGTGTGCGGAGTGCACCGGCCACCAGGGCAGGTAGTGTGACACGGAGCCAAGGCACTGCCAGTCCACCCCCTGTAAAGGCTCTGAGGTTGGAAAGTGGCCGACGGGACCGGCTGAAGACTCCTGGAGGCAAAACAACTCACAGGGGTCCCAGGGGGATTGCAGAGTCAGCTCTGACTCCTCCAAAGGTGGGGAAGGGCAAGAAGAAGTCTGCACAGCCTGGTGTGAGCATCACGGCGGAGAAGGGCGGCATCCTTCCCGGCGGCCGGGACGCCACCGCCAGCACCGTCGTCACTGGTCATGAGACCACCGCCAGAGTCATTGCCCAGGAGTGCCCAAGTATCGTCACTGGTCAGGAGACCACCGCCAGAGTCATTGCCCAGGAGGGCACAAGTATCGTCACTGGTCAGGAGACCACCGCCAGAGTCATTGCCCAGGAGGACACAAGTATCGTCACTGGTCAGGAGACCACCGCCAGAGTCATTGCCCAGGAGGGCACAAGTATCATCACTGGTCAGGAGACCACCGCCAGAGTCATTGCCCAGAAGGGCACAAGTATCGTCACTGGTCAGGAGACCACCGCCATAGGCATTGCCCAGGAGGGCCCCGGCAGCCACAGCCCCGCTGGGCAATGAGGGACCGTCATGACACACACCAATGCCCAGTCCAGAGACCGCCATGGCAAAGCACCGCTGAACAGGGCATGCACCGCTGAACAGGGCAAGCACAGCTGAACAGTCCAGAGACCGCCATGGCAAAGCACCGCTGAACATGGCAAACACCGCTGAACAGGGCAAGCACCACTGAACAGGGCAAAGACCGCCATGGCAAACACCGCTGAACAGGGCATGCACCGCTGAACAGGGCAAGCACCGCTGAACAGGCCAAGCACCGCTGAACAGTCCAGAGACGGCCATGGCATAGCACCGCTGAACAGGGCATGCACCGCTGAACAGGGCAAGCACCGCTGAACAGTCCAGAGACCGCCATGGCAAAGCACCGCTGAACATGGCAAACACCGCTGAACAGGGCATGCACAGCTGAACAGGGCAAGCACCGCTGAACAGGGCATGCACCGCAGAAGAAGGAAAAGACCACCACATCAAGCATCGTTATCCCATGTGCAGCTGGGACTGTGACGGGACAGGAACTGTCACGGGGAGACTAATCCAGTCTGGGCACCAGTCCCCCTCCAGAACCAGTGGAGAGATCCATCCACTACCTCTGTCCTTCACAGGATGTAACACTCTGGGCACCAGTCCCCCTCCAGAACCAGTGGAGGCTGTTATGTACTTGTGAGACTGTGGCTTTGCACTCCCCAGGATGGTACAGTGGGCAAACCACCCACTGTAGAGACTTGAGAGACTGTGGCTTTGCACTCCCCAGGATGGTACAGTGGGCAAACCACCCACTGTAGAGACTTGAGAGACTGTGGCTTTGCACTCCCCAGGATGTAACAGTGGGCAACCCACCCACTGTAGAGACTTGAGAGACTGTGGCTTTGCACTCCCCAGGATGTAACAGTGGGCAAACCACCCACTGTAGAGACTTGAGAGACTGTGGCTTTGCACTCCCCAGGATGTAACAGTGGGCAAACCACCCACTTGTGAGACTTGAGAGACTGTGGCTTTGCACTCCCCAGGATGTAACAGTGGGCAAACCACCCACTGTAGAGACTTGAGAGACTGTGGTTTTGCACTCCCCAGGATATATCAATGGGCATGGAGCCCCGTCGTGGATGTGGCGTGGTGCTGTAATCCGGCTGAGGTGCCCCCCCTTCCCTTCCCCCTGAGGTGCCTGTTGTTTTTCTCTCTGATGCCCCGGCAGTGTTCTCTCCGTTTGTGGACAGGTATCTTGTGTGGGCCTCGCCCATGCATTTTTGGCCTAGTGGTGCACGGACATTGAGATGTGCATATCTGCACTACTTCTCGTACTGTATATACCTTTATGTGAGTTTATATATATCTGTATACAAGTGACACATGTATATTGAGACATTACAATGTTTGAACTGATTTTGTTTTGTCTTTGCATTCTTCCGGGGGGGTTGTTACTGTGATGTTTGTAATTGCATTGGTGTGTGTGTTGTAATATGCGAGGGTGAGGGTGGGGTTGGGGGTGTTGCGTGTGTGTCCCCCTGACTTTTGCCTCCCCCTCCTCTATGTCATAGGTGCAGTACTCACCGTTGTCTTCGCCGCCGCCGGCGCTGCTCTTCGTAGATGAGTAGGAAGAGAAGGGCAGGTAGGATTTGTAATTCCGGCTCCATGGTGTCCTCCTTCCTCGTGGGATGTGTTAAGGTGAGCGTTTTCCCATTGCAGAAACTGTTTCCGCCGCGTTTTTATCCACTGTGAATCCGCCCCGGAAAAGGTGGCGGATTGGCGGGTTGTGATACTATGGGCGGTACATTGTCTTCCGCATGTCTGTTGGCGGTGACCGCCCTGCTGCTTGTCTGTACCACCGTGGCGGTTGGAGTGTTAAAGTGGTTGTCTTTGTTGGCGGTTTCCGCCACGGTCATAATTCCCTTTTTTTGTCCACCGGCCTGTTGCCGGTATTACCGCACCTTTAACACCGTCCGCCAGGGTTGTAATGACCCCCTATGTATTTATTTATTTTTTCTTTTCTTGTGACTTTCTGGTTCTTTTTGTTTTTCCCTTCACTTCCTTATTTCTTCCTTTTTTCTTCTATAAATTCCTTCCTTTTCCAATTTTTTTTTTCCACCCAGCACCATGGTAGAGCAGAGTGGGAAAGGGAGTGGAGGTGCCATTGTGGCTGCTAGCCACACACCTTGTGATCGCCGGCTCCACCAAGGGGTTTAGCCCTCGCCCTTTTTTCAAAGGTGGAGGTGGCCACACTTGATTTTATGTACAGCACCATCACCCCTCCATGCTGGAAGCTGTCCTGGGAGTGGGTATGCTCTGTGGAAACATTGGCTGATGTGGGGAGGGTGTGCGCACAGGCAAGCTGGGGTCAAGTGCACCCAGCAATTGATGCACTGCTAGGCGGACATACTGGACAGGGATCAGGACCTGCTTGACCTGCTGGGGTTTGATATTTCATGGCTGGCTAATGAATTATTTATTTGCTGTGTTCTACAATGATACTTTTTGTTTCAAATAGCTTGCTGCTCACACTCAGGAGTAAGTTAAGTTTACGTTGCCAACATCATGTGATCCAGTTTCAGCTAGCCTGATGCTTGGCACTGCCTAATCATACTGATCAGCGGTTGCTAGGTCTGAATATTTAAAGATCAGGGGCGACTCCTCCATGGGGCGGAGGAGCATCACCCTCGCCTGCAATGGCAGCTGCAAACCTTTTCCCAAAGAATGATCATAAACTGTGTTTATGATCGTTTTTCGGGAAAAGGGGGTAGAGCTATGGAGGTGATGTGCACTGGGGGGAGCGCACAGCACTCGCCCTCAGAGCGCACGTGTGTTTGGCTGGCCGTCTTGGGCCGGCTAAACACACATGCGCACAGGGTCTTTCTCCAGCACAGCAACACAGTTACTGGGCTGGAGAGAGCCTGCGCAGGCTTCCAGTCTACCTGGGAGCGCCCAGCCAGGGTGCTCCCAGCAAATCCTGACACTGCTCTAAACATCATCAGGATTGGCGCAGGGCAGGCTGGGAGCCTGTGCCTGCAGCACCAGCAAGACAGAAGGAGGCAGAGGAGCTGCGCAGGAGCGAAGGGTAAGTAGGTTTTAAAAAAAAAAAATTGTATTTCATTTAATGCTCCCAACCCCCCCAGCTCGTGTGCGCGTTTTCTGTTAGCGTGGGCTGCGACTGTTAAGAATCCTTGCAGACTCCTCTGTCCTGTCACTAAGATAGTGGTAGTAATAATATCAGTAAGTGAGCATTCGCTGTGCCTTTCTTTATGAGGATCATACAGTCCCAATCTCCCATTGATGTGTAGTATGCATCTATGCATTGAAAAGTCTGAGTTGGCCGTTCAAAGGGGGTTGAGAAACTAAGATCATTTGTTGAAATGCATTAGTAGTTCCAAATATTGTTTAGGTTTGGGAAATTTGGAATATGGCTTAGGTTTAACAAAGTAAGAATAGGTCAACTTGAGTTGATACTAGTACTATAGGCGATCGGATTTGGAAAAAATAACATTATTGTGTATGCCTTTGCCTGACAAAATATTTTTGTGGAGACCACTAATCTATTTTTCATCTTCTTTATTTCTTAGTTCAGCACACAAGGGCAAGAAGAGGGCTTTGGAGGTGAGTCAGGGAGCTGGGGGTGCCACCACCAGTGCCGCAGATGATGGATCCGCTAGCTCCAGTAAGTCCTCCTATGAATATTATTATTATTATTTTCTTAACTTTTACCTCTCCCCATGTAGAATTGTTTTTCTTTTTCATTTTACTGTGCCTGTGTAGGAAAGTACCATCTTGTCTGGCAGGTTACCCCCATTGTTCCATGTATGTATATGTAAGTTTGTTTTTGCCTGTCTCACTGGGATCCTGCTAGCCAGAACCCCAGTGCTCAGAGTTTGTGGCCTGAATGTGTGGACCTGTGTAGTGACTAACTGTGTCACTGAGGCTCTGCTATCCAGAACCTCAGTGCTTATGCTGGCTCTACCTTTAAATTGGTCACTATGGGCTAGTGACCACTTGTACCAATTTCAATTGGCACACTGGAACACCCTTATAAGACCCTTATAATTCCCTAGTATATGGTACCTAGGTACCCAGGGTACTGGGGTTCCAGGAGATCCCTATTGGCTGCAGCATTTCTTTTTCCACCCATAGGAAGCTCAGACAAACCTTTACACAGGACTGCCACTGCAGTCTGAGTGAAATAACGCATATGTAATTTCACAGCCATTTTCACTGCACTTAAGTAACTTATAAGTCACCTATATGTCTAACCTTCACTTGCTGAAGGTTAGGTGCAAAGTTACTGAGTGTGAGGGCACCCCTGCACTAGCAAGATGCCCCCACATATGTCAGAGCCATTTTCCAGGACTTTGTGAGTGCGGAGACGCCATTACATGCATGCACTACATAGCGGTCAATACCTATAGGTAGCTTCACAATGGTAACTCCGAATATGGCCATGTAACATGTCTAAGTGTAAGGAATTGTCCATCCATGCCAAATCTGGTATTGGGGTGCCAATCCCACGCATCCCTGGGGCTCCACTATGGATCCCGGGTACTGCCAAACCAGC
Organism: Pleurodeles waltl; assembly: GCF_031143425.1. Lineage (NCBI taxonomy): Eukaryota > Metazoa > Chordata > Amphibia > Caudata > Salamandridae > Pleurodeles > Pleurodeles waltl. Next base: position 598,629,335 of record NC_090444.1, on the reverse strand, counting down.
TCTCTGGGATTTTCTCTCCAGCTACCGCTGCTGCCACCCCACAGACAGGGATCTGCCCTCCTGGGGTCTGGGCAGCCCAGTCCCAGGAAGGCAGAACAAAGAATTTCCTCTGAGAGAGGGTGTTACACCCTCTGCCTTTGGAAATAGGTGTTAAGGGCTGGGGAGGGGTAGCCTCTCCCAGCCTCTGGAAATGCTTTGCAGGGCACAGATGGTGCACTCCTTGCATAAGCCAGTTTACACCGGTTCAGGGAACCCACAGTCCCTGCTCTGGCACGAAACTGGACAAAGAAAAGGGGAGTGACCACTCCCCTGTCCATCACCACCCCAGGGGTGGTGCCCAGAGCTCCACCAGTGTGTCCCAGACCTCTGCCATCTTGAATCCAGAGGTGTGAGGGCACTCTGGAGGCCTCTGAGTGGCCAGTGCCAGCAGGTGACATCAGAGACCCCTCCTAATAGGTGCTTACCTGACTAGGTGGCCAATCCTCCTCTGAGGGCTATTTAGGGTCTCTCCAGTGGGCTTTCCCTCAGATAACAACTTGCAAGAATTCACCAGAGTTCCTCTGCACCTCTCTCTTTGACTTCTGCAAAGGATCAACCGCTGACTGCTCTAGGACGCCTGCAAAACTACAACAAAGTAGCAAGAAGACTACCAGCGACATTGTAGCACCTAATCCTGCCAGATTTCTTGACTGTTTCCTGGTGGTGCATGCTTTGGGGGCTGTCTGCCTTCATCCTGCACTGGAAGCCATGAAGAAATCTCCAGTGGATCGACAGAATCTTCCCCTGCTCCAGCAGGCACCAAACGTCATCATCACAGGTACTCTGGGGCCCCTCTCATCCTGACGAGCGTGGCCCCTGGAATACGGGTGGTAGACCCAAGTGACCCAGACTCTCAAGTGGTCCAACTGTCCGAATTTGGAGGAGATAAGTCCTCACCTCCCCTCTCCAGACGGTAATCCTGTGCATCATGTGAACTGCAGCTGCAAGGGCTTCTGTGCACATTTCCACGAAATTCTTCAAGCACAGCCAAGCCTAGGTCACTCTGGCTTGCGATGCTCAGCTCCCTGAGTTGATCTCTGGCTTCGTGGGACCATCTTTTGCAGTGTTGAGATGACCACTGTGTTGAGACTTCTTGAACCTGTGTTCAAGGACTTCTGCGGGTGCTACCTTCTTTTGCATGGGCTCTCTACGTTGCTGAGGGCCCCCTCTGTCTCCTCTCCCAAATGGCAACATCCTGGTCCTTCCTGGGCCCGGGTAGCACCCTTTTTCTTTAACCATGACTCTTGCAGCTAGCAAGGCTTGTTTGTGGTCGTTTGCCAAAGAAACAATGCTGCATCCTCCAGCACTCCGTGGGACATCTTCTGCATGAAGAAGAAGTTCCTAGTATCTTCCATTGTTGCAGAATCTTCAGCTTCTTCCATCTGGAGGCAGCCATTTTGCACCTTCATCTGGGGTTTAGTGGGCTCCTGCCCCCCCAGACACTTTCGCGACTCTTGGACTTGGTCCCCATCCTTTGCAGGTCCTCATGTCCACGAATCCGTCTTCAGTGCTTTGCAGTCTCTTGTGGTCTTTGCAAAATCCTCTATCACAAATTTAGTGTGTTTCTGGGGATATAGTAGTACTTTGCTCCTACTTTCCAGGGTCTTGGGGTGGGGTATCTTGGACACCCTTGGGCCCATATTTATACTTTTTGACGCTAAACTGCGCTAATGCAGTTTAGCGTCAAAAAATTTAGCGCCGTCTAACGCCATTCTGAAGCGCCATGCGGGCGCCGTATTTATGGAATGGCGTTAGCCGGCGCAAGCAGACCGGCGCTGCCTGGTGTGCGTGGAAAAAAACCACGTAGACCAGGCAGCACCGGCGTTGGGAAAAAATGACGTTAGGGCGTCTTAAAATGGGGCAAGTCAGGTTGAGGCAAAAAAATCGCCTCAACCCGATTTGCGCCATTTTTTTACGACGCCCAGACGCCATTTCATGACTCCTGTCTTAGTAAAGACAGGAGTCATGCCCCCTTGCCCAATGGCCATGCCCAGGGGACTTGTGTCCCCTGGGCATGGTCATTGGGCATAGTGGCATGTAGGGGGGCACAAATAAGGCCCCCCTATGCCACAAAAAAAAATAAAAAATATAAAAAATAATACTTACCTGAACTTACCTGAATGTCCCTGGGGTGGGTCCCTCCATCCTTGGGTGTCCTCCTGGGGTGGGCAGGGGTGGCAGGGGGGGTCCCTGGGGGCAGGGGAGGGCACCTGTGGGCTCATTTTGAGCCCACAGGCCCCTTAACGCCTACCCTGACCCAGGCGTTAAATTGTGGCGCAAATGCGGGGTTTTTTGACCCGCCACCTCCCGGGCGTGATTTTTGCCCGGGAGTATAAATACGACGCATTTGCGTCGCCGTCATTTTTTTAGACGGGAACGCCTTCCTTGCATCTCATTAACGCAAGGAAGGCGTTCACGCAAAAAAATTACGCTATTTGGCCATACTTTGGCGCTAGACGCGTCTAACGCCAAAGTATAAATATGGCGTTAGTTTTGCGCCGAATTTGCGTCGAAAAAAACAGCGCTAATTCGGCGCAAACGGAGTATAAATACGGGCCTTGGTGTTTTCTTACACTCCCAGCGACCCTCTACACACTACACTAGCCTAGGGGTCCATTCGTGGTTCGCATTCCACTTCCATAGTATATGGTTTGTGTTTCCCCTAGGCCTATTGCATCCTATTGTATTCTACAGTGTTTGCACTATTTTCTAACTGTTTTACTTACCTGATTTTGGTTTGTGTGTATAATTTGTGTATTTTACTTAACTCCTAAGGGAGTATATTCTCTGAGATATTTTTGGCACATTGTCACTAAAATAAATTACCTTTATTTTTAGTAACTCTGAGTATTGTCTTTCTTATGATATAGTACCTATATGATATAAGTGATATAGTAGGAGCTTTGCATGACTCCTAGTTCAGCCTAAGCTGCTCTGCTATAGATCCCTCTATCAGCCTAAGCTGCTAGAATACTACTAATCTACTAATAAGGGATAACTGGACCTGGCACAAAGTGTAAGTACCATCAGGTACCCTCTATAAGCCAGGCCAGCCTCCTACGGCCTGCCTCCTGTTTTCCTACTCCTCTTCGTTTTATCTAAGGTTTGTTAAATTCTTGTTATCCCTGCATTATCCTCATTTTTTTCTATTTTTCATGTTTCTGTAGCTGACTTCCTCCTGCCTGTACCAGTCAAGAGCTTTCTTCTGCTTTATTAGTAAGCTTTCCCTCTCCCCTTTTATATCTCATAGACTGGTACTGTCAGACTAAGAGAACAGATTTTAGGACAGGTACAGTACTGTGAAGATTGCATGCCAAAGTAATGTTTTCTAACATTGTCAACCAACAAAATCCCCAAAGTGATATTTTTGATAGAAGAAGATAGAACTGTAGTAATGTATTGTGATTGTATTTTGTTTAAAAAAAATAATAAGCAGAGGCGTATCTGGCATCTAAAATGCGTACTATGTTTTCCAGCTGCACAGACCACCAGTGCAGGAGTCAGTGGCAGTGCCAATCCGCTAGACCCAGTGATGGTTGGAAGGGGGAGAATTAGCGGCAGCAGGGATGAACATTGGTAAGTTACATTGCTTGCTTATTGGGATTTACAAGTATACTCACTGCTAGGGTGCTGTGAACCTGCCCACCCCCCTGCTTTAGCAGCTACAGTGGGGGTTGCGTTCTTAATGGCCTCTTCTATCTGCAACTCAGCAGACAAAAGCTCATAATGATCGCTAAAAATGATAGATTGATAGAAAAGGAAGATGGAAGGTTAAAAGAAAGGAAGGATGAAGTGGCATATGAGTGAAAGGATGTGTGGGTGGGTAAAAGGATGCATAGGTGGGTGGTTGGAGATGCATGGGTGGGTTAAAGGAAGGATGAAAGGGTATATGGGTCAAAGGGTGCCTGGGTAGGTGAAGGGTGGATGGGTAAAAGGATAGTCACGTAGGTTAAAGGATGGGTGGATAGGTGAAAGGTTGCATGGGTAAATGGATGGATGGTTGAAAGGGTGGATATGTAAATGGATGGACGGGTGGATAGATGGATGATCAATTGGAATGGTGAAAGACTGGATGAGTGAATTAAATACTGAAATGGTGGGTATCAAAAATTGAACAATGAAAGGATGAACAGATAATTGCTTGGATGAAGAAACAAGAGTGCTCTTCTGGAGAGGGGCATGTTCACCTCCTTCGCTTGTTGGTTTCATAAAATCTTTGATTCAAAGTGGGGGGTATTTTAATTTTCTGTCCACTCCTTTAGCTCACTGTATTTGTCAAGCAAGGAAGAAATGTATTTTCACATCCAACATCACTCATCACCTTCCTGCCCATGGCATTTAGTGACCCATGACCTAACTTCAGAATGGTTCATTTCGGTACTACAATGTTGACTGTGAAATGCGCATCTGCTTCAGTTAATGCAGCCTTTACAAAGTTTTAAATGCACTGCAAATAGAAACAAGATGTGTTTCCCTTCCATCCCAGTGCCCACTAATTCACCTCCTAGTACTTCATTCCTGTATTGTTTCCTACATTTTGTCCTAGCATACCAAAACAATTGGAAAATCTATTCTGGGCATGTGCCACATTTTTCTGGCCAAGTGATGCATATATGTGAGGCATGTGTGGGTAGGAAATGGCCATGTGACTCATAATCACATCAAATTCCAATGGCCCTAGGGAACCAGCAATGTACTGCTATGGTGCCACTATAATTTTAAACAAATGTTTGCACAGAGCACTGTTTACAATTTGTCTTTTTTTCTTTTTTTTTCTTTCTTGATATAGCTATTCCTGCTGGTCCACTTACATACCAGGAGATAGCAGCCCAGCTGCTGTGGCAGAGGTTGGAGGACATCCATAGAATATCAATGTCTGGTGGCTGTAGAGGAGATGGAGGAGGCAGCTGACTTTGCCCCGTGTCCTAGTTCCTCCAGTCAGCTGTCAGGACCTCCAGCCTCCCAGCGGCAACAACACCACCAGTGCCACTGGCAGCTGTCCATCCAACCCCCAGTGCTGCCCCCTCGAACTCAGACTGCAACTTTCAGCTCTGCGTCATGCAGCATTTGTCACTCCGGGACCGCAGGATGGCACGCATGGAGGCAAACTTTGAGGAGCTCTGGACCCACATGGAGGACACCTTCTTCTAGCCCTTTTTTATTTTTTGTTTTGGTTGGAGGGACATTTGTTGTGGATGTTGAGGGTGGGAATTGAGAATGGAGTTGGGAATTACTTTGGACTTTGGACATTTGAGTTGGACATTAGTTAGGGATCGGGTATTTTGTTTATGGAGAGGGGAAGTCCTGTCTGGATAGAAATGATGGGTTTTCTATTGTTAAAACAAGCAAAGGGAAAATTATTCTACTTTATTGTAGTTTTTTTTTTTACTTTTACTTTGCACTGTTGTGTTTTCACGCTGCCTGTTTTTTTAAACTGCTTGCTTATCAAAGTTCATGTGTAACAGTTAGTTATAGTTAGTAATACCCATGTCATACTAACCTCTGCAGCTGTATTATTGACCATTAGGGGGTAGGGTATTTTGCCATTGTCTGTATTGCCTTCAACAAGGAAGGAAAGTCAAATCTGCCACAGAAGTTAGTTACTTACCAACTAAACTAGTTCACTTCACTCCATAGTTCTCTTACATGATTGGATGAAGCAATGGCTGTTACCTCTCTGTATCTTCCAAAACTCACTGCAGGGTTTCCCAAGGTACCTTCTTAATGGTGGTAGCAGTAGTAGCAGGCTAGTACACTACCAGAGAAGGCATCACAACAAGAGAGACCCACTCCCACATAGTTGACCTCCAATTGTAGGATTAATCAAAAGGATTATCTATCAGACGCAACTAAATTGAAAAAAAAAGCAGAGTTTGTGGGTTATATATTTCTACCATACCTTTATAAACACTGAGACCATACCACAACCACCATGACACAAAAAGAAAAGAATACCTGATAATATGACACAAACTAGCAGTAATAACTTCTTCTGAGTAATGAAGAGCTATTTAATTAACACTAAAGTTACAAAATCCTCGAGGCATAAGAAGTGGACTCAAAGTCAGAATTGGAGTCGACAAGGTTAAGCATTTACACAACACAAGGCTTGAAAGAGGATGTCGATAAATAATGTTCTATATCTAAATCCTTTTTATGGGTGGGTGGGTAAGTGGTGTAGGCTATTGCTCAGGTAATAGAAGATCACACAGTGAGCTGGTGTTCCTTTCTCCAAATCCAGCCCACCAAGTGTGTGATCCATTTATCATGTAAATTAAGTCACCTCAATAAATCAGACAGCCTGGGGAAGGGGTTTGATAAATGGAAGGGAAAGGGAATTTGGGGAAAGGTGTGACAAAGATGAACACTACACAACACTAATATTTATCAGAGCGATGATGAGCAGCACATCATAGTCAATCTATTGAGAAAGGAAATTAGGAAATGATTATGGCACAGTTCAGCTAAATCCATTGCAAACAGTCCTTTTGCCGCAGAGACCCAAGTTACTATTATATATCTAAATGTTCTGTCATCTAGGCTTGAAAAATACAGATTATGGAGTAGTGAAAAGAAGTGCAGTCTGGGTGTGCTGAGAGGGACTATATGAAGTGGTAAGGGCCTGGATACCCCAGCTATGTGCATCCAACCAGCCACTTGAGACTGCACAGTGACAGAAGCTCCTAAGTCACGTTCTGAGAAAATGAAAATAGAGACCAAATAGGAAGTGTGTTTGATTGAGATCACTCCAAGTCTTGAAAATGGGTTGGTGCACTATCAAAGTTGGGGCACCAGGAGGGAACATTTGAGGGACAAAGAGATGGGGTAGTGAGAGGTAATAAATAAGGAGTCAGAGACACAGAGGTGTTGGGATCCCTGACCTATAGTAAGGGGGGGGGGCAAAAAGTCCCTACTAAAGTTTACTGTATAACCCTAACCAAATGTTGTGCAGCCTGGCTCCCTCTGTAACTAGTGAACCCACACAGTTCTAAAACGTATAATTGTGAAAAGAAAAATGATACCGTATTGCCAAATTGGGTGGTGCATTTGCATTCTTCTCAGAATATTAATCTTTGGTGTCTGGCTGAACTGGCCGATAAGGTAAGCAGGTGTGTTATGAAGCTTTCGCCTTTTTGCAGAAGAAGAAGAGGCCTATGGATTTTAAAACAGAAATTATACTTTAGAGTCAAGGAGAAGGACAGAAAGTAAGCTTCACAAGGAATGTACCAACTACCAAGGTTCAAAGACTGAGCAAGAGCATAGGCTATTGCAATCATTCATTGTATCAGTCATGGCAGATTGATCAACTGAGAAGTGAGAGCAGTTTACAACTGATCACAGACAAGTAGCTGTATGTACCGGGCTGATCAGTCTCACAACTGTCATCATAACATTTAGCCGAGAACGTGCATCAATTGATGATGATGATGTGGTATCACAAGTCCCTCTCCAGTTACAAGAAACAGGCCCCCTGACCACAACCACATAAGAGGAGTTTCACATTTGAACCAGCATACACACTCATCAGCATTTCCCAAATCAACATACTTCTCTCCAGTCCACAGAGCTAGGCCTCAGAGTTCTCATCATCATGGTTTCCCTTTGAGGTTCGTAACTTTCTTCTTCTGGCTGTTGAGGTAGTTCTTCCCTCAGTCCTTTCACCCTCCTCCGGACTCTGAGTAACAAATCACTCCAACTCCATCCACAGCCGAGTGAGAAAGACCTGTAGCGCACTGCTGTTGAAGAAGGAGAAGAGAAACATAATTTGAGTATTTTGCATAGATTTGTGTTTGTTAACTAACTGACTAGTCTGCTCTCCGAAGAAGCTGAAAAGGAGTGGATCCTGCAGATACATTTTAGTAAGTGTGAAAGGGCCAATCCCCTTCAGTAAAAAGGATCACTCTTCAGGCCATATACATGGCAAAACATTGAAATCTAGTTCACAAATTATTTGAACATCCTCCCTTCCTATCTGGCACCACATCAATGATCGATCACAGTAGCTCAATAATATCTCATCATTCATAGATGCAATAGTTACATCTTCCAATCCCAGTGTAGTGGTAGGTACTTAATTGGATCTCTTGTTTGAATCAAGGAACACATGGGAATTTGGCAGTCTTGTAATTCAAATGACTTCCTGGGTCAGCCCTGCTAGGTGATGAAACGAAGAAGGATAGGCATGGGAGGGATGCAGGCATTGCCCCCAGTGTCCTGAGGGGAATGGGGATGCTTCTTCACTGCACACTGGTCCATCTCCAATCCAGCCATACATGTGCCTAGAAATGGTGGGGCTGCACAAGTCAGATATTAGCATAGTGTTCCACTAGCTATATCCTTTTCTTTTTTGACAAAGCAGTTTGATAAAAAAAATATATGGTGGCCTCCTCAGTCAGGAAAGCAGAGTTTGTCCTCAAACTCAGATGGTTCATCCAGAAGTTGGACAGCTAACACACCTGAGTCTCATCAATTACCCTTACTCTCCTCCTCCTATGGTATTTCAGGAACAGTGTAATTGTGGGGTATGAAGTGCTGGTTCATTTTGATCCTGGTCAGTCTCTCTATGTTTTGAGGCGTAACTACCGGATAAGCTAGATACTTTATTGTCAGCCTGCATCTTCTCATACCAATACACCAACGGGTTTTGATCCACATAGACCTCTTTAAGGTCATCAGATACTCCATCTACATCGTTTGAATGGTTATTTGGTGCTGCCACTTGCTTTACCTCTTTTGCCTTCACCTCTACACTGGATTTAAGATCCCCCACTTGAAACCAATCAGATACAGGGGTGGGGGCCAATTTATATGTTCATATTTTTGATGGTTTTCTTGTTGCTGGTGTTGGCTGCTGTGAGATAACAGGACTGCATCCTCTGGAAGTTGAAGGAGGCACCCCAAAACTTCTGCCAAGGGGTGAGACTCTAATTTCCAGCCATTCTTCTTTCAGGTCTCTGGCCTGCTCAACAATCCACATCTAGTATTTTAAAACATCCACCTTTTGAAAAAGGAATTAAAGTGTACAGTATTTGTTGTACCGTGGATCAAGTGTTGTGGCACAGATGTACTCTGTGGACAAAACATTGTCTCTTTGCAGCCTTGTATTAACAGTCAAGCGAAGGATTAAGCTCTCAACTAAGGTAAACACTTCTGTGTTTTCGTTCTCACCTTTACAAGACCTTTTTTAACTGGTCTTGTAGCAGATGCAATAACGGGATAGCTTGGCCTATCGTACTGTCTTCCTTGCTGGGTTCCCATGTGAAAACCTTAAAAGGAAGTAGCATCTATGTCAGGAATTTAACTGGGCCCTATTTGTGCGCATCCTTGGTCATGCTTTTCGCAATTTCATCCCCTCCTCTTTAAGTGACATAGACATTGATCTCTCTATACTGCTGAAGCAGACATTGCAACATGTAATAAGTCAAGTTCCAAGGTGTTGCCACTTCCTGTATGAGGGCTTTAACTGGTACCATATTAGCACATCCAATGATCTTCAACTGCTTCTGGGCTTTAAAAGAATGATTGAAATGCATAGATTCTTTTATAGATGGTCAGTGTGTTGATGACTATGTCTTCTTTTTTTCGAAAGTCCTGCACTGCCAGGTTGTGGCAATGCGTCAAACACAGGTCCCTGAAATTGCCATCACTTTCCACGGCCTTAGCTATATTTCTGCCATTGTCTGTAGCACCAAATCCAATTGTAAGACCTCAGGTTGGAGCCACTCAAACAACTTGCTTTCAAAGTCTTCCAAGATATTTCCAGCTGTATGGGATTTCACCATGGCGAACATGGCTGCAGTGTCATGCTGCCAGATGTTCTTAAAAGCTTCATCAGCACCAAGACCTGTAGATAGCTGTTGTCTCATCCCCACAAAAGAGATCCCATGTGCATTGATACACATGTAATCAGCTGCATGACAACTTGTCCACATGTCTGTCTTCAGGTTGATAGTGTGTCCAGCACTCTGCTGCAAAGCTTGTCCAACCAATTGCAGCACAACGTGATGGAGCGCTCGAACAGCAACTCTGGCAAAATAGATCTGACTAGGAACCTTTCATTTCGGGCAGATAGCCACCCCATTTTCTAAAAATCCCCCTCCTTCCACAAAAGAAAAAGGGAGGAGGTCCAGCGCTAACATTTTAGCTAGCTTCCCAGTGTACAAATATGTTGTGGGGTGGTTGTGGTCATAGGACAGGAGGGTCCTAAACATGCCTGTAATAGTAGCCTGGATTTTTTTATTTTCGGTTGCCACTGATGCAGACAACTTCCGAGATGTAGGAGATGTTAGACTCAATGTGTGTCTTGTATGCTGTGGTGTCTCCATCTGACCCTTGTGTCCTTTTGAGGTTGCTGAGATGGGTGATACTGGCACATTGCAAGGGGCAGGGCTGCTTTGTGTAAAGATGTCACCCTGTTCTTCCTCATCACCTTCACCATGCTCTCCTCACCTTGGCCACCAGCACCTGCATAAAGTTTTTTTAAGGTGCCCCTCCTACTGGATTGGTTGATGATTTTTCATATGGGTCTTATGGCCTCCAGTATCACAGTGTGAACCAGGCTTACCTCAACTAACACTCGCATGGCAAATGGAACATCTTGCAATGTTATCTTCCTGCTTGCTTATCGTAAAAACGTCCCAAACTGGGAAGGAGGATTTTCCAGTGCCTTAAGAATAACTGGAGGTAAGTTGGTGTCTCATTGATTGCCTCTCTGCAGTGCATACTTCTACTGAGGTAGAGGTGGATGGAAGTCTCAGCTGGGGCCTACAAGTATGGCAGCTGGCGTTGGTTGTGGTATCAGTTCAACATCCCTCCAGACTGCAGGGGTTCAATCCATGTCCAGATTATCCGAAGGGGTGCTTAAAGAAGATGGTGGAGTACCCTTCCTTTTTTTTACTGGAAATGTGGAAGCCAATAATTCTTCAAGAGGAGGTTCTTTCTCAGCAGGAAGCTCAACCTCCTGTTCTGCTCCTGCTTCAGAAAAATCTACTACCACTGGCTGCAGCTGTTGTCCCCTTTTTTCAGTTTCCTGCAATTATTAGGTACTACTTTGCATAAGAGAGAAATCCAATTCAACATCACTGTTTGTCTGCGTTGCCATAATTGCAATGGCTACCTCACTGACAGACATGGGCTTGGGCTTAGGATGGGGTAGTACCACTGATGTGGGAGTGCTGCTTTCAGCTTGCTCCCCAGAGGATGATGGAGCAGGCACAACTTTCCAGAAAAAGATTGCGGTTAGCACTCCAGTGGTGGAACCCTGCTTCTTCTCATTGGCCACCTTCTTGGCAGCAATTTTGTTTGGTGCCATCTTGAAGCTGTTAGTTGGTAGTGGCACTGAGCTGGACAAGTGGAAAAGATTGGAGAACTCATGTCACGTTTTGTGTGGTCATGCCACTTTGTACAGAGCTTTGGTCTGGCAGTACTGTGGGTGATGTCTCTTCTTGTGCACCTAAAAGCAGACAAGCAAGAAAAACATTTTGTGAAAGGTGACATTGTTGCAGTTTGAATTAGTAGTACAGACAAAGACAATATAATTTTGTGTGGTTGGTTACATAAGCTTTCATCCTAAATAATTAACAACAATAGTGGATCCATTCCAAAGTCAAACCACACCACAAAAACATAAGATTTAATTTCCAATCGGGATAACAACAAACAGGTGTAACTCTTTGCTGTATGTGCTTTGATTCAAAGGGAGACACTTGTTGTCGTCAGGGAGGTGCATGGGAAAATCGAGTTATTCTTAAAAAATGAAGGCTGGTGTGCCTATGGTAAGCAAGAGGGTGCAGGGGGAAATGGAATGATCCTTAACAAATGAATGATACTGGTGTGTGTGTGCACCTACTCCCGCAGGCAGGGATTCCAGGGAAAAATTGTAAAATGCTTAAAAAATAAATGCTGTTGTGTGGCTGTGCGCCTAGGGCAGGCAGGGGGTGGATGGATGGAGGCAGGCAAAATTATATAAAAAAAAACTTTAAAAAATGAAATAAAAAATAAATAAATAAAATAAAAATGAAACATTTAAAAAATAAAATAACTAATAATAAATAAATATATAAAAAAATAATAATTGCAGGTCTACTAAGGAACTATGAGAAACCAATGGAAGGCAAGGAGGTTAAGATGAAAGATGAAAAAAAAAATGCATACGATATAAAACACTGTTCATCATAATCATATTATACAAAACCTAAAATGATCCTCAAGCATATTATTAAACTGATATGAGTGAAAACTAAAAGAAAATGAACAAAAACCAGAAGCCATAGTCCTCGCTTACAAATCTCCTTAGAAAATGGCTTTAAAAACTAGAATAAAGGATGGCTGCACAAAATGGCTTCTGGCCACATGGTCAACCAGTAGCAGTAAGCAAGGAGGCATGGAGAACAAAGAAGATATGCAGGCCTATGACAAAAGCACACAGACCATGTGACCGATGGCCCTTTTGTGCAGCCAGTCAAACAACAATAGCAAGCAAGGGGGCATGGTGAACAAAGAACACATGCAAGCCTATTGCAAAACCACACTGACTAGCTGCACAAAATGGCCACAAGTCACATGGTCAAGCAACCACAGCAAGCATGAAGGCATGGAGAATTAAAAAAAACATACGGAGGCCTATGGCAAACGCACACTGACGGGCTGCATAAAATGGCCACCAGCCACATGGTAAAAACAATAATAGCAAGCAAGGAGGCATGGAGAACAAAGAAGATATGCAGGCCTATGACAAAAGCACACTGACCATGTGACCGATGGCCCTTTTGTGCAGCCAGTCAAACAACAATAGCAAGCAAGGGGGCATGGAGAACAAAGAACACATGCAAGCTTATTGCAAAACCACACTGACTAGCTGCACAAAATGGCCACAAATCACATGGTCATCCAACCACAGCAAGCAGGAAGGCATGGAGAATAAAAAAAACATATGGAGGCCTATGGCAAAAGCACACTGACGGGCTGGATAAAATGGCCACGAGCCACATTGTAAAAAACAACAATAGCAAGCAAGGAGGCATGGAGAACAAAGAGCACATGCAAGCCTATCGCAAAAGCACACTGGCTGGCTGCAGAAAATGGCAGCTGACCACATGGTCAACAAACAGCAACAAGCAAGGAGGCATTGCCACAACAAAGAACACATGGAGGCTTATGGCAAAAGCACATTGGCTGAATTCACAAAATGGTCACATGGCATGGAGAACAAAGACAAATGGTGGTCTATGGCAAACACACTTAAACAAACTCTGCCCAGACAAAGGAGGCATGGTAACACTGAAGGAAACTCTACCATTAATTCAGCACTGCCAAAAATTAACTGAGCTATAAAATGTTTACAACAACACATATCCTCCCAAGGCATCAAACATTACCCCACCTATGGACAATATGCAGAAAAAAATGAAATACAAAAAATAACCCACATTTTCAATTTAATCCAATGTCAGCCCTGTCCTAAATTATGTTTTAATTAAGGCAAAATATACCAAAGAAACAGTTCTTTCATGCACTGATGACTACTACTGGGCCCACTGGTCGAATTGCCTATTGGCATACTAGGCCACATAGTAAAATCAAGGAATACTGCAAATGTAACCTACATGGAGAAAATGTACTGAACTGTGTAACATTTTCCTTTACAAAAGTTGAAAAATGAAATGCAAAATAAAATAACTAGGCCCGACTGAAAATCCAGGTCACCCACCACAATCAAATCCAGAAATTGAATAAAAGTACAACAAAACACTGGTACATGCTGTCTATCAAACAAACAATGCCCTTATACAATAGTTTTTAAACTTACTTGTGATATCACAAAAACAAAATACTTAAATCCAAAGGTATATATGCAGCAGACAAAGAGAGTGATGCTTCCACCTTGAAAACCAAGTGAAAAGTGATCAGGAGACGGGCAAAGCATGTGGAGGAGCCTGCTGGACAGAAACAGGAAGTTGGAGTCTCTGTGGAACCTCTTCCTTTTGACTAAAAGTAAAGTAAAAAAGGCTTCTTGCACTAAAAAAACAACTTAAACGCCCCATTGGGATAGAATATCCACTCAAAACAAATTGAGCTGCTCCTCGAGTAGAGAATCTGCTTGAGGTGCAGCCGCAGTTGCTGGTGTTCTCCAGTGTCATGAAAAAGGCGCTGGAAGGGGCCACAATGGCTGGAAGCTGTGCAAGTGGATGCAAAATCTTATGTGTGCTCGCAAGCAACTGAAAAGTATCATGGCACTTGCCAGCACGTGCCAAAACAAGTCTTGCGTGAACCAACAGGAAAAACGCGCTGGATGGTGGGATTTAGCTGGACCTCCAAGTTACACATGTAAAGTGGAGTGTCTGAATTCCACCAGCTACCTGAATGGAGTCAATTTTTCAGCCTACCCCTAGTATGAACATGCTGAAATTATAAGGTGAGTGGTAAGATGGAGCTATAGGGCAGACAAATAAGTGGCATGAGGTCATTGGGATCCATTTTAGTTTGCAGCTTTTAAAGCATGACATGAGAAGAAGGCTGGAACACAGCCTTCCAGACTAGTATAATGCTGACATTCCTGGGGTTTTGAGATGCACTAGACATTTAGGTGTTAGAGGATGGAAACAGCTGCCTTTTGCAATCAAACAGTGACCTTTCAGCAGTGGTCTTCCTTAGTATATCTTCCTGATTACTCCTATACGTTTTGATAGAGGCTGAGGGAAAGTATTGACAGCAGTCTCCTTTTTAGTGCAGAGGGAACAATTCTGTCAGGTCTTGCCTTTTACCTCTTCACAGGGGTGCTTTTCCCAAAAGGCAAATAGCTTTCAGGTTCAAGATCTTAATTCCAGATTTTGCTCTTTCTTGGGTGCTCTTCTTGAAGACATCATTCATCACTACCTGCTGTGGAAGCAGGACTTGGGACAAAGAGTAGCTTTTCCTATAGAAGAGAGATGTAGTATCTGAGCTAAACACCTTGAATCGTTTTCATAACAGTGACAGTGGAATCAACATTCCCTGACTGAAAACTGACTATCATAAAGGGACTAAAACCTTCCATAAATTCTCACTGATAGTAGACATTGCACTGTACACAGTGCCAGGGAATACCTCTCCTCTAAGGCTTATGTTACTGATTTCCAATCTTTCTTCCTGTCGGGTGGAACATCACCCAGAAGTCCACAACTCTGCACCCTTCACTGGAGGAGAGCTGTGGGTCAACTTTGGTATCTAACTTGTCTGGTCTGCTAAGGGAGGGAAGCAGAGGACACCTCCATAGGAAGAAGTCTGCATAAAGGAGAAACCCTGACCAGAAGTGCGGACTGAGAAGTGTTACACATCCTGATTGATTCCCTCATTTGCAGTACAGATTTAAAATCTATTAGAACTACCTTGTTGGCGACTAAGGGAGAGCAATTCTCTGTTGGTGGTTGCAGGATTGAGACGTAGCAACCATTCATTATTTTGTAATCACATTTTAAATACGAAAACATTGAGCACTTTGTGGCGTGCAACTGTTCCTCCTGTGACAGTGTGTGATGCTTTTCTTTTGTGTGTGTTTAGAAGTGGGTGGAGGGGGAGCAGCAAAGAGTTCTGGGATGTGAATTGGAAATTCTATCAGATAACAATCCATTAGGTTACTGGAACATGCATAAAAGTTGTTCTGCACTATTTTCTTGTATATGGTGTAATCTTTCTCTGTGTAGAGACTGATGAAGTCGAATGACTTGATTTGTAACTAGTGCAGGATTGGTGGTAAGCGAACAACGCGGTTACATCCTTTAAAGTCGATTGGTGGTAAGTGAATGACACTGTTACACCCTTTAAGGTACCGTTTTGCCATTAATGGAAGCAGCACTGATTAATCAGTAGAATCAGGCTGCTTCACTGGGTGGTGCAGATTACTGTTAGAAAATATAATAGTGTCAGTGTTGTCTCAGGCACTGAAAAAGAGCAGTGGCTCAGGAGTTATTTAGGATTTTGAAGTTCAATGACTGACCACTATTACTTGACAGTTGTTTTATGTGTCACTGTGCTGAAGTTACTTTTATTTTTTTCTGTTACACATACATAAATCTGACTGAATGTGCATGCATGTCTCTGTGGGCATGTGTGTATGCCTATTTCAGTTACATTTTTACAAGAATTAAACTTTAATGTTTGCCCTCCCACAAGTGCAGGTTTTGACTTACTTGCCAAAAAAATAAATATACAGATTATGAACTACACATCTCGTGCAATTTACCTGGGCATGTAACAACCAGCCAGAGTCTGACAGGCATATTTTATTTATTATTATGAGGTCTGGTAACATTTGACACCATGGCGCACACGCATGAAATCCACACTTAGCGGTATATTTACGAGAAAGTGGCACATTGGTACCAATGTGCCAGTTTTCTTGCGTTCCCCTTGCCCCCTCTAATGACACCATGTTTGTGCTGTATTTATAATACGGAGCACTATGGCAGTTGTTACCACAACAGCATCAACATTTTTTACGCGTTTGTGGCACTTTGGTTCACTAGCTCCAAAAATGTTGGTGCTATTGCACCAAAGCATAAGGAGGCCCATAGAATATTATGGGTGCGTCATTTAAACACTTGCCCTGAGCAGCTGTTAAAAATGACGGAAAAAACGGAAACCTTGTAAATTTCACTGCACCATTTTTTAGGGCCTCCCTGCTTGGGAATGCCCCCCTTGCATACATTATGCCTGGCGCAGGCATAATGTGGTACAAAGGGTTGCAAAGTGGGGCAATGCATGCATTGCGCCTCTTTGTAAATATGGTGCTGGGGAATGGCCACCTAATGCCGCCTTAATGTCATAAAAATGACGCTAATGCACAATTAAGGCGGCGCAAGGGACTTGTAAATCTGCCCCTTATTTTTTAAAGGCTTAATTTTAAGCCAATTTTATTGCAGAATAAATAAGAGTTTACTTGCATAAATGAATAACACAAGTGCAAAACCAGAGAATTTAAATATTGTGAAAGCAGACAGCATATCATATAGTGAATTTTAGGGACCCCTATATGCCTAATCGTTAAGCATCAATGGAATGGTAGTAAGCTTTCTAGCTAATGTACGAATCATGAAATCACAATTATTCAGTTGATATATCAATATACTAATATGTCACTTGATAAATTATTAAGCAAGGCAATTACCTCATGTAAGGAAATGGCTCCCTATTGCAGTTACCCCCCACTTTTTGCCTGATACTGATGCTGACTTGACTGAGAAGTGTGCTGGGACCCTGTTAACCAGGCCCCAGCACCAGTGTTCTTTCACCTAAAATGTACCATTGTTTCCACAATTGGCACACCCCTGGCACACAGATAAGTCCCTTTTAAAAGGTACCAGTGGTACCAAGGGCCCTGTGACCAGGGAAGGACCCTAAGGGCTTCAGCATATGTTGTGCCACCCTAAGGGACCCCTCACCTAACACATGCACACTGCAGTTGCAGATTGTGTGTGTTGGTGGGGAGAAAAAGGCAAAGTCGACATGGCATCCCCCTCAGGATGCCATGCACACAAACTGCTGCCTGTGCCATAGGTAAGTCACCCCTCTAGCAGGCCTTACAGCCCTAAGGCAGGGTGCACTATACCACGGGTGAGGGCATAGCTGCATGAGCAATATGCCCCTACAGTGTCTAAGTCTGTTCTTAGACATTGTAAGTACAGTGTGGCCATATTAAGTATATGGTCTGGGAGTTTGTCAAAAACGAACTCCACAGCTCCATAATGGCTACACTGAATACTGGGAAGTTTGGTATCAAACTTCTCAGAATAATAAACCCACACTGATGCCAGTGTTGGATTTATTAAAAAAAAGCACACAGAGGGCATCTTAGAGATGCCCCCTGTATTTTACCCAATCCTTCAGTGCAGGACTGAGTGGTTTATGCCAGCCTTCTGCTGAGAGATGAGTTTCTGACCCCTGGGGTGAGAGCCTTTGTGCTCTCTGAGGCCAGAAACAAAAGCCTGCACTGGGTGGAGATGCTTAACACCTCCCCCCTGCAGGAACTGTAACACCTAGCAGTGAGCCTCAAAGGCTCAGACTTCATGTTACAATGCCTCAGGGCACTCCAGCTAGTGGAGATGCCTGCCCCTCTGGACACAGCCCCCACTTTGGCAGCAAGTCCAGAGGAGATAATGAGAAAAACAATGAGGAGTCACCCACCAGTCAGGACAGCCCCTAAGGTGTCCTGAGCTGAGGTGACCCCTGCCTTTAGAAATCCTCCATCTTGATTTTGGAGGATTACCCCAATAGGATTAGGGATGTGCCCCCCTCCCCACAGGGAGGAGGCACAAAGAGGATGTAGCCACCCTCAAGGACAGTAGCCATTGGCTACTGCCCTCCCAGACCTAAACACACCCCTAAATTCAGTATTTAGGGGCACCCCAGAACCTAGGAAACTTGATTCCTGCAACCTTAACCAGAAGAAGGACTGCTGACCTGAAGCCCTGCAGTGAAGACGGAGATGACAACTGCTTTGGCCCCAGCCCTACTGGCCTGTCTCCCAACTTCGAAGAAAACTGCAACAGCGACGCATCCAACAGGGACCAGCGACCTCTGAAGCCTAAGAGGACTGCCCTGCAACCAAGGACCAAGAAAATCCCGTGAACAGCATCCCTGTTCAACAATCTGCAACTTTCTTACAACAAAGAAACAACTTTAAAGACTTCACGTTTCCCGCTGGAAGCGTGAGACTTTCCACTCTGCACCTGACGCCCCAGGCTCGACCTGCGGAAAACCAACACTACAGGGAGGACTCCCCAGCGACTGCGAGCCCCTGAGTAGCCAGAGACGACCCCCCTGAACCCCCACAGCGACGTCTGCAGAGGAAATCCAGAGGCTCCACCTGACCGCGACTGCCTGTAACAAGGGACCCGACGCCTGGAACCAACACAGCACCCGCAGCCCCCGGACCTGAAGGAACCGAACTCCAGTGCAGGAGTGACCCCCAGGCGACCCTCTGCATAGCCCAGGTGGTGGCTACCCCAAGGATCCCCCCTGTGCCAACCTGCATTGTTGAAGAGACCCCCGGGTCTCCCCATTACTTCCTATCTGAAACCCGACACCTGTTTGCACTCTGCACCCGGCCGCCCCTGTGCTGCTGAGTGTGTACTTTCTGTGCCTGCTTGTGTCCCCCCGGTGCCCTACAAAACCCCCCTGGTCTGCCTCCCGAGGACACGGGTACTTACCTGCTGGCAGACTGGAACCGGGGCACCCCTGTTCTCCATTGAAGCCTATGTGTTTTGGGCACCTCTTTGACCTCTGCACCTGACCGGCCCTGAGCTGCTGGTGTGGTAACTTTGGGGTTGCCTTGAACCCCCAAAGGAGGGCTACCTTGGACCCAACTTTGAGACTTGTAAGTGTTTTACTTACCTGTGAACTTAACCTTTACTTACCTGCAAACTTAACCTTTACTTACCTCCCCCAGGAACTGTTGATTATTGCACTGTGTCCACTTTTAAAATTGCTTATTGCCATTTTTACAAAGACTGTACATGATGTTGTTTTCATTCAAAGTTCCTAAAGTATCTAAGTGAAGTACCTTACATTTAAAGTATTAACTGTAAATCTTGAACCTGTGGTTCTTAAAATAAACTAAGAAAATATATTTTTCAATTTAAAACCTATTGGCCTGGAGTAAGTCTTTGAGTGTGTGTTCCTCATGTATTGACTGTGTGTGTACAACAAATGCTTAACACTACACTCTGATGAGCCTACTGCTTGACCACACTACCACAAAATAGAGCATTAGAATTATCTCTTTTTGCCACTATCTTACCTCTAAGGGGAACCCTTGGACTCTATGCACACTATTTCTTACTTTGAAATAGTATATAAAGAGCCAACTTCCTACACCTCATATTTAATTAAACGATAGAGCAAAGTACAAAATATCAGTAACAATCAGGTATAAATGCTGAAAGCAACAGACAGTTGCTCGGAAACAGCAGCCATTGCAGAGCCTCTTTCTCTTTTTAAACTGAGTTCCATTTCATACAAAGGTCTGCAAACTTCAAATCCAAAGCATCAGATATAGGCCTGGGAGAAATGTGAGATACGCCAGCATAATTTGTGTAATTTCAGTACTTTTGTATTACGCTTGCTAAGCAATGTTCCTGAAATCAAGCCATTATTTAACTTTGCGCAATTACGCATCATTAGCGGTAAAACTGTACTGCCAATACACAATTCACAGTAGATATTAACCACAAGTGCGCACAAACAGTGGAACGAGAGCGGAAGTTGTTCATGATGCTTTTATGTAAACGTGTCCTAGTGCCAAAAATGGCAGCGAGGATGTGTTGTGCATTAAAATTTAACACAAAATGACAGATATATATTTTATCTAATTACATGTAATTTTGCAATAACTTTGCATAATTACGCAAGAGCAATAAGAATTTTGTACACCTCTAGTCAAATGGTGATTTGATGACGAGGTAAGGTTAAAAGCACGTAATCGAAGTCATGGCAGAAGCTCAAGATGCTGTGGATCCTGTAATCAGTGTGGTAATGTTCCATGACGGTCTAGTTTTTTTTAGACCTGCCACGGAACACCGACCCGGAAGGGAAAAGGACTTCCGGGGCGAGGTGGGTTACAATAAAGTTCAGAGCGCAGGAGTTGTGTTGTGTTGCCCGGGGCTCCAGTGCGGCCCAGCATCTAGCGTGTGTGTTTGTTTTCTTTGCTGTGCGCAACACAAGGCATTTACTGCAGATTACAACACTGGCGACGAGGGTGGTCTTTGGCACACCTGTTGACACGCGCTGGACGCGCGCTGTGGCATATATACGGGAAAAGTCCAGACCACCCACGAGGTCACCTGCTGCTGCTATTTGGGCTACGGATAGTGAGACTGTGAGCCAGATGCCCACAGAAGTGTCCAGATAAGACGCAGGACTCCCAGATTCTGGACCACGTGCTGCGCATGAATACCTGCTAGGAAGAGGCAGATGAGCGTGTCAAGACCCAGACCAGGGGGATACACCGACACCAATCCCAGGAGGGAGAAGTAAGGAAAACGTCACACTCCAGCACATCACAAAGTGACACTGCGCCAACCAAGATGTCAACAGCTTGTGACAAACCATGACACAACAGACTGGGAGAGGTGAGCCTTAGACAACGAGCCCGCATAGCGCATGCATTATGGCCGATTAACCAGCGCCCGCCACCCATCAACTGCCACAACACACGATGACAATGGCAACCGCCGTTCAGTGAGCTTGCGGATCCCGCCACAGCATTACCTAGATGGAAGGTGTGGGTTGGGCGCCTGGAGAACTATTTTGTGGCCACCCGTGAGAAGGATGGAGAAGTCAAGAGGTCATTGCTCCTACACTTTGTGGGTGACGAAATATACATACTCTTCAGACACCTACCAAACACAGGTGCCCATGACGACTACGAGGCGGCGGTGAGGGCCTTGAATGCACATTTCGATCCACAACTGAACCCAGATTTCGAAAGATTCAAACTACGGCAAGCAAGACAGAGAGAAGGAGAGTCCATCGACCAGTTTTACGCTCGCCTCCGGGAACTGGCAAGTACGTGCACCGACGATGATCAACAGAAAGAGGTACGGGCACAAATAATACAGGGATGCAGAAACAAGACACTACGATGGCTAATACTGAGACAACCAAACATCACTCTGGATGACATATTGATCATGGCACGGTCCCATGATCTCTCGGCGGCGAGAGCAGCGGAGATGGACATGGCAATATCACACACGCCAGAGAGAACCACGGTGGTCAAAACAGAACGTGCCGACGCAGTCCAATCGTCACACACAAGGAGGAAAACTAGGCAATATGCCCCCACCAAGTCAGGGGGACGATGTAAATACTGTGGGAGAGATGAACATAACCCAAGAGACTGTCCGGCACAAGTGAGGACATGCTCCAACTGTGGAAAATTGAAACACTTTGCAGCTGTCTGCAAAGGAGGAGTGAGAGGAAGAGGATCAAGAGGGAGGTGTCCACCTACCAGAGCGGTCAAACAACTATCACTAGATGACCATATGACACGTGGAGCAAATTACCCATCGTCGCGCCATGCATTAGAGGACTCATCCCCAGGAGAAGACGAAGAGGAAGAAGTATTTCTAATATAATTTACAAATGATTTAAAGAGGCACCGGCTACTTCAGCCCACGTGTATGATTGAAGTAGCAGGATCCCCGGTCAAAGCCCTTATAGACACAGGAGCCTCAGTCAACGTAATGGGAGTGCAACAATATTGCCGCCTCCAACCCCGTCTGCCCTTGGCACCATTGAGCACCAAAATATTCACCTACGGAAGTCGAACGCCTATACCGCTAAAAGGACGCATTGCGACACCGGCGAATACCATTTCATTTCAGACCCCTCGTAGAACAAGAACTGGCCAACCTTGAAGAACTCCCTGGGTATCGCCCATGGTGATCGCGGAGAAGACGAAGCAACCAGGAAAAATTTGCCTCTGCATCGACATGAGGTTGCCCAACCAGGCCATTAAGCGTGAAAGGCATATTACACCAACTATAGACGATATAATAGTTGATTTAAATGGATCTAGGTGATTTTCCAAATTAGACCTAAACGCCGGATATCACCAACTCCGACTGGCAGAGGAAAGCAGGTACATCACCACGTTTTTGACACACCTTGGGCTGAGGAGGTACAAGCGCCTGAGTTTCGGTGTATCATCGGCGGTAAGAGGTATTCCAAGATGCCATTCGACAAACCTTGTCAGGCTTACAAGGCATAATGAACGTAAGCGACGATATACTGATATACTCCGCAACGGCCGAAGACCACCGTCAAAAGATTGTCAGAACATGGTCTTACTCTCCATCGAGACAAGTGCGTTTTCTTTCAGACAGAAATATAATTTTTTGGATATGTCTTCAACCAGGAAGGCATCCAAGTAGATCCCCAGAAATCCAGCACCATCAGAAAAGCCCCCCCCCCCAAAGACTGTGACTGAAGTGAGGAGTTTCTTGGGAATGGTAACATATTGTGGCAGATTCATTCCAAAACTGGCCACGCTGTCAGAGCCACTCCGAGCCCTCACGAAAGCGGACGCACCGTGGGCATGGGGGAACCGAGAAGAAGAAGCGTTCCAAGAACTCAAAAAGGCTCTCCTGTGTGACACTACGATGGCATATTTTGACCCGGTGAAGAAGACTGAACTGACTGTTGATGCGAGCCCAGTAGGCCTCGGGGCAGTGCTGGCCCAAGAAAGCGAACCAGGTCGGTGGGCTCCCTTAGCGTACGCCAGTAAAGCCTTGACGCCAACAGAGCAACATTACTCCCAGACTGAGAGGGAAGCCCTGGCAATCAAGTGGGCGTGCGGGCCTTTCCATCTATACCCCAAGGAAGACCTTTCCGAGTGTTCACAGACCATCAACCACTTGTCCCCCTGTTCAAGGGGAGTGCACCACAACCCCCTCCGCGGATCGAAAGATGGGCCATCCAGCTGCAACACTATTGCATGGAGGTGGTGTACCAACCAGGGGCCAAGAACCCCACGGACTTTCTGTCTCGGCACCCTCCAGACCAGGCTCAAGTCCCCAATCAAGATGAGGCAGACACTGAGGCGCATGTGCATGCGCTCGCCCAGAGGAGTTGTCCTAAAACCCTCAGCACAAACAGGATCTCAGAAGCGATCCTTGAAGATGCGGTGCTGCTGCGCGTGCAGCAGGCGCTGGAAGGCGGGTCATGGCACCAGTTCCTCCGAAACACGGATCAGTGGACCCCAGCTGAGAGTGAGTGTCTAACAAAATTATGGCGAGTCCGGATTGAGTTAAGCTCGACAGCAGATGGTCTTCTTCTTCATGGTCACCGACTCGTAATACCCAGTCAACTACAACATCGTGTGATCCTATTAGCCCATGGGGGACATCAAGGAATGACAAAGATGAAGGCGCGTATGCGAGAAAAGGTGTGGTTCCCTGGACTCAAAGAGAGAGTGGACCAATGCGTGCAACACTGCCCAGCATGTCAGTTAACCGCTAGCCCAGAAGCACCAGCCCCAATCCTAACAGAAGAAGCCTGTACAAAACCCTGGGCCCAGGCCAGTCTGGACTTCTGAAGTTTTCCGGACGGCAGGACCACTCTGGTGCTCATAGATGGGTATTCCAAGTATCCCATTGTTGAGGTCATCGCGTCCACTGCTTTCACACAGGTGGATCCAGCTCTTGAAAGGATTTTTGCCATGTTCGGTCTCCTGGAGGAAATTAAGACGGACAATGGGCCACCCTTCCACGGGAATGAATTTCAGGACATGATGGGGCGTTTGGGCATCAGGCACAGAAGAATTGCGCTGCTATGGCCTCAAGCCAACGGAGAGGTTGAGCGGTTCATGCGTACGCTTAATAAGGCCCTTAGAATTGCCTTGTTAGAAATCGCTGACCCGGAACTGAGCCTTAATCAGTTTTTACAAGAATACAGAGGGCCCCTTACTGTACAACCGGCCAGACTCCTTGGTCGCTGATGCTTGCTGGGCCAAGGCGAGATACCATCCCTACTGCCCCCGGGTGGAAACCCACCCCCATCACCTGAAGCAGACACAAGCCAAGAGGAAAGAAGTCAATGATAAAGTGAGCAGAGGAAGGTTAGCCAGGACAAGAGACATTCGAATCGGCGACCAGGTGATTGTCAGAGATCGGAAGCCTGGATGGAAATTCCGCACACATTATGAACCTGGGTATGGACAGTGACAAGGGTGTCCGGGACCATGGTGACAGCAGAGAAAGGGAGTGATCAGGTGACACAGAACATCTTGTGGTTTAAGAAAGCAACGTTTAGGGAGATTTCTGGTGATCAGGAAGTGGAGGATCAATTCCCTGACTGTTCAGCCACCGAGAGCCCTGAACAAGATCGTGAGAGTGAACTGCCACTGGCGGCTGGACCAAGCAGTTTGAGACAACCAGTGAGTGCTGCCCCAGCGACCCAGAGAGGGGAAGCCAGATCCCAGACGGGGAGGTACAACTTGAGACCCAATCCGCCACCCAGCCAGAAGCTAAAAGACTTTGTGTGCAGAACAACTTTTGATCCGACTTGGGGAGGGATGTAATGTTCTGTGACGGTCTAGTTGTTTTTAGACCAGCCACGGAACACCGACCTGGAAGGGAAAAGGACTTCTGGGGTGAGGTGGGTTATAATAAAGTTCGGAGCGTGGGAGTTTTGTTGTGTTGCCTGCGGCTCCAGTGCGGCCCAGCATCTAGCATGTGTGTTTGTTTTCTTTGCTGTGCGCGACACGAGGCATTTAATGTAGATTAGTGTGGGAGTCGGCAAACGATGACAGCGACTATCTATACAAGATGCAGCAGTCAATACTGAAGGTCAATACTGAAGCAACAGGAACAGGACACACACAACTGGAACTGATTATTGTGGAGATGTCAGATACATACCACATGTTGGTTCTTCTTGAGGTAGAAGAAAAGGTGCCCCATACACAGTAGATACGTTGATGGGCAGTTGTAAAGCCGTCCCACAGAGCGCACGATGAACAATTAGTGACTAGGTAAGTTCTAACCAATCTGTGGGAAGCACAGATGGATGTACTAACGAAAATGCGAGCAGCTGGAGTTCATTGTGCTTTTGTTTTAGCAGTTTTTTCAGTGAGAAGTGCATTCTCATCAAATATTGAAGTGAGGCTCCATTGGATGCTCAAATAAAGCACTAAATTAATGCTTTGCATTTCATGTCATTGTGTACAATTTTTTCGAAATATTCTGCAACAATGCTTAAGCAAATTGATGTGAAATTCGCACAGCCCTGTGAGAGACCAGTGCAGAGTTTGAGAGCAGCTCCAACCTTAAGTAGAATTAAATCACATGATGACAGTGCTGCTATTATAGGCACAGCTAATTCATTTTAACAGTAGGATTAAGGTGAATGAATCTACAAGAAATCAAGCCATTGTAAATCTTTCAAACAGATGTGAAAACAGTGGTCCCAAAAATGCAGGTAGACCTTCCAGTATCCTTTTGAGGGCAGTTAATAGCCCACAGCCTATTTCATATTAACAATAGGAATGTTAGAAGCATTGAAGACATCAGCAAGCAAAAATGTGTTAGCTGCTGAGAGCCTTGTTTAAAATTTGACAGATGACACACCCTGTCAAGATATTACTGATATCCAGTCCTCCATTGTACAAGTGCCATAGGCTGTAACACACTTGTAATACAGTGGATGGGACATCTGGCACGTTTGTGAATGTCCTGGGTTCACACTGCGTCATTACCTGCATATCGTCACAAAATGATTAATGTAGGTTACATTTTGTGAACAATCACATATGTAGTGGGTGTCAGGTGACATCACCACACTTGTCACTACATGTTTGTATTGACAATCCGTACATTGGAACACATGAAAAGTCTTCGTTTGTACATCTCTACATGTCATGCGCACGTCCCTTCTCACAGGTATGGCATTGTGTGGCATTGTCTGAATAGGAATGGTGTGTGGAGTAATGTGTCTTTCCACAACATGACAGCCAACGTACATGACCAATACTTCCTGATTGTTGTATGTCATACATGGGTCACAACATTGTGAGATGTGCCAAGAGTGTTGTTTGTCTCCCTGCCTAAATACCACCAAAATGGAGTGATGAGGAATGCACCAGTTTACCGGCCCCTAGTAGATCTTGAAACCATGGAAGAGAATCACATCATAATGACCTAATGACTGAACCATGTGTCCATCAGGGAATTGGTCGCCCAGTTGGAGCCAGACCTCCTGCCGGCTTTGAGAAATCCCCATGCCATCCCTCCAACAGTCCAGGTGTTGGCAGTCCTGCATTTCCTGGCCAGTAGCTCATTTCAGGTAACTGTGGGACTGGTGCTGCAAGGATGTCACAGCCCAACGTCAGTAAGGTGTTACAGGATGTACTGGATGCCCTACTCAAGCATGTAAATAGGTACATAAGGTTCCCACAATATGCTGAATTGCTCATTGTTAAAGCAGCCTTCTACAATATTTCACATGTCCCACATGTATTAGGAGCCATTGATGGGACTCGCATCGCCTTGGCACCTCTGAGGGCCAATGAACAGGTCTACAGAAACTGGAAGAGTACATATTCGCTCAATGTACAAGTGGTGTGTCTTGCAGACGAGTGCATAACACAAGTAGCAGCGAAATTCCCTGGTTCGGTACATGATTCCTACATCCTGAGGAACAGCAGTGTCCCTGCATTGATGTTACAGCTACAGGGACAGAGGGCCTGGCTAATAGGTATGTGTTCTGCTGTCCATGTCAGATGCTTGAAATCCCTTCCTACACAGTCTGTACTATGCCTAGCATTGTTACCTATTGTCATATCTCCTTTTCCCCGCAGGTGACTCTGGATATCCCAACTTGCCCTGGCTCCTGACACCTGTTACGCAACCAACTACAGAAGGGGAGAACAGGTACAATGAGGCACATGGCCGGACAAGGCTCTTAAAAGCTAGATTTCGTTGCCTCCATGTGTCCGGTGGTGCCCTACAATACCGACGAGGGAAAGTCTGCAAGATCTTTGTTGCATGCTGCATGCTCCATAATCTGGCCCTCAGAAGGCACATCCCACTGTTGGAGGAGGGGGACATTGATGCTGGAGCAGTGGTTGAGGCCGGTGACTCTGATACTGAGGAGGAGGCAGACGAGGATGAGGCACATGACAACAGGACTGACCTAACTTGTCACTACTTTCAATGATTAACGTGTATGTGTGATTTGGATGTTATGTGCACTTGGACGATGTATTGGAAATTCTAGTCTGTACTGAGATTTTGCATTCATCAAGGTATCAAGGTGTGTGGAGACTACTGCCTTCCATCTTGGTTTCCGACCCTGAAAGGTAGCTGACTTACTATGAGGGGTAGTGGAACTACATTGCTGCCAATGACGTGTGAAATGCTGGTGCCATAATGAAACATCCTTATGGCTGTACCAAAGTTTTTGGATCCTCAGTCTGACTGTTTGGGTAAATGTAAGGGACACTTATCAGTCTTGTCCTGTTGTGTAGGCCTATCA
Organism: Pleurodeles waltl; assembly: GCF_031143425.1. Taxonomy (NCBI): domain Eukaryota; kingdom Metazoa; phylum Chordata; class Amphibia; order Caudata; family Salamandridae; genus Pleurodeles; species Pleurodeles waltl. The sequence continues at coordinate 598,601,285 of NC_090444.1, read as the reverse complement.
TGCTGCAATGTCAGCTGCTGTGTGGCAACTACCTGTTCCTGACTATGCAAGGAGGTGATCAGTAGAGGATGTCACCTATGTGAAATCTTTACTTTACTACACATGTGTGTGAGTGACAATGCAGGCCTTTACATATGTGGTATAAGAGTTGCTGGGGCAATCATCCTGTGTTTTAGTTCTACTGCTGTTGATGTATGGATATGGACTACATGCCTTACAATATTGAGCCTTATTCCATGTCATTTTCCCTCCTCAGGTCACATGTCTGTTAGCAAGCTGATTACTGATATGCCTGTTGGCACCGTTGCCACTGGATGTTACTACAATATGGATGTACTTCCACACCTGCTGGAGATTCCTACTACATCTGTCACTTTGACATTCTCGTAGTACCGATATGTGAATTTAATTGCTGCTTGTAAACAGAAATGCCACTTTAAACAATGAAGACACATGCACCATAACCTGTGCTAATTGGTGTTTATTGAGTGTTTCACATCACAGTCCAGAGGAGTGGGGACATGGTTTAGGTGATGATCAGAGTGGGTGGTCCAGCTGTATGTTTCACAGGTCCTGTATCCGTTAGCCTTGAGATGATGGGAACTTGACATTGGACAGCCAACAGGGTGTAACAGTGGCACACAAGGGTGAGGGTTCACTTCCTGGGGGGGGATTGCTCTTTGACTCAGGTCCTGCAGGATGTCTGGATGGCCGACCTCTTTTACGGGGGCCCCTCAGCTGCAGGGATAGGGGTGCTGGGGCTGGTGCTCTGTGGGTCCTCCTGCTGGGCCTCCATTCCAGTAGCAGGTGCTGATGTAGAGGGCAGAGGTGTTGTGTGACTATTAGATGGGGCGTACTGTTGGGTGGAGGACGTACGCAGGATGGTGTTGAGTTCTTTGAACTCCCCTAACAAGGAGACCATGGTGGCACTGAGTACCTGCCACTGCTGCATGGCCTCCTGGTGGTATTCCCCCTCAGCCTTTGGGTCTCCTGCAAGGTGGTGGGTATCTGGCCCATCTTGTCCTGTGATTGCTGGCAGGCTCCCAGGACTCTGGACATAGCCTCCTGGCCAGTTGTGTCCTGTTGCTGCCTCGTCCTTTGGCCCACAATAGCCCTCACGCTGTGCCCCTAATGCAGTGTGCCCCCTCCCACTGACACCAAGGCCGTCATTGTCTTGGGAGTGCAATGTTGGCTCATGTCCTTGTACTGTGGGGCACACAGATGTTTGAGGTGACCTTGGGACACAGGTTTGGGAAGGTGGGCTCTGCTGTGCAATGGATGCCACAGGGAAGGGGAATTCAGTTGTGGGCAGGGTGAGGCTGGTGGTGGTGGACTGACCACTCATGCTTGTTGGGCCAGGTACGTCATCCCTATCGGGACATCCAGGGGATTTCTCCTCTGTTGGACCTGCTTCCAGGGCTGCGCTTTCTGTCAGTGGCATCCTCTGCTGTGCGGCAGTACTTGGGAGATCTGTTAAATGAGAGGTATTGTGTTGCATGATGGTATTGTGCACGTGGTGCACATGGTTGTATGCCATCACTGTCTTTATTTGCAGAACAGTAATAACATTAACAGTTACTAGACTACTGCTTGTGTTTGCATCAGTTGAATGTTGCAATGGTCCTATATTGATCAACAGTTGGTATTGGTCTTGCTACTGTCATTGCCAGGTGCGCAGATTTGAAGTGGATTTAGCAGTCATGGTAGGGAGTGTTGCATTGTGGTAGTTGTAGTACTTGCTGCAGAGTGGGGAATCCATGCACTAGGTGGGCCTGTGAGGGAATGGTATTAGTAGGGAGCTGTGGCATGCAAGGGTGGGTATTGGGTGCATGGTGAATTTGTGCACATTGTGTGAGGGGGAGAGAGGGTGGTGCGAGTACATGCTTTGCTGTACAGAGGTACATGTTGGCCGGGGAGTGTAGTTGACTTACCAGTGTCCAGTCCACTAGGGATTGCTGTCAACCCCTCTGGGTGTAGGATGGCCAAGACCTTCTCCTCCCACAGTGATAATTCTGGGGGAGGTGGTGACGGCGATTTCGTGTTGTGATGCCGTGGCCCGTACCTTCCCCTGTAGGTCGTTCCACCTCTTCTTAATGTCGTCCATTGTGCGTGGATGGTTTCCCACTGCGTTCACCCTGATGACGATCCTCTGCCATAAGTCCATTTTCTGGGCTATGGATGTCTGCTGGACCTGTGCTCCAAACAGTTGCAGCTCTATTCTGATGATTTCGTCGACCATGACCCTCAGCTCATCTGTGAATTGTGTTTTTTTTTGTGGTGCCATGGTGGTTGTGTTGGGGGATGCTGGGTGTGCTGTTTTGTTGGTGTGAGTTTGAGTGATAGGATGTGCGTGTGGTTTGTGGTGTTTGTGTGCAGTGGTGATGTGCATGTTGTGTTGCTCTTGATTTTATGTGTTGTGTAATATGTGTTCAGTGTGATGGTGCTTGTGATATCTAGGTGCAGTGCCTTCTGTCAGTGTGCTCTTGCCTCGCTGTATCAGGCTTTCTGGGTGTAAAGGATTCTGGGTATGCGTGGGGGGTGTTTTGTAGTGCTCTAGTCAGGTGTGTGTGGTGTGTGCATGTATATGAGGTGTGGGGTATTGGTATTGTTCAATGCAGTGCAGTGTTCTGGTTGAGGTTCATTTTTGGAGTGCCGGCGTGCTAAGACAGCGGTGTTGATTTGTGATTCATGATTTGGAGGGTGGGATGTTGTTGGCATGGCAGTGCTGGAAACGCCTCTTTCTCGCTGTCAATCAGGCCGACAGTGTTGTTTTTTTGGTATTTTTTTGGTATTTTTTGTCAGTGTTGTGTTAGTGACTCGTAATACGGCGGTGTTCAGCCCTACATCACTGGCGGTCTTTCGCACCCGCTTACACGGCGGTCTTCGGTAAAGACTAGCAAAGTCAAAATGACCACCTGAGTATCCCACCCGCCAACCTTTAAATAAGGACATGAGTGTTTAGAAGACATTATGGGGGTCATTACAACTTTGGCGGGCGGCTACCGCCACCCGCCAAGCTGTAACCGCCGGGCGGCCGCCAATGCGGCCACACTCCTGCGGTGCCCATGTGGACATCCCAGCTGGCCCGGCAGGCGGAAACCAAGTTTCTGCCCGCCGGCCCAGTGGGGATGTGGGCCGCAACATGGGAGCCGGCTCCAAATGGAGCCGCCTGTTTTGCGGCCGTGCGACGGGTGCAGTTGCACCCGCCGTGCTTTTCACTGTCTGCCTGGCAGACAGTGAAAAGCCGCATCGGGCCCTGTCAGGGGGCCCACAACTCCCCGTACCGCCAGCCGCTTCCTGGCAGTTCAGACCGCCAGAAAAAGGCTGGCGGTCGGGGACTCGTAATCCCCTGGGCAGCGCTGCTAGCAGCGCTGCCCAGGCGAATTATCACCGCCGGGGCAAATCTGGCGGAATACCGCCAGCCCCGGCGGTGCAACCGTGGCGCTTCCGCCGCGGTCGAAATAGGCCAGGAAGCACCGCCAGCCTGTTGGCGGTGCTTCCGTCATTTAACCCTGGCGGTCTAGTACCGCCAGGGTCAAAATGACCCCCTAAATCTCTGTTGAAAAATGTGCTGCACAATGTACTGTATAAGGATGTGTGAATATGGACAAAAGCATCATTAAAAATGAAATGAAACTGAAATAATAGGTTCCAGTGATGTAGAACATATGTATCATATATAGATTTGTACAACCCCATAGATGATTATCACATACAGTCTTAGAAATAAGAAGCGTTGATGGGGAAGAAACTAGTCCAATTTATCAACCACGTTAGTTTAAGATTATCAGCAGAAGAAAAAATTTCCCTTCTGTCTGTTGAACTGAGAGAAGATTGCTAAATGCACTTTTGCAGTTAAGTATCACTGCCACAAAGCAAGAAATATCAAATGCAAAAAGTCCAGTTCCATTAAGAAGAGACCAGGACACCCTTTGTAATTTAAGAGTTTGCAAAGCCACAAGAGCTGTCTCATACCACGTGGCTGGATTTGTTCTTGACGTAGTGTATAAATAGTCTCTTTAATTAGTGGCAAAGCTGATACAGTGATAGTAGAGACAGTATAGACATCTTTAGATAGTGTTAAAACCTATTGTCAATGGCACTAAAGGCACCGTGTAGCACTTCGTATCAATATCCCCCATACAAATAGCAGCTTCATTTTCAGAATAAGCAACACTTTCTTCAATTAAACCAAAACTCAAAACAGAAAGAGCGCTCCTATTCTTATTGGAGGGGAACAGAAAGAAAATCAGTGGACATCTTATTATCTTGTGGTTTCAACATGTGTTTTTCATCAAATAAATATAATATTTTTAACAACCACTGTTTTCCATTTCTATAGCTAGTAAACGTAGCAGGCGAACATCTAAGATCAAGCCTGTGAGCAAAGGGCCAGAGGTCTTTGATACAAATATTTGTGTACAATGGTTAGTGTAAACTCGCCACAATGGTTCATTTAAAGCATGTGATGATATACTTAATGTCCCATTTGTAAATCAAGACGTGTAGATTGCTGACCTGTTTCACTGATAACATTACAATCTCGGGGACACAAACAAGCAGGTAATAATGTGGCAAAGCCCCTAATATGCCAAGATCCAGTATACCAACTACGTTTTACTGAAATTCTATGATGATAATATGTGTAAGCTTTCTCTAAAAATAACTCTCAAATTCAGGAGTATATATTTATGCTCGGTACCCAAAACTATTGCTATAAATCAGGAGTTTACAAAATAAAAATGAGCAGATGAACAATATCATGTGTATATTGTAATAAAAAAACTTTTTCTGAAAGTCCCTTAAACTGTCATCATAAGCAATCTCATACTGCTCCTATTGAGTGTAAGTATCCAATTTAAGATAGCTAGGTGATTGATGAATGTAGTGATGCTTATGATGATGAAAGAAAAACATTCTTGTAATTATCTGCATCCAGATACACATCTTCATTGTCTATTGAAGCATTGGTGTTGAAATAATCTGGGAGTAGTTTGTCTGCTTTAATGTCCCATAACCTTGAAAAGAACCTGGCATAACAATGTCCTCCAATGAAATTGGCAGAACATTATGAAATTTGCACCACTTGTATTGGCTACAAAATCTGATATTGAACCCTTTACCATAAACACTACAAGACAGTGGAGAATGTGGTTGTAGCACTTTTATAACAAGAGATGTTGGAAAAAACTCCAGAAGATAGTGTCCATGCACCATCCTCAAGATGACTATCAACATTGTAATACAGAGAAGAAAGAAATTGCTGCACAAATCTGAATATAAGACCATGATGAAAGGATATCACTGCCTGCAAATTCAGGGAGTGTGCATTTCCTGGAGAGATGTAAGAGGAACAACTCTTGTTTTTTCAGGAGCACTTTCATGCCTTGACACTACAACTTCTTGAAAATTAATCTAATTTTTAATTGGTGTAGATTCTTGCAGTTCCCTTGGTGCTCCAGTGTTCCGTATGCAGTTAATTTCAAAGGAAGTAAAATTGTTGAAGTTGCCTCTTGCACCAAATCAAGATTTGTCAGGTTTAAAACTGGAGGCTCATCAGTCCCTCCAATTACAGAGTCTCTCTAAATTTAGCAAGTATCTTCTTGGGGTAATTTAAGAATATGGAAAGGATGTACTGGTATAATCTGGAGGCATTTTGGCATTTGTGTGCTTCGTGGGGTCGTTGAACAGAATTGACAAAATGATGCTTCTCGGTGTTCTTTAATGACCACTTCCTTTTTTTGTTAGCAACAGCCAGTGATGACAGGATTATGGTGTGAGCACTTTGTACCCCAACAACTGGAACAGTTGGTCTGTATGACAACCCAAATGGTGCTCACTCATAAATCCTTTCTTGTGCTGGCTCTCCTAGTTACGGGAGCCACCCATTAGGAACTTACCTTCAATGGTGGAGGGATCAGAACTTGTCTCGTTCACAAGTTTTCCTCTGAAGCCTTGGAGATTTTGCAACAGAATGATAAGTGAGTCAGTTGAATCCTTATGCAACCTTTCCTGGAAGTAGTAAGTCAGTGAGCTACATTTGTAGTCCAAATAGATGATCGTACAGCAAGCGGCCATCTAGGACAGACATCAGCAAATTATTGGATGCTTGCTGAGGTTGTGAAATCACCATATTTGTGTCTCTAATACTCTCATAGTCAAGGCATGGGTAAGCAAATCCTTGGCTTTTTCAATGATTCCATTCAATTCCAGATGGAATAAATGCAAGAACAGCAAGCACACTGCAAGAGCAGACATAGCAACAGCAAATGCTTTGGCAGGTAATGTTAGCCCATTGTCTGAATGAGAGCTATGCACAGCTCCCATTTCTACTTAGCACTGCAGGTCTTTTGTGACTGTGCGAGCAAGTGCAGATTTTTGTTACCGTGCTTTCAGGATTCAGAAAGTTATTTAGGGTTTGAGGATGGGTACGAGAACACTTGTTAGGCATACTCCTTTAAGTATGTGGAAAACCTGCCTAGATCCCTTCATTTTCAGTGGTCCATAAATGCTGTAAGTGGGCGAAAGGAAGCTTATCTTTCAAGACCGGCACCTTTCCCCAAAGCAGTTTATTTTTTATTAATTTACCTTACGAATTTCTTAATCCATTTAAGCTTCAATGGGCTAGCCCAAAAAATATAACCTTGTTTTCAGAAAGTCTGACACTAAACGTTTGGGGTTCAACATATCTAGTAGGAGGGCATGAATCTCTTCAGTCTGTGCAGTGGAATCTCCTGATATTTTGTTGTAACTCTATAGCAGATTTAAGTCAAAATTCTGGAAAACTCCCATCACCACACGACGAGCCACAGAATATCCTTGCTAGTGCCAGCCAAAAGCTGCACAGAGCTGACCACATAAATCAATCTCTTATATTGGTGTATAGGTAATATGTAAGGAGTCAGAGGATATTGCCTCCTGGACTTGTAGGAATTATTGTGTTCTAAGTGTGGTATTGTACTCAAATTTGAACTCTTTTGAATTCTAAATTGAAACACTCTGCACACAGCACAGGTGTAATGCACACACATTCGATATGCTAGCTTTCATAGCAGCCTTTAAGATGGGTGTGGTAGAATCACATATGATTTGTTTTCCCTGTGCAAAAGAAAGTTCCTTTAAAATGGCCATTTGCAGTGCCATGAGAATGTTCCTCAGCTGATTAATATAAATGTAATTTGTAAACCACAGGAGCAGTTTGTCTACTACTGAATACAATGTAGGTTGACCTAATGTGCTTGGAAAAACACTGAGTTGTAGTTTTTCTTGTAGTCACATGTTTGCAAGTACTTCATCTCTAATGAATCTGTGGTTTTCTCAATCTATTCAGATGTCCTAAGTGCCCTATTTCTGTAAGACATCAAGGGCCTGATTACTACCGTGGCGGAGGGGATTATACCGCCTCAAATGTGATGAGTATCTGATCTGCCATTTTACAAGTTCCATAGGATATAATGGAACTTGTAATATGGATGTGGAATATCCGTCACATTTGGTACGAAGTAGTGCCAATCCTTTGCCTTTGCTAGATAGTTCATAACCCCACAAGATAATATTAAGGGACACAGTTTTTGATTTATTGAGACTTATTTTACATCCTTGTCTGACTATAAAAATAGTCACTTTTCTGTCTTCCCTTACTAGTTGCTCTACTAAGTCATTATCATTGAAATATATGTCTTGAACATACTACAACACATTGGGATAATCTTAGAGGATTTTCATTATTCTTATTGCACATTAACCTTGGGTATTTTTATACCCATGTGGTATATTGGACTACTACTAAAAGTGAATGTTGTCAGGCATTGTGATTGAGACGATATGTTCTGACTAAAGAACCCATTAGCAATGTCAAGTCGTCATGTATTTTTTGGGTGCTCAGGGTCATATTTATGATTTTTTCATGCAATGGAACGCAGCAAGACACCTTAAAAATTAGGCTTTTTGATATGTTAAATAAAGGCCCCTTAGGGCATATTTCACAAAGCTTCAGCTTTGAAAGTTGGACATATGTTCTTATAAGATTGCTTTAATACTTCGGGAAACTTTCTGACTTTTCTCATATCCACGAAAAATCCACAGGGAATCTTAGTGTTTCCATATTTTAGTTTTTGTTTCTCTATGGGAGAAATGTTTTAGTCCAGTGTAAAATCGTTTGGCCTAGACACCCAGGGTCCAGATGTACAGCTTTTTTATGAAAAGGTGTAAGTGAAATTAGGTTTAGGTGTAACAGAAATACATTTCCTGTAATAAGATGTGTTTACTCTCTGATTCTGTAAGTAAGCATATCTTACTCCTCAACACTACTGACAAAAATGCCTTGTGAATTAGACCTGAATATTCAGGCATTGCTCAAATAAAAGGCTATGGTCATCATTTAGGGGCTCCCAGGGGTTGCAGCTGACTTTGTGACCCCTGGCAAACGTAGTGACAGTAACACAGGAATGGCTCCACACTCCTTATTTTCTGTCATTGTTTATTATATTAATAGTTGTTAGACTTTTCATCCTTGGCGTGGTCTCCCTTAACTTTTTGCCTCTGTTCTCCAGGTTGTTGATGTGTGCTGGAACCTGATTGTACTGTTTGTGTTACTCTGGGCACTTTACCACTGCTAAAGTGCAAGTGCTCCCTTACAAGACGTGTATGTAATTGGCTTATCCATGATTGCCATATTTGATTTATTAGTAAGGCAATAGTACAGTGCACTAGAGGTGCCCAGGGCCTGTAAATCAAATGCTACTAGTGGGCCTGCAGCACTGGTTGTGCCACCCACATACGTAGCTCTGTAATCATGTCTCAGACCTGCCACTGCAGTGTCTGTGTGTGCAGTTTTAACTGTAAATTCGACTTGGCAAGTGTACCCACTTGCCAGGCCAAAACCTTCCCTTTTCTTACATGTCAGACACCCCTAAGGCAGGCTCTAGGTAGCCCCACAGGCAGGGTGCAGTGTATGGTTAAGGTAGGACATATAGTAATGTGTTTTATATGTCCTGACAGTGAAATATTCCGAAATGTCTTTTTCACTGTTGCAAGGCCTGTCCCTCTCATAGGTTAACATGGGTGCTACCTTTAAATCTGATTAAAGTGTAGATTCCCTTTGGGAGAGGATGGACATGTGGAGTTTGGGGTCTCTGAGCTCACAATTTAAAAATACATCTTTTAGTAAAGTTGATTTTAAGATTGTGCGTTTGAAAATGCCACTTTTAGAAAGTGAGCATTTTCTTGCTTATACCATTTCTGTGACTCTGCCTGTTTGTGGATTCCGTGTCTGGGTCAGGTTGACAGTTGGGCTGGTTGCACCTCACACTAGACAGTAACACAAAGGGAGCTGGGGTGTAGCCTGCATATCCTGATGAGCCATCTGTGCTAGGAGGGAGGGGAGAAGTGGTCACTCACACCTGAAAGGGCTGTGCCTGCCCTCACACAATGCAGTCTCAAACCCCTTGGTGAGTGTCTGGGGCCTGGCCTGGCAAGGCAGGAGTTCACATTCAAAAGAGACTTTACTTTGAAGTAGGCCTACTTCAAAGGAGAAATTGGGTATAAAAAGGGCACTCAAAACCACAGACTTTAGAAACACGTCTGGAAACAAGAGGAACCTCTGCCTGGAGAACAGCTGAAGAGCTGAGGAAGAAGAGCTGCCCTGCCTGTGACTGTGATCTGAAGCGCTATCCTGCAGTTGCTGCTTCTGCCAGAGTAAGAGGGCAAAGACTGGACTTTGTGTGCCTTCCATCTTGAGAAGAAATTTCCAAGGGCTTGATTTAGAGCTTGCCTCCTGTTGTTTGAAGTCTCAGGGACTGCAAAGACTTCTCTCTGCCAGAACCTGGAGTCTCTGGAGAGACTCCTACTCCGCCCTTTGGTGCCCATCCAGTACCTGGGACCCTGAAAGCAGAAGCTGGCAGCCTAAAAGGAAGACATCCATGCACAGAGTGTCTTGAAGGGAAAAGATCAACGCAATTCCTATCTCCGGCTGAATAAACGACGCGCCGCTTGCTCCGCGACTGAGCATCGACGCTCGCCAGAAACGCGACCGAAGAATCGACACACGGAGTAGGAGAAACGATGCGCAGCATCGCTGACGGAGGCTGGGAGATCGCAACCCGCGCTGCGCAGTTTTCAGATCATCCTGCGAATTGATTTCTGACGCGAACCATCGTTGTGCGTGCAAAAACAGCGCAAGGCCTGCCTGGACCCGTGTGCGGACCGAATCGACGCATCGCTCCCCTGCGGAGAGATGAACCGACGCACGCCGAATCGACAGAAGGGGGAAACAATGCAAAGTCTCGCTCATGAGTGGTATCAATGCATCGCAAGCCCTTTTTGCTGCACACCTACCCGTGCGGGGTTATTTTTGACGCGCACCAGGTACATTTTCCTTCTAGCAGTGCTAGTGTGTATTTAAAACTACTTAAAGACTCTTTTTGATTTTTAATTGATAACTTGACTTGTGCATTGTGGATTTCTGTTGTTTTGGTCTTGTTTTGGTTAGATCAATATTTCCTATTTTTCTAAACCTGTGTTGTGTCATTTTGTAGTGTTTTCATTAAGTTACTGTGTGTGTTTGGTACAAATACTTTACACCAAGCACTCTGAAGTTAAGCCTACTGCTCTGCCAAGCTACCAAGAGGGTAAGCAGGGGTTAGCTGAGGGTGATTCTCTTTTACCCTAACTAGAGTGAAGGTCCTTGCTTGAACAGGGGGTAAACTGACTGTCAACCAAAGTCCCCATTTCTAACAATAGTGCATAATACTTCATTATTTACTATTAGTGAAACAAAATGTGGAGTTCAGTTAGTTGACACTGGACCTTTGGTGGCAGCTGAAGTAACTGAAAAATACGCTTTTAAAGTGTATATTGTGTGTATGCTTACATGCTGATAAGAGTGTGCTTCTGTGACCGAGAGTGTGTTTTGTGAGCATGTGTTTTTGTATTTGTTAGCATGTGCGTGAGTAAAAGTGTCTAAGAGTCAGCGACAATTAGTGAATAGGAATGTGTGAGATTGCATGCAGCAATGAGTGTGAGCCCAAGCAATTGAGAATACGTGGGTGAGATTAAAGGTAACCATGAGTGAGAATGGATAATAATGAATGTAAGGGAGTATTTGCAAGTGTGTGAGTAAATGTGAGTGTGAGTGAGAATATTATATTATTTGTTGCTCCTGTAATACTGAAGTTAATTATTGTCTCATAAACACACCTATATCACAACACTGGTGCTGGCATGCTTGAGACAATTCTTAGCATGACAGACACCTGTGATAACATACTGGTACTGTCACACCAGAGGTAATTCTTAGCATAATAGGCACCAATGGTGAAATACTTGTATTGGCATGCTAGAGGTCAGTCTTGCCATACGAGGCACTTTTGGAAAAATGCTGGCATAATTGAAGACATTTTTGACAAGGAAGTCAAGAGGTCAGATAAGAGTCAAGGGCCATATGATTTCACTTTCTGTAATGTTGATAAGGTCAAAGGGTATGTGATATCACTTCCACACCCCCAACATCCATGTAAAGGCATAAGATGCAACTACTCAAGAAAAAACTTTGTGATTAGGTCCGCCAATAAGTATAGGGATGCTCGTGTCTCATCAATATGCTGAAACGGCACATACTCATACCTCTAATACTTATTTACATCGGTTTCAAGAGGAATAATTAAGGGTGTCAAGAAATGAGCTTAACACACTCAAAAATAGTGGATTATCAAGCTCAATGCATATCAGGGAATACTTACCTGATATTGTCCCAGATGATAGTTTTGCACATGTTGTCGAGCCTGCTGTGCACACTACGAGGCCCCAAATTGGGCATGAGGCCTCGTTTTTTCATAGCACGACGCGCTTACATGCAGGTCTAACCTCACTCACCTGTTCTTATTATCTTCTTCTTTTTACTTCTTTTTCATTGTGCCTCCCTCTATGTTTTTTTTCCATATTGCCCTTCTCTTCCCAGCATGCCTTAGTTCCCTACTCTCTATGGCTCCTAGTCCATTATGTTCTATGTGTTTTTCCCTATCTAAGATGGTGCTCTTGCACTTCCTTTTGGTCGCTTCCTGTTTTTTGGTATTTAAGGGCTGTGATTCTTTTTCTCCTTGCCCTGCAACAGAAAGAGTTGCCCCTACCTGGGCCAAGGCCGAACATTCAGGAACAAGATCCTCGCCACTCGTTCTGTGGACTCCAGGTTAAAGCAGCGCGTCAGTCGTGACAGATTGCAGCGCCCAATACTCCTGACGTCGTCTAACACCATGGATGATACAGTGGCGGCTGCTGTAGATCCTGATCAATCTCTTCTGGCAACCATTCAGCAACAGGCTCAGGAACTGCAACAATTACTCAATGAGAATGCTGCTTTATGACAGGCTTTGGCTTTCCGCAGTGCAGATGTTCCGGCCGTCTCCACCTCAACTCCTCGTTTCTCCGGTGAACCAACAAAACTCCCAGAGTTCCTCGATACATTAACTGTGTACTTCGCCTTCCGATCCACACAATTCTCCCACGACAAGACAAAGGTGGGTTATCTTATCAGTGCTCTATCCGGTCCTGCATTAGCCCGGGCAACTCCGATGGTATCATCCTGTGACCCAGTATTGTCTGACTATCCAGCCTTCGTGAATCGGTTAAAACAGATGTTTAGTCATCCAGGATTGGATGCCTCTGCTGAAGAAGCATTATGTGACATCCAACAAGGCTCTCAAGATGTCCTCCAATATATTACCCGCTTTCCACAGCTTGCGGCCGAGACAACCTGGGTGGAACGAACTCTGGGGACTTTATTCCGTAGAGGTCTTAAAGAGGAGATCCAAGATGAGTTAGTTCACTCTACCCGAGTTGAAGATCTTCGTGGTCTGATGGATCTAGCTCTTTCCATCGAATACCGTCTCCAAGAACTACGTATGGAGAAGAGGAAAAGTAGAGGACCTTCCTAGTCAAGTACTTCACGTGTCTTTTTGCATCGTCCAGGGGACCTTGTCCTCCCGTCAGAGTCACAGAAGGTGAACCTATGCAGGTGGACACTACTCGAGGCCCACTTTCCGTCGGGAAAGAAAGACGGGAAGAAAGACGTAAGAAAGGATTGTGCCTGTATTGTCGTGCTGCCGGTCACATGCTTCGTACCTGCCCAGTTTGTCCTCTAAGGCCATTGGGAAACGCCACTTTCCGTCCTCTGTAAGAAGGGAGGGGACGTGATCATCTGCTATTCCTTCCATCAGTTCATTCAAGGACAATGCCACAACTTTGTTTATGCTTCCTGTGACGTTACAGTTACCTGACGGTCGTGAAGAAAGAACAATGGCCTTACTTGATTGTGGTGCTAGTGGCATATATATGGATAAGACTTTGGCCTCAACACAACAAATACCAACACGACCCAAAGAAGTCCCGGAACAAGTTCACACAGTGGATGGAGCCTTAATATTCTTTGGTCCAGTCAATACTACCACCCTGACACTAAGTTTACAATTTGGGAACCACCAAGAACACATCTCATTTGACCTAATATCATCTCCCAATCATACTATCATTTTAGGAATTCCGTGGTTCATAAGACATAACCCTTATGTAAATTGGGAAACCCGGACTATTTCCTTGTCCTCACAGTTTTGTCATGAAAATTGCTTTTCTTCAGACACATACTGGTCACCCAAGAAGTTGATACCTACTGAAATTACTGCCGGATGTTCCATCAATACAGTTCAAGGAGTCCCCAATCACTATCTAGAATTTCAAGATGTATTCCAAAAACTATCCAGACCTGTGTTACCCCCACATCGAGATTATGACTGTGCAATTCCCTTGGAACCTGGGGTGATCGCTCTCTTTGGGAGAATGTATTCACTCACGGAACCCGAAAAGGAAGTTTTCAAAGAGTATCTGCAAGAAAACCTGCACAGCGGTCTTATTGTGCCGTCATCCTCTCCGGCGGGGGCTCCTCTCTTTTTTGTACCCAAGAAGACGAAGGATCTTCGTCCTTGTCTGGATTTTCGTGGTCTAAGATCACTATAAAAGACCGTTATCCTTTGCCCCTCATCAAGGATACTCTAGAGGCAGTCAGAGGGGCTCAACGATTTACCAAACTAGATCTTCATGGAGCCTACCATCTTTTGCGCAACAAAGAAGGAGACGAGTGGAAGACTGCCTTCCCCATTTGGTCATTATGAGTACAGAGTTATGCCTTTTGATCTCACTAATACCCCCTCAATTTTCCAAAGATTTATGGACTCTGTGTTTTCTGATCTCTTGAACCATACGGTCATCATCTACTTAGACAATATCCTTATTTATTCTAGACATCCTGAACTTCATTCTACTCATGTGAAACAGGTCCTCCAAAGACTCAGGGTACATCAACTGTCCTGTAAACCAGAAAAATGTGAGTTTGACAAGACCGAAGTCAAATATTTGGGATATCACCTTAGTCCTACTGGAATAGCTATGGACCCGGAAAAGGTACAATCCATCCTAGTCTGGCCTTCCCCTTCCTCTATTAAGGAAATGCAATGTTTTCTAGGACTGGCTATTTTTATCGACAGTTTATTTTTGACTTTGCAGAACAAACCAGCCACATAACTCAAACATTAAAGAAGGAGAATTTAAATAAAGGCTTTGTCTGTACAAGGGCGGCTGAAACAGCTTTTCAGAGTCTAAAAAAGGCCTTCACTCAAGCACCGATATTGAGACACCCAGATACCAACAAACAATTTATTGTTGTTACTGATGCTTCTGAAAGAGCCATCGGAGCTGCTTTACTCCAACAACAAGAAGATGACGGTCTTGAACATCCTGTTTTCTATTTGTCCCATGTACTCTCTGTGTCAGAACAACATTACTCAGTATTAGAAAGGGAGTTATTAGCCCTGAAAACAGCCTGCCTAGAGTGGAGACAGTTCCTTATGGGTTCCAAAGAGCCCTTCGAGGTGAGAACAGACCATCGTAACCTACAATGTTAACGTAATTTTCAATGCCAGAACAGTCGTCAGGCTCGTTGGCCCTTTTTCTTCAGTCAGTATGACTTTTATGTCACCTATATTCCTGGATCCCAAAACATACTGGCCGATGCTCTGTCTCGCCGTTATCCCGATTGTACTCCTACCCCATCACAATATCTGCTTGAACCCAGTAAAATCATCGGTGTAGCTCAATCTTTCCTGGATGAGGTACAACTGGAATATTCCAACCTCTCTGATAAAGAGTTAAAGAACCTAAACCCCCTAATACGTAAACAGAAGGGGTATTATTATTATAAGAACCTGTTGTTCCTCCCTACTAACGGAGAAAAGGCACTACAAATGTCCCATGATTCTCGGGTTGCTGGTCATAGAGGCATCAAGGCCACGCAGGAATTGCTCTTGCGGTCCTTCTTGTGGCCTACCTGGAAATTGGATGTTGAAAAATATGTTCAGGCCTGTCCCATATGTGCCCAAGTAAAAATACCCTGTACCAGACCTGCAGGATTACTACAACCATTACCTGTTCCACCGGATCCCTGGCACACCATTTCTACTGATTTCATGTGTTCACTACCTCCATCAGCAGGAAACTGGGTTATCATGGTCACAATAGAATCCTTTACAAAGATGGCTCACTTCACTGCCCTGAAAAAATTACCTACCTCTCAAGAACTAAGTCAGATATTTATCCATCATATTTTTCCATCATATTTTTCGTCTCCATGGACTCCCACACAGCATTGTATCAGACAGGGGACCTCAGTACATCTCCCGGTTTTGGAAACATTTCTGTAGGATACTTAATATCAGTATAGCACTATCATCTGGTTTCCATCCCCAAACCAATGGACAGACCGAGCGTCTTAACCAAGGATTAGAGCAGTACCTTCGCTGCTTTTGTAATTCTACCCAGAGCAACTGGAACACTTACCTTCATATTGCTGAATTCTCTTACAATAACACTGTCCATAGTGCCTCCAAGGCCACCCCCTTTTTCTGTTCCTATGGCTATCATCCTACCTCTTTTCCTACTACTCCTAAGTCTACCTCTTCTCTTCCTGCTGTCACTTCATTTTCCAGACGACTTCTACAGATCCATAGATTGATTCGATCTAACTTGCTGAACACTAAGAGATACATGAAGAGAATAGCAGATAAGAAGCGTAGGGATGCTCCAGTAAATCACCTCCAGGATAAAGTCTGCCTTTCTTCAGAATGTTTGCCTTTGCGACTTTCTCAGAACAAGTTTACACCTCGTTACTACGGTCCTTTCTGTATTCTTCACCTGATTAATCCTGTCGCTGTCCGTCTTCACTTGCCTCGTACCTGGAGGATTCATCCGGTCTTTCATGTTTCCCAGCTCAAACCCTATGTACCTGATCCTTACTCTCAACAGTTTCCTTGTCCTCCTCCTTTGTTAGTGAATGATGTACCAGAATATGAGGTACAGGAAATTTGTGACTCTCGTATCTTTTACAAACGTCGTCAGTATCTGATTCATTTGAATGTTACCCTCTAAGTGAATGCTCTTGGGAAGATGCGTCTTCTGTTCACGCCCCTCTTCTGATTCATCACTTTCACCGCTTGTTTCCGCACAAACCTGGGCCTTCGGGGGGACCTACTGTTGCACCGCTGCGCGTGGCATGAGCCAAACATTCAGCCTGCTGTGCACACTACGAGGCCCCAAAGTGGGCATGGGGCCTCGTTCTTTCATAGCTTACATGCAGGTATAACCTCCCCCACTCACCTGTTCTTATTATCTTCTTCTTTTTTATTGCTTTCCATTGTGCCTCCCTTTATGTTTTTTTCTTTTTTCCCATATTACCCTTCTCTTCCCAGCATGCCTTAGTTCCCTACTCTCTATGGCTCCTAGTCCATTATGCTCTATGTGTTTTTCCCTATCTAAGATGGTGTCCTTGCACTTCCTGTTGGTCGCTTCCTGTTTTTCGGTATTTAAGGGCTGTGATTCTTTCTCTCCTTGCGCTGTAACACTTTCTGTTTGGATGGTGTCTTTGCTCCTGCTTCCTCGTATCCGATACTGGTTCACATCTGTTCCAGTGTTTTTTCCTGGACTTTTGCTCTTGTATTTACCTATTCAATTTGCTCCTGTTTCAGGAACCTTTCCTTTCTGGAGGATTTTTCCCCTTTCAGGGTTTTTTTCCCTCTGGCACTACTTCTGAAGGACATGGCCTGCCCTTGGTGTTTCCATTGCCTGCAGCACCGTGGCTACCAGAAAGAGTCACCCCTACCTGGGCCAAGGCCGAACATTCAGGAACAAGATCCTCGCCACTCGTTCTGCGGACTCCAGCTTAAAGCAGCGCATAAGTCGTGACACATGTTCAATAGTTGCTTTTGTAAAACGAAAGGGTTATAGTGGTGTGGAAACAGTTGCGGATGTTCCGCTATCGCGATTGAAGCGCGACCCCCCCGCCAGCAGCTGCAAATCTTTTACAATAAAATGATAATAAACTTTGTTTATTATCATTTTATTGTGAAAGGGGCGATGCCAAGGGCTATGACGAGCATGGAGGGGGAGTGCACAGCACACCCTAAGTGAGCATGTATGTTTGGCCGCCCGACTCAGGTCGGCCAAACACGCATGCACACTGTGCTTTCTCCAACCGGGCACTTTGTTGCCAGGTTGGGGACAGCAGGAAGAGACTGCCACTCTACCTTGGCGTGCCCTAGCTTGATGCTCCAGCCACTCCGAACGCTGCTGTCATGCAGCAGCATGACAGCAGCGTTCGGATTGGCCACAGGCTGGGATATTGGCCACAGGGAGACTGTGCCTATAGCTGCAGTGAATGCAGAGGAGCAGCACTCTGGTGGTGGCAGCGGCAGGAAATCAGGTGGTTTTTTTTTAATTAATTTTTCTCTCCCCGCCTCGCAAAGTCATGGAAAGTGGGGCAAAGTATTTACTTTCCAGTGCAAAACTTTTTTTTTTTAGATCGAAAACTATTGTTTTTCAGTGCAACTAGTGCTTAGGGCCACTGTGTGTAAAAGCACTATTACCTGGGCATTAACCCGGTGTTGTAGGGCAAGCACTCACCTTTTTTTTATGCAAAGACTTATGTACTAAAATTATATGACTGGTTTAGCATAAAAAGTAAATCCCTTTGAGACAGGTGCAGAGTTGGAGCAATACATGTATTTCTGTAAACAGTTCATACTTTGCATGTGTGCTGAATTGTACAGCACACATCCATGTATGAAATGTTTCAAAGTCTAGCATGTGATTTTGCACTGGAAAGGTATACTTTCTGTACAAATCCTATGCTAAAAATCCCACATACACCTTTTCACCATTGTACAAAGGTGCCTGCGAGGTACTTGGCAACTTGTTTGTGTGCATCAGTGCTTAATTTGTGCCAGTGGGTAATTAGTGCGGGGCATTAATTCTTTAGGGCCGGCAATTAGGGGCAGATTTAAGAGCCCCTAGCGCCAACTTAGTGCCACTATAGCGTCATTTTTCTGACTCTAAGGTGGCGCTAAAGTGGCATTTCCCTGCGCCATATTTACAAAGTGCATTGCGTCACTTTGTAAATCTTTGTGCCATAAAATGCCTGCACCAGGCATAATGTATGCAAGGGGGGGCGTTCCCCCATTTGTATTAAATACGGCTCTGCGTTGCTTTCTCCAACTAATGGGAAAAAAGCAGCAATTTTTTTGATGTGCTTGATTGCTTTAGAAGTTAGTAAATCTGCCCGTACTTTCTGAAGCAATGTACATTGGTTTCCATTCATTTTTATGGCTCATAATGTGGAGCTATCGCCATTAACACAATTTGCATCACATTTAGAGGTGCGGAGGTGGGGGCTCACAATGCTTGGTATTTGCAATGTATACCAATTAACGCCTTTCTCTGCATTCAGATCACTAAAAGAGACCAGGTAGGAGGTTGAATGTATAATGTAAAGGGTTTGTGGCAGCACAGTTGCACTGAGAGGTGAAATAGAGCTGAGTTTATAACTTATGATGCGCACAGCAATAAACAGTTGTACAGCTTCAGGGTGCATTAAACTACCGCGCTCGCTTTGTATAAATGACAAATGCAGTGTCTTTGAAAATGTATTCTGCTTAAAACCGTGGCACATTCTGAGTATTGGCTTCTTAAATGCAGCCAGAAATATATCTGTTAAATCATTGTATACGGAACCCCGCATCAACTATATCTCTGAGGGGGTAAATTGATCTTATATGCTCTATTTATATATTGGTGGTGCCTTTGGGAGTTCTATCCATGGCAGACAACATCATTCACTCAGTGTATTTTCCTCAAGCAGAAAAACCCCTGCTAAACATGTCTGCGTTCGAATTCTGACTCTATATGAAGGATGTGTGCTTGATTCTAGTTTGTCCTCGGAGTTTTTACTTAGGTTGAGCTACATCTGATCAGGTAATGGGCTGGCGGGAAACCCCCTTCCATGAGGATGCCGGCTCTGAATGGAGCCGGCGGAGTGGAAGGGGTGCGACGGGTGCAGTTGCACCCGTCGCGATTTTCAGTGTCTGCTTGGCAGACACTGAAAATCTTGGTGGGGCCCTGTTAGGGGGCCCCTGCAGTGCCCATGCCAGCAGCATGGGCACTGCAGGGGCCCCCAGTTGCCCCGTGACACCCGTTACCGCCAGCCAGGTTCTGGCGGTCAAAACCGCCAGAGCCAGGCTGGCGGTAAGGGGGTCGGAATCCCCATGGCGGCGCTGCTTGCAGCGCCGCCATGGAGGATTCCCTTGGGCAGCGGGAAACCGGCGGGACACCGCCGGTTTCCCGTATCTGACAGCGGCTGTACCGTCGCGGTCAGAATGCCCATGGGAGCACCGCCAGCCTGTTGGCGGTGCTCCCGCGGTCGTTGGCCCTGGCGGTCCATGACCGCCAGAGTCAGAATGACCCCCTAAGTCATGATTCCGCTACCCCAATCTCTCAGTGTACCTAAGAAATAGCACAATTTACTCTGCACATCTGCATTAATGGCTTATACCATTGTTTTTTCCATGTGTATGTGTTTTGAGAATTTTTTTTTCACCAAAACCAAGATTCCCCAGGGGTTAATGTGTGTTACACAGTGGCAGACACCACTGTGTAGTTACAGTTAGATCAGAGTTTCCGTGGAACAAGAGGGTTTTTTTTTTTGCAAACAACTTTGGCACCCTTTGACAAATCTTCATGAAATATTCCAAATGCAAAGTTTATTCACTTCAGTCATGAAGAGTTACACACTGATCCAATAATCAGAGTCTAAGAAAAAGGGGGCGTCCCAAAACATTTATTTTCCATGGTAATTCCCATGGAAATCTTTGTTCTCTGATACTGAAACAAATGCTCAGCGAATTTGCACAACATTTAACAGAATGTTAGAACTTTATAAAGAAAACAGGCTTTTGCAATTCGGTATGAATACATTCAGCCTCTTTGGAGAAATTAGTATTTAAAGAGGGGGTTGAGTTGTGCTCGAAGGGATTTAGATCTATCCAGGCGGTTGGTTCAGCAAGAGACTTGTGATACCGTAAATTTAAAAAATAGGGCTGTTTGATTAGCCAAGGAAGATTTTTGTCTCATCTTTAATTTTGGCACAGCGGGATCAGCACGCAATGTGCTTTGTTGGCTACAATTGAGAAGAATATTATGTGACCTTTATTACAGGACTTATGGACCCGGCCGACTTGTCTGGAAAATGTTTTTAGAAAAGGTCAGAAGGAGAGGGGGAGTGACACCCTGAAACCCAACCTCAATTGAGGGAACCCCGAGTTAAAGTTTATTTTAAAAAGTGTGTTTCTGATACCTGGACACTCTTGCAGGGCTAAGCGCAGCCCTTCTGTGAGGTACCACAGTACTCTTGCAAGATCCACTGTTCAAGCTTCATCCCCCATGGCACAGTCACACTGAGCAAACATCCCCGAGAAAGATTGCACAGTACTGCAGTACTCAGTGGTGTTATTATACTGGAGGGAGCCCCCCTATGAAGACATGGGGAGGCCCCCTCTGGACTCACTCAGGTCAGGTGCTTTGCTGAGGGGGGGCCTGGAGCTTGGGGCCAACCCACACCACAGGGGCTGCCGAGACCCTTGTTATGCCACTGGCAGTACCATATTGTGTGAGTTTGTGTGGCGGGTACCGCAAGAGCAAGAAAAAACATCTAAAAAAGTGAAGGAAAATGTTGGGCACCCATGCAAGGTTAGCCACCAGTGACAGGCTTGGGCGCAGTGCCTGCCCAGAGGCCACACCTGTGGGCAACACCCCACTGTACATGGTCGAGGGCCATGTGCAGTGGGGGAGTTGGCTGAATAGGATAAAAAAATTGAATACACTGAAAAACATTGGTTAAAGCATTGTTATAGTTAGGTATCGTAATAAGAGCTCAGCTTTTGTTAAAAAGAAAAACAGAAATTCACCCAAAAAATTAAAGACTAAATTGACATGTGGGTGAGAATTCTAAAATTAATATCTTTGTGCTTTAACCAAAACTAATGAGATGCAATTGAATTGTTTGTATTATGGTATTACATAGAAAAATACTTAGCTTACGCTAAATGGTTCTTGTCATGTTTTCATTTTCATTGTATAGCACCATTGCATGCAATTTAAAATTACAAATTGTTCTCTATTCCTGCTTTTGCACCTAGTTCCTCAGATATGGCTTCCATTAACCTATTAAGTATGTGTAATTTATATAGCTCTACAATCGTGTTTGGTGTAACCTTTTTTAAATGAATTACTTTCTGTTCTTGATGTTCCTGGAGAGGACGGATTTACATCTACAATTGAAGACCACTTCCTTCAATCAAAAGGGGGTACTGTTTACATTTCTTAACGTTCTTTTGTTTTTATAGTAAGGCAAAGTACATTCATTAACCCCTTCACTGCCAGGCCTTTTCCCCTCCTGTGCCAAACCTTTTTTTGGCTATTTGGGGCAGTTTTCACTAAGGCCCTCATAATTTTTTGGCCACATAAGCTATCAATGCCACATTTGCGTCCTTTTTTTCCAACATGCTAGGGATTCTAAAGGTACCCAGAGTTTGTGGGTTCCCCTCAAGGAGACCAAGAAATTAGACAAAATACAGCTACAATTAATTTTTTTTTAAAGGGGGAACGAAGGGCTGCAGAAGAAAGCATGCAATTGTTTCCCTGAGAATGGCATCAACACAGGGTTTGTGGTGCTAAAATCACCATCTTCCCAGCTTGCAGGAACAGGCAGACTTGAATCAGATAACCAAATTTTTCAACACAATTTTTGCATTTTACTGGGTCATACCCCATTACAAATATTTTGTGTGCTTTCAGCTTCCTTCCAGTTAGTGACAGAAATGGGTGTGAAACCAATGCTGAATCCCAGACAGCTAACAATTTCAGAAAAGTAGACACAATTCTGAATTCAGCAAGGGGTCATTTGTGTATATCCTTCAATATTTTCCTACTGAAAGTAACAACTAAAATAAATAAATATTTAAATTGAAGTGAAAAAAGAGCCATTTCTGTCCACATTTTCTTCTATAACTTTTTCCAACTATGGCAGATTTTTGAAAGCAATATACTGTTACATCTGATGGACTCTTTTGGTTGCGGGAATATATAGGGCTTGTAGGTTAATCAAGAATCCTAGGGACCCAGAGCCAATAAATGAGCTGCACCTTGCAATGGGTTTTCATTCTATACCAGGTATACAGCAATTCATTTGGTGAAATATAAAGAGTGAAAAATAGGTATCAAGGAAACCTTTGTATTTCCAAAATGGGCACAAGATAAGGTGTTGAGAAGCAGTGGTTGTTTGCACATCTCTGAATTCCGGGGTCCCCATACTAGCATGTGAATTACAGGGCATTTCTCAAATATACTTCTTTTTTACACACTGTCTTACTGTCAAAGCCAAGCTCACCTGAGTCCTTGTTCAGTTCTGATGGAGGTTGAAGACAATCCGACCCCACCCTGAAACTGCTTGTTCCAGCACACTAGTTTTTAAAACAGTGCACTAAGAACAGAAGCTCAAGGGAAGGGGGGAAGTGGATAAAATAAAATAAAGAAACAACAGCATTCTTGCGTTTCCACTGTTGAAGTGCTGCACAAATCTACGGCCCTCTCTGACTTCGGTAGAAACTGGTGCCTAATGAAACATAAACAAAGAACAGATAAGTACATCCTATTCCTAACTGGGTCCCTGACTATCCCTTTATTTATTAGAAATTTTCTTCTAAAAGTACCTCTTGGATCCTGGTCTCTAGTTTCCAGGTTTGGAATATGTTGCTGCTCTGGGATGTGCTTTCTATTACTCTAAAGCTTCTAAAACATTAAACAAATACCGTTATCAGAATTATCAATATCAAACATTCATCTTAATATAACTAAAGCCTAAATTGCCAATAGCAGACTCACTTTTCCCATATTTCCAGAATCTTTTATAAAACAAATACTGTACTTTTACGTCAAAATACAGCATGTAATTTGTGCAAGTCCTTGATTTACTGTTTGCCTTGCTGTTAATGGTTTCCACGGTTCGATTCTTAAAAGTTCCATAAAAAAAATGTTTGCTTCACAAAGGTCCGCAAAGTATTGTTGTAACAAAGAGTTTGAATCACAATGTTCGTGGAAGGTATCTTGTTTCAAATTGTCTATAAACGAATCCAGAAATTGTTGTCAAAGTTCTTTCAGGTAATAAAAGTTTTGCACTTACTTGTTGCTGGCAAGAGATACTGATCAGTCTAACCTTGTCTTCTTTCTCTTTTGCAGGTTGCTTGTAGGAGAGAGGCTGAGGCAAGGAGGAACCGGAAACCGGAAGAAGGAAGAGCCAGCAGCTGCGCCCATTGAAGCCAATGAAAGTCTGTAGAGAGCAGGAGTGCCAGCGCCGAGGGATCTGTCCTCAGGTAAGCGGGAGGTAGACGAGCACAAGCACTGGGCGAGGCTCGAGGGCTGCCTTTTATAGACAGGGCTGGGTGTGGTCCTCACATGCTGCACATGTTCTTGAAAGGTGTGCAGAGCTGGGTGTGGTTTGAAGAGCTGGGTGTGGTCCTCACATGCTGCACCTGTTCTTGAAAGGTGTGCAGAGTTTCAGTTATTATGCAAATGAGTTAAATTAACACATGGCCTAGAGAGGAGTGTTTTAAAGAAGCCTTGGTAAAAGCAAGGCCCAATGTGTAAACAAAACAGCACATTAAACAACATACACAGAAGCCTAGGGGGGGGGGGAGGTGAGATAACAAGAAAGGCTTTCAATAGTAAGTTTAAAAGGGAGCTATTACAGAACCCACTAGTGCAGTGAGAGGGGACATGCTCTTTGCTGTGCACAAACCCTAACAGTTGCCCCCCTCAAAGGCCCTCCTACAGGACGGGGTTTTCCTGGATTTTTTAAATAAAACCGTCTAATCAGCTGTGGGGCATGTACATATGATGCTGGTTCCCATGAATTCTCAGATTCATCATATCCTTTCCATTCTACTAAATAAAACAGACGTCCACTAATTCTTTTTGAGTCTTTTATGCTTTTCACTTCATATTCTAGATTTCCCTTAATTGGTATGAGTGGAGGTGGTGGTTCAGGTCGGGTTTTTGGATTGTACGGCTTAAGCAAGGACACATGGAATGTAGTATGTACTGGATATTCTTTTGGTAAATCTAATTTTACTGTTACTGGGTTTACTATGGCAGTTATACTAAAGGGTCCAATGAAACGTGGTTGCAGCTTTCGGGATCCCTCTATGTTTAGGTTCTTTGTGGAGAGCCATACCTTGTCACCGATTTTATACATTGGGGCCTCAGATCTGTGTTTGTCTGCTTGTCTTTTCATGCTTTCCTTGTACTTTAATAAATGTTTCCTGGCTTTGTCTTGTATGTCACCTAACCTTGTTAGTCTATCCGTTACTGTAGGTAACAGAGAATCTTCTAACAAAATAGGTATAGCTCTTGGATGATACCCCTGCAAGAAATAGAATGGTGAGCAAAGTAGAGCTGAATGCTCAGTATTATTATAAACAAACTCAGCTACAGGGAGAGCTTCCAACCATTCACTAGAATAATCAGCCAATAAACAACGTAGCGTTTGAAGTAAGGTTTGGTTCAGTCGTTCAGTCTGTCCATCTGTCTCTGGGTGGAAAGCAGTGGATAATGCCACATCTATTTTCAGTTTTTTACATAATTTTTTCCAAAATTTAGAGTTGAACTGGCTCCCTCGGTCTGACACCACTTTGCTTGGCAAACCATGTAAACGCACAATTTCCCTTATAAAAATATCGGCAAATTCTGCCGCCGTGGGTAATTTCCGTAATGGTACAAAATGTGCCATTTTAGATAAAAAATCCACTATAACCAACACTGTTGTGAAAGATTTTACAGGTGGTAAACCTACAATAAAGTCTACGCTCACAGTGTGCCAAGGTTGCTTGGGTGTTGGCATTGGTATTAACAAACCGTCAGGGGCCTTATGAGAAGATTTATGTCTTGCACAAATTGGACAGGTAGTGACAAATTGCTTAATGTCCTTTCTTATAGTGTCCCACCAAAAGTGTTTTTGCACATTTTCCAGGGTTTTTACCCAACCAGGATGACCTGCCAACGGTGAGGCGTGATGCCTAATTATCACGTGTGTTTGTAATTCAGAGGTGGGCACTAACAGCATGTTGGCGTGATACAATAAACCTCGTTGTATTGTGTTATGGGAATCTTTTAACCAATCCTGAGGTGCTATTTGCATGTGTGCATTATATAGGTCTGTGATGAAATCCTTCTGTTGTACTGGTGCCAAAAACTTTTGGGGAGGAATAATGGGTTCTCCCATTTTATCTTGTTTCATGTCTGAAGTATGTCCGTATCTAGATAACACATCAGATTGAATTTGTTGTGCACCTGGTCTATAGGTTATTACAAAGTCAAATTTGCTAAAAAAAATTAACCAGCGCATCTGACGTGGTGTTAGTGCTTTAAGTGATCCAAAAAACTGTAGGTTCCTATGGTCAGAAAAGATTGTAACTGGGTACTTGGCTCCCATTAAATAGTGCCTCCATTCTGAAAAGGCTACTTTGATAACTAGTAGTTCCCTTTCAGCCACAGTGTAATTTTGTTCAGCTGGTAATAACTTTTTGGAATAGAAGGCTATAGGATGTAACTGGCCATCTACTGCATCTCGTTGAGAGAGAACTCCTCCTAAAGCTACTTGTGAAGCATCCGCTTCAACAAAAAAAGGCAAGTCAGGATCAGGATGTTTCAGAATTGGGGCTGAAGTGAACATTTGTTTTAGGAGTTGAAAAGCGTGTGCCGCCTCATCAGTCCAAAGAAATCGTTGCCCTTTCCGCAACAAGGTAGTTATTGGGGCCGCAATGTCTGCGAAATGTGCAATGAACCTCCTATAAAAATTGGCGAAACCCAGAAATTTCTGAATATCTTTTACAGAGGATGGTTCTGGCCAATCAGCAATAGCACTGATTTTCTTTACATTCATAGTTATTCCTTGAGGTGACAGGCAGTATCCTAAAAAGTCCACCTTGCTGACATTAAAAGTACACTTTTCTAACTTAGCAAAAAGATGATTTTCTTTTAACTTTGATAATACTGCACGAACATGTTGGGTATGTTCTTCTGAGTTCTTAGAGTAAATGAGGATGTCGTCTATGTATACTATGACACAAACATCCAGGAATTCGTGTAGGACCTCATTTATAAAGAACTGAAAGGCCGCAGGGGCATTACATAACCCAAAGGGCCTTACTGTGTACTCAAATAAACCAAACTTTGTCTTGAAAGCTGTCTTCCACTCATCCCCCTCTTTTACTCGGACCAGGTGGTAAGCTCCCCGCAGATCTAGTTTAGTGTATACAGTAGAATGTCTTAACTGATCCAACAACACAGGTATTAGAGGAAGAGGATATTTATTCTTTATTGTAGCCTTATTTAGTCCTCTATAATAGATACACACGCGCAGGGATTTATCCGGCTTCGGGATAAAAAAGAGTGGAGATGACACCGGAGATGTGGAATGACGGATGAACCCAGACTGTAGTAGGTCATCTAGGTAGGTTCTTCGTCAGTCAAAGCATATACTCTGTTATTAGGTAAAGGGGCCCCTGGGATAAGATCTATATGACAGTCATAAGACCTATGTGGGGGCAGCACACTAGCCTTTACTGGATCAAAGACGTCTTTAAAGTCAGAATATTCAGGAGGGAGACTTGGTTCATCTTGTATAACACTAGCACAGTGCAATACTGTGCTCTGTTCTGTACCTGCTTCTTGATAGCAATTGGTTCTACAGAAAGAGGAATCCAAAGTAACATTTCTATTCACCCAATCAATTTTTGGGTTATGAGTTGTTAACCAGGGTACCCCGAGAATCAAACCAAAATTAGGAGTATCTATCAGATCAAAGCTAATCACCTCTGTGTGCCCGTTCTGACAGACCATAACAAGTGGACTTGTTTGTTTTGTGATTAATCCAGAGGTCAATTCTGACCCATCCACTGCACATACTGCTTCTGGACAAGGCTTTAGGCACATAGGAAGTCCTAAGTTTTCAGCTAACTTATTATCCACAAAATTTCCTGTCGCGCCTGAGTCCAGTAGGACAGGGAGAGAATGCCTCACTTGGGTAGTAACAATTAAAACTACCTGAATTATGAAATGTCTAGGTATGTGCGGTACCATGAAGGCTGCAGCATTAGAGGTTTGATTAAGATGTTTTCTCGAACAAGTAACCTCTCCCCTTGTCGAGCTTAATTGTTTCCCGATTCAGTTGAGGAGGTGGAGGAAACAGCACCCTTTCGTGGATTTTTAGGCTTTACTGGACATTCTCTGGCAAAGTGACCTGCCCTTCCACAATATAAACATAATTGAAGTTTTCTCCTTCTTTCTTTTTCCTCTGATGTAAGTGAACCTCTGAATGTCCCTATTTGCATAGGCTCAGGTTCAGGGAGTTTATTATCTGGGTCTTTCTTCTCGTGTCTAATGCAAGTTAACCGTGATTCCAGTTTGTATTTATCTCCCTTTCTTTCTCCTAGTCTATGTTCTAATTTCACAACTAAATCTACAAAGTCCGAATAGTCTTCTGGCAAATCAACGATATGAGCCAGCGCGTCTTTTAACTCGTCTCTCAAACCTTTATAGAAAAGGGAGACACGCTTTTCTTCTGGCCAGTGTGTCTCGGTGAGTAAACGATTAAAACTAGTGAGATAGGTCAATAAATCCTTGTTACCTTGTTTAAGATTTAAAAGCTCATTATCACTTGCCTGCATGAAAGTGTGTTTTGCAAAAAGGCTGGTCATGGTACGTTTAAATTGATTCCAATTATGGAGGATGGGATCATCTCTCTCCACGAAAGGAATTGACCAATTGGCTGCTGTGCCACCCAAATAAGACAAGACGAATGCCACTTTCGTAGCATCAGTAGGGAACTGTTGTGGCTTACAAACGAAGTGTAATTGACATTGATTGATAAAAACATGGAATTTGCTATTACACTGTATCACACTCCACTGTATGCCACTCCACTTTTTGCCACTTCACTCTACGCTCTTCTACTGTATGCTGCTCCACTTTACGCCTCTACACTCTACAACACTCCACTTGTATTCCACTCCACTCTATGCTACTCCACTATACGCTATTCTAATGTACACAACTACACTATGGGGGGTCATAGTGGGGGTCCGCCAAACTCCTGCGGTCAGGTTGCCGCCATTGCGGCCACCTTCCCACGGGCCCCTTTACAAGTTCCCCACTGGGTCATCAACTGGAAATGGTGTTTCCACCCACTGGACCAGCAGGGAATAGCCTAAAAAATTAGCACTGGCTCATAATTTAGCTGGCTGCAATGTTGCTGTGAGTAGGGTGCACCAGCACCCCTCACTGTTCAATATTTGCAATGCAGACAGTGAATTGCGTGACGGGGATGGCCATAGGGGCCCCGTGCACTGCCCATGACAAGTGCATGGGCAGAGCAGGCCCCCCCTGGGGCCCCCTACACCCCATCTCCACAAGCCTTTTCATGGTGGTGCTACTGCCATGTAAAAGCTGGCGGAGAGGGTGGTCGTAATCCCCATGGCGGTGCTGCATGCAGCGCTGCCCTGGTGAATTAGGACCACCAGCCCCTCTGGTGGTGCTGGTCATCTGACTGCCCCACAATTGTAATGTGGCAGTCAGACTGCCCCCAAAGCGGTTGGAACACCACTTTGGCAGCAGTCAGACTGCCACCACGACCCTGGCAGTCTCTCAACTCTACGATATTCAACTCTATGCCACTCCACTAAGCCCCACTCCACTGTACGCCCCTCCACTCTATGTTGTTCCACGGTATGCTACACCATCATACCTCACTCCACTATATGCCACTCCACTGTAAGCCATTGCACTGTACGCCACTCCACTTTGCGCTATTCCAATCTACCCTACTTCAGTCTACATACTCCACGGAATGGCACTCCACTATATCTCACTCTACTCTACACTACTCTACACTGTTTCAATGTATGCCTGTCTACGGTATGCTATTCCGTGGTATGCCACTCCAATCTACACCACTCCCCTGTTCTCAACTCCACTCTGTGCCACTTCTCTCTACACCACATTCCTGTATGTCATTCCATTTTATGCTATTCCACTGTATGCCATTCAGCTCAACACCACTCCATTGTGCTCTTTTCTACACCACACTGCTCCATTGTATGCCACTCCATTGTATGCCACTTTGCTGTATGCCACTACACTGTACTTCACTCCACTGTATGCCATTCCACTCTACACCACAGCACTCCACTGTATGCTATGTCACTATACATCTCTTCACTCTATGCAACAACAGTCAACACCATTCCACTGCATGCCACTCCACTCTATGACAATGGACTCTATGCTATTGCACTGCACATACGTCCACTCTACATCACTCCACTCAATGCCCTTTCACTCTATGCCACTTTACTGCATGCACTCCACTGTACGCTACTCCTCTGTACGCCCCTCCACTCTCCTCCACTCCACTGTATGCTACTCCATTCTATGTAACTCCACTGTACCCAACTACACTCCATGCCACTGCACTGTGTTCCACTCAACAACACTATACTCCAGTCACCAACAGTCTATGCCCCACCACTATACCACAATATACTCCACTGTATAGCACCACACTGTACAAACAATGTACTCCTTCCAATACCAATGTTCAGCCCTCTACTTTACTCTATAGCACTTTACACTACTACACTCAATGAAATTCCTTCTGTGCCACACCATCCTAGTTAATATACAATACAAGACACTACTGCACTGTACTGCGCTATTGCACTCTACGCCTTTCCACTGTATGCTACTGTATGCCACGCAACTGTGGGACAGTGTATTCTACTATGCTCTACCACACTGAGCCACACTCTACCTCACCACATTCTATTGTACAACACTTTCATCCACTCTGTGATACTCTACTCTACTCCACAACACTTTCTGACACTCTACAACATACCGCTCCACTGCACTGTACCACAGACCACGCCATCTTACAACACTTTATTCCACTGGATACTATGCCATTCCACTCTACTCAACGCACACTACTGTACTCACCACTCACCACTCCACTGGACTCCACTGTGCTGTACTTCGCTGCACAACACTTTACTCTACTCTATTGCACTATACATCATTCCACTCTGCACTGCCCTAATGTACCAGACTATACTCCACACTATGGAATACCGTTTTACAAATCTCCACTACACTGTGTGCCACTATACAACACTGTACTCCACTCTATGCCCCAATACTAAACTATACAACCCTCTACTCCACTCTAGTGTACACACCCTACTCCATTTAACAATACTTTCCAACACTCTACAACACACCACTCAACTGTAAAATATGTTGCTCCAATTTATGACAATTTACTGAATTCTATACTACTCCTGTCCACTCTACTGGATGCCATGCCATTGTACTATACAATACACCACTGCACTATAAAACAGTTTACTCCACTGTATGCTACACCCCTCCATTCTGCTCCACTCCACTCTACACACCTCCGCTCTATCTCTCTTCACTCTATAACCCCACTGCATGCCACTACATCACTTCAAGGTATGCTATTCCACAGTACCCCACTCAACTGTACCAAATTTCACTCTAGTCCACTCCATTCTACTCCACGCTAGTATCTTGTATAGCACACAGCTACCCAAATATGGTTTCCCGGCACTTAAGCAGCAGGTAGGGCTGGTAGAACAAACAGAATTAGAGCATCCAGGTCTTCGGGTTCCTGTGAAAGATGGACAGTGAAGTGCAGCTTCTCAAACACTCGGGTAAGGTGTTTCACAGTTTGGGGCTGAGGAATGAAAAGAACAGCCTCCCATGCAAGCCAATTTGACATTGGGAACTGTAGACAGGGATTGGTTGCCCGGCCGCAATGAGCGAGCAGGCTGGTAGGGTACCACCAGACCAATGCCTCACCTAGCCTTGTGCATATAGCATAATGCTTTAAACTGTATCCGTTTTCCACAGTCAGTCAATGAAGCTTGTGAAGGAGACACGACACAGTGGCACATTTTAGGAGTCAGTATAGAAACCTGGCGGCAGAGTTGTGGACTACTTACAGGTGTCTAATAGATGCCTTATCTGCCCCTAAATGAAGGATATTTCTGTAGACCAACCTTGATAATATCAGGGCCTGAATAACTGTCCTTTGGGCTGACAAAGGGATCATCCAAATATTTAGTTTCAGCCATATCCACAGCAAAACAGGTGGAAGCTATCTTAGCCATCTGAGGTTTCATCCACAGATTCTTATCCAAGCAAGAGCCTAGGTTCTTTTTTTGGCCAGTTCAGGAAGAACATATTGGTCTCAGGCCTTTACTGTGGACCCCATTATCTCAGACTTATTGCCATTAAGTTTAAGTGAGTTGATGTTCATCCAGGTAGAAACCAGACCCAAGCAGGAGTGCAGAGTTTCAAAGTTGTGGTCCTGAGAAGATAACAAAGAGAAGATGATTGGACTGTTGTCTGCAAAAGAAAACAGGGGGAAGCAAGGGAAATGTAACCCTCTTTTAAAGATGAGTTGAGGAACCTTAATAGAAGTTGTATGAGGTCTACAGTATGTCCAAAAGGCTAAGCTTGGTCGGAGGGAGAGGATCTCGCAGGGAGATGGATTTTATCGACCGCAGGAAGATTAAAAAAAGAGGGTTATCCAAAGGAGTCAATAAATTCATTTTTTTATATTTTGCAGGGTGTCCAAGATATTTGCTTTATTTGGAGTTTGCATCCATGATCTAGTTTTGGGGATGCTGCCGTCAAACTGAGCTTCACCCACAGGAGCAGTTGCAAGAGAATACTGGATGTCTGTCACCTTTTTAACAAAAAAGTGTGCCAACTCTTCACATTGTAACTGAGACAACGAGGGTGATGGAGATATATCCCTAGGTTCTGAGAGTCCTTTAACTACTTTAAAGCATGTTTTGGAGCAATTGTGGGCAGTGGAGATGTTATCTGAGTAGAAAATAGTCCATGCGGCTCTACAAAGTGCACAATAGTTTTTTAATGTGGTTTTGTACTTAGATTTTGTCTCCTCACTATAGGATATCCTCCAGGATTTTTCCAGGTGCTGCTTTTTCTCCACATGTAGAGCCTCTTTAAACCACAGGGTGGTCAGGGTGAACTCTGACTGAGACACTTAGTTTGACTGGCAGGATTACATCTAAGGATTGCTGTTTATCTGGGCTTTGTTGGACTTCAAGTCCCACTTGACATCTCACCAGGAGGTGCTTCTGCAGAGGCTAGGGGGAGGAGTCCCTGACAGTGCAAATGCCAGCATCTCTCTTCTCACACTGGGGGACTGCTGTTTGTCTAGAGTTTGCAGGACTTCAAATCCCAGTTGACATCGCACCAGGAGGTGCTGCAGCAGAAGCAGAGGCTGGGGGAAGGAACCACCCACTGCACATTTAGCACCATCTCTCCTCTCACAGTGAAGGATGTGCGTGGGCTATGCCCAAGCAAAGGCTGGGCCAAGGACAGACCCATCTTTTCCAATCATCAACAGAAAGAGGCCAGGCTGGGCCTACTCTCTTGGCAAGGTGATTGATGAAACAACCTTTCTTGTCGTCTTCCCCCAGTTGCGGGTAAGAGTTCAGACCTTTTATGCCTTCCTTCTATCCCCTGAAGATCCTGTATCCACGCCTGTGCTGTTCCAGTCCGACTAAGGCCTTACTGTAAAGCATCTAAACATATAAATCTAATAAGTGCTATTCTGGTGGGTAAATTCCTTGAAGATGGGCAAGAGAAAAGCAACTCTTAGCCTGTAGGGAGGGAAAGGCCATAAGAGGGCAGCTAAACATCTGGCAGAGAACTGTGGATTCTCTGATTTAGACAATTTAATAGAAGAAGTTATAAAATTCCACCTGTCCCTAAGGAGATAAAATTCCACTTGTCCTATAGGAGACACATGGCCAACAGAAACTAGCTATTTTATTTGAAAGGAAAAGGACTGTGCAGGTTATGACCCCAGCATAAACCACTCCTAATCATAACAACTCTAATCCTGGCTCAAACACTGATTCTAACCCATCGAGTTCTGCTGACCCCGTTTTGCTAGGAGTCCCACGGACACTTTGCAGCAATATATTTGCACCACTCTAGGAATTAGCCACCCCATCTCGTTCTTCTGCTAAGCTTTCAGCCACAGACAGGCAAACTCAGACTGACCACACAGGTTAGCTCGCTGCTGCTGCCACTTTCAATTCTAATGACCTCCTAATCAAGCAGCTTCAATTGGAAGTAACTAATCTAAAGTGTACAGTCATCAAGCTCTGTGATGCAACAAAAAATCTAAGCAACAGGTGCTTGTTACACCTCCTGGAGCTGAGTCATTACTAGGGCAGAGCCCATTCTTTCTGTGCTCCCATCTACCTAAGAAAGGTCCAACCTAATCTGAATGCCACCACAGAGCCCACTGTATGGGTCCATGAAAATGATGACACATTCCTTTCCTCAGTCTGTTTGCATCCATGATTTCCTTTAATAACGCGTCCAGCCCTTATAAATTACCTGTACCTGGACACGTTGGAGGTCGGTGAATCTTTTAACCGAATCGAGCTCTCCTCATCCTAAAATAGTCGGGTCACTCAGATCAATAATCGATAACTATTGTAATTGGTAATCAATACTCAATTAATAGCTCAATATAGCACATCAGAAATCAATAACAGTTGGTATTTCGGCGCACCATGACCTTTCAGTCATGAATAACCACACCAGTTTATTAAAAGTTAGTGAATTTATTTCCCTATATTAACAAAGCTAACACGATGTATATAAGTCTCAAAACCAAATGATATATGTAGATGAACATTACTAGCTGTCCATAGCGGCGGAAGAAACGCAACCTACGCAAAATATGAATAATGATACATTCAGTTATGGCAATGCAAATCACTAATATGACTAACTGTATTTGACTAATTTCATACATTGGTCAGCATAACAAGATTTCAAATTAGCATGGTACATCGGATGAATACCTGAACTAACCTCTAATTAGCATTGGCATGTGGGATTTCATGCAAAACAAATTTAGTCAACACAAATTTGGAAACTTCTAACTTGGGCCCTATCAAAATAGCAGTTGGTACCTAAAAGGAAAAACACAATGCATAATACATTTATCCTTTCATATTTACCAAATACAAACAGCATTCAAGAAAAGACTTCGTCCCTCAGGTACCGGTTCGATCAGCATGGGGCAGGTTTCAAAGGGGCAAAGTTAAGGGCAAGCTTCCTTGCAGCGGCAAGGAAAATGGGGCAAAGTTACTTCATGGGCAAGACTGGGCAAATCAAAGTTAAAGTCTCTAGGGTGAGAATTCTTAAAGTCTCTTTCTCTCAGATAGAGAGAAGGGCATCAGGGTGTCGTCCAAAATGGAGTCTGGCATCTGGCTTCAAATTGGTATCAAGGAAAAATGGCTGACTTCTCTTTGTCCAGTGGGTTTAAATAAGGAACATTCCAAATTCTGCAGGGTCTTCCATTGGAGGGTTCATAGGTTGGCTTCAAATTGTCCAATGAAAATTGTCTTTTTACTAGCACTCATTTATGCATACACTGTCCTTGGAGCATTGCAACACAAGTTGTAACATGGTTTGCCAATTATCTTACTATCTGTACCTTCATTGTCCGCACCTGCAGACTGACCTTGTATCAAAGGGGATGAAACCGGCCTAGTACGAAACCTTGGAAATAAGTGTATTAGTCATCTCTGCTGGAAAAAATACAACTTCAAGCAAGAATATATGTTTCATTAGTTCAAGGAAATGCCATGCAGTTAGAATTTGAGACCAGGCAACTAGGCCAAAGCCTCTTCTGAATTTAAGCTAAGCAAAACAGTTTCATATAAGAAATCATGGCATACATTTGCAATTATGACGGATTACTACAATTTTCAATACTTCATGATTAATAAAGCTTGTTTACAATGATGGCGAACTACCCCGAGGGCACAATTTCCCTCGTACATTATTTTCTATACTAAAATCACACTACATTATATGCTTTTGATTACATGATATGTATGAATATATGTTGGACCCTCTTTTTCTGCGTCATCAATCCCTCCACTGATGACTAATTATGTCATCACATCAAATCTACCCACAAATTTTATTCCATTAAAATTCTGTATAGTAATTTGGCACTTCAGTCAATTCCCTTTTTCTTTTAATCCCTTTAGATTTTTCTCTATATATTTCTACCATTTTTGCTTGTTCCTTTTCTTCTCTTTTTCTTTTGCGCCTTGTTTTCAATATTTTGATAGCTTTCCATATTCCCCAAGAGCCTAATAAACAAATTAATATTATTAATATTCCCTTCACTATATTTAGTAACAATCCGTTCCAAACGTTGCTGAGCCAATTTCCCACAGAAGCAAATCCTTTTCCAACTTTCTCCCAAACTCCTGGTTCTTTCAATTCCTTTAAATCTATACTTTCATTAGTTAAATTTGTAAGCATTGTTCTAATTTTTCCACTACTGTCTGGTATATATGTACAACAGTGACGTGTACCAAGCATTTTGCAAACGCCGCCATCCTTTGCTAAAAGAATGTCTAAGGCAAGCCGATTTTGAAGAGTCATAGCTCTTTCTGCAGCGAGTTCAGCATCCATCAGTATTATAGCTCCTGAAAAGTTTGTCAGCATGTTATCCACAATAGTAGACAACTTTCGTATTTTGATTGAATTCAATATGACTCCCACTGAAGGAATCAATGCTCCAAATATATCTCCTACCACACCAGAAGCTGTCTCTCTCTTCTGAACATGATGTGATTCAGACAGCTTTGGAAATTTCGTTACGTCGTCCAGTTGGTAAATCTTTGGGAACACTATTCCCAAATAACATCTCCAATACCATCCTTTAGGAAGACGATAATAGGCGTTAAGTCCACAAATATAATATATTCCAGGAATTACTGGGTCTTGTCTATTCAGCATGAACTTCCACTTAGGTTGAAACAAAAACGTATGTTTGCATTCACTTGTTCCCACAAAAACTGTGTCATAGTATGATTTATGTCTATGTATACAAAATCTCCCTACGTGCAATGTATCTAAAGCTATTTTCCCTTGTGTCTTTATTGTGGCAAAAGCATAGTTATCTACAGATGTCCTTTTGTGCAATTCCCTTTCTAATTCCTCCTTCGTTTCTTTCCTCCTTTCGTCAGTGCGGTCTAAAAAGTTTATCTCTACCGGTGAAAGCAAGCATGTAAGGTTCTCTCTATGTGCGTGAGCTGTGTGAAAAGGTGACAGCGGCTCAAAGAATTCCCTCATTAATTTGAAATAATAATCTCTAGCTATTTTACTCAGGTACTCGATTATGGGGACATATGCAAATGTAACATCATAATTAGAGTAAAAATAATGAATATACTGTTGACCATAAAATCTGGACGTTATTATACTACATGTAATTCCGTAAGTAAGAGGCATGCTATGATACGTCACCCCTTCCACGACTGAGGTAGGTATTTGTGTACACACATAACAATCTTTTGCATCCATGGTCTCAACATACTCACTCAGCAAGCGATAGAAAACGTTAGACGAAAGTTCCTTCTTATCATGCAAATGTCTCTCGTCTTGTTCAAGTCTCTTCAGAGCTGTTAGTTCAGTAATAATAGTAGGTTTAGAAGTAGAAGCATCATTCGTCCCACTCTCGTTCTTCCCATGCATTCCAAGAACTATTGCTACAATGATTAGTACGCATGCGGTTATTAGACCTATACACATGTATTTACAACACTTCATTTTACGTCCCTGTGTAGTGTAGCCTGTCATGATCTGTATAGAATCAGAAAGTTGAAGACACCTTATCAAAGAGGGTTTGCAAATATTTACAAAGCTGAACGAGTTCAATATTCACATAGTTTTCTTTAGCAGCTTAGTCTCTTATCGGTTAGCAGCGTTGTCTCAAAATCCGTTTCAAAAGTCAATCAAGTTAGCAATGTCTTAGCCGGTTGAAAAGTCAATCAGGTTATCAATGTCTTTATTCAATAAAGTTCATGGAGTTTTATTTCTCATGTGCCAAAATGAAGTTCTGCCTCTTCGTTCTCGAGACTGAGGGATACGAACTCGTCTGACCAATCGTTAGTGGCTAAGTATGCCCACTCCGGACCAGAATATCTTTTGCTCGGTATTCTCTTTCTTTTCAATTTTGCATCTCTCTTCGACTCTCTCTCGCTGGTACTTTCTTCCTTGGCCAAGTCCTTTTCTTCACTTGGTGCTGTTATTGCGACAGCCACTTCTTTTCTTTTCTCTTTCACCTTTGGCCCTTCACTTTCGTTTAATGCTTCTCTGATCCTTAATTTCACTGGCGATATGCTTTGTCTTCTTTTTGCACTGTGTCCACTTGATGGACCTGCAATCTCTTCTGGAGGAGTTTGAACCGCTTTGCTCTGTCCTACCTTGTCTTCTCCCTCTGGGAAGTCAATCAGGTTTTCCTTTTCTTTTCCTGTATCATCTGCTTTTGGGAAAGCCCTCCTCTGATCAGACTCTCCTGCTCCTTCACTTGTCTCAAGCTCTTTGTCACTGTTACCTGCTTTAGGCTCTTTGTTACCTTCAGCTGTTTCAGGCTCTTTGTCACCTTCAGGACCTTTGTCACTTTCTGAGGCTCCTCCTTGGTCTTCCCCAAATGAATCAGTTGCTTCGTCCTCAGAAAATATTTCTCCTTCCTCTATTTCTACCTGTTCGCTTCTAGTTCCTCTTCACTCTGTCTCAGCGCTTGGCACTTTGTTATCAGACACTGGTGATTTCAGCGCTTCAACTTCCTCTTCTGTGGGACACGTCACCCTCTTCGTGTGACTGGCGTGAATCCAGTTGGGAACTCCCGCACACTTCACAGCGTTGGTAGTTGTCAGAATCACTTGAAAAGGTCCTTTCCAATGGGGTTCCAAACACGACTTCCTCACGTGCTTCTTTATCACGACCCAGTCACCTGCTTTCAGGGCGTGTCCTGGACCTTGAATCGGTGGCAAGGTGGTTGCCTCCACCTGGTGAGAGAAAGAGCGGACCACATCAGCTAGACCTTTGCAGTAGTCTAACACCATATCATCTGTAATATTCAAAAGAGCATTTGCAGGGACTGCTGGAAGTCTCATGGCTCTGCCCATGAGGATCTCGTGCGGGGACAGTCCAGTCTTTCTGTCAGGGGTGTTTCTCATTGACATTAGCACCAAGGGCAAGGCGTCAGGCCATTTTAAGTTTGTTGATGCACATATTTTCGCCATCCTCGATTTCAATGTGCCATTCATTTGCTCCACTAGTCCTGATGCTTCAGGGCGGTAGCTACAATGCAACTTTTGCTCAATGTTCAGCGCTGCACAAAGCAATTTTATTACTTCGTTATTGAAGTGACTTCCCCTATCTGATTCTAAGGAGATCGGGAATCCGAAACGTGGTATTAGCTCTCTCAAGAGCAGTTTTGCAACTGTAAGACTGTCATTTCTGCGTGTAGGGTATGCTTCAATCCAGTGACTAAAAATGCACACAACCACCAACACATACTTCAAGCCTCCATGCACAGGCATCTCAATAAAGTCCATTTGCATCCTGCTGAAGTGACCCCCTGCTCTCCCAATGTGGCTCAAATTCACTACGGTTCCCTTCCCTGCATTCATCTGTTGGCAAATGACGCAACGATGGCAAACTGCTTCAGCAACTTGACGGAATTTGGGGTTAAACCAATCAGTTTTAAATAGTCTAATCATGGCATCCCTCCCAAGATGGGCTTGTCCATGGTAGAATCTGGCTAACTGTGTCAAAAGACTGTTTGGCAGAACAAATTTCCCTTCACTTGAAACCCATAATTCGTCTAGTCTCTTTACACATTGCGATTTGGTCCATGAGAGTTTCTCATCCTCACTGACATCATTCTGTAAGGATTTCAATTCATCCATTGCATCTACAACCTTTAGAGCAAAGATTTCGCTTGGTTCAAGTTCTGGCTCATTTATCAAGTTCCATTCATACCTGATCAATATACAGTTCAATGCGCAAAACCTTGCGACTTGATCCGCATATCCATTTCCCAGAGAAACATAGTCTTGTCCCTTCGAGTGTGCACTGCATTTTACCACTGCTACTTCTCCTGGTAATTGGATGGCATGTAACAATTCTCTTATTCTTTCACCATTTTTCACTGGTGATCCTGAAGAGGTCATGAAGCCTCTCTGTGACCACAATTGTCCAAAGTCATGCTCTATTCCAAATCCGTACTGACTGTCAGTGTAAATGGTGACTTTCATTAATGCGGAAAGTTGGCAAGCTCTAGTAAGGCCTACCAATTCTGCTAC
This sequence comes from Pleurodeles waltl, assembly GCF_031143425.1. Lineage (NCBI taxonomy): Eukaryota > Metazoa > Chordata > Amphibia > Caudata > Salamandridae > Pleurodeles > Pleurodeles waltl. The sequence goes on along the minus strand of NC_090444.1, from coordinate 598,561,548 downwards.
TTGTGCAGAGTAAATTCCTTGAAAGTTACCGTACATACAGCGTATCCTGCCTTCAATATTCCCAGTGCATCTCTTAAACATGAACCATCAACAAAAATAACTTGATCGTTTTCTTCCAATCGGGTATCTTTAATATCAGGTCTTGGTTTGGTGCAAAATTCAGTCACCTGAAGACAGTCGTGCTCGATGTCTTCAGCGTTCTCAATTTCAGCATTTTCACTGGGAAACAAGGTTGCTGGATTCAACGTAGTGCACCGTTTCAGCTGCACGTTAGGTGATCCCAGAATTATTGTTTCATACCTTGTGAGTCTAGCACCAGTCATGTGCTGTGTTCGGGAACGTGTCAAAAGTATCTCGACTGAGTGAGGGACCATGACTGTTAAAGGGTGTCCCATCACTATTCCTTCACTCTGAGTGAGGCTGATACCAACTGCGGCTACGGCACGCAAGCACCCTGGCAGTGCTGCTGCGACCGGATCATAAGTAGCTGAAAAATATGCTACTGGTCTGTTTACGCCACCATGGGCTTGGGTCAAGACAGACAAGGAACATGCATCACGTTCATGACAAAACAATGTGAAAGGCTTTGTGTAATCAGGCATACCTAAAGCTGGAGCCCTGCACATGCATTCTTTCAATTCAATAAAAGCATCCATCTCATCTCCTTTCAGCTCTATTTCATCCAGCGCATCCTTCTGGGTCAGTTTCAGTAAAGGTTTTGCTAGAGTTGAGAAGTTGGGAATCCATTGGCGACAGTAGCTCACCATTCCCAAAAACTTCCTCACCTCCCTCCTCGTCTTTGGCGGACTCATTTGAAGTACACTTGTTATTCTTTCTTTCATTATTCTCTGTGACCCTTTCTCTATTTGGTGACCCAAATATTTCACTTTTTTCTGGCAGAACTGTAATTTTGAAGGAGACACCTTGTGTCCATTCCTTCCCAAATGGTTCAATAGGGCAATAGTGTCAGCTGTACAGTCGCTTTCTGTCTTGGATGCGATCAGCAAATCGTCAATGTACTGTACTAGGGTTGACTCGAATGGCAACTCCAACGCTTCCAAATCTTTCTTTAGAATCTGATTGAAAATTGATGGTGACTCCGAAAACCCTTGAGGAATTCGACACCAACTATAAACTCTGTCTAGGAATTTGAAACAAAATAGAAATTGGCTGTCCTCATGAAGAGGCACAGAAAAGAATGCTTGTGACAAGTCGATGACTGAGAACCATTCAGCATCACAGGGAACTTGAAACATTATCACAGCTGGATTCGGTACTACGGGACAACATTTGATTATTATGTCATTTATTTTCCTCAAATCCTGAACAATTCGGACCTATCCACTCGGTTTTATTAGTCCCATGATTGGTGAATTACATGGACTGCTTAACACTTCTTTCAGTACTCCCTGCTTTACAAACTCATCAATGAGTTGGGCGACTTTCATGAGGGTGTCTTGTGCCATATGGTACTGTGGGGTCTGGGGAAAGGTTACATTGGGTTTTACCATCACTTTCACTGGTTCCACTACTTTGACCAATCCTACTTCTTTCCCTGTCATATCCCACACTTCCTTTCCGACTGTTTCCTGTAACTCAGCAGGAATATCTGCTTCAGTGAGCATTGGATAAAGAGTAATGAGAGGATACTCCTATCGACAGTTTCCACTTCGTCCCCTCCTACACTGTCCTCTTCTTCCCCATCACTGCTTGTCTGAATTTTAATTCCATCATTTGAACACATAATCGAACATCCCAATTTGCATAATAGGTCTCTCCCTAATAGTGATATCGGGCTTGAATCACACACCACAAATTTATGTGATCCTTGATAGTTACCAATTCTGACTTGAACTGGATCTGTGATTGGGTTCGTCAGATATCTATTTGCTACTCCCACTACTTGAACTGTTCTCCCTGAAAGTGGCAAATTTGGTACTTCAATGCTTCTAACAGTGGAAGGTGTAGCTCCTGTGTCAACCAAGAATGAAACGCGGTGACCCATAACTCTTCCCTCCACATACGGACCCTTTTGATCAACTTCCAAAGATGCTGCAAGCATACAATTTCCTTCCTCATCTGAACTTTCACTCTCACATGCATTGTTTATTCCATTCTCACCATGTAAGGGGAATTGGTGCACTGTGTCACTTTGATTCATTCCTTGACCCATGACCTGTTGAGGAAGCATTGCTTGCTGCTGATTCATTGGTGCTAAGGGTATTTGCATTTGCTGATTAGGTACCATAGGAAACTGCTGTTGCATTGGCTGCAATTGTGCCATTTGCACACAGGGCATTTGCACCTGCTGCGGTTGCATTGGTTGTAAACCCTGCATCTGGTTTATATTGTTTTGAAAATTTGGATTCGGACCTCTCAATTTTTGTTTTCTCATAGTCTGAAATGCATTGACATCGTTGTTTTGCTGACCTACACCTTCCTGCAGCATCATCGGGCACTCCTGTTTCCAATGCCCGACAATTCCGCACGTGTGACATGGCATCACCTTCTTCATTGCCTGTATACCATTTGGAATCATAAAGGTATTCAAATCAGGACCATTATTCACAAAACCTCCTCGGCCTCTGCCTCTCATCTGCAGCTGAAACATAGCATTTCCCTGCTGCTGCTGCTGCGGTATCTGTTGTTGAAAACCTTGCAAACCTTGCAAACCTGTCTGAGCTGCCCTAAGCTGCATCACCATCACCTTTTCTTTCAGTCTTTTCTGCTTTGTCTCAATCTCATCACTGCAGTATTTTGCATAATTTAACACTTCATCGATCGACTTTGACCGCCAACAAATCAAATGCGTTTTAATCATCTGGCTGATTTCGGGTCTCAACTCTTCCACAAACCTGAACACGAAATGGAGCATGTCCTTTGCCTCAATCGTTTCCATGCCACTGTAATTTTTAAACGCTTTCAACAACCTCTCATAATACGCATGTATAAACTTTTTAACCTCTTGGGCGGTCCTGTCAATCCTCTGCCAATCCACATTTTTCGACGCAACCTTGGTTTTCAAGTGCTCGATCACCTTGTGGTACAAACTCATTACCGTAGGTGATGGCGCACCTGTGTCCCTATCTCTCTCTGGTTCACTCGTCGGCCAACCTACAGCCCTTTTACAATCTTCCCACAAATCTGCCGGAACCACAATTTCAAATAAAGTATCCAGGTCTTCCCAGAGACATTTCGCGAGTTTCACAAATCTATCTGTCTGTTGATACCACTCGATCGGCTTCTCTCTCAATTTGGGAAAGTCATCCGTAAAGGATTGAATATTGCAGCGATGCCATGGTACATGTACAAGTTTTCCCCCTGCTGTCTCTCTCATTGGTAACATGGTTATCAGGTCGTCATTCTGTTGTGCCTTCCCATTCCGCTCTGGGGTATTTTCTTTCTTTTTGTCCTTTTTCTTAACCCATCTACTTTCCCACTTGTCTAAACATCTCCAGACCTGTGCGCTCTGCAGTATTTCTTTAAGGTGTGTTTTCATCCCTGCAGATCTCATGTGTTCAAAATCTTTTGTCTCAAAATCTAACCTGTAACTTCTGCTCAGGTGTTTAGTCTTACTTATATCGATCTCGTTCCTGTCTGCAATTTCTTGTAACTTCTTATGTATGCTGCTTACTTCTCTTGTAATCCTAGGGCACATGTATCTTAGTTCTTCCTCTGTGTATGATTCTAATCTGTTCAAACCTATTGTTCCCTCTACCAGTTCATCTGCCTCCATACCCAACCTTATTTTATTCAGGTATTCTTCTCCCTTCCCGCTGGATGTACTCTGTGGGGAGTTCAGGCTGTTGAACCAATGTGTTAACTGTTGCGCGTTCAGTCCCATCAGTGTAGCAGTTACATCAACTGCTACTGATGGTTTCTGTAATGTTTCAGTCTCTGAGGTTAACGGTACTAATAGTGGTGGATGTGACCTTACCACGGTTGACGGAGCACAAATTGGAATTGGACTGAATTCCGACAAGGACCCAGATCCATTTGGCAGTGCCACTATTGGAGTTGTTTCTGGAGTGGTTTTTATGCATCTTCTCCCTGTCCCACTCTGTGTCATTACTACCCTTTGTTCGCATACGTTTGGGTCTCCTTGTATGTACAGTGGTACTGGTGGACCTACAGTAATAGGCAGAGATATTGCGTCTGGATTCTGTCTGTTCCCCGAATTCTGTGGCATGTTGATCCCCAAATTATGGTTCATCATTGCTGGCATACCTAACTGGCTCTCTGTTACTCAAGTATACTTCGGCCCTTCTTGTGCCTGCTTTTGAGGCATCAAAAACTGTGTTGATTCGGCTTGAATCAATGTTGGTCTCTGATAGTTTTGTCCTCCCTGCGCCATTGAATCACAAGTCATTCTCATGTTATGCTCATCACAGCAGTGCCTTTGAATCTGTGGCTGATAGTTATCAGCAGGTTTCAATTTTGGCACGTCTGGGTATATTCTCTGAATCTGTGGTATTTGTGGTGAGAAAGGCATGTCGGAGCTGCTCGGCCTCTGAGATATTCTCAAATTTGGTGTTACATTACCCTGTATTGGTTCTGGAGGGGCAGTACTAATGCTTGAGCCTTTTTCGATTTCCACGTATGGTGGTGGGTGACTCGTCTGCCCTTTTTGAGTTTCTATTGTTCTCTCTATCTCTGGACTGACTCCTGTTTGTCTTATGGGTGGCTTTCCTTCCTTCCGTCTCCGCTTCATCAGTAATTGCTGGAAACAATTTAATCCCCTGCAATACGTCTGATCTCCAAACCTTTTGTGTGCTGTCCCATCTAGCATCCGCTAGTGTCTTTTCCACTTTTCTTATTCTGGTCTCGAACTTCCTTTGTTGTTGGTTTCTAGCTATTAGCTCCCAAATTGCTAGTGCCTCAAACTGTGCTGGTCTTGGAGGTACTTTCATGCTGTATAGCGCAAATCTCAGATTTTCTAAAACCCTTAGATTAAACGACCTGTGGATAGGGAACGCTACACTTCCATGCTTCTCTGTTAATTTGCACCATTGTTTTAACCAAAGACATGGTGCTACACCCTTTTCTTCAATGACAATGTAAGCTGGTGTACCCTCAGGCGGTGTTTCTTCTCCTACATTTGCTTTAATATAAACATCTCCCCTCATGGCACTTTTAAATGCTTTGAAAAATTTCATCTTTCCGTCTTTTATTTTTCTAAAATGTGTAATCAATTAGTGACTTTAATTCCCAGAATACTATTCGCTTGCCTTTCTCCTACCAATTGCGCTTCACGGACAGTGTCTAATCCGTGCGCGACCCTTCTCACCAACCGACCTATCCCAGCGCGGCTCCTAGTGACGTCACACTCACACACTGCGGCTGACAAAGTCCAGCGGCTTGTCCGCTTTCGTTCGTCTTCGCTCACAAACTAATTTCTGCAATATAACACAAGCACTAACCAAAAGAATAAAACAGATCTGTCGGTTTACTACAGGAAAGGTAATACAATCGCTTCAGAAACCTTAGGGATTTTTCACTAGCCTCGGCAGTTATTCCATCTTTCTCGGTTTCCCACTTTCGCAAGCAAAATTTGACCCGCAAACTTTACTCTCAACTGATCAATGAACTATTCTAGTGCACTTTAGAATTCGTCAAATCTCAAAGTCGAAATTTTCTTTCATTCCTCAGAATTCATACCGACTTGTTGACCACGCCCGATCAACCTATTAAACCGACCAGATCACAACATCAAACAAGTGTCTCATACACTTTTCAACATACTCCGGAGTCTCTTGACCTCGCAGGGCCCGTCTCAACATCAACAACCACGTGGACAATTTTTCTGCACAAAGCGCTACACACACGTGAAGTTCGACGACTTCCCTACTCTCACACTTTTGGAGTAACACTCCTCTAATATCTTTTAACCCCCTAAAATCCTCGCAAACTTCTCAATTAATCTGCGGCAATAAGCTGTGCAATCGCGAAACCCTAACTTCACTCATACCGTCACTAGAACCGCCAAAACCATTCTCACACCTCCATGTCCTCCATTCGCAAGCTCTGAGATCCCGGGAAAGTCATTGGGGACTTAGGGCATCATCATCCCTCCAACTTGTTTTATCAAAGAAAATTCTAACTTAACTCTGTCTATTGCTCGGATGGGGTCCCAAAGGGCTAAACCATCCTCTGCTACCATCTACTGATAACGTGTCCAGCCCTTATAAATTACCTGTACCTGGACACGTTGGAGGTCGGTGAATCTTTTAACCGAGTCGGGCTCTCCTCATCCTAAAATAGTTGGGTCACTCAGATCAATAATCGATAACTATTGCAATCGGTAATCAATACTCAATTAATAGCTCAATATAGCACATCAGAAATCAATAACAGTTGGTATTTCGCCGCACCATGACCTTTCAGTCATGAATAACCACACCAGTTTATTAAAAGTTAGTGAATTTATATCCCTATATTAACAAAGCTAACACGATGTATATAAGTCTCAAAACCAAATGATATATGTAGATGAACATTACTAGCTGTCCATAGCGGCGGAAGAAACGCAATCTACGCAAAATCTGAATAATGATACATTCAGTTATGGCAATGCAAATCACTTATATGACTAACTGTATTTGACTATTTTCATACATTGGTCAGCATAACAAGATTTCAAATTAGCATGGTACATCGGATGAATACCTGAACTAACCTCTAATTAGCACTGGCATGTGGGATTTCATGCAAAACGAATTTAGTCAACACAAATTTGGAAACTTCTAACTTGGGCCCTATCAAAAGTTGTAACATGGTTTGCCAATTATTTTACTATCTGTACCTTCATTGTCCGGACCTGCAGACTGACCTTGTATCAAAGGGGATGAAACCGGCCTAGTACGAAACCTTGGAGATAAGTGTATTAGTCATCTCTGCTGGAAAAAATACAACTTCAAGCAAGAATATATGTTTCATTAGTTCAAGGAAATGCCATGCAGTTAGAATTTGAGACCAGGCAACTAGGCCAAAGCCTCTTCTGAATTTAAGCTAAGCAAAACAGTTTCATATAAGAAATCATGGCATACATTTGCAATTATGACGGATTACTACAATTTTCAACACTTGGGCCCATATTTATACTTTTTGACGCTAAACTGCGCTAACGCAGTTTAGCGTCAAAAAATTTAGCGCCGTCTAACGCCATTCTGAAGCGCCATGCGGGCGCCGTATTTATGGAATGGCGTTAGCCGGCGCAAGCAGACCGGCGCTGCCTGGTTTGCGTGGAAAAAAACCACGTACACCAGACAGCGCCGGCGTAGGGGGAAAATGGCGTATGGGCGTCTTCAAATGGGGCAAGTCAGGTTACGTCGAAAAAATCGTCGTAACCCGACTTGCGCCATTTTTTTTCGACGCCCATCCCCCATCAACATGACTCCTATCATTGTAAAGATAGGAGTCATGCCCCCTTGCCCAATGGCCATGCCCAGGGGACTTCTGTCCCCTGGGCATGGTCATTGGGCATAGTGGCATGTAGGGGGGCACAAATCAGGCCCCCCTATGCCACAAAAAATAAAAAATAAAATACTTACCTGAACTTACCTTAATGTCCATGGGATGGGTCCCTCCGTCCTTGGGTGTCCTCCTGGGGTGGGCAAGGGTGGCAGGGGGGGTCCCTGGGGGCAGGGGAGGGCACTCTGGGCTCATTTTGAGCCCACTTGTCCCTTAACGCCATCCCTGACCCAGGCGTTAAAAAGCGGCGCAAATGCGCCGTTTTTGGCCACGCCCACTCCCGGGCGTCTCTTTTGCCCGGGAGTATAAATACCACGTAAAGGCCTGGGAGTCATTTTTTAAGACGGGAACGCCTCCCTTGCATATCATTAACGCAAGGAAGGGGTTCACGCTAAAAAATGACGCACACTCCGGGCACTTTGGCGCCCGAAGCGTCTAACGCCAGAGTATAAATATGGCGTTAGTTGGCGTTAGTTCTGCGTCGAATTTGCGTCGAAACAAACGACGCAAATTCGGCGCAACCAGAGTATAAATATGGCCCTTGGTTTCTTGCAGCAAACCATCCATATTTTGGAGGACCTCCAGAGCCTAAGAAGGGTTGCCCCCTATTTGCAAACCCCCCTTCCAACACAGTTGATCACAAGAGCAAACCAATGACTTCTAAGCCTACCTTCTGAATCTCCGCAGAAGTGTGTGAATCATCTCCTCACTCCCTGCAGCTCAAAGGGGTATAGCCAGGAGCCTCTTCTCTCTGTGTGAGCCCGCCACTATTGAAATTAACTCTCCAGTCAGTCAAGGAAACTCTGCAATCCCAAGTACCTTCTTGATCAATGCTGAGGCAGCTGTCATGGAGAGCATTCCCCTTCACATACCCCCATAGACAGTGTGGGCCATCACCAAGGTCTGGTTTATGATCCTGGTCAACCCAATGACTATGAATTCCCAATCTCAGACAGTCTGAAAATTGTTTGCTGGAATGTGGCCAGTCTCAAAAGCAGGCTCTCTATGAGTGACTAGAGCTCTTTAATTGATATATGTTTTTTCAAGGAAACCTGGATGACCTCACATTCGTTTACAGCAGGATTTAGATGCTTCCAGGTCATGACAGGGTCTGCTTTGCTGGGACAGGCTGTGGGTGGACTGTGTACGTGGGTCAAAACCTCCACCCAGGGCTCAGTTAAGGTAATTTCATGTCCATGCCAGGATAGCCTGATTTCGATTTTAGCCTTATGCAATGGTAAGGAACTACTGTTGATTGATACATATAGTAGACCTGCCAGCAGCAACAGAAATGTCCTACCCTGCTCTTTCTAGACCAACTCCTGAAGTCAATCAAGAAACATAACTCCATCATAAAGGGAGTGGACCTCAACATTCGTTTTGAGCTCTACTCTAAGCTTTTTGACACCTGCTCATGCATGGGAGAAAAATGGGTTATAACAGACCCGAATCCCATGCGCTATCTAGCAAGTGGGAGTCCCACTTCAAAGCATTATACTCTTGCAAACTGGAGTGCCCATCTCCGCCCCTTCCCATCCTCTATTCGGACCACCCTGATAAAGTGCTATATTTCTCTCTAGCATATACTACAGCAGCCTTGAAATCCCAACAAATTGGAATAACCCCTGGTCCCAACAAAATACCATCAGATCTATACCAGTCTAACCTAGATCTGTGATTGCCATATATTAATAATCTAAGCAACGCAATTGCCCAGGGAGACCCGATCCCTGACATTTGTAGGGGTGCCAAGATCTTCAAGAAACCCTCACATAGTGTCCCTGCTAACTACTGCCTGATTAGTCTAATTGACAACCTGCAAAAAATCTTTTGTAAGCAAGTTCAGGATAAACTCAGAGCCTGAACCTCAAAAATTCCATCCTAACTGAACTCCATACTGGTTTCCAACTAAAAGTAAGCACTTTCGACCGAGTCTTTCTTTTGGAGCTCATCAGATGGAACGTGGTTTTGCTGTGAATGGGCAGCCTCTGTGTAGCATTCATGGATCTATGTGCTGCATTTGACCTGGTCCCTAGATGTAAGCTGTAACAAGTTCTATCAGCCTTGGACATGCCCCATGACCTGTTACCCATTACCATTCACCTGCAGACAGTTAACTGTGCCAGGGCTCGCTTCGGCCCTGAAGGGGAAGTAACATACAAGATAAGCATTAGCAGAGAGGTACATCAAGGGTGTGTACTGGCCCTCAAACTGTTTCGACTTCTCATCAATGGGTGAATAAATGCCGTGCTAAAATCAGATAATGACTTGCCCACCGTGGCTGGGAAGAAGATTCCAGCATTACGTGTTGCTGACAATACCATCCTAATCTCTAAAACCCCCAGATGCCTACAGACCCTAGTTGACAAATTTGATAGTTCTGTAAATGACTGCCTCTAAAACCAAATTCATGACCTTCAGTGCAATGAGACCAAACAGGTGTAGAACTATAGTGGACTCCATAACCCTCGAAAGAGTTAAGAGTTTGACCATCTTGGTATAAGACTGGCATAGAATGCCAGCTGGAGACAAACAATAGCCAAGAGTAAGGTCTGTTTAAAATACAGATCCACTGTTATTTTCATGTTTTTCGGGGGTTTCAAACATTTTACAGTCTCCCCTCTAGGCAGGTCTACAGAGCACAGACCATTAGTGCAACACCCCAGAGGGCTGAGCTGTGGGGCTACAGCCAAGTTTAAGTCTTACGTTCCTCTCTTTTATGAGAGTGCCACATAAACTCCCACAAAGCTCTACTGTGCTCCCCCTGAGACTGGATCTAAATTTACACAAGATAAATGACTGTGCCAGGGTGAAGCCCATCCTGTACTAAGACTTTGGTGAACCGAAGAACTGGCACATTTCATAGCAGCAGTAAGTGATTTAATAAGAAGTCCCCAGGCTTTAAACATTCCTTGGCTTAAATAAATAAAGAACTCATTTACCACACTAGGCATGGACAGGTTCTGGTCTGATTCCAGTATAATCACCGTTAGTGCAACCTTGCTCGTAAGCAATTCCTTTAGGCAAACTGTCCAGGTAACCCATTGTGGTTCACTGTCACTTGGAACTTTAACCAATTAATTTCTGAACAGCAAAATGAACTATATTGTTGAAGAGTTTCTTGACTTTTTACAAAATCCACTCACAAAAAAGCTCTACATCTAGTTAAGGTTGGACACTCTCCCTTTAGCCTGTTTCACACCAGCTGGTTCAACCCTCCCTCTGGCCCTGATACAAGCCCAGCATAAAAACTCCGAGCACATCTTGTTCCTTTGCCCCGCTTACAAACTCATGCAAATAAAATGGACAAAACCACTATGTTTACAGCTGAGAAGCAAACGCCACCAGGAGGCCTTCCGAATCTGCCAAACCTATACTAACCCAAAAGTCATGCTCCCTGTGTCTAGCTTTCTGAAAGCAGCCTGGTATATAAGAATTAAGCGCTTGGTAAACTAAAATCCTAGCCTAGAATTTTCCAAGATTTAATGTTGCTGAGCTAGGGGCTGTTTAAACATGTTCTTCTATGGCCCTTATTTTTCAAACACTGTTTTGATGCTGTGTTCCTTCTAAACTAGCAAGTAGCTTTTCTGTGACCGTCATTTTCGGATAGCATGTCCTGTAAGCTACCTCAGAAAAATAATGACTGTGTAGGTAAATTTCAATGTTTCATATTGCTTTTAAAATGGTCCACTCTGTCATGTTTTATGACAGCATACATATCTGAGCTGTGCTTGTTGATGTACTCATGTAGTGTGAACGACAATTAATCAACACGCTCACTATCAGATTTTGTTATTAAATTGTATAAGCTCTTGGCTGGTGCGAGTTTCATTCAGTTTTTCTGCTTGCTTTCAGGTAACCTTTTGATTCAGGAAATGTGATTTCATACTTTGCTCTTTTAATTGAATTGCCGTATATTTATTAACTTTCATGCACTTTTATGGTTATGATTAACCAAAATAAAGTTTTCTATTTGAATACCGGATCCAGTCACAGACCATAGGTTGATAAGAATCGGCCACCTGCATCAGGTTAGGTCTTGGATTGGGTAATTGAGCATTAAGAGAAGGAGCATCTAGTTTGCACCACCACTTTCTAGACATGATTTGAGGTTTGGCAGCCACTGTGGAAGGGATTGAATGAATCAGAAGAGAAAACAGAACTGGCAAGTGGTCTGGCCAGAGTAGCGGCAGAGGAGGGTCTGTAGTAAGGTCTTTGATGTTGGAAAAAATAGGCTCTAAGAGGTGGCCTGCCTTGTGTGTGGGTACTGAGTTAATTAGATCTAAATTCAAAGCGCTAAGATCCTCTGTAGTGGCCCTGTCAGGGCGGCACTTGAGATCCCACAGGTTAATATTTAGATCCCCAGGCGCTATAAAGTTAGGGCATTTGAGAACATAAGTAGATAGCAAATCAGGAACCAGAGAGCACCAGTTCCCAGCGTATCCCGGAGGATGATAAATCAAGGCACCAAATACAGTGAACTTGTGAGTGAGAAAAAGCAAGAAGAACAAAAGCTCCACAGTCAGGGATAGATAGCTCCAGTACTTTATATTTGTACTTATCTTTAAAAATAATTGCAAACCCACCTATTAATTTATCCTGGTGATCCCTTATAGCGATGGAGTAATTTTGGGGTTGTGCGGCACAGACATTGGGTAGAGAGGCCTAATAAAGCCATGTTTCAGTTAGAAACAGGGCATCTATGGCATTCTCCAGCAGAACATTGTATAAGTGTTGTTGATGCCTTGAGAGGGCGTGACAATTAATACTAAAGAAAATTGCTTCCTGACGTGCTACAGGAAGTGACAACTTCATTGGTTATTGATCTCGGGTGCAATTGTGGAGGTTCTCATGTACGTTAAATGAAAAATTGCAAAAAGTACAACTTAGTAGACGCCTCTGAGGGTCTAAGGAGGCCCAGCATGCTTCTGAACAGGAAGGTCAAAGTACCATAATTTGGTCCGTAGAAAATACTAACCTATCTGATTGAAAAGATACAAGGTTCCTGGCCCCTGGACCAGCTTCGGCACACCAGGGAGCAGGTGGGCTTGCCTTAAGGGCACCTTCGGCATGCCAGCGGTGTGCTCGCTGTGCTCGTCTGTGCGCATCTGCGCCACGGCCACTCTAGATAGAGCAATGCAAGCATAATCTAGACTGATAACTCAGCAATAAAGCAGCCCAGTCAAAATGGCTGCTAATGTTAAGTGATTTGAGCAGGGCACTTAAATACATGCACCACACTCGACAAGCATGCAACAACCAGTTAAAAAGGTAGAAAAGGCTCCCGGCCCCCACAATAGTACACTGTATAACAGTACATTGTATGCCATTTTTCTCCACTCTACTGTATTACACTCCTTTTAACGACACCCACTTGATAACAGTAAAGCCTATGATTTGAAACACATGTTTATTAAAAATAAAAAACAAAAACATTCAAATTCAAAGAAAAACTAAAGGTTAGACGTTTGTTATAGTTAGGGAAATGTTACTTATTCTTTCTACACAAACCAAACTTAAAATACACAAACATTACAAATTCTAAAGTTATAGTTACACCTTGAATTTAAACATTAATTGTAACTTGTGCCTTCTCTATGCCAATGCACTGCTTATACCGTTTTATATTATATCACTTATACCATTTAAATTATTGGTATTCACAATAATAATTATGGCATAGCAGATCGCATCTTTTGCAAGAATACAGTGCATGGTAGAGTGGAGTGGAAGTTAAAGTTAATATATTGTGACTAGCGAGTTTAATACACTGTGTATGGAGTTAGGCATGTTATAATAATTTGAAGGTGTTGCATACATTATAAATTAAAGGTTTAAGTTTACAATGCTTAATTTTCATGCTATTTACTTTTGGTGTGTAGTGAGAATAAATAAAGTTACATTAATTTAAAAGTTTAAGGTACAACTAGATTTTTTAGAATTTGTAATGGTTGTGAAGTTTAGGTTTGATTTGTATAGAAAGAATAAGTAAAGTTCTCCTCATTATAATAAAGGTTAAATCTTTGCTTTTTCTGTGGAGAGATAGATAGATAGATAGATAGATAGATAGATAGATAGATAGATAGATAGATAGATAGATAGATAGATAGATAGATAGATAGATAGATTACCTACAGGCGGCCGTCAATAGATAGTTATAGTTAGGACCTTTTTTTTACCATAGACAGAGCGTTTTTTGTTTTGCCAATAACCTTAGCTCAGCTTGACAAATCTTCACAAAATTTCCAAAACTTATACTTTGGTCAGTTCAGCTGCTGTGTTGAAAGATTTGGGGTGCTCTGTCAAGCAGGGGCTGAGCAAAAAGGAGGGTCCCAAAACACTTTTGCCCCATTTTACCTCAATGGGATGTTTCAAATTTTTGAACATGACTACAGCCCGACCACCTGAATGGAATTGCACCTAATTTGGCAGAAAGCTAGATCTTGATCCAGAAAGCACGCTTCTTGTGATCTGTTGTAAATCCCTTCAGTAGTTTTGAAGAAATTAGAGTTTAAAATATATAGCCATCTAGGGACATGGATCCTCCATGGATCCAACTGTCCCCATGCTGATATCTGATTGGCTGCCAACACTTCAACAAGGAAGCTAGCCATCTAGGGACTCCGTTTCAGCTGAGTCCCACGAAAAAGGAAAAAAAATAAAGACTAAACAGTCACCCTGACCCTATAGCTTTGGTGATTGGATCCTTGAAGGATTCCGCCCCCCCATGCTTCAAAAGCACTTTAAAAAAAAATCAAGGTGGATCCACAAACAAATCACCCAAAGAAACTAGTGCAGGCTCCTGTGCTTGCTTCAGTAAAGCCCCCGGTGCTGTCCACCCCCCCCGCAGTCCCAGGGATCCCACCTCCCCTTGGCTTAAATCAAATAGAGTGTGGTGGGCCATGCAGCTCTCCTACAGCCCCGGGGACCACCACCTCCCTGGGGCTATTTTACGGAGGAGGGGGGTCATGTGGCCCTGGGGATTGCAACCCCCAGGGCCGGCTTCTGCTATGTCCTGGGGTGCCCACCCTGGGACATAGCTGTTTGCTCTGACTTGGCAGGAGCTTCAACAGCTCTCATCAAGTCAGAGCAAACACTTCAATTTCTGCAAGTGGGAGCTGTCAAACAGCTCTCACTTGCAGAAAGTGACATTTTCATCTGTTTCAGGGAAATAGATTCAAACATTGCTCCCACAAGAAGGGAGATGCTATTTAAAGGATGTGGGGAGGCGGCTGGGACCACAGTGGCCTTCAGGCTCCCCCTTTGGAAATCATAGAATTCCTGAATGCTACCTAAATATTGTTCTGTGCTGATATGTTGGTAACACGTGGGATCCCCCAACTGTCTCAAAGCTTCTCTTGTGTACTGTGCCTTGGTCTGTAGGACATCATTGCCCCTTTTGTCTACAGGATTTATGACTATATCTGTGTCATTCTTTAAATTGAGCATCACCTGTCACTGTTCACAATACAATCTGGTTTCCTATGTCTATACTTCCAAAGATTGCCCAATTCCTTGATCATTGCTTCACGGAAACAATCAATCACATCATGTGTGGCGTGCGGAATGCATTTCGATTTTTAGTCTGAAACTGCTATGTCGACCACTTTGAGTAATGCCAGCTCTCTCCAAAGCTATAAAATTGTCATATAAGGCATTGCTTGTCACAGAAGGTGCTGGCTCTTCCAAATCCTGAAGTGTCTTCAGTGCTTGTAAGTCATGATCAGTCAAAATATCAGTGGGTTTTGTTGCTATTTCCTCCATTTCAAATTCTCATTTGGGATGCAGTACGTATATCTTCTTAAGTTTTAATTTCTGAACAATTTAATACAAATCAATACACGTTTGTGTATAGTCAAGTCTTGATGTTGGGCAGAAGGTGAGACCAAGATTCCAATTCTGTGTCAATTAATATTCTATTTGTTAGATTAATCACTGTAAAATTGGCTTCCTTCATCTGATGAAGCTGCCCGCAAATTTTTCACTGCTCATTGGGGGAAAATTTTCGACCCAAAATCTGTGCATGATAGGGTCTTGTGTTGTAGTTACCTTAGGGCATGAGTTATAATTACTTGAGATAACTCTAACTATAACAGGTGCATATCTATGGTTCCATACATTTAAAATGTTACCTATAACTATAACGTCCCTGTAACCTTTGTTTTTTTAAAGTTAATTTTATATATATATATATATATATATATATGTAAATATATAGTTATAACCAAATACACCTATTGATTTATATGTCTATCAGCTGTTTTTTTACGATCAATCTATCTCTGTACCTATCTGTACATCTGTGTGTGTTGAAAAACTACTGCCACATCTCAAATGTGAATGAATGCCATCTTCAAAGCATATTAAGGAAATGTGAAATTACAGCATTATATTTTTAAGAGATGGGCATTCCTGCATTTAATGCATACTTAACTATGCCGATGTTTTTTCTTCTTCAAGAGGCAGGATAAATGGGATCTAGAAACTGTTTAGAGAGACCTGGCTTCCTTTTTGAAAGGATTGGTGGTACCATAGAGACTTTGGATTGAAATGATGGTCTCTCCTCTGGGAGTTTGTGCACTAGAAGACCTCTAATTGCCTTACACTAGCTCAGGCAGGCATTAGAGATGGCTTCTCCTCAGAAACTGTAATCCCCTCTGCCCCAAAAGATCTCAGAAAGATTGCAGAACAAGTTGGGTCTGGAGAAACCATTCTCTTATACCAGTCAACAGCAGTCAATACATTTGACCATATGGTTTTACTCTGCCGGTATATCAAGGTCATATCAGAGTCACTGCCCGCAAATGGTTTGAGTTTTTTTTACCAGACAAATCTCAGGTGGTTCAACTGGGTGATTTGTCCTCTTTCGTATCTATGATGAAATGGGGAAAACCCAAAGGATAAGTCTTATTATCACTCCTGTTTAATACCTACCTTCAACCTCTTGCTATGATACTACATAGGCTCTAACTCTGAATTTCTTTGATATAGGTGTCTTTTTGTTGCAACAGATAAATAGCGATATCCTGGGGTACATTATTCATCAGGTGCAATAAATAGTATCTGTAATTAGATTATGGGGAATAATGTGCATATTTAGCTTGCTATAGCACCACAATATGCATGGTACTGTAATTACCATACACGCTTTACCTGATTTGACCTACCAAAATGTAATGAATGTAATTAAATGTGGGATATTTAACATACCTGGTAATTACCGGATGCTGTTAATACCACTCAACCCAGAATTCTGACTACTACCCAAACAGGAACATTTTACAAGCATTGGAAAACATTGACACTCATTATCATACCTGTAGACCAAAGGTCAAGTTCTGTATGCTAATGACACAGAATTGATAAACAATCTACACGAGGACCCCCACTGTCCTATAACAGGCATGAATGCATTTGTGTTTATTTCCAAATCCAAAATTCTTCCTATCAACAATTATTGTTTCCTTTGTGTGATCGCACTGTGACTTAACCCCTTGGGAGAATACCGGTAACTAGTCATGTTTGCACATGACCTCGGCATAATTTGAGATTCCTATCTCAATTTGGACACTCATATCTCGACAGTTAATAGATATTGCTATTTCCTGATAATAATGCTAAGATGCATAATGCTTTTCCTCCCATTTTCCCAAAAAATCATGTTGGGATATGATTTTCTCCAATCCAAATTGAACGGAAGTAACTCTGTCTATCTTGGCATGTCGAGGACTGCAATTGGCTGCCTTCAAAAGATTCACAATGCTTTGAACAGAACAATTTACAATGTAAAAATTATTGAGTCATTCTCTCTGTACCTCTGCACTGGTTACCAGTACTGTGAGAAATTGGGTTGCTGGTTGACTGGGTTATGAGCCATAGTCAAGCAATAGCCACAATCCTTTGCAGGATGAAATTCCAAAAGTCAATAAATTAACCTGTGCTTAACTCTGGGTAGCTTGGCACAAAAAGGCTGCAATTGGTGTCAGAGGAGGGATAGTCATTGTCGGGAATCCTTGAGTCAAAGCTGTGGTGAAGATTCGTACATTTAGTCACTTTTATGGAAGTAGAAAGTCTCCAGCAAATGAGGCGGAAGACTGTAGCCAAAAACTGTTGCAGGGGCTCAGATACCCCTTTGGGAAGGAATGCTGAACAGGATTTGCTGCTGCAGAGAAGAACGTAGTGGGAGGTACCGCCAAATCAGGCTGCATTTAGGGTGTATTGACGTGCAGGTTGGTCCAAGTCTTCTATTGGTTATGAGTCCTCAGTTTTGGATTTTGGCTGTCTCAGCACCTTTATCACCCCAACTAAGGGCCAGGACTGTTAGGACATCACTTGGGCGTTGAGCACTCTCTAAGGCTTGGAGCTGATGTGGGTTCAAAATGGTGGGAGACATTTGTGTCCCTGTGGCTCTAATCAGGAAGCCAGCAACGTATCCCTTGCAGTCACTCTGCTAGTCCTGGGTTTAGATGAAGTAGCAAAGCAAAACAGCTGGGCTGGCCTCTGAGGGTTCAAGACCAGCTTAAGGGAGGCAACGCATTATTCTAGGTACAGCAAAGCAGACTTGCAGAGTGAAGAGCAGGTCACAGCTGAAGGCAGTCCTCTGAGAACCCTTCCACAGGTGCAGAAAAGGAATTCAAGAGTGGGTCTGAGTGTACTATTTTCATACCTGGTGCCCTTCCTGTGCAAGGTGGGATAAGATTCTAGAAAGTCTCTTTGAAGTAAATGGAATTTCCAGACTCTGTCGCCCTGTCGCCAAGCTGGCTGCAATGACAATCTGGAGGCGATAAGTCCTTTGTGTGAAGGGAGAGCACAGCCTATTCAGTTGCAAGAGGGACTGTGCTTGCCACCGTCCCCAACCTGCCTGCAGATGGTCCATTCAGGCACATTTAATTCCTCTATTGTGGGACTGTCTGGGAGCATTTCACAAAGTCTGTCAGTTACAGCCAGTCATATGTGACCCAAGACAGACTGTAGACACAAAGGGCAGAAAGATGCCAATCGTCTGAAAGTGGCCTTTTTGAAATTGTACTTAAAAAATCAACTTTACCCTGAAGAGGATTTTTCGTTACAATTTTCATACATAACATAGATAATCTGACTACCTGGTCTCAATCAAACCTTACTAAATATAATAAAGCAGAGTTTTTGTATAGGACAGGTAGGCCTCACAGGAGTGACAACATTAATTTAGGAGTTTTTCACTAACAGGACATGTAAAACACAAAACTACATATGCAACCTTTAATTACAATGCACCTTGCCCTATGGGCTATCTAGAATCTACCACAGAGGTGACGTACATGCAATAAAAGGGGAGTCTAAGGCCTGTCAAGGAGGTTATATTGTCAAGTCAAATTGACTGTTTAAAACTGCATTCAAGCTGCAATAGCAGGCCTGCAGCATGTTATAAGGTGCTACATATGTGGGTGGCACAATAACTGCTACAGTGCCACTGGTAGCATTTAATTTACAAGCCCAAGTATATAATGTGTCACACTACAAGGGACCTATAAGTAAATTAAATATGCCGATCAGGTGTAAGTCAATCAAACCATGTTTAGGGTAGTAAGCAGACGCATTTTAGCACTGCTCTGCAGTGATAAAAAGCACAGAGTCCTAAGGCCATCAGCAAAATCCCATTTCAGCAACAGAAATGGTGGTAGACATGCAAAAGGTTTGGGGGAAACCCAACCTAAGGCTGACAGGTCTAACACGTCTGACCTCCAGCTGAAAAGGGGAGAACTATCCAACCTCCTGGGAATTCTCATCACTAAGGCAGAAGAACCTTGATAGACCATCAGCACTGGAGTGGTCTGACCCAGAATGGTGTTCCAACGTGAAGTCCATTCCTTGTAGGGAGGTGGACCACCTCAATAATTTTAAATTATTTTCCCTCATTTGCATTAGCCACATGAGGCACCTGTGGTCTGTCTGAGACCAGAATTTAGTTCCAAACAAGTATAGTCTCAGCTTCTTCAGTGCCTGACCACAGCAAAGGCTTCTTTTTCGGTTGTTCTCCACTTCTGTTTCCCGGGAATAAACCATCTACAGATGAAAGTTACAGTTTGGTCTACGCCCTCCTCATTGAGCTCTGAAAAGACTTCCCCTATGCCGTGTGGTATTTGTTTGAACACTTTGGAAATATCAGGGGCTGTGCAAATGGCCTATTTGAGGGAGTCAAAAGCTTTCTGGCAAGCCTCTGTCCAGATCACCTTCTTGGGATGCCTCGTGGAAGCCAGCTCAGTCCATGGGACAGAAATGGTGGCATACCTCTTGACAATCCTTCTGTAGTATCCAATGAGGTCCAAGAAAGCTCTTATTTCAGTTTGAGTTCTGGGGGCTCTCAGGCCAGAATAGTCTCTAGTCTCTTGGCCTAAAGGAGCTGCACCTTAACCTGGCCCAAAAGGTGTCCCAAGTACACCAGAGACCCCACTCTCTCTGGCACTTACTGGCCTTGATGGTCAGGCCTGTCTGCTGCAGAGATGGAAGTACTTCCTGCAGCTAAAAGGGGTGATCCCCTCCGCTGCTACTGAAGACAGCTATGTCATTCAGGTAAATTGTAATGAAGGCCTCTATTCTAATGAAGACCTGGTTCTCTTGCCTCTGGAAGGTGGGGGTCATTTGTCAGCCCAAAGGGTATCACTATGTGGTAATGTGTAGTAAGACATATGTGCTACGCTTTAACTGTTACTGTGTTTCTATAAGACACAGTAGTTTCCATGAGAAACTCCTTCACTTGGAGAGTTCAGAGTAGAATGTTGATTGGACCCTCAGTATGGATCTTTTTTTAGACAGTGGCTATGAGAAATTTGAGTAAGCTGTAAACAATAATTTCAAAACACAAACTTATTTAGTAAGTCCGTTTTCTAGAGTCAATAAAGAGAGTTTTAGTAGTTTTTATTTATCCAAATTAATATATTTTAAATAATCAAGGCAAAGGGTACAGAAACACGCATGAAGTGTGTCCTGAATGTGTCTCTACTCTGACCAGCTCTGTCTAACAGAATGTAATAAAGTCAAAATAATACTTTCTCATATTCTGGGAAGGTTAGAAAAGAACATTCAGTGTGCTATATTAGCTCTAATATCCACATTTAACTGGCTCGTGTGCTTACAGCTGTCACATTATTTGTTCTGAAACAATTTAGCAACTCTATCTGAGCCTCAATACAATATCTGCAGTGGAATGAATAACTCTGTTCTATCTAATAGCTCTGAAGCCGGATGGCTCTCAAGAAATTCTCTACACTCAAACCTGCTCTCCTTAGCTAGTGCAGTCATCTTAGTGTAGTCACTTTAGAATACTATCTCAGTCATCCTATAGCTCAGTTGCTGTGCAATGCTCTCTGGTCATCTGTGGCTCTCAGCCTTGACAGCAGCGACGGCAGAAGAAGTAGTAGCTCAAAGCAGAAGCCACTCTTGTCCCCTTGCTCTTTCTATAGAACACCTTATATAATTACTTTGATTGTTACATTTATTAACAAAAGTATACATTTCTTTAGATGTTGCAGAGTTAAACAATGCTTCCCTTGACAAACAGTCAAGGATTGGATACTCGTACTTCCTTTCACATATATTCATTCACTTCTGCAAGAACAATTTTACATGCATAAGTGTAATGCCAACTCAATTCACTTTATTCACATAATGTTAAGTTTCTATCATAGAAGTGATTTGTTATTTTCTATATACACATCAGCGCACACAAAAGCAGTTTAGTAGGTGGTAAAGGATGTAGTTAATACTGATTTTGTTGTTTTAAGACAAATTTGTAGCTTCGTTCAAGTCAAGAAGAGGTTACAGAAGAAACATTTAATGGAAATATGTGCCGACCTAGCGAGTTCTGCAATTCATGCAGCACGTGTCACATTAAGTTCAGAGCATACTTTTAAATGTGTAAGCAAATGACAGTTTCTGGACCTGGCAATCCATTCTCACGTTAGTGATTAGTATTTGGGGCCTTATCAGTGGCATAACTCTTGACAAACCTTCTGTAATACCCAATGAGGTCCAAGAAGGCCCTTACTTCAGTCTGAGTTTTGGGGGGCTCTCATGCCAGAATAGTCTCTAGTCTCTTGGCCTGGAGGGGCTGCACCTTACCCCGGCCCACCCTATCTGACACTTACTGGCCTTGGTAGGGAGGCCTGCCTGTTGCAAAGACTGAAGCACTTCCTGTAGATGAAAGAGGTAATCCTATTTGTTGCTACTGAAGACAGCTGTGTCATTCAAGTAAGCTGTACTGAAGGCCTCTCTACCAGCCAAGACCTGGTTCTCCAGCGTCTGGAAGGTGGAGGGGGTATTTGTTAGCCCAAAGGACATCACTATGAGGTAATGTGTTGTTAGATATATGTGTTATGATTTAACTGTGTTTTTTTGTTTCTATAAGACACTGTTGTTTCAATGATGAACTCCTCCCACTTGGAGAGTTCAGAGTAGAATGTTTATTCTTAAAGCTGAAACTATGGGGGCAGTTAGACAGAGTTACCTAGCAGAGACTGTGGCTGGAGTTTCTTCTGAACAATAAATCTTGTTTTTATCTTAAGATTTCTGCATGCAACCTCCTTGGAGTCACACATCTTCACACACCTTAAATTGAAAGTGGCCTTCTGGAGAGGAAAAGGCCAACCTCTTTTTAGCCCTTTCAGGTAGGGCAATCTGCCAGCACCCTGAAAGCAAATCAAAAGTACTCAGGAATTTGACAGCCCCTAATCTGTCAATCAGCTCATCAGCTGTAGGGATAGGCTGAGATTGAGTTGAGCCCCCTGTAGTCCACACACAGCTGGAGCTCTGGGGTGGTGCCCTGTGGGACGGCTGTTGGTATTAGCACCACTAGGCTAGACTAGGAACTACCAGAGTGCTCAGTCAAGCCTAGCTCCAATATCTTAGAGACCTTCTTTTTGATGCTGGTCCTCACTTTAACTGACAGCCTGTAGATTTTATTAGATATTATTTTAACAGGTCAGCTGTCTCCAGTATCACTGTCATGGGTAAAAAGATGTGTAAGCCCAGGAGTAAGGGAAAAAGGAGAGGCAAACTGGCCTAGTAATTGGCAACAGTCCCTCTGCTGTTATGGGGTAAGGAGAAGGGGAGAGCTTGACACCCTTCACTGACCCAACATTCTCTTTTGATGGCATGAGGTCAGGGACAGGTTCATTCTCCCCCTCCCTGTCATCTGTCAACAGTAGCACGGTGACGTCAGACCTCTCAAAGTGTGATTTGTGACCGTTGATATGGAGTACCCTTCTTGGGTCTCATGATCCACTAAGTAGGTGGTCTCCACCTTCCTCTCAATGACCTTATAGTGACAAGTCAAATGGTCTTGGAGGGTCCTGAGTTCCACTGGTTTCATTAAACCCACTTGCTGTCCAGTTTGAAATGCCACAGGATAGCTGCCTAGTCATACCACTACATCATTAATTCCTGGATAACCTACTAACTCTCAGATGTTTTTTTCCATAACTTGGCCATCTCTATCCTGAGGGATAGCATGTTGCTAACCACATCCTAGGGGGTTTCTTGGTAGCTTGCTCCCTGTTACAGTGGGCTAGGTGATAAGAAGGACTCTGAGGCTCGAGTGGGTGGAAGTAGTAAATTATTTACAATTTCTGAAAAATGTCAAATTTGTGCGTTGGTGTGTCCTTGTCCTGTAATGTGCCTCTCTTGTCTTTTCTTCCCAGCTCCCCTCTTGACCGGCGACAATCCTCTGTCAGACTCCCCAAAGCGTTCCGGAATAGGAACGAAAGGGAAGGTAAGTCAGGGTATGAAGATCTATAGATCGTAAGAGCGTTAGACTAGAAGGGAGAGAGAGAGAGAGAGAGAGAGAGAGAGAGAGAGAGAGAGAGAGAGAGAGAGAGAGAGAGAGAGTGAGAGAGAGAACCCGAGTGTGTGTGTGGTAAGGCAAGAACAAGATGGTGTTTACACAATCACCCCTTTTGTGTCTCACCAAGTAGAGTGATTTGTATCTAAGGACTCAGAAAGTTATTGCTAGGATTCAATGCTATTATTGTCTCTAGTGTCCTTTTCCCGGTTTCTCCCGCATCTTCCCTGCCCCCTCCCTACCCTGCTCCCCTCTGTCCCAGCTCTTCTGGGTTTCAATGCGCTGTCCTTTAAAAAAGGACTGTACCTTGCTCAGCCACGCCCCTCCTGGGACGTGGCGGTTTCTGCGCGTCTCCTTTGCGTCTTCCTTCCTGCACGGGGTCCTCTGTCTCCCTGGGAACATCAGGGTTCCCAGGTCTTCTCCCGGGTTGTTCCAATCCGCCGTCCGCCGTCTCTTCAGGTTCCTCTGCGTCTTCGCCTTCTTCCTCCACACCCCTCCGTAATCCGTTCTCGCCCTTTACTACTCCCGGAATCTGGAAATCCGGGGTCATGGGGCAGGCGCCGGCCCCCTGGTTGCCACGGCAACGGGAAACGCTCTCCTCCGTCGCGCGCGAACAGCGCCAGTTGGAGGAGTCAAGAGCTGTGTTGGAAGACAACCGGCTACACTCCCACTGCTCATTGATCAAGCGGGAGGTCACCTAATAGGGTGGCCATACATAAGTTCAAAGAGGCTAAACCTAAACCCCTCTTATGGCACCTCTCTGTAGGCAAAGAGCAGGTATGGCAGGATGATGTCCCAAATTCTACCTCATGACACCACTTGGGGATTCAGGATGAGGTCAGGCTGGGTTCAGGCGTCGGTTCAAGATGGTCGGAGATTTGTGTGTCACTGTGGCTTTGAACAGAAGGCCAACAAACTAGCCCTTGGGATCACTCTGGTAGTCTTGAGTTCAGGTGAAGATGTAGGGCTCAAACAGCAGGCCTGGTTGCTGAGGGTTCAAGGAAGGCTTTAGGTAGGCAAAGCACTGCTTCCAGGTACAGCAAAGCAATCTTGCAGAGTACACAGCAGGTCATAGCAGAAGCAGTCCTCTGAAAACCCTTTGCAGGTCCAGAAAGTGAACTGAAGCCTGAGTATGAGGGTCCTATTTTTTACACCTTTTCCCTTTCCCCTAGAAAGCTTCTAAAAGGTTTCTTTGAAGTACATGGAATTTCCTGACTCCCATGGCTCCAAGCTGGGTGCAATGAAAATGTTGTGGTGAGAAGTCCTTTGTGTGAAGGCATAGCCTGTTTAGTTGTAAGTAGGGCTGTGATCAGCTCTGCCCTCCCCCC